>NC_060120.1:137341019-137966019 GCF_021461395.2 Schistocerca americana | reverse complement strand
AACACTATACTTATATTCTATAGCTCATTTTCTACTTCCCTTCATAATGACAGTAATCACGGGAAAACACACAGAAACAGAACGTTCCACGTTACATGAAATGTTACAGTACGCTTTTCGTTATGTTTCGTTAGAAGATGTAGTAATTTGTAACCCTTCGGTTCACCGCCAGTATTTGCTGTTGCTATAGAACTAAGGTAATGTTATCATGTGACTCGCTACATTGCTCGTGTTATAATGTGTTAGTTGCCCACATGTTTTGACAAGCAACTAAATTCATTGTTGACATGCTGGTAATTTCATTGCTCTATTAGCATGTATCACTTTGCATAAACTGCTTAGAGTTCGTCACGGATTGTCTAAGCACGTAGCATGAACTGTTGGCTGTGCATCAGAGACTGTGCACACACATAGACTCAAGCCTTTAGTGTTTACCACTGATTCACCACTGACTTGGTTTCCAGTACAGTTCAATGGACGTGTACTCAGATGTGGAGTTGGCAGATGCCCATTTGCTGTAGGAATCTGCAGATGCTAATGATCCTAGCGCTACGAGAGGAGTTCGTTGGAAGCAATTGATCGTCTTCTTAGGGAGCATGGGACGTTTGAGCCTGCTATTCGCTTCTCGGGGAGGCCATAAAGGACTGGGACACATCAACTGGAGAGGGAACTTCTTCGTGCTGTTGGGAGGCGTACAAGGAAATATCAGCTGGAGGAGGAACGTCTTCGGGCAGTTGACGAAAACCATAGTGTCAGCGTAAGACAGTTAGCGACAATAAGCAGCGTTCACCACATGACTGCCCTCAAGAATGATACATAAGAAACTCGTCTATGTGAACGAAGTACAAGGTTTTCAGGCAATACACTGTAGCTGATGTTTCTGCGCGGCTGCATTTCAGCGAATGGTTCATTCAGCAATGTCAGCCCTCATTTTATCGTAAATTTGCTCTTCACAGATGAGTCTCAGTATTAACCTGATCAGATTGTAAATGTTCTCATTTAGCACACTTGCGCCATCGAGAATCCTCACGAAATTGTGCAATCACGTCATCAAGAAAGATTTTTTGTCGGCGTTTGGCCCGTCACTACTGGTGGCCGTTTGTTAGGGCCTTATATACTTCCAATCAGGCACAATGGAGAAAGTTTCAAGGGAGGAACCATTCTTTCTCGTAGAAAGACTTCACAACAGCGGCAAAACCTGTACTTCGTGACTGATGGAGCTCCTCCTCATTTAAGTGATAAGGTTCTTGGGCTTCTAATAACAGATTCCGTGAACGACGGGTAAGAAGAGATAGACTAATTACTTAGCCTCCACGCCCTACTACCCTAAAATCACCAGAATTTTATTTGCGAGAGCATTCGAAAACTTCTTCATAAAAAAACCCGATACTGCACGTACAGAGTCTTTGAGTCCGTATTGTGGAATGCTGTGAAACTCTACGCAATTCTCTACGGATGCATCATCCAATAAGTCATTAATTGCTTGTATCATTGCTAACGGAAAGTATTTTAAACATTTCATTTAGGAAATAGTTTCATACTGTGCGGAAACGTTCTTTTCCTGTTTGTTTCCCAAGATTAATGTATTGAAGACTTGTAGAAAGTGAGCTACAACATGGAAATAAAGCATTTCTGTAGACTGGTTTATATAACATATTTTCTCTTCTACGTGATTGAAATGTTTCTTGAAAATTTGGACATCCCTTTTTTTTGCATACTCTGTATAACAGCTGGAGTTGTGTGAATCCATGAGTGCATAGGACTAACGTGCATTAGAATCAAATCAGGACACCTGATGTCACATGTAACTGGACACCTGATAACAGCCTGGGGGTAACCACAATATTACAGGGGCAGGCCAAGATTATGGAGAGACATTACGATGCCTAATACGATGTAGGGAAACCGTTAGCATTCAAAAGACCGCGGATGCAAACCAAATGGGTCCTGCTATGAAAAGAAAAGGCATCCCAGACCATCACACACGGTTGTCGGCCATAGTATGGCCGACAGTCAGGTTGGTATCCTAACACTCTCCAGGACCCCTCCGGACATGTACTCGGCCTGAAATCCCATTGACTGGAGTAGAATCGTCTCCATTGATGAGTCACAGTTCTAACTTATTTCCGATTACCAGTGAAGTTACCTGGAGACACCCTGGACAGTGGTGAAATACGGATCTGAATGTCCCTAACTTTTCTGCTTGATAACCAGTACTGCCATTCCTTTTCATAACAAAACCCCTTCGGTGATCTTCCGTGGCACCCTAACAGCAGAGTGGTATATCGACGATATTCTAGGCACCGTTTTATTCTCCTTCAAGGGAAGGCAGCCTGGGCTTACATTTCGGCAAGATAATGTCCGCCTGCAAAAGGCGAGAGTTTCTAATGCTCGTTCCGTGCTCACCAAACCCCACCTTAGCCAGAAACTTCCCCGCATCTCCCCCAAATTAACAACGTTTGTAGAATTATGGACAGGGCCCCCCAACCAGCTCCAGATATTCACAGTCTAACCCGCCATTGGGCATAATTCGGCCCGATATCTCTCAAGAGGAAACCCACTATCTCTGTCAATGAACGACAAGCTTAATAGCTCCTCGCATAACGGCTATAGATGCAGCAACTAATTAATAACTTGCAAGATTTGTAAAGCTCTTTCTCGTCAATCAACCAGCCAAGTTTTCTGAAACTGTGAACGTTTGTTAGTCTGTACACATACATCATATCTGTACCAACTCGGATAATTCTACCGTGGTCCATTCCAATTTATTTAGTCTTAAGAGTGCATTTTAGGACAAGACGTAACCATGGCTTCTCAGAGGAAGGATGCTGATGGAGGAACTCAGTTAGGGTCATTAATATGCCTGTAATGAGAGATCTTTGACAAGTACATGCCAGTAAGAGCTACTGTAACTAATGAAATTAATATTTTGACATAAATTAATATTACTTTGGAATGATCTATAACTTTTAGGCATCTGACATCAGCAGAAGCTGGTTTGTAAACACACCTGTCCCTCCCACGTGCTTATTATCCCAGCCTCGAAGAGTCTGTCGATGATATCATTGAGCTGTTCAAGGTAAGGCCAACCTTTGCGGACCGCAAACACCACGTTCTCCCAGTAGATATCCTCGCGCATTGGTCGCAACCATTTGCTCAGCGCTTCCTCGTCCATGTAGTCACCAATGGCGAAGTACTCTGTGGGCAAAGAAGGGATCACTTCACACCAAACTAGCCTTTACACTAGCTATCAGTGCAGTTCTATGATACTTTCAAACTTATCTAGCCGGAGAATAAAATTTATTACAACCTGTTGCATTAAATAATACGAACACGGACGTTAATCTGCAAAATAAATTCGGAAGTTTTGTATTTCTGTGAAGGTGCTAAGGTAAATTCACATATCAAATAAGAGAATAATATTGTTTTTGTTAGCTGTGCCTCGAACATTTAGAATATACACATACATGGCACATTAGTTTTGTAGGTGACTATCAGCTCTTCTCATTGCTGCTATCCGGATTTATGTAACTAATGGAATTTGAGCTATGGACGAAAATCTGAAAAACTGTAATTATGTATTTACAATCGCTAGTATTACATACTGCAGAAAACTTAGGATCTAAATTTTGTTTGTGATGTGTGATAATGTTTACTGACATCTTCCACCATGCGGTCCATGTCTCTGTCCTGCGTAATAATTACGCTAAGTTCAATTAAGTACCTTATTCTGTCGCCTTACTTTAACTCATTAAGTACAGGGAAACATTATTCAACTGTATGAGAAAAAGTAAATTAGTTACAAACTACGACGTGCACACACTTTATTGACCATGCAAAGTCACTACAGGTATACGAATTTAGGTTATGACATGTTCGATATGCCTGCCGTCATTGGCTGTGATGTGGCGCAAACGATATTCTGCATGACGCGCTGAAGTGTTGGAACATCGATGCTGTCGATGACCTACTAAAAAGCAGTTTTCAGCTCACCAATGGCTTTGGGGCTATTGCTGAACACCTTGTCTTTAATATAGCCCCAGGAAAAGGAGTCACTTATGTTCAGATCAGGAGAATATGCGAGCCGATCGAGGTCCATGCCAGTGGCTTCTAGGTACCCCAGAGCCAGAATGCGGTCCACAAAGTTCTCCAGGACATCAAACACCCTCCTGCTTACAAATGGTCGAGCTCCGTCTTGTCACTTGGATAATTGGTATGAAATTATTTCTCGAGACCTCCAATACCGTTGGGCAGTCACCGTGCCATCAAGGAATATCGCACGGATAATTCCGTGACTGGACATTGTACACCACACAGTCACCCGTTAAGGGTGAAGAGACTTCTCGATTGCGAAATGCCGAATCTCAGTCCTACCAAGTGCTCCAATTTTGCTTATTGACTGACCTATCCTAATGAAAGTGGACTTCGTCGCTAAACCAAACCAGGCATGCGCAAACTTATTCCCATCATGACCCGCTGGGCCAACGATGCAGTTTGAATGTCCTAATGTAAACCGTTCAGAAATATGACGATTTTATATCATATAGTTCAATAATTGTCACCCTGTACGCAAATAAAAGTTATAGTCGACCGTTTGCGTATCTCGATCAGTGCCTTCTATCTTTTTGTAGTTTACTTGTTACAGTTTTTATTAGGGATATGGTCAGGATCCGCTGCAAATATGTCATTGGCTCAATAACAAATTAAATTCATTTCATTTGCGTAGTCAGTCTATACATCAATCGGAGCATCTCGTTTTGCCATTAAATCTGTGTGCAGTACGCTGCTGTAATTTCAGATGTCTACATCCACATACCCAAAAACGTACAGAGCTATCTAGTGTACTGCGGGTGCTGCAGCAGGTGACGTGACGTCAAGTCCAGACCAGACCGAGTTTAACAGAAGGACATCAGTGACCGGCTCCCGCATGGGTCATCCTGCCAAGTGTCAGCACTGCGTGATGTTCAAAACAAAACTACCTCCGATTTCTTTAATATCTGTCGTGTTACAGTACCTCCACCTACCCTGTTTTTCGCACTGTGGTTCAGACAAGGAAATTTGCACTAAATCTCATCGTCCCACCAAAGAGAGCCATAGATTTGTTGAGAAAAAAGTTAACAAGAGCATTAATTTGGGCAGTTGTAAAATCAGCATGTGCGGCACGTTTCTTATGCCTTAAAATCCTAACATACATTAAATCTTGCGTGTGACTCTTCATACCAAAACATGTACAAAGTAAACCATTAACCTTGTGTGCATCTGTGTATATGCCAGTGCGACACTTTCTAAACAAGAAAGAAAAATATTTAATTATTGGAACTCTATCCCAATCAGAGCCAGTGCTCAAAACTGTACAAACTGAGCTTCTGCTCAAAAGAATAAACAGAATAATCTTCTGAAACCATAACAGTTTTCGGCCTCAAATACCCCTTCCAGATTGATTTGCATATCATTTACCAACGGTTTGCATGTTGCTATCATACACATTTTGACTTTACACATGCTACGAAGCACTAAAGTGACATTTCTCTTAAGCCACGTAGCAAATGATGCAATCCGAATTGCACGCACTACGTCTGACGTTAGCGCACGTTTTGTTCAGATATCAGGAGGCTCAGTGCAGCCAACAGCACTGCAAGTGCAGCGAACATCGCTGCGTCAACCTTCAGGCCCGCCAGCCCTTTTCTGTGTGACCGTTCTCTTCACACTGAAAGAACACCGACCATAGCCTGCATTCGTTAGAGAACATATTCTCACACCTAGCAAACGCGATCGCAAAGAAGATATTACTCAGAAACCAACACATCAGCCGTCACATCACTGCAACGAATTAAAAGAAAATGTAAACCTGATTTACATCTGACACTTACACAAAGAAAGAAGTACATTAAATCTAGTGCCACCTCCACACAACAAAATAAGTTTGTCGACTAATCAAAACATTATACATAACAAGTCATTAATACCTGTGGTGTCACCGCCAGACACCACACTTGCTACCTCCACACAACAAAATAAGTTTGTCAACCAAACAAAACATTATACACAACAAGTCATTAATACCTGTGGTGTCACCGCCAGACACCACACTTGCTAGGTCGTAGCCTTTAAATCGGCCGCGGTCTGGTAGTATACATTGGACCCTCGTGTCGCCACTGTCAGTGATTGCAGACCGAGCGCCGCCACACGGCAGGTCTAGAGAGACTTCCTAGCACTCGCCCCAGTTGTACAGCCGACTTTGCTAGCGATGGTTCACTGACAAATTACGCTCTCATTTGCCAAGACGATAGTTAGCATAGCCTTCAGCTACGTCATTTGCTACGACCTATCAAGGCGCCATTATCATTTGCTATTTATCTTGTGATGCATGTACTGTCAAGAGCTATGTTCACCACTTATGGATTAAAGTTAAGTATTCCAACAGCTACGTACTTTATTTGATAGACTCAAATCCTTTAACTGTTCCAGACCTCACGCTAGCCTGCGTGAGCTTAAACGCGTGCCTTTCGGCTTCCTCTCATAGTGACTTGACTGTCTTGCCAAGTCACAACAAATGACGACGTGGATTTTGCGTTACTTGTGTAATGGCTTCGCCACAATCTCCAGATGTACTGTCCGAATTTTATCGCTTACAGAATCAGCAGAAGCAGGCCTTGCTGGATGCCCTTGGACAGCTCGTCCAGGGTCAACGTCCAATGCAAAACGATGCGGCAGCCGCCGCTCCACCACTACCGCAGCCACAACACGCAGTTGCACCACCTTTTCGTCCTTTTGATGCTGGACTGGAAAGCTGGAAGGAGTGGTCACGCCAATTTGTATTCCATCTCGCCGCCTACAGAATTCAAGGTAATGAGCGGCAGCCTTTTCTCCTTTACGCCGTAGGCGTCCAGACGTACCGTGTGATAGTGAAATTATTTCCCCGAAGCGACGTAGCAACTCTGTACTAAGACGAAATTTTGTCAGCATTAGATGCTTATTTCAAAGAATCAGTCAATGTGATTGCAAAAAGGTATACGTTCTTTCGTACAAAACGTACAGCTGGTCAAACTAATCAGGAGTGGGTTGCAACTTTGCAAGGTCTTACTAGGATTTTTCTTTTGAGTGTCAATGTGGACTCCCTTATTCAGATACTATGATACGTGATGCAATTGCACAGAACGTTTCTGATGTTCGCATACGGGAACAGATTTTGAAACTAGTCAATCCCTCCCTTCAACAAGTGATGGACATATTGGATCGGCAGGACACACTTGACTTTGCTCAGGAATCATTTGAAACTTCGGCAGCCGTGTGTCAGGTTAACTGGCCCGCCGCGCGCGCTGCACAGAACAGTAAACAGCCCTCGCACCCGTCCGTGCAGCTGCCGCCAAGCTCTCATCCACGTGTGCCGCGCAAGCAAGCAAATGCAGTGCTAAAATCATGCCCGCAGTGTGGTACTAGACATTCGCGTGAAAATTGCCCGTCACGCCAGGCTATTTGCTTTTTCTGCAATAAAAATGGACATGTTCAGAGTGTTTGCCAGAAAAAGCTCCGATCGGACACTCACAACCATTCCAAGCCCTCTGCTTCGCGCCGGAATCGGAATCGAACCCAGAATACTCAGGCTCGTGAACCTTTGCCCATGGAAATTCATGTCGTTCATTCCACTCCGCCCAGTGCCAATCTCTCTAACAGTGACTGTGTTCGTCCCACAAATAGTGTGCGTCGACGTCGCCGGACATCACGTCAAGTCGCAAGTGATTCTGTACCAGTGTCAGTTCACGTTGCATGAGACAGTCGCTCTTGTCGTCAGCAGGACAACAAACTTTTTGTAGACTTGGACATTACTGGCAATGTGATACCATTCCAGCTCGATACCAGAGCTGCCGGTTCCTTGATCAATCACGACACGTACAAACAGCTGGGCACACCTCCGTTGCGTGCCGCAAATGTTAAGCTAACTACATATTCAAGTCACGGGCTCCCTGTGTTAGGACAGTGCAGCGTTCTTGAAACATACAAGGTACAAACTAAACTTGTGTAATTTTAGGTCCTTCATTCTTCTTCTGCAGTGAACTTGTTTGGTTTAGATTTATTTCAGTTGTTTAACTTGTCTATGGTCAATCAGGTCCTATCAGTGAACCAGACTGTGACTTCAGACAGTGTTTCTTGTCTATGTGAAGAGTTTGCAGACATTTTTGCTCCGGGCCTTGGTTGCACTAAGAACTATAAAGCACATTTGGAACTGAAAGTAAAGGCGCAACCAAAATTTTTCAGAGCGCGCAATGTTCCCCATGCATTGTGTGATGAGGTCGCAAGAACATTATACGATTTGGAATCACAAGGTGTAATTGAACGTGTGCAGGCTTCTCTCTGGGCATCACCCTTAGTAATTTTGCCAAAACCTTCTGGAGAATTGAGACTTTGTGTGGACTTCAAGGCAACAGTGAATCCACAACTAGTGACTGCAACTTTTCCTTTACCCCGCCCGGGAGATCTTTTTGACAAACTGTGCCCGGGTAAATATTTTTCGAAGTTGGACCTAGCAGATGCATACTTGCAAATACCGGTGGACGAAGAATCCCAGCGCGTTTTGGTGGTTAACACGCATCTTGGTTTGTACCATTTCAAACGACTGCCATTCGGGTGTGCATCCGCCCCTGCATTGTTTCAGCAATATTTACAAACTGTTTGTGCGTCGGTCCCTACTGCAGCAATCTATCTGGACGATATTGGGATCTCCGGAAAAACAGAAGAAGAACATTTAGCCAATCTCAAAACATTATTTCAGGTCTCGCGACAAAATGGTCTCCGCTTGCAGAAGGACAAATGTGTGTCTTTGGCTCATGACTTACCCTATCTGGGCCATGTAATCAATGCCCAAGGCATACATCCTAGTCCCGAGCAGCTCCGTGCCATACAAGACTTGCCTTCGCCGCAGAATTTGAAGCAGCTACAGAGTGTGCTGGGAAAAATCAATTACTATCATAAATGTGTGGGCCACGCCTCTACCATTTCAGCTCCGCTTCATCGCTTACGCCGTAAAGGTGTTCCGTTCGCCTGGACGACGGAATGCGAACGCGCCTTTCGCCAGTTGAAATCGGCATTGCTTTCCAATACTTGCCTTACGCCATTCGATCCCCAAAAACCCCTTTTGTTGATGGTGGATGCATCGGATTTCGGGATCGGTGCTGTGCTTGCACACAAAGATGGATCGCATGATCGCCCTATTGCCTTTGCGTCCAAATTGCTCTCGTCTGCGCAAAGAAATTATTCAAGGATCAAGAAAGAAGCTTTGGCTCTCGTATTTGGTGTTACTAAGTTTCATGATTTCTTGTATGGTCGTCACTTAATCATCGTCACAGACCACAAACCTTTGACATCCCTTTTTCACCCGAACAAGCCTGTACCTCCACGTACAGCGCAGAAATTCATTCGCTGGTCAATTTTCCTCTCGCAGTACCGCTACGATATCTTGTATCGGTCCACTGCTAAGCACGGAAACGCCGATGCGTTGTCCCGTTTGCCTGTTCCTGAGGATAGAGCATTCGATTCCTCCGAACTTGCTGATTCGGAAACCGATGACGTGGTTGAATCGTTTCCGATTGATTTGCGTCGTGTAGCTAGAGCCACAGCTGCAGACCCTGTCCTTGCTACTGTTTTGCGTTTTATTGCCACGCAATGGCCTTCGTCCAAGTCTCGGATCGAGGATCCGTTGGTTCGCCGATTTTTTGCTCTCAAGGAGAGACTTTTTGTTCGACGTGGTGTTTTGTTGTTGCGTTCTGATAATGATCAGTCCCAAGTCGTGGTCCCACGTTCGTTACAGTCCTCTGTCTTGTGGCTTCCCCACCAAGGACATTGGGGTATAGAGCGAACGAAACATCTTGCTCGTCAGCACTGTACTTCGTTCGGAATCGATGCTGCGATTACGAATATGTGCTCTTCTTGCATGGCGTGTGCCGAACAACAATCCGCACCACCGCGGAAATTCTTTCCATGGCCAACAGCCACTTCCCCTTGGCAACGCTTACACATCGATTTTGCTGGTCCATTCTGGAATGCTCAATGGTTGGTTGTTGTAGATTCATTCAGTAATATTCCTTTTGTTGTCCGGAAGTCTTCCACGGCGTCTTCTGCCACCATCCAAGCGTTATCTGCTATCTTTTGCGTTTCCGACAATGGTCCACAATTCATGTCCGCAGAATTTCAGTCTTTCTGCAAGGCCAATGGTATTCAACATCTGACGTCCGCGCCGTTTTCGCCGCAGTCAAACGGTGCCGCTGAACGTTTGGTCAGGACTTTCAAGTCACAGATGTTGAAGTTGAGAGAGTCTCATTCTCGGGAGAACGCGTTATTGCTCTTTTTGTCCACGTATCGCTCTCAGCCCCGAGATAGTCGCTCTCCGGCTGAGTTGTTGCACGGTCGCCATCATCGCACCTTGATGTCTTTGCTACATCCGCCGCATCAGGTTCCTGTGCAGCGGCAGACACCTGCTTTTGCCCCACGCGACGTTGTATACTATCGTAACTATCGAGGTTCACGGCGTTGGCTCGCAGGGCGCATTCTTCGCTGCCTCGGCCGCGCTATGTATCTGGTTTTGGGGGCCTCTGGTGAGGTGCGTCGGCATCTCAATCAGCTGCGCCTCTGTCGTCGCACGGGTTCTGCCGCTCCCCGCCTGCTTTCAGCGACGGTGCCGTCCGGTCAGCGCCCTGGGGACCCATCTACTGCCTCGCCTCATCCCCAGGTGTTACCGACATTGCCTTCCATTTTGCCCCATGGCCGCCGCCTGTTCTCCCGCCGGCGACGCCCGCAGTGGACCAGTGGACGCGTCGCTGCAACCGCCGGGCGCCTCCCTGGGTCACGCGCCGCCGATCGCTTCCCGTGACCCGTTGCCCTCCGCCAAGGACTTCTTGCCCGCTCCGGACCACATGGCGTCTTCGCCGGTCGGGTGCCCCGACCCGATGGAGGTCGACCCTTCGGCCGCTCCTGTCTCTCTACGGGCGCATACACCGCATGTTGGCGTGCACCCTGGACTAGGTTTTCAGGCGTTTCCTAGCTCCCCTCGGGCCGAATGGCAGGTTGCGGGTGGCACGCCTCGCCTGTTGTTAGACTCCCCACCTCGTCGCATACGTCAACATGGGGTCCTCCCAACGGCGGGCGGAAGCCTTATAACACAACCGTACGCCGATTTGTGGGGGAGGAATGTGGTGTCACCGCCAGACACCACACTTGCTAGGTGGTAGCCTTTAAATCGGCCGCGGTCCGGTAGTATACGTTGGACCCTCGTGTCGCCACTGTCAGTGATTGCAGACCGAGCGCCGCCACACGGCAGGTCTAGAGAGACTTCCTAGCACTCGCCCCAGTTGTACAGCCGACTTTGCTAGCGATGGTTCACTGACAAATTACGCTCTCATTTGCCGAGACGATAGTTAGCATAGCCTTCAGCTACGTCATTTGCTACGACCTATCAAAGCGCCTTTATCATTAGCTATTTATCTTGTGATGCATGTACCGTCAAGAGCTATGTTCACCACTTATGGATTAAAGTTAAGTATTCCAACAGCTACGTACTTTATTTGATAGACTCAAATCCTTTAACTGTTCCAGACCTCACGCCAGCCTGCGTGAGCTTAAACGCGTGCCTTTCGGCTTCCTCTCAGTGACTTGGCTGTCTTGCCAAGTCACAACAATACCTATTACCCAAACAGATACTTGGCACCATTTTCAGTCCTGAAGGTGCAGCCTTAAAATTGACGCGCTTGCGATTGGAGACAGGATTCAACTTAATAAACTTGTTTGTAACTGATATATGCCCCTTGCTTATAAAATCTATTCCCAACAAAAGTTTGCTGCACAGATTTGGAATGATGATCATTTCTTCGCGGATAACCACAATCTGTAATGGACTTACATGGCTCTGAGTTGGAGATTTAATTCCGAATCTTGTCGCAGTACCAACAACACTTTCCCTATTTCTAATACGATTAAAAAGGATTTGAACACACATAACACATTACTATCTTTGTCGACCAAACCGTCTATTTTAATACCGTTTCCTGTAAAATTCATGATAGGTTGAAATTTTACTTCTGGCTCCCTTTTCAATTCTGTCTCTTCAGGCAGAACACTCTCAGTTCTGCTAAAAGTATCAACAGCCACTGCATTTACTCAGCTATCACTGAGAGCCTAAGTTTCACTGTCGTCATAAAGCTCTTTCTAAATTTGATCAGAATTTTTCCGATACCTCACAACTTTCTGGTTATTTTGAATTTTTCCGTTGCCCATTACAAAGGTACCAACCCTTTCACCATCTCGTCTTGTACAAGGTAAACTTTAGGACAGTAATCACAGTCATACATTTATCTTCACCAAGCCAAAATCCAGTGTATGGATCGTTGTCAATAACATACTGTTCTCTGTCATCTCTAATGAGGAATGTTTACATTTGTTACGTAACGGGGAAATTACAGTGTTCCAGTCAGTGAATCTGCAATAAGGTTGATTGCAACAACCTGCTGCACAGTGTTATTTAAGTCAGCACACGCAAACTACATTGCGTGCCCATCCTCCGTAACTGATGCCATAGGTTCCACATCCTGTTTGTCAGTAGTTAGAAACTGTGACTCTGAAACAATCTTTATCTCTGCCATCAGAATAACGGTTTACTATACCCTCTTTTGTTGTCCACGTATCGTGCTGTCAACATTAGCAAATCATAATCGTTATTAAATAGATATTTTAAATTTACGTCCACTAAGGTTCAACTTCGATTACACTTTTTATTGACTCAATGATAGTTGTCTCCAAACCACCATAATATCTCGCTGCTCATCACAATCTCGATAGCAAATATATGTGCCTTCTTCCTTCCTTCTAATCGTCACTGCTACCTTTTTTTCTCATCACTTATCTGGTCCTATTCTTTGCAAAGTTTAACCTACTTCATTCTTTCTCCGCAGGTGGCAGAAAAGTTAGCTTCCTGGTTTCTGCCCGCCCATTACCATTATACCAACCATCATCCATATTTCTAGTAACTCATGATTGCCAGAGTTCCCAGAATCTGGGTGAAATTTATACACGTCCCACTAAAATCGCTTCCTATACGAATCTTACACATCCCGCCACTTCCGTGCTCCCCGATTGTTACCATTATTCATTCGACAACTGTTTCCGTTGTCACTGTAGCATACTACATTACGCATGTCCTCCGTGGAATCAAGAAATTCGTTCATCGATACTGTAGGGCCATGGACTAAAGCCCGCAGCAGACATTCCGGTAAGCGGCAGTTCGGAGTAGATGTCTCTGACAGCGTTCCCAACGGGTTACCTAAATGTACTAGTATCTGCAACTGCGGCCTGACAGAACTCGCTCACATTTCCCCTATCATTGTGATAGCACAGCCCATTTAGAAGAGGGTTCTGCAATAGCAGCTGTTTTCTTATCCCGCAGTAGGTATTTAACAGTTGCTCCTCGAATGTTTCGTCATCAGAAAACCGCGGAGAGTTCTGATTCGCCCATGTTTGTGCGCTGCCACGACGCTGGAGATCGATGAACTTCATTTGGTTAATTACTGTGGTAGCCTGCCCTCTCGTGTAATATAAGATGCCTAGGATGCTGCTTTCTCGGACAGCTAAACAATTAAAGCAAATCACATTAATGGTCCTCATTACGATAAAGTAGATTGACAATACTTAAATTGGCGTCTTTACAAAGACTGGTCGCATGCAATTGGCGACATGCAGATGATCAATGGCCTTCAATGAATACAATTTCCATGCAAGTATATGACACTGTTCACAAGTCACGGCTCGTCTTCCTGTGCAGCTCTTCTAGTGCGGCCGCGGTTTTTTTTCTGTGTTGTGTTTCAGTGCCCCATATGGGGTGTGCTGGCAGCAGCATAGGCGCCGCTTTTCAGCCGAGAGACAGACAGTAAGTACAGAACATGGAGACACTTAAAACAAGATAAAGGAGAACATACGGCAAAACAGACACATAATAGGGGAAACATAGTGGAAGATAGCGTAAAAAAGGGGGTGACTGTAAAAATGGTGATACAAATCTAAAAACTGTACACCAGAAACCACACACTGTGACGATTAAAAGAAACACAAGGCGAAGTACGGCCGGAGCATAAAAGTAGCGATGGGTGGCGTAGCACATAACAGTCACTGACAGCAACAACATGTGCAAGTCCAGCATACGATTACAATCACAGATCTTGATTTCACTGGAGAACAGCACCAAACACAACACTGACGTAGCAGCCGCGGCTAGGCGGCGCGCCGCTTTTACTCTGTTCGTGTAGAGGCCGCTCCCGTCGTGGTGACGTCTAGTTTGCGTGCTACTGGCTGACGTCATCTCACAGCTCACAGCCCTCTCTGCTGTATCGTTCTTGATATTTGTGCCGGCGCTTGTCGTTACTCCGGAACAATTACTATCTTACTTAATTTAGTTTTTACTGAATTTTTCTCCCTCCTTACAGCTGTGTGCAGTACTGTTCTCATTACTGCCTCGCACTGTATCACCTGTCCTTCACTTTTACCAGTTCCGATAAGAGCTTAGGTTTGTTCCCATACTCCGCCTGCACAGCATTTATTCTCTACGCCAAGTCCTTCACTGTCTCGGTTATCTGCTCTACCACCTCCTTTTAAATATGAGTATCTCGAGAGCTGTCCGGTCCGGCAGCAGCCTCTACCTGCCTGCGATCCAGAGGCTAGACACAGGGGGCGCTTCCACGACGTCATCGGCGAACTGATATTTGAACTTTTAACCTTTATGAAACACCACCATAAAAGACATTTTCTACCTCAGATGCAATTAACGGAAGTATAAAATTAGCGTTTTCAACACATTACTCGTTGTCTTCATGTCAAGCCTGATAATTAAGAGTAGGTAACTGTAATTTCTTGAAGCCCCTTGGACGGTTTTATTCCCGGTTCCCGGTTTTCCGAGTCCAGTGAACCTAAATTGCGGGGGGGGGGGGGGGGGGGTTAAGTTACTCCGAGAAGTATCCGCTGCTTTTTCCGACACTGTACAGTTACTGAAGCGATTTAAATACTCAACTCAACACTATTTGTGTCATGTATAAAACAATATTGTATCTGAATATTTCCATCATGAGAACAATGAACCTTCATGGATATGGTGGTCTGATAAAAAAATACAATATACAAACTATTATTTTTCTCAGTCCAAGCGGCAATGTAATATCCACGACACTCTGTTCTAGCTACAACATATTAAAATGAACTAAGTGTACAAATTTCAACAAATATTGTAGATACTACGTATAAAAAGACAGTATCGTGTGAAAACGACGATAATTATTTCATTATTTCTGTAATAATTTAATTTCAGTGTGAATTAAAACTACTATCAGAGAAATACATTCATAGAGAACGACAATTATAATCTTTTCTTGTTATCTGTGATAATTGTGGTTCAGTTGTTCTTCCTGTGCTAACCGATGAAGTGTTCGGACGTGAAACGTGTGAGGTCTGTAAAGAGAAAACCTGTAACTATATATATTGTTAATTACTATTTGATAAATAGAGTCGCTATTGTCTAGACGTGGATTTGTATTTATTTCAATTGTAATCCAATCTAATGAATGTTTTTAAGTGTTAATTTTCAGCTCCGCAATTAGGAGCGCAGCCATTACAGCTAGTAATTTACAGTGGAATTTACTAGTAGCTGGTATAAAAATTGTTAGTATTAATCATTGAAAATGATTTTAAATGCTAAAGAATAGCGATAAAAGGCTTAAAGAGTTATATCGAAATATATTACCTTGATAACATAAATCGACAATAACAACAGACAAATTAACCATCGTCTGTCTGCCGCCATCTTAGCAAAGATATCTCCGCATAAGTTTTGAGTCGAGAATTTTAACAAACATAAATTTTGTTAGAAATAAATGAATGGAAATAAATGTGCACCGGTGGTCCCGAATCTACTTTAAAAGACAGAATTCAATTTAGATTGAATGTTTAAAATTAGTGTTCACAGCACATTACGTAGTATCAATTTCTTATTTGCTGATTTATGAAGCCTAATTATTTCTCACGATTTACATGAAATATTTTAATAGGAGACATGCGTCAGTGTTGTGCGCGGGTAGTATTTTGTGACTAAATGTTCCCTTTGCTAGAGAAAAGAGCTTTCATGTTAAGTAACAGTTGTGTAAAATCTGATAAATGATATGCAATTTAGTGCCACTCACACGACCTCACAGACAACATTTCTACATAACGTCAAGTGAAGACTTCTTTAACAGAGTGACAAATATTAGCCGGGATAATCATTTTTGAGATCAAACGAATTATTACGCTGACAGTAGGTAACTGGTTTTATATTTTCTTGATCTACCTGAAATATCATTTATAAGCAATGAAAGTCACCTAAATACTGTAAACCGGTTTCGCCACACCCTGTAATACAGGCTGGGTTTGTTCGATCTGATCATTGATGTCATTTCCTGCCCACTTCACCCTAGAGAGAGGGCTCTGGTGTATTTTACGATGGGTGCGAGAACAGTAAGTAGTCTGATATTTTATATACCACAGTTTTTACTTTTTCAGACACCAATATGGTCCGCTTCAAAGCAGTTTCCTACGGCGGACTCGTTGCTCCCAGTCTGGGTAGCACAGCTGATAGCCTTCAACTAGTAGGGCCTTAAACAAGTCGGTCATATCTTTTTGGATATTCTCCAGAGTCTAAAAATGATGTCCTCTTAAAACATTTTTCAATTTCGCGTACAGAAAAAAATCACAAAGACCCAAATGAAGTGAACAGTGGTGGGACGAAGGGTTGGGGCTGTGGGCCAACAGGTATGCCTTTTGAGACCTAAGATTCCGCGATGAAAGTGCCGTTGTTATAATGCAGCAGCCACTTGTTTGCAGTGTCCGATCTCATTCGATTCGCCATTTCCCTTAGCCTTCCAAGGACATCTTTGTAAAATATTTGGTTGACAGTTCGGTCTGGATGAACAAATTCTTCATGCACGACAACCCTACTTTCGTAAAAACAAACCAGGATTATTTTACCTTTGATTTACAAATCAGGTCAGGATATGTCCCCGTGTGCCAGTCTTCTCTTTGCTGCGTTGTCTCAGGATCGTACTCAACAATTTGGAATTCCGATCACAAGGCTGAACCATTCACGCTCATTGGAAATACTCTGAAGAAGATCAATGCACACTTTGTCTCCCCTAGTTAATGAGTTTTTCGGCACCATTTCGGCACAAACTCTTCACATCTCCCAAACTTCTGTCAAAATTAGATGTACTGTGAAAGTGTTTAACAGTTCACACATCATCCATATTGTTAAACGTCGGTCTAATGCCACAAGAGCACGCACACGTTCGACGTGTCACCGGTTTTTGTAGTTGAAGGTCTCCCTGAACGAGGCTGATCTTCAAGGTGTTCTTGGACTTTCAATAATTATTTGTGCCAGCGAAAACTGTGTGCTCTTCATAACGAATGTTCACCCATAGGCCTGTTTCAACTTCTCAAAGTTCACACACAAAGTGATTAAATAACCTTCCTCTAAATTGCGTTCTTCCACTTTCGTAACATACCACAAAACCCCAGCTTCACTAATGGCACTCTAAAAAACCACTTGGAGGCTGTACGGAGCTGAAACTTGGAGTGAATATCTGGAAGGGATGAACACACTGGTATATACAAGTAGAACAACACATCGGCGCCAGATCTCTCGCAATGACACCAGTCAGTCTCATTACTTTTCTCACACATCTGGTATACGTCAGAGAAAACGCCAAGCCTTATTTGCCATCCTATTGTTGACATCTTTCAAGTGGCCGCCTGAGGTGGACGAGCGGTTCTAGGCGCTACAGTCTGGAACCGCGCGACCGCTACGGCCGCAGATTCGAATCCAGCCTCGGCCATGGATGTGTGTGACGTCCTTAGGTTATTTAGGTTTAAGTAGTTCTAAGATCTAGGTGACAGATGACCTTAGGAGCTAAGTCCAATAGAGCTCAGAGCCATTTGAACCATTTTAACCTTTCGAGTCATTGTTTAAGCTTAAGTTTAGTTATGACAGAGCGATTGTAGGATCAACAAGTCAAGGGTAACGATAAGCTTTTCCCAGAACCATGCTCCAGGTCTTGTAAGTACTATTTCACTTCCTACGTCATCTCTTGCATATTTACACGGAGCGGTGTGCTTAAGAGCAGTGTTTTGGAGGCGTCCGTTATTAAACTTCAATTACTGCTAACAGTGGTTCATGTCTCCAAATTTAGGACCAAATAGAACTAGACCCAGAAGGAATTACAGCAGACTCTTCTAGACGTACGTGTGGAAGAAGACCACTGAGGAGATACTGATGTTTACTTGGTAATATTCCTCTCTGTCAGCAAACAATTATGTTAGTCACTCTGAATTGAGTGTGACAAAGGTTTGCCTTCCTTTGATACAGAAGACGATGTATTTATTGGTGGGGAAAAACCAACAAAATGAATGAAAACTGACCTGTAAAAAAAGACATCCCACGTAGCAGCAAAAAATATTATCAAGACTTCTCTAAGCCGTACAATGATATCATGAGGCATTGTAAAGAAAACTGATTCGCTCCATAAAATTATTAGTACTGGTATGATGGTTGAAACTGTGAATTTAGAGACGTATACATGCAGAGAAAAAGGCTAGATTAAAATTGTGCTAGAGTTATGGATGCTAAGTTGACCTATCGAAATGATATGTGGGCACTATTAGATGTTTTTGTTTTGTTGACGTTAGAAGTGAAAACTACACAAATCCATTGAAACTTTGCCCAGATGACGGAATGTTAATGATTATTTTGAGATCGTACATGAGGTACAAGAGCTTCTTGTTACTTTTAAGGTGTATTAGAATTGATGATTAAAAACTAGGGATATAAGACATAAAACGGATAGGTTACCAGCTATTAGGAGATTTCTTTATGCATTTGTGAAAGACTGCGTGGCTAGGTACACTCTTGTAGAATTTGTTACTATGTACGAGAAATTAGAAGCATTCAGAGGCCATTAAAATGTATTCCTAAGAAACCAGATAAATATGGCATAAAAATGTTTGCTCTGTGACACGCTGTTATTCTACACTGGTTTCTTGGTAGCATACTATGGATATCAGTCATAAGGACCAATTTGTGTTTCTAATAACCCATTTGAAATTGTATATAGGCTAGAAATGTGGCAGTGGTTAACTGATATACTAGCTACCCTCTACAGTGTCTCTCTGCCACAAAACTAAGTCGCTTGTGTAGGAACCCTAAGAATGGATACCACAATGGATACCACGAAGGCATTACTATGGCACACGTAACAAATCTGCTGTACTCCTTTCCAGTATGCACAATGAATGAGCAGTAAATGAGGCCACTAAAAAACTTAACATAACATTAAATAAACTGTAGTAAGACAAAGCGTGGGTTTGAAGCTGTTGACCAAACGTGCCATAAAAAGAATAACATTAAGATGGAAATAATACGCAGGCTTCGTTTCAAGCAAATTGAAAGGGGAAATACATCCATGTAGAGTTTTTATAAAGAGCCTTTCTTTTCAACGCACGAAGCCACATTTTATTTTTGGTGTAATAATGTATCTGCGTCGTTACATAGTTCAAGAGACGCATATATAAGAGCAACTAATGTAGAAAAATTTTGATGTGGAATTTGTAGAAGGGCCAAGAATAACTCCGAAATGATAAGACTTACACTGCTGGCCACCGTAAATGCAACACCAAGAAAGACAAGAGGTAGCACATCAAAATTTATTTTGTAGATAACATGTTGACCAAGTATCAAATGATTACGTTTACAGACGTCTGTGACATGTAGTTCCTGCCAGAATCAGTAGCCAGAGTAGCCGCCATTGTTGGAGATCACCGCTGCCACACGTCTCGGCATTGAGTCAAAGAGACGTTGGATGTGTTCCTGGGGTACAGCAGCCCAAGCAGCTTCCACACGTTGCCAAAGATCATCCGGTGTGGCAGCTGGGGATGTAATCTGGGTCACTCGTTGAGCAACCATGGACCACGTGTTTTCTATCGGCGAAAGATCCGGAGAGCGAGCCGGCCAGGGAAGCAATTCAATCTGGTTATTGAGGAATAACCTTTGGACAATGCGTGCCACGTGTGGTCGCGCATTATCCTGTTGAAATATGGCTGTGGCCGAGCCCTGAAGGTAAGGAAGGACAACTGGCTCCAGCACCTCGGATATGTAGCGCCGGCTATTTAAAGTACCGGCAATGCGTACTAGAGGCGTGCGAGAGTAATATCCAATACCGCCCCATACCATAATACCCGGTGCAAGACCAGTGTGGCGGTGCATAATGCAGCTGTCCAGCATCCTCTCTCCACGGTGTCTCCACACTCGAATCCGACCATCGTGGTGCTGCAGACAGAAGCGTGCCTCGTCAGTAAAGACAACGTCATTCCATTCTGCCGTCCACATCCGTCTGTCATCACACCATTGGCGACGGAGACGTCTATGGTTCTGCGTCAATGGTAGACGAAGCAATGGACGTCTTGCGGACAGACCACTCTGCTGTAAACGGCGTCGAATGGTACGCGCAGACACTGGATGATGAGTTACAGACGCAATGTGCTGTGCTATGGTTCGGGATGTCACTGAGCGATCCGTCACTGCCATGCGCACAATTTGCCTATCAGCACGTGCAGTGGTGCACCGAGGTGAATGCGATCGACCACGTCGGTCCGTCGTACCCTCCTGCATCCAACGGTCACATATCCGCATTACAGTTGTTAGGTTTCGTCCAACACGACTAGCGATTTCTCTGTATGATAATCCACAATCTCGGTAAGCCACTATCCTTCCTCTGTCGAACTCGGATACTTAATCAAAAGATGTTCGCTGTTGTCTACGAGGCATAACTGATCGTCTTGTGAAACAACCACAAGGTAAACACACGTGCCGAACGTACACTCGTCGAAATTGCCAAGCCTTAAATGGCGCTATGAGGTGGCGCCACAGGCGCGCGTGATGTGCGTCTGCGCTGAAATTCTAATCAGATGCATATCTCATCGCTGCAAACTCATGGTGTAAATTTCACTTGATTCGGATGCTTCCTTCAGGTTGTTGCATTTACGGTGGCCAGCAGTGTAGTTCTTGTGATTAATTTGTTTGCAAAAATTATTCTCAAACAACCGTTCGCTGCCAAAAATGCAGTGTGCGTTAACCCAAGTTTAGAGACAATCAACTTAGTTATTCCAATGGAGCAAATTAGAATTTATAACATGAATGATACTATTTTTAACAATAAGCTTAAGTGTTACTTGTAATTATTGTAAATTACTGCAATAACTGTTAAATCAATGACAATAAATAGCCACTTATCATCATTGGGTACGAAATACACCAGACGCTTGCTACTGAAATACTGAAATATTAAAGAGAGCCCTCGGCTGACTGTTCATCGGCTCCTTTAAACTCTCTATAGCTGTCAGTTTCTCCATGATATATCTCCATCGTGCTTAAACATTATCTTTAACAGAAATGTGTTTCCTTCCCCTGCATAACTATGTGAACTCCAAACATCACGATCTTCTGCGCAATCGGAAGCAAACCCGCTGGGCGACTGATTAGTAGCCCGGAAAGGCTAGCATTCAGCAAAGGCAATACTAAAACAATAACAACTGCCGCTGGGACTTTACTAGCGTATGCCCCCACCGATTAGTGCTAGTGTAGTGGCGGTGATTGCAAGCTCTGCATGGCCGCTACTATGGTGCACTGCAGTCCCGGACCATCTGCCTATGCATGGTCATTTTGTGCTGCCATGGTGACTGCTGCTTCTCACTGCTATTGTGCCGGCAACATTCGTGAGTGCAGCATGACAGTTTCTGCTACTGATGGTGCCAGATCTCTGCGTGTTTGTGATTCGTAATACAGTAACAAAGTGGCTCTCTCGTGGCTAGGCATATGGGTGTCTCTAATGAACATCTCACTACAAGACTACTCCTATTATCTCGCACTTAAGTAAATGTAATCGTTGAATGTGGTCAAGGTATCTAGTGAACTTAAATGAAAGAACGAATTACATATCACGACAGATTTATTCATAGAAAATACCTGTAAAAAGCGGGTTGTAAGTCAACATAACTTCTTGATTATGCACTGTCTAATATTCATACAGTAGAATGCTCTCGTTGCCAGATGGCAAAGTAAACCAAGGGTGATGACTCAACTTTAATTTCGAATTGAAAAGAATAAAGCTACTTATCTTTAGTTAATACGACTGACAGATGTGTAAGCTGAGCTTAGAGGCAAACTTCTACAATGCACAACAACAACTACTGCTTCTGTGGGCGAGACTTCACTCCCAAGTTTAGTAGTGCCAGTGCTGTGCATTGCTGACCGTACACGTAGTAAAATCGAGATGCGATGCATTGTGCGCCTCGGCGTTAGGTAAGACTGTGGACCTTTCGTCTGCATTTTCGTCGGAGAAAGACCGAATCTTCCTCTTCCATTCTCTCACCAGTATTGAACGAATATCCTGTCGCCCGTAGTCCCCCGCGGACCCCAGACCGAATTGTCTTCTTCCACATCCTCCGGCTGGGGCAATCTCGACGTGCATTTTTCACCAACAAACTAAGCTGATGATCGAAAGCTCGGAAAACACTCGTGCGTCAATTGCGTATCAGTTCGAATACTGTGCAGCCTCCCCTCCGGCTAAAGACTGTTCCTCCTTTCCTAGTACAGGGACATGTCTCCACTGTGACGATTTCTTGCGTCGGGGACTGCAGTCCGATCAACAGACTATTCTTTTTGACACATGGGGAACAGCGAGGACCAGAGCACGTACGTGACCTTGAAGGAACGCAACAGCCTTCTCGGCCACCCAGTTTCCGGCTACCAGTAGTGTCTCTGAGAAATATTTGTACCAGCAAGTGGATACCGTTCTAGTGGAAACAAGAGACAATATGAGACCCCCTCAGAAAATGCTGACTACGACTCTCTTAGCGGGGGAATAACTACCGCTCTCTCATTCCTACGCAACCTCTGTGAAAGAGGTTGGGCATTTCTCCTCTGGTTATAGGTACAACACAGCCAAGCACCTACTGCAGCGTCTCCACTATGTGTGACCAGCGACTCCGTATGACTCGGACTGTGTCCTCTTGTGACAGCCACTGTTGCGTCGAAACGCTAGCCAGCTATCTTTCACATAACTGCGACCTACTCTTCTCACAACTCGCGCTGTTCAGTCTGACCTGCTACATCTGTGCGATGGAAAACAATCATTCGTCTCATCCATTTGAAGTGACTTGCATGCATATAGGTACGATGGAATTCAGCGTTACCACCACTGTCTCAATAAACATAGAACAACACCAAATAAATTAGAAGAAAGGCGTGTCGAAAGGACCTGCCGTTTACCACAGTGTCATGAAAACTGCTGCCTCTCGCTGCTGATGTACCAATGACATCTGTGAGTATTGCGCGACCATAGTTACGATGCAATGGAGCTGAACCTATGAATGTGTGTGATCAGAGACGCACTGTCTCGAAAACCGAAAAAGATATTGGTACGTGCTGCTCCTGACGTGCAGGCAACGTTAATGCATTTGCGGCGGAAGCAATGAAACTTGTGCCCCACTTCAGTTACATCTTACGTGCGATGTGCAGCTAATTCAGATTAACCCTCAGGTGTAGTTGCAGGGCATGCTAAATCCCCGATGAGAACCCACAATTGCGACAGTACATTAATAATATATATGGGTATTTTGAATGTTTTTCCCTCCTCTCATGTCGTAGGGGTTGTTGCTCGTACTGATAACTTTATCTAAAATAAAAATGTAAATGAACTACTGAGACACAAATCCAGAATATAAAATATTGGATTGGGTTATGAGGTACGGCAAGTAAATAATGTTCGCCACCAACGGCTTTAAAGTCAAATATCATTCACAGTTTATTCCATTCTTGCACAAAGTAGATAGCAGACTGGTGAAAACCTAATTACCATGTCTATTTGAGATCTAAAAAGGCTTTAGACTCATATTGTAAATATATCTGGTATCATTACTTAATTTATTAAAACGGCAGAGTTCACAACTCCGAAATATTCTTTGTCCAGGCCAGCATTAGTCATTGGGAACAAAAGTCCATTCCACAAACAATGTAATGTAATGTAATGTCAATGTGTCGAGTCGAGTGAAAATATCCAGCTTGTTTAAGAATATCTCTTTTTAATTGCGAGTCAGACCCGTTGTCAGTATTTTGTAGGTCTCTTACAGAAATAGATGTATGCTCTCTTCTTATAGTTCAGACCTTATCAAACCTGTAATTTATTAAAAAAAGTTTGTATTTGTCAGGTTTTTCTTGGAATATGGATACAGTCTGTTAAGGAAGAGTGCGGTTGGCATTAAGCATAGATGGAAAAAGATACCGCCTTAGTTCTTTCGCAGTCCTACAGAGGGAGCCTTTGTCCTTCATGGAATGTACATAATGCATTAGTTTAATTCGAATTCTTTACGAAGATACTCATGAAGAGACATAAGTGACGCTTGCGCGTCGCTTTTTTCAAAGCTGTTTGATGACGACTGCCAATAGCTGGTTTATCGACAGAAATAAAGATTTGATACTGCAGGAAGACAGTGATCCGTAGCACCGCAACAGGATTTGAAGCGACTGGAGAAAGAAGGAAGCTGTATAAGTACTGGACTGGCCCCAGAGTCGCCTGACGCTGATGTAGTGAAAATGTATGGTCTTGCATCAAAACGAAGTTGCAGGGAAGAAAGATCTTTACTTTGAAAAGCTTGTTAACACAAATTCGACGAATTTGGAGGCCCCTTCCACGTGGATCATTGGACAATTTTGTTTCAAAAATGTCACGGAGATGCCAAGCAATTATTGACACTGCATGTGAGTGGACGCATTATTAAGCGTAACTGCACATTTCTTCCGTTAATGTACACTGAATTCTAGGGCCCCACCACACGCAGAAGTGCAGCAACACAACATGGCACGGACTCGACTAATGTCTGAAGCAGTGCTGGAGGGAATTGGCACCAAGAACCCTGTAGGGCTGTCCATAAATCCGTCAGCGTACGAGGAGCTGGAGACATATTCTGAACAGCAATTTGCAAGGCAATCCCGGATATGCTCAATAATGTTAATGTCTGGAGGGTTTGGTGGCCAGCGGATGTGTTTACAGTCAGAACGGTGTTCCTGGAGCCACTCTATAGCAATTCTGGACGTGTTCGGTGTCGTATTGTCCTGCTGGAATTGCCAAAGTCCGTCGGAATGCACAATGGACATGAATAGATGCAGGTGATTAGACAGGATGCTTACGTACGTGTCACCTGTGAGAGTCGGATCTGGACGTATCAGGAGTGCTGTATCGCTCCAACTGCACACGCTCCACACAATTAGAAAGCCTGCACAGCTTGAACAGTCTCCTACTGACATGAGACGCCCATGGATTCATGAGTTTGTCTCCATACTGGTACACGTCCATCCGCTCGATACAGTAGGAGACGAAACTCGTCCGACTAGGCAACATGTTTCCAATCATCAACATTCCATTGTCGGTATTGACGGGTCCATGCAAAGCGTAAAGCTTTGCTTCGAGCAGTGATCAAGTGTACACGAGCGGGCATTTGGCTCTGAAATCCCTTACCGATGATGTTTCGTTGAATGGTCCGCACGATAACACTTGTTGATGGCCCAGCATTGCAATTTTCAGCAATTTGCTGATGGGATGCACTACTATCACGTTGAACGATTCCCTCCAGACGTCGTTGGTCTCATTCTTGCAGGATCGCAGAGGTGTCGGAAATTTGATGTTTTACCGGATTCCTGATATTCACGGTACACTCGTGAAATGGTCGTACGGGAAAATCCCCACTTCATAGCTTCCTCAGACATGCTGTGTCTCATCGCTCGTGCGTCGACTATAGCACCGCATTCAAACAGACTTAAATCTTGATCACCTGCCACTGTAGCAGCGGTAACCGATCTAACAACTGAGTCAGACATTTTTTGTCTTATATAGGCGTTGCAGATTGTAGCGCCGTATTCTTCCCGTATACATATCTCTTTATATTGAATATATGCCTATACCAGTTTCTTTGGCGCTTCAGTTGTTGCAGTTTGTTGTCAAATACATTTTCCTACTGATTAACCCGGGCGTAATCTTAGTTGACAGAGTGTATAGGAGTAAGACTACGCTTATATTTGTAGTATCTTTAGTTTCATATTTCTTCGCTTTAGTTTGTTTTTAAATAGGTTCTAAATAGAAAAGCTTGTTTCGTTATACGTCTTTCATTACGTATACTTCCCAAAACAAAAGCAGTAAAATATCGTTGCCAGACACAATATTCTTTTCTCTGATGTCTCCAGAATGCCGCGACGCATTTAAGTGAAAACCTCTATCCACACTGGTTAAGAGTTAAACGTATAGGTATCAGCAGAGGCGCTCAAAAATGCTGATCAAAATAATATACAAAAATTGTTCTCAGCTCAGTATCTACAGAAACTGCACATTTCAAATGCCGAGAATAATATTCAGTTTCAGTTTGCTGTATTTTTACAATATATGCTCACACGGTGCATGAATTTTTTTCAAAATGATCTCTTTCTACTGCTGCTGTCCAAATTCATATATGTGTAATAGAATAGCACTTGTGGGTGTCGCTACGAAAAATTTTAATATTTCCATTCAAGCTGGTAATTAAATATAGGAGACATATGATGTAAAAGTTGTTTTTCTAATTGCGATTTTATTTATCAACACAGACTGCTATGGTATTCATGTATCTGTTTTGTCTAATTAATAATACGGACTTTAATTAAACATTTCAGTCATTCACATTTCATTGGCTAATTAAGTATGTAAATAAACATGTCAGTACCTCGCTCGATGTCCCTTGATGAGTGCTTATGTAATGTAGTTATATACTCTTTCTCGACAATTTGTTACAACTGTTATTTAAAATGTTGCGAAAATCTTATTTTCTTGGTTCAATAACATACTAAATATATCCTTTGGGTAGACAGTCTACACTGTGGTGACAAAAACCGTGGGATAGGAACATGCACATATACAGAAGGAGGTATTATCATGTTCCCGAGGCTGAGCTGTCATTTAATGACATGCATCGTGCTGCTCCACTCGCTTCGTATCACATAGTTGCTGCTGTCGCCTGTCTCGCTCGCCTACACATGCCAGGAAACGGATAGGGAGGGAAGTCGCTGCTTTGGTCGAGTTCCTGCTCAAGCTGGCCGGGAACGACAGCGGCAACAAGAAGAGCAAAGCGAAGAAGGAACAGTGATAATGCTGCCAGATGATCGGGCATGTGGCCGAGACCTACAGGGGCACAGTTCCATGTTTGAATTGCGCGAAAGCACATGATGCACGCGATTGTGACAAACCGAGAGATGTCGCTGCCACACGCGTAAACTACGGTGGCGCCCACGCTGCTAACTCATGCAGCTGGAGCTACATAAAGACGGGGGAAGAAGCAGGAGAAGGAAGGCGAGACCGCCACACGAGAACAGGCGGTCCCATGCGATAGGCAGCCGCCCGGCCCTCTTTCCCACCACATTGCTGAAAACCACTGACGATGCATTTACAGCACCCAAGTTCTTTACGGCGGAAGGGGGAGCGGCACTGACGGCGGAGTCAGGTGACATCCCCACCAGGTCGGGGCGGATGCAAGGTCGCAGACGATCGCCACCTTGAACGCTGCGGAAACGCAGGCAGCTCGGGTGATGTCCATGGAGCTGGAGATACCTGCCTCAGACAAAGCCACCATGGACACAGTCGCCTCACCGGCCCCTGCAGAAGTGCAGGAGGCTGAGGGGGTAACCATGGGACTTCCCCGCTCCCCCGGGAACAGAATGAGGGGGGTCCTCCACAATATCGCCATGTCTCTGTGTGACGCTTCCTATCCACACCATGACTATCCCTACCCCTTTGCACAGATCTACATTCCTGGACTCCCACGGCAACCCCATCCGACCCAATGGGGGAGAGAACACGTAAATTGGGTGTTCAAGAAGCAGATGTTTACCCTAAGACGAGACCTCAGGCACATTAACTCCTACCCTGCTAAGGAGGCGGTCAAGAGTCTCCAGAGAAACACTCCACAGAGTCTTTAAGTCGACGATCTTTCTACATCAAAGCCACCAATGAAAAAGACAGGAAGGGTAGGGGGCAGCCAAGGCCTTGAAGCCCCTCATCGCTATTGTCAGCCTTACTGTCAGCACATGCTTCTATTTGTTTTTCTAAATCCACAGATCACAAACGCGGATCCACCACGAAAGGTAATCAAACTCGGACCAAAAGAAGAACCACGAGGAATCGTTCCTAATGAGCGTGAAATGCAGACACCTCGAGCCAAGAAATGGCTGTTCATTCATCGAACGAATGAACGGAGCTGTCATTTTTAATCACATGATTCGTTTAGAAAGGTTTTCGACGAGGTTATGACCAAACGCCGGAAATTAATAGACTTTGAACGCGGAATGGTGGTTGGAGCTAGATGCATGGGACATTCTATCGCGAAAATTGTTAGGTAATTTTGTATTCCACGGTCAAGAATGTGCCCAGAATACAACATTTCAGGCATTACCTCTCACAACGGATAACGCAGTAACCGATGGCCTTTCGTTTCCAAGAGAGATCAGCGGTATTAGTCAGTGCTGGTAGACGAGCTATATCGGGCGAAACGAGCGCACAAATCGATGTGGGTCTCGCGACTACCGCATCCGTTAGTACAGTGCGGCAAAATTTGGCGTTAGAGGGCTATTGCAGCAGACGACCAACGAGAGTGCCTTTGCTAACAGCTCGACTTCGGCTGCTGTGGCTCTTCTAAGCTCGTGACCATGTCGGTGGGACCCTAGACGGCTGGAAAACCGTTGCCTGATCAGAGAAGTCCAGATTTATTTGTAAGAGCTGACGGTAGGTTTCGAGTGTGCCACAGACCACAAAAAGCCATGGACTCAATTTATCAACAAGGCACTGTGCAGGCTGGTGGCGGTTCTATGGTAGTGTATGCCGTGTTTGGATGTAAAGGACTCGGTCCTTCGGATGTTCCGCTACTTGGAGACAATTTGCAGCCATTCATTGACTTCATGTTCCCAAGCGATGAAATTTTGAGGGATGACAACGCGCTGTGTCACCGAGCTACAGTCGTTCACATTTGGTTTGAAGAACATTCTGGACAGTTTGAGCGATTGGTTTGTCCACCCAGATCACCCCACATGCATGTCATCAAATTTGTGATACATAATCGAGAGATCAGTTGGTGCAGAAAATTCTCCATCAGCAAAACTTCGGTGACTATGGGCGGCTATAGAGGTAACATGGCTCAATGTTTTTGCAGGGGATTTCCAACGACTTGTTGAGTCTGTGCCACTTCGAACTGCTACACTATGCCATGTAAAAGTCCGACACGACATTAGGAGCGTCACATGACTTCTGGCACCCGCTGCAGCTAAGCTTGTTCGCACTGGCTCCTGTCTTGACAGAAGAAAGTTCGCTGGGCGGCTCACTCCTCGCGCTGCACCACGGCTACTTGGCTCCTCCTATCAAGCATCAGTGTGGCACGTTGGCCGGTGACCGCAATGCAGAATACCGACAAGATGTAGCCTTAAAACAAAACAAAACCACCCCGATCTCATTACTGTCTGTCTTGTTACGAGTGCTTCGATACTCATCATCGTAAGCCGCTAAACTACTGTACTCACTCACTACGTTTTTCCAAAGAAGTCCGTAAATGATTTCAGTAATTGTTGACCAGGGTATGGTATGTCTGGTCACGTCACTTTCAGTTTCTTCACTCTACAGGGTGTTTCAGAAAGAATGTACATACTTCGAAATCATTTTTTATTAAACCGTGTGACCTACGATTATGAAACTTAGGACACATGTTGACGAATATCTCAAGTTTAGATAATAGATAATCAATACGTCTTCCGCCAGTTATACGAAATATAACACATCGGAACAACCAGTTTCGTAACACAGCAGGACGCTGCTGACCGTTAACAGTGTTTCCGCTAAAGAAGAATGAGCCGTAAACAAATGAGTGGGATATTGCGCAAAACATATTGGCATTGGGTGATTCTCGTACATGTTCAGTCTGTGCATGTGAGTTCTGTACACCATAATTCGAACACTGAGTTTCTTTACTTTACCGCTTAGGTAGAAATTAGCTTAATCACTGAACACGATGAGCTATGCGAAAGTGTTGTCATTGTCAATAGTAATCTGAAGCGCGTTAGAACGTGGCACGCCGCGCGGGATTAGCCGAGCGCTGCAGTCATGGACTGTGAGGCTGGTCCCCCGGGCGTCGGTGTGTGTGTTTGTCCTTAGGATAATTTAGGTTAAGTAGTGTGTAAACTTATGGACTGATGACCTTAGCAGCTAAGTCCCATAAGATTTCACACACATTTGATTTTGAGAACATGGCACACGTCTGCTTTTGTTGACATGACGTAGAGTCTGTAACAGCTGTAGCTTGCACGGCTTCGTAACCAACCGATGTCTCAGAACTCAATAAACTGGAGTTAAAATCAGTTGTAACTTCCGACCGGTACGACGAGTTCAGTTTGGTTTTAATTCGTGCGACATTTTCGTCGGAAAGATAAAGGCGGCCATTACTCTTTCCTTTAGATACACATACTGTGTGTACAAACTGTCGATATCATGTGCGAATATTGCTCAGCGTTAAACGTCTTTGCACTGTAATCACGGAATTAACGTTCAAAAAATCGAGAAAACAAAATGATTTCAGCTGCGGAGCAGCCATTTTGCAACAAATGAGTGTAACCAAGCAAACAGGAGATAACCGACATCTAACGACAATGAACTAGACAATGTATTCGTCTTTCCATTAACCGACCATTGGGGCAGCGCAGTATAGTTTTGACAGCATAATATTTTGTAGTGCGTATATTCTTTCTAAAGCAACCTGTACTTCATGTGTAATTGTAGTAGACAAATAATGGTAGACAAATGGTGGCTGTCAGTACTCTTGATAGGCAACGTGGTATACCTTCTGTATATGTTCATTAGACCACGAGATGAAGTAGCCATTCCTGTATGAAAATCAGCTATTCAATGTTATATTGCTCTGTAATGAGGAATTTAATTGGACTGACAAGAAATTAGTGGGTTCTTCACAGAATTGGCGGGGGAAACTATGTATGGGAAACATTGTCGAAAGGACATCGTAATAGGTCAAATCATGGACTAAGCCATAGGGGATAAGAACTATAGGGGAGGACAGAGATTGGAATATAACCAATAAATAAATGAGGATACTGGGTGTAAGAGGTAGTCAGAGGTCCGGAGCCTGGGACAGGAAGTCGCGGCCGGCAACATCAAACCAATCGGACGACTCATGACTAGAGCGAATCTTACTTCTCAAGATAGAGATTTTTCTTTGTGCTTCAGGGTAACAAAAAAAAAAAAAAATAAAAATTCAGAGAAAATCTGAAAAGTAACATACGAGAGCTACGATGATGATAACCCCATTAATACATACGAATAATTTAATTGTGGAATCCGCTAACAGTTTCGATGGTAACTGGTAAAAGCTCGCTACGAGGACAATTGCGAGATCTTATGAATATATTTTTTATAATTACAGATAAATCAAACAGTGATTTGTTCAGTACTTGGAAAAAAAACGATGCACCACGAATGAGTGGTCACAAATTGATAATAATTAGATATCGACGGATAGCGCGAAATTGTAAACTTTTGCGGCCGATGGATGAATGTGTGACGCTGCAGCGCTATTTCACCGTGCAGGTGGCAAGGATAGCAAACAGCGGGCACGTCGATACCAGAGCTAAGATATTTGCGAATTTCGTTCTGTGTACTGAGTTGGACAGTAAGAGTGCCTCGAAGGCAATGGCGTGGACACACCGTCAAGAAGGAAGCACTAGACCTAGAGAGGACCAAGCGATTGTCAAAGAAGGACTCAAAGCCCCGGGTTCATCATCGTCATCATCATCGATCAGATATGCAACTGGTGCTCCAGTGACCAAAAATACCATGAATAAGTAGCAGACAGAATGGAGGCTGCATCTACTGCGCCGACGACCATTGACCTGTGTACACCAACAACACCGTTTGAAATGGTGTCTGACACATTCGCGCGGAAATCTCGTTGATTGGCATTCAGTTGTCGTCAGGGACAAGTCCCTCCTCGAACTGAGCCTCGACGATCAGGTAAGACGTGTCTGGAGACGTGTCTGGAGACAGGTCTGGAGACGCCTTGGTCAGCGGCGTGATGCCAAGCGGACTGTCGCCCTCCATATGGTCCTACAATCAGGAATCATGATCTTGTCATTTCATAGCAGAAGGGCTTTGGTTGCTTACAGCATGCGTTTGCCGAAGACATTCTACTCCCTGTTTTGTTGCCCTCCATGGCAAGCCATCGTGGGCTTACATTTCTGCCAGCTAATGTCCACCCACACACGACGAGGGTTTCTACTGTTTGTCTTCGTACTTACCAAACCCAACCTTGGGTAGTAACGTAGCCACATGTCTCTGCAATTGAGAACGTTTGGAGCATAACGGTCAGGCCTCTCCAACCAGCTCGGGACTTTGACGATCTAACGCTCCCTTTGGGCACAATTTTGGACGATATCCCTCAGGAGGATACCCGACAACTCTGTCAGTCAGTGCCAAGCCCAATAACTGCTTGCGTAAGGGCCAGAGGTGGACCAACGCACTGTTGACCTGGTCAAGTTGTGAAGATCTTTCTCTTGAATAAATCATTCAGTATATCTGAAATACTGGTTTGTCTGTACGTGTACCGATTTTCGTGCAATTCAACTAATTGCTTCATGGTGAATCGTTTTAATTTTTTTCTTAGAGTATTAGTGAATATCGAACAATGATCTATGATAATATCACGACGAACACAGCATAAGGTATGCATAATCTTTGTGGTGATTATCGCGCTGAAACTTTTTAAACCAGTTCCAAAGTCTCAGAAGACTCAAGATACACGAAAAATCTAAATAAAGTTTCGTTTCCTTAACTTTAGTTGATTTCATCATTTGTAATACCTATTTCTAGAATGTGTAAAAACATAATTTTGTTCAGTTTATTTTCTGGTCGGCACTGTAAGGACAATGAGATATCGTTTCCACTTCGGAAAAAAGACACCTTTTGCAGTTTAATATTGGCAATTTTTTCATTTTACATACATCTTACGTCAACATAGCTCATCCCAAATCTATTAGTGAGTAGGTAGGGATTATGGAAAGTAAGCTAAATATCCATCAACGACTGCCAAAATCTTGTCATTGGAACGTAAGATGTTTCATTTCGAGATACGTGGAAGCCAAACGATACCAAATCTGGTTTTCTTCTTTTATTTTTAGGACGCTTCTCACATATTTTTTTCAGCCTCCTAGTTCAGTATTCCCCAGATATTCTAGATCTAGCACTAAGTACTAGATAATACGTAAGAAGAATCGCTATGAAGAGAATACTAATAACGACTGACATAGCCTAGACAGTAATTAATCGATGTAAATATGTAACTCAATTCTTACATAAATTTCTACGCATCTAACATTTTCGACTGTCTAAAAATTCACTACTTGCTGTGCACGCAGATTTTTCATCACTAATTATTCTGTCATGACATTAGAAACGTCATACACTTTGAATCGTTGATGTTCCGATTCCACATAATCTATTAAATCTATTCGTTTTTATCTGTGACTGCATTTTACCAAGGCCATTCACACCTCTAAAAGAGAAACGGTCGTATCTGCACTCACTTACACATTCACACTTTCACCAGCTTTTGGATATATTTCAGTTAGCCACAAATTGCTTAAAACAAAAGGGATTTTGCGCCCAAAAACTTTGATGAGCTGTCCTGTTGAAAGGAACTCTTATAACACAGCTGCTTCAAAAGCGATGTAAACACAACGGTTTTGTAGATAGAGTTGAAACACATCTTTCATTACTGCAGAACGGTTACCAACATGACAAATACAAATGCCAGTGACGTTTCTGTGACCCTGTGGACTTCAAAACTTTGTAGTAAACTGGAATTATTGGGCTGTTTGTGGCTTCACTTACTCCAGCTGCAGTTGTGAGATTATTTTCTTTGAAGAACGCATTCTACACTTGTAATATTATTTTATTTAAGGTACTTCTGGTTTCGACCCCAAACAGAGTCATTTCCAAGTTAACTTCAAGTACTGCTTCATCCGCATGAAGAACATTTAATGTAGACAGTGTGTTTGGCGTCACATAAAACTGGTCGTGTATGAGGCCAAAATCGAGAGTGCTTACCAAATAAATATTTTAAGAAGAAAAGCTGCTGTTATTAACACCGATTATATACAGTTGTGGAACACGCCATCATCACAGTGGAAGATATAAATATTTACCAGTTAATTAACATTACTTCTACGGACAAATAAGTGTTATCCATCTACACAACATCCTTTGAACATTTCTTCGTGTTTTTTGTACTTTACGTGTCTAGTTCCGTAGGACCAAATTTAGCAGCAAATCTCCATGACCAGTGGAGAAGTCAGTACATAAACTTAACATAAACAAATTAAAATGGAGACGGATGCTATGAAGATGACAAGCTGCAAGCATATGTTACCACAATCAACAGTGTCACACAGGAATCACCTTAATTTTCCCAGAAACGCCCTGGCAGAATAGAACGAGTGTTTCATACGGGAATTATTAGGCTTAAATGAGCGAGGATCACTGCTACTAGTTTTTAATTCCTGTGTTAGCTTACTGCAAATGGATGCAGAAAAACGGTCAAGGTGGTACGATCTAAATGCAGAATGGATTTCTGCCTAGTATTAATTAAGTGAAAGTTTATAATTCGTGGGAATAATCTCATATTTTAAACAATAGACGACGTTAAAGAAAATGCCCAGACTCCTGAATAGAATTTTTCAAGTTATCCCACATACTGGCAACGGTGTCGCCGCAGTGGATACACCGAAGTTAAGCACTGTTGGGTGGGCCGGCACTTGGATGGGTGACCATCCGGGCCCCCCTGAGCTGTAGGCATTTTTCGGGGTGCACTCAGGCCCGTGATGCCACCTGAGGAGCTACTCGACCGACTAGTAGCGGCTCCGGTCAAATAAAACCGTCATAACGACCGGGAGAGCGGTGTGTTGACCCCACTCCCCTCCTATCTGCGTCCTCCACTGAGGATGACACGGCGGTCGGACGGTACTGGTAGGCCACTTGTGACCTGAGGACGGAGTGATATATATATATATATATATATATGTATATATATATATATATATATACCCCACATATTGCTCGAACTGCCCCTGTCTGAGTCAAAAATACTCTTTATAAATAGGAAGCCATCCGCCCCCGGTAGCTGAGTGGTCAGCGCGACAGAATGTCAGTCTTAAGGGCCACCGGCACGGTAGCTCACCGTGTTCGGTCAGAGGGCTGCTCGCCTTCTGTAATAAAAAATCTGAGTAAGGGAATCAACTTCAACGGATGTCTTGTGACGCCCGCCCAGACCAGACGCAACGAACAATACCGAAAATGTGAAGGGCCCGGGTTCGATTCCCGGCTGGGTCGGAGATCTTCTCCGCTCAGGGACTGGGTGTTGTGTTGTCCTAATCATCATCGTGCCATCCCCAACGAGGCTTAAGTCGCCGAAGTGGCGTCTGATCGAAAGACTTGCACCCGTCGAACAGTCTACCTGATGTGGGTAAATATAGCAGCATTCAGATTTTGAACGAGGACCTGAACGTTAGCCTTCCGTGACTATCTGTTGGAACAACTTAAAACTGGTATTGTGTAAACTAACTAACCGTATACCCATTCTGAGTAATCAAAATGTCAGTTTCAGTTGAATTATGTGTTAGAAACTGTAAAACCTGAGTCTTACCGTGATTTAGCATCAATTTCTTTCCTACATGCCATGAGCTTATCTCCGGGACTGCAGTATTTGATACATTGTTGCGATGCACTCAGTATCCTTCACTACCATATTAGTGTCACCAGCAAACCGAAGTATTCCAGAATGAACTGTCATATTAGAAGGTATTAGACAAACATGTGGTTTCTGAAGAAGGGCAGCAGCATCTTCAGTAGTTGCAGGAACTACAGTCTAGATGACTGAGTAAACTGGCATTGTAACACCAACCAAAACAATATTGCTGTGTTGGTACTGCGAACGGATGAAAGCAAGAGGAAACTACAGCTGTAATTCTTCCCGAAGACATGCAGATTTAGTGTATGGTTAAATGATGATGGTGTCCTCTCGGGTGAAATATTCTGGAGATAAAATAGCCATTCATTCGGATCTCTGGGCGGGGACTGCTCAGGATGACATCGTTCTAATGGTTCAAACGGCTCTGAGCACTATGGGACTTAACTTCTAAGGTTATCAGTCCCCTAGAACTTAGAACTACTTAAACCTAACTAACCTAAGGACATCACACACATCCATGCCCGAGGCAGGATTCGAACCTGCGACCGTAGCGGTGGCGCGGTTCCAGACTGTAGCGCCTAGAACCACTCGGCCACCACGGCCGGCGACGACATCGTTATTGGGAGAAACAAAACTGGCGTTCTACGGATCGGAGCGTGGAATGTCAGATCCCTTAATTTGGTAGGTAGGTAAGAAAATTTAAAAACGGAAATGAATAGGTTAAAGTTAGATATAGTGGGAATTAGTGAAGTTCGGCGGCAGGAGGAGGAGGACTTCTGGTCTCGTAAATATAGGGTTATAAATACACAATCAAATAGGGGTAATGCAGGAGCAGATTTAATATGGAATAAAAAAGTAGGGACGCGGATAAGCTGTACGAAAAGCATAGTGCAAGCGTTATTGTAGCCAAGATAGACTCGAAGGCCACATCTACCACAGGAGTACAAGTATATATGCCAACTAGCTCCGCAGATGTTGAAGAGACTGAAGAAAAGTGTGATGAGGTAAAATAAATTATTCAGATAGTTAAGGGATATGAAGATTTACTAATCATGGGGGACTGGAATTAAGTAAGGAATGAACGAGGAAGCCGCCTAGTTTAATTTTGAACAAATTGTAACTTAATCATAGATAAAACTAGGTTCAAGAATCATGAAAGAAGCCTGTACTAGGGGAAGAGATCTGGAGACACCGGAGAGTTCGAGACTGATTATATAATGGTCAGACAGATAATTAGGAAACAGGTATTAAATTTGAAGATATTTCCAGGGGTAGATGTGAACTCTGACCACAATTTATTGGTTATGAACAGTAGATTAAAACTGAAGAAACTGTAAAAAAGTAGGAATTTAAGCAGATGGGACCTGAATAAAAAGAAAGAACCTGAGGTTGTAGAGTGTTTCATATGGAGCGTTAGCGAACGATTGAGGAGAACAGCGCAGAGGTATACAATAGAAGAACAATGGTTGGCTCTGAGAGATGGAATAACGAAGGCAGCAGAGGATAAAGTAGGAGAAAAGACGAGGGCTAGTAGAAATCCTTGGGTAACACAACGGATGTATAAATTAATTGATAGAAGAGGTAAATATAGAACTGCAGTAAATGAAGCAGGCGAAAAGGTGTACAAACGTCCCAAAAATGAGATCGACAAGAAGTGCAATATGGCTAAGCAGGAGGGCTTGAGGGCAAATGTTAGGATATAGAAGCATATATCACTGGGATAAGGTAGATGTCTCCTAAAGGAAAATTAAACAGACCATTGTAGAACGGAAACCACCTGTATGAGTATCAAGAGCTCAGAGGGAAAACGAGTCCTAAGCAAAGAAGGGAACAGAAAGGTGGAAGAAGTATATAGAAGATCTATACAAGGGCGATGTACGTGAGGCCAATGTTATGGAAATGGAAGAGGAAATAGATTGAGATAGGAGATGTGATACAGCGTCAAGAATTTGACAGAGTACTGACAGACCTAAGTCGAAACAAGGGCCTTGGAGTAGACAGCATTCCGTTAGAACTATTAATAGCATTGGGAGAGAAGACTATGACAAAACTCTTCTATCTGGTGAAAAAGGTGTATGAGACAGGTGAAATACACTAAGACTTCAAGAAGAATATAATAATTGCAATTCCAAAGAAAGCAGGTTTCGACAGGTGTGAGAATTACTGAACTATTAGTTTAATAAGTCGCGGTTGCTAAATACTAACTCGAAGTCTATACAGACGAATTGGAAAACTGGTAGAATCCGACCTCGGTGAAGATCAGTTTGGATTCCATAGAAATGTATTAACACGCAACACAATGCTGACCCTACGATTTATCTTGAAAGAGAGGTTAAGGAAAGGAAAACCTACATTTCTAGCATTTGCAGACTTAGAGAAAGCGTTTGACAATGTTGACTGGAATACCCTCTTTCAAATTCTGAATGTGGCAGGGGTAAAATACAGGGAGCGAAGGATTATTTATAATTGGTACAGAAACCTGGTGGCTCTTATCAGAGTCGAAGAGCACGGAAGGGAAGCAGTGATTGGGAAGTGAGTAAGACAGAGTTGTATGTAGCCTATCCCCGATATTATTCAATCTGTGTATTGAGAAAACAGTAAAGGAAACAAAAGAAAAATTTGGAATAGGAATTAAAATCCAGGGAGAAGAGATAAAAACCTTGAGGTTTACCGAAGACATCGTAATTCTATCAGAGGCAAAGGACTTAGAAGAACAGTTGAATGGAGTGGACTGTCAGAGGAGGATATAAGATGAACATCAACAAAAGCAAAACAAGGATAATGGAATGCAGTCGTATTAAATCAGGTGTTGCTGAGGGAATTACATTAGGGATTGAGACGCTTAAAGTGGTAGATGAGTGTTGCTATTTGGTCAGTAAAATAACTGATGACGGTAGATAGGACATAAAACGTAGACTGGCAATGGCAAGGAAAGCATTCCTGAAGAAGATAAATTTGGGAACATCTTGTGTAGATTTAAGTGTTAAATTTAAGTGTCAGGAAGTCGTTTCTGAAAGTATTTGTATGGAGCGTAGCCATGTATGGAAGTGAAACATAAACGATAAATAATTTGGACAAGAAGAGAACGGAAGCTTTCGAAATGTGGTGCCACAGAAGAATGCAGAAGGTTAGATGGGTAGATCACGTAACTAATAAGATGTACTGAATAGGTGGAGAATAGGTATTTCTGGCACAACTTGACTAGAAGAAGGGATTGCTTGATAGGACACGTTCTGAGACATCAAGTGATCACCAGTTTAGTATTGGAGGGAGGCGTGAAGTGCAAAAATCGTAGAGGAAGACCAAGACATGAATACACTAAGCAGATTCAAAAGGCTGTAGGTTGCAGTAGTTGCTCGGAGGTGAAGAAGCTTGTACAGGATAGAATAGTATGGAGAGCTGCTTAAAACGAGTCTTTGGCCTGAAGACCGCAGTAATTTTCGTGATCCACAACAAATGCATAGCTAAATCAAAGCAGATTCCTAGTGTTCACAACTTTTGCTTTACTCATCGTTTGTCTCACAGAGAAAGCGAATATAGCATTTTGAGTTTTTAAGACTCTTCTGAAACCAAAATCTGAATTTGGCAGCAAATTATTTGAACTGTTATGATAAATTACCCTTATAAACATGGTCTTTTTAATAACTTTTGTAAACCCTGTTGACATAGAAATAGGTGTCAAATTGTCCACATTACCTCCTTTTCATTTATTATAAAGTCATTTTAACGCTGAGTACCTTAATCGTTCAGGAAACTAACCGTTCCAAAAGGAAAAATTACTAATGCGGATAATTACTGGGCTAACATAAGCAGCACAGTGCTTCAGTATCATGTTAGACACACCATCGCCGGCCGGTGTGGCGGTGCGCTGCTAGGCGCTTCAGTCTGGAACCGCGTGACCGCTACGGTCGGAGGTTCGAATCCTTCCTCGGGAATGGATGTGTGTGGTGTCCTTAGGTTAGTTAGGTTTAAGTAGTTCTAAGTAGTTCTAAGTTCTAGGGGACTGATGACCACAGATGTTAAGTCCCATAATGCTCAGATCCATTTGAAACATCTTTTGAGACACACCATTGTATCCATGAGAGTCCTTAGTTTCCAGCGATTTAATTATTTATTCAATTGCTCCCTTTGAGGCGAGGGGCCTTATGTCACTCCTGTATAGAGCCTTTGTATCGAGAGAAAGACTCATGCGTGTTCAGTAACAGAAGGTCTGAAGTGAGATCGGTCGAGTACGTAGTTCTAATTTTTATCCACCAGAGTACAGTAGCGGACTGTGACATTCAAGGAACAGGTGAAGAGAAGGTTTTTGTGAATTGTTCTGTTTATTTCTTGAAAATTTTTGTGTATTTATGTTTGTACATGCTTAGTAGTGTGAATGATGCGTGTATGTGGACTAAAGTAAATACGTAGATCATTGTTCTACTAATGAACGCTGAAGTGCGAGAAAGTTTTAAGACAGTGCGAATACAGACGACGGGGAATTTTGTATCATAAGGTAAAGTGTAAACAAAATACCATAATGATAAATATTTATTTCGGAATAAAGTACAGTTAGAAAGTGTGTTATGTTTTGATTGTTTAGTCATGAAAAGCGCGGACTAACGCTGGAAAATACTGTTTTTCTATTGGCCTTAAAGAAAATCGACCAATCAGAGCAGAGCACGCTCCGCGCGTCTTTTCTCTTGGAGATAGAGAATGTGTACAGCAGTATAAGTAGTCAGAACCCAGTATTTCAATGAAACGGTCTTGTGTAGTACGACCTCCGAAGGAAGTTATAATTTGCCGGTTTTAGTTGTGCTACATGTTCCAAAAGTGTTTTAAAATGAAGGCATAATTTTTCTGGTGTGTTTTTTAGAAAGTGGAGAGTTTTTAAGTAAATTTGTGCATGAGGAAAGACGATAATTCTGCGTGGCATATTGGGCAGATCGGTGATTAAAAACCTGAGAGCATTGACACCGATAAATTTAATAGTGGGGCGAGCATTTTCATTTAAGAACAATTCTTGTTAAGTAGCTGTTCAGATTTCGCGGAATACGTTACCGTAAACTTCCTATCGTGAATGAAAGGGTTTGTACATGACTGTGTTAGTATCAGCACGGGCTTGGCAGTTAACTTGTAATTCTCTACTTCAGAATATACGGAAGTTTTGCCAGTGTTCCCACTTTTCATCCAAAATGAAGATATTTTCCCGATCCTTAGAATATTTACGTTGTATGCAGCCTGGTGCGAGTTGCAGTGCGGTAGGTTTCTGCTCGGCTTTCCTAATGGCGATCTACTGCAAAGAGTTCAAAGGTAGGTGCAGGATGAAAGGAACCGCACCGCCGCACCTTGTTTGTATCACGGAGGCGTATTTTACACAGAAGTCTTGGAAAGCGATTTATAAAACAGTTATATGATTCCCTTTAGAAACTACGTTCTTATTCAATTCACCTGCTACATTAAAAACGATTTTTAAATACTGTAAATATGTTTGACTTAACAGTAATGAAAAAATTATTACTACGTATTGATTTTAGATCCTCGACCTTGAGCTGTTGGCCACACATTTCCTTCACCCTCAGAATTATCCTTTCTGTTCTCATTCTTAGCACCCGAAAACCTCAAACCACACACACACACTCTGTTCTCATTCTACATGCTTTTTGTCTTTCTGGTGACATTAGAAGAACTTTACAGTAGTCTTTGTTATGGACTACTACAGATCGATTTCTGCTACCCGTAACGTTTTGATATAATTCCCACTGTGTTCTACATGAGACGCTTATCCCATTAGCCAGTCATCCATGTTGCCTTTTACTGCCAAACCACTGATTAAAACGTTCTTATGTCCTTCAACTTCTGTTAACCACAAGATATGTGCTCAAGCGATAATGGAGGAGATTGCAAGAAATCAGGGGTAGTTTATGATCACTATTCACAAAATATGGAATATATCCCTATTTTTTCAATTTTTGTGAAGACTATACCTGCAAAATATCATTTTGCAGATCATACCTCCTGGAAGCCGCTCTACGGCAAACGCCAAGTCTCGAGTGGTGATCCGAGAACGCAGGATGTCTGGTGTGAGCACCCGGAAGCGGTCGATCAGGTCCAAGGCGATCTGATCTGTGCGACCTCTGAGCGACTTGAGGTACGCAATGTCCATTCCTGCCCACTTCAGCCCGCTGCCATGCAGGTCGGCCACGGTGTCTATGGGAGGCTCGTATCTAGAAACATATTAAAATTAAAATTGCTGTATTAAACAGTAACTTTCGAAAATTTAAGGAATCAACTATATTAGTAAATTAACACTATGTGTCAACACTTCTCCTGACGGCAGTAATGTTGGCTGCGGTGTTCTTATTCTGTTGGCATTTGATCAAGTTTCACACATATTATGTGGCTGAAACCCTCTTCGAAAGATTATGCAATAACTGATAAAACCAAACAAAAGCCGTTCTCACCCTGCATGTTTGGGGGATGGTCTGTCTTACAAGAGGAGGTCACGACGTTTGGAACGCGGATTTAGTACAAAATTTGCACACTCGTAGCACTCCATGAGGACAACAAAACGTGTAAACAGTAGCGCGTACTTCTCAAGCGTTATTGAGAAAACCTTAAGATAATTTAGCTCCTCAAATATGTATCTGTGTGTTGTCATTTTTACCATGAAGCGGCAGCAGCCGAGTGGTGTAATTTTGACTCCCATTATCTGTCACCTTATTTATCTCATTTCATTCTAGCTATTTTTGTTACTGTTTTTGTGGAATTAAAAAAAAAGTGGTTAGCGTTGAAGCCCCGTAATCGGTGGATCACGTCCCGTTCGTCAGTTTCTTTCTTTTTTTTGTTTTCAACACAGTCATTTTCTTTACTATTTATATTACAGTTATATAATGGGAAAAATATGTGTAATCGGAAGAACTTTTATTAAATTTACAATGTTATTTGGCAGTCTACAAATTTTTATTATCACAAATAATGTAATAATCATAACAATCGATTAGTAAAGGAGCAAACGCATAAAGTGATACTGAAAATGTATGCTTGTCCGTGTCTTCAAAATTATTCGTATTTAATCGAAAGAGAACGAGAAATTACTTCTCGTGAAGACGCTATTAAAATACACTCGATACCGCATGACCAAGTATCAGCGCCTATATTTAAGGAAATATTGCGTTATGCATAGTTTGCTTCCGAATTATCGGCTGTAAGAGGGGTTTTTGAAAGTGTTAACGAGTTTTGTTTTTCCACGGAAAACCTCAAAAGACCTTGCGTATGCGGAAACATAGCATTTATTCAATGCAGCTGGTGGCGCTTAACTTTATACACTCCTGGAAATTGAAATAAGAACACCGTGAATTCATTGTCCCAGGAAGGGGAAACTTTATTGACACATTCCTGAGGTCAGACACATCACATGATCACACTGACAGAACCACAGGCACATAGACACAGGCAACAGAGCATGCACAATGTCGGCACTAGTACAGTGTATATCCACCTTTCGCAGCAATGCAGGCTGCTATTCTCCCGTGGAGACGATCGTAGAGATGCTGGATGTAGTCCTGTGGAACGGCTTGCCATGCCATTTCCACCTGGCGTCTCAGTTGGACCAGCGTACGTGCTGGACGTGCAGACCGCGTGAGACGACGCTTCATCCAGTCCCAAACATGCTCAATGGGGGACAGATCCGGAGATCTTGCCGGCCAGGGTAGTTGAATTACACCTTCTAGAGCACGTTGGGTGGCACGGGATACATGCGGACGTGCATTGTCCTGTTGGAACAGCAAGTTCCCTTGCCGGTCTAGGAATGGTAGAACGATGGGTTCGATGACGGTTTGGATGTACCGTGCACTATTCAGTGTCCCCTCGACGATCACCAGTGGTGTACGGCCAGTGTAGGAGATCGCTCCCCACACCATGATGCCGGGTGTTGGCCCTGTGTGCCTCGGTCGTATGCAGTCCTCATTGTGGCGCTCACCTGCACGGCGCCAAACACGCATACGACCATCATTGGCACCAAGGCAGAAGCGACTCTCATCGCTGAAGACGACACGTCTCCATTCGTCCCTCCATTCACGCCTGTCGCGACACCACTGGAGGCGGGCTGCACGATGTTGGGGCGTGAGCGGAAGACGGCCTAACGGTGTGCGGGACCGTAGCCCAGCTTCATGGAGACGGTTGCGAATGGTGCTCGCCGATACCCCAGGAGCAACAGTGTCCCTAATTTGCTGGGAAGTGGCGGTGCGGTCCCCTACGGCACTGCGTAGGATCCTAAGGTCTTGGCGTGCATCCGTGCATCGCTGCGGTCCGGTCCCAGGTCGACGGGCACGTGCACCTTCCGCCGACCACTGGCGACAACATCGATGTACTGTGGAGACCTCACGCCCCACGTGTTGAGCAATTCGGCGGTACGTCCACCCGGCCTCCCGCATGCCCACTATACGCCCTCGCTCAAAGTCCGTCAACTGCACATACGGTTCACGTCCACGCTGTCGCGGCATGCTACCAGTGTTAAAGACTGCGATGGAGCTCCGTATGCCACGGCAAACTGGCTGACACTGACGGCGGCGGTGCACAAATGCTGCGCAGCTAGCGCCATTCGACGGCCAACACCGCGGTTCCTGGTGTGTCCGCTGTGCCGTGCGTGTGATCATTGCTTGTACAGCCCTCTCGCAGTGTCCGGAGCAAGTATGGTGGGTCTGACACACCGGTGTCAATGTGTTCTTTTTTCCATTACCAGGAGTGTATTTTCTACGTTATTACGAAATATACCATCCTGAAACTTGTAATGTCGAAAGCGACGATTAGTAATACATCTTTCGAAAGCCGTCTGCGCCGGCCAAAACTTGGAGGTAACAAGTCGTTTCGAGCTCCTTGCAGGTATAAGGGATTTCACAAATCACGGACAAGCACACATTTTCCTTACCAATTTATGCGTTTGGTTGTTTACTAGTCGACAAAGATGAATATTATAGTTTTTGTGATAGTAAAAATTTGTAGACTTCCAAATAACATTGTTAATTTAATAAAAGTTCATCCGATTACACGTATTTTTCCCATTATATCAATTGTAATATAAATAGTAAAGATAATTACTGTGTTGAAAATTTGAAAAAAGCTAACGAACGGGACTCGATCCAGCGATTACGGGGCTTGAACGCTAACCACTCCTCTGCTGCTGCTTCATGGTAAAAATGGCAACAGCCTGGTACATATTTGAGGACCGAAATTATCTTGCGATTTTCTCAATAACGCTTGAGAAGTACACGCTACTGCTTACACATTTTGTTGTCCTCGTGGAGTACTACGAGTGGACGAAGTCTGCAGTAAATCCGTGTTGCAAACGTCGTGGCCCCCCCCCCTTGTTAGCTGTTTCACCCTGTGTGACGAGGATAGTAAATTTGCCTTTGGAATGCTCGAAATTGTGTTCAACCACCACCTGTTTTAACGCCCCCGTTCTTCTCGTGAGCCTAATCAGCTGACTACGAATCTCTTTTGTACCTGGGTATGGTGAGCATGGAGGAGAGTCCGCTGCTGTAGCTTACGGTGACGAGCAGGTAGGCGAGCAGAAGCCAGGACAGCACGTGGCGCGTGGGGCCCACGACACGTGTGTGGCGCCGCTCCATGTCTGGCGTTTGCAGCACCAGCAGGCCCAAAGAACGGAAGAAGCAGTCCTCCACCGTCGAGTACCTTCCGCCTGCTGGCCCATCGTCTTTACCTGAAAATTTGTCAACGGTGAGAGGTATAGGTTACATTCAAACGATAACCGGAGACATACTAAGATATGTACGAGGGGTAGCCAAATGAAATCGACACAGGTGGAAAAAAGTAAATGAACTGTTTAGTTTCTAAAAAGCAATAGCCAAAATTGTCAATACGCTTACAAAACTGTGAGACAAGATGAAAAATGTTCCATAAAAACACGGGAGAACTGCCGGATGTCAGTAACGTCCTGCCACGATATTTCGGCAGCCGGCCGAAGTGGCCGTGCGGTTAAAGGCGCTGCAGTCTGGAACCGCAAGACCGCTGCGGTCGCAGGTTCGAATCCTGCCTCGGGCATGGATGTTTGTGATGTCCTTAGGTTAGTTAGGTTTAACTAGCTCTAAGTTCTAGGGGACTAATGACCTCAGCAGTTGAGTCCGATAGTGCTCAGAGCCATTTGATATTTCGGCGCAGTCTTCCAGCCACTGTAGTAGTACTTGCCATTTTTAGACGTCTTGGTGCGACGTAAGAGTGATGGCACACTTGGTTACTCGGTGTTCAGAAAGCCAACTCATACAGACCTGTATCCACAAGCTACTAGTGGCTACCATCTAGCACAAACAATGGGCGTTCTCAAAACCTTGATCCACCGTGCCCATACCATCTCTGACGCCGACAGTCTTCAAGAGGAACTGGAACACCCGCAAAAAGTGTGTCTGAATAATGGCTTTTCAACTAGGCAAGTGATCAGAGTGATGCAGACCTACAAACGACGAAACAAGGAAGAGGAAGAGGCCTCCAGGTCGACCGCCTATCTACCATTTATTGGGAATATTTCTTCACAGATAGGCAGAATATTGTGAAAGTATGAAGTGAGAGTCATCTTTCGCCCTACTTCCAAAATTTCATCACTGGTGGGATCCGTTAAAGACGACCTGCGCCTGCGTAAATCAGGTGTTTACAAAATTCCGTGTGAATGCAGCAAATCATATATAGGGCAAACAACACGAACCGTGCAGCAACGCATTGTGGAACACCAACGGCATACTCGCCTTCTCTAACCCACCAAGTCCGCAATCGCCAAACAATGTATTTCCACAGACCATGCTATGAATTACAACGACACAAAAATTTTGGCCCATCTTTTGGAGCTCGATTATCAATGAATCTGTGGAAATATGATTGTCTGACAACGAGACTCTCATCATTCGAAATAGTGGCTATCAGCTAAAATCTGCTTGGAATCCTGTTATAGAGAAACTTCGTAGTCGACGTAGTTATCTGCATAAAGATGAAAATCGACCTGATATCGATACGCCAAGCTTTCACCGTGGAGGGCGCGAGGCGCAGCGCGCGGAGTTGTTATGAACGCGCACGCTGAGCAGCGCATGCGCAATGTCACCTCAGTATGGCTTTAAATAGAGCTCAGCGTCCACTCGCCAGTACTACTACAGTGGTACTCACCTGAAGATGGTCAGAAGACTCTGCGCCGAAATATCGTGGCAGGACGTTACTGACATCCGACAGTTCTCCAGTGTTTTAATGGAACAATCAGTACTCCGGGAAAGCTTTAAACATCACAAGATAAAAAATGTTTCAGGTTGCCTGTCGAACTATGGTCGTACCCAGACGTGCAACTCATCATCTGAAGAGCAAATCGAGTGCCTCGAATGTCTTTCTTCACGACTCCGACAAAAAGGCGAAAATCACATGGGGAGAGCGAAAGATCTGCACCACAATGGAAACAATCTTGGCAACATGTGTGCAGGTATTATCCTGCAACAGAATGATGCTGTCTGTGAACATTCCTGGAGGTTTGGACTTGACAGCGCGCTACAGTTTCTAAGTATCCACGTACCACTGCGCGTTAAATCAGGCACCGTATTCCAGAAACACAATGAGCAGCAGGCCGTTGCAGGAAAAGAAGAAGGTCATTATGGTGGTTCTTTCGACTACGCTGTTATTTCCATATATTTGGAGCAATGAAGAAATATGGTTGTGGCCGTCGATTTGCTTTCAACGAAGAGATGCAAGCCTCGGTATGATCTGGCTCAACAGGCAACCGCAAGCATATTTCGATAATGGCTCACAGTGGGATAAAGGTTTTAACAGCTATGGAGATTACTTTCTAAATAATAAACAGTTTACATAATTTTTCTCCATCTGTCTCGTTTTCAATTGACTGCCCTTTATATGGGCTACTAGAAATAACTAAATCACAATAGACTAGAATTATTATTTCTACAAACAATTAATTTCGCCATATTAAGATACTAAGAGGTTTTCTGCAGAATGAGCGAGGCTAGGAGTATGTGACGAACCTTGATGAGAAGAATGGACATGATGCTTGGACATGTGTTAAGTCCTCAAGGAACTAATACCATGGTAAAAAATTCGACTGTAGTGACAAAAAAGCTGTATGGAAGGAAGACATAAGTGACAAATCCAACATACACTCCTGGAAATGGAAAAAAGAACACATTGACACCGGTGTGTCAGACCCACCATACTTGCTCCGGACACTGCGAGAGGGCTGTACAAGCAATGATCACACGCACGGCACAGCGGACACACCAGGAACCGCGGTGTTGGCCGTCGAATGGCGCTAGCTGCGCAGCATTTGTGCACCGCCGCCGTCAGTGTCAGCCAGTTTGCCGTGGCATACGGAGCTCCATCGCAGTCTTTAACACTGGTAGCATGCCGCGACAGCGTGGACGTGAACCGTATGTGCAGTTGACGGACTTTGAGCGAGGGCGTATAGTGGGCATGCGGGAGGCCGGGTGGACGTACCGCCGAATTGCTCAACACGTGGGGCGTGAGGTCTCCACAGTACATCGATGTTGTCGCCAGTGGTCGGCGGAAGGTGCACGTGCCCGTCGACCTGGGACCGGACCGCAGCGATGCACGGATGCACGCCAAGACCTTAGGATCCTACGCAGTGCCGTAGGGGACCGCACCGCCACTTCCCAGCAAATTAGGGACACTGTTGCTCCTGGGGTATCGGCGAGCACCATTCGCAACCGTCTCCATGAAGCTGGGCTACGGTCCCGCACACCGTTAGGCCGTCTTCCGCTCACGCCCCAACATCGTGCAGCCCGCCTCCAGTGGTGTCGCGACAGGCGTGAATGGAGGGACGAATGGAGACGTGTCGTCTTCAGCGATGAGAGTCGCTTCTGCCTTGGTGCCAATGATGGTCGTATGCGTGTTTGGCGCCGTGCAGGTGAGCGCCACAATGAGGACTGCATACGACCGAGGCACACAGGGCCAACACCCGGCATCATGGTGTGGGGAGCGATCTCCTACACTGGCCGTACACCACTGGTGATCGTCGAGGGGACACTGAATAGTGCACGGTACATCCAAACCGTCATCGAACCCATCGTTCTACCATTCCTAGACCGGCAAGGGAACTTGCTGTTCCAACAGGACAATGCACGTCCGCATGTATCCCGTGCCACCCAACGTGCTCTAGAAGGTGTAAGTCAACTACCCTGGCCAGCAAGATCTCCGGATCTGTCCCCCATTGAGCATGTTTGGGACTGGATGAAGCGTCGTCTCACGCGGTCTGCACGTCCAGCACGAACGCTGGTCCAACTGAGACGCCAGGTGGAAATGGCATGGCAAGCCGTTCCACAGGACTACATCCAGCATCTCTACGATCGTCTCTATGGGAGAATAGCAGCCTGCATTGCTGCGAAAGGTGGATATACACTGTACTAGTGCCGACATTGTGCATGCTCTGTTGCCTGTGTCTATGTGCCTGTGGTTCTGTCAGTGTGATCATGTGATGTATCTGACCCCAGGAATGTGTCAATAAAGTTTCCCCTTCCTGGGACAGTGAATTCACGGTGTTCTTATTTCAATTTCCAGGAGTGTATAATCGGGGTCGTTGGAGGAACGTGCTACATCTCCATGAAGAAGCTGGCACACAACAGGAAGTTGTGCAGGACGCATCAAACCTGTCAGAAGACTGATAAAGAGAAAAGGATTTTGCATGCATTACTTATGCCCTTCTTCAACCACCAGCTATTACTAGAGGGAACCCTGAACCCATATCCAGGTCAAATTCACGTTATACGTTCGGAAAGGCGATACATCCCGCAAATTTGCAACCACACCACGTCATGCACAACCTTCTCAGTGACTTTATTTCCAGCCATGCCTGTACCAAAATATACGTCCTTCAAAGTTCGTAGACTACTGGGGGCGAAATCAATTTGCACAAAATCCCTCGGGTTTGTTGTCGTCGTCACTGTGTAATACTGTATAAGACCTGGATCGCGCTTAACATTAAAAATAGAACATTTTATAATCGTTGAAGAGAGAATAACACACTGTATTCCAAATTTACTTAGGAGTCTACCGATATTTCCAGATACTGGGCCAGCATAATGTAATTAAGTGATTCTTGGACTGCATTGTCAGGTCAGTCTCAACCTCTTTCTAAGGCGTTCCTGACTTTGATTGTAACGCCACTTCAGTTTGATGATCGGAGTACCCATTCCTCTGGAATACTATTCGTAGGTGTTGTAATTCTTCTGTGATACTCTCCTTACCTAAAAGTGTTTTAGTTCTATGGAATAGAGTCTGACGGTAATGGCCTGAGACCTGGAGGTTTTCTATAAACACTGTGACCCAGGGATCCATCCGTTCTTCTCGTAATTAAAGCGTCGAGGAAAGGTAGTTGCTCCCTTTTCTCAAGTTCGATCTTGAATTTTATATTACGATAGACAGCGTTTAGGTACATGTTCAAATACCTCTTGAAACTCTTCCACTCGTTGTGGCCACACCACAAATGACTCTTCTACGTACCGATAGAAGTATATTGCTTTCGATTTCGCAGATTCTAATGCCTTTGCTTCCAAGTGTTCTGTGTACAGGTTCGCCACAACAGCCGATAGTTGCATGTAAAACGAAAACAACAACTCGGCAGAACACTTGGAAGCACAGCTTTAATCAACCGTGTTCAGAATACAGGGAGCGAAAGGCCATTTACAATTTGTACAGAGACCAAAAGGCAGTTATAAGAGTCGAGGGACATGAATGGGAAGGAATAGTTTGGAAGGGAGTGAGACAGGTTTGTAACCTCTCCCCGATGTTATTCAATCTGTATATTGAGCAAGCAATACAAGAAACAAAAGAAAAATTCGGAGTAGGTATTAAAATCCATGGAGAAGAATTAAAAACTTTGAGGTTCTCCAATGACATAGTAATTCTGTCAGAGACAGCAAACGACTTGGAAGAGCAGCTGAACGGAATGGACAGTGTCTTGAAAGGAGGATATGAAATGAACATCAACAAAAGCAAAACGAGGATAATGGAATGTAGTCGAGTTAAGTCTGGTGATGCTGAGGGAATTAGATTAGGAGATGAGACACTTAAGGTAGTAAAGCAGTTTCGTTATTTGGGGAGCAAAATAACTGCTGATGGTCGAGGTAGAGAGGATACAAAATGTAGACTGGCAATGGCAAGGAAAGCGTTTCTGAAGAAGACAAATTTGTTGACATCGAGTATAGATTTAAGTGTCAGGAAGTCGTTTCTGCAAGTATTTGTATGGAGTGTAGCCATGTATGGAAGTGAAACATGGACGATAAACAGTTTGGACAAGAAGAGAATAGATGCTTTCGAAATGTGGTGCTACAGAAGAATTCAGAAGGTTAGGTGGGTAGATTACATAACTAATGAGGAGGTATTGAATAGAATTGGGGAGAAGAGGAGTTTGTGGCACAACTAGACTAGAAGAAGGGATCGGTTGGTGGGACATGTTCTGAGGCATCAAGGGATCACCAATTTAGTGTTGGAGGGCAGAGTGGAGGGTAAAAATCGTAGAGGGAGACCAAGAGATGAATTCACTAAGCAAATTCAGAAGAGGGAGATGAAGAAGCTTGCACAGGATAGAGTAGCATGGAGATCTGCATCAAACCAGTCTCAGCACTGAAGGCAACAACAACAACAACATCACTGCCAGTGGTATGAGAACAGTTTACGCTTGCATTTTCGACTCGTTCGTTTTCGGTGCAGGATCACTTGACTCAGACTGATAAATTTACCGTTCTCCATCACCCTGTATGCACGTATATTTACAGGCGCCGGCGCCTATATCTTTGAGCCTCGGTAGCTTCGTTGGATGACGTTTCCGGACATTAGTTTCTATTAAAAACGTTATGTACTCACACCGCTCTATACGTCCTAACGAGAATTTCCGAACACCTTGTATGTAAAGTGATGGAGTTGTATGAAATCTTCAGTTCTGAAATCAGGCGGATCTGGATACCTTGTAACAAATCGTGTTATCCCTTCTTCTGCGAAAGAAACTACACCGATTGCAATTTTTTTCTCAATATCTTTGGGCATGTTCACAAAATTCAAGAAGACAGAATTATATCAGTCATAAAAACTTCCGTTGTTGTGAGAAATAGTTGTTAATAAATGTCAGATGTGCTGCGCTTTTTCTGCGTTAATTGCTATTAAAATTAGCCATGCAGGCTAACGCGTGGGCAAATTTAAGATACCCACTTTCGCCCAAGGACTCCTTGGCCGTTTTGAAGTAGTATAACTGCCAGTCGGCTGTTGGCACGCCCTTTATATACTCTAGCTGCCTGCTGTTGCGTCACTGGCGCCTACGGCATCGCCATATATGGGCACACGTTGACGCGGCGTTCGATGTGTCCGCTTCAACCGCGTGTTCGCGGATCCCACGCCGTGCTGAACTGCAGGCTCGTTGTGTTGTCGCTGATTTTTATTTCAATGACGTCTTTAATTACACAATCCCAGAAGCCGTTAGCGCGAGCCTCGACGTTTTCTAAAGCAAGCTCACAATTCTCGGGATCGTGTATGCGATGAAACCACTCAGGCACTTTCCTGCGTTATTTACAGTGCGTTCTCGGGGTCCAACAGCATTGGCGGCCGAAGACTTCCTACATAAGAAGTCACCCTCATTCTGCCAACGGCCTTGTCAAAGAGGGCGGAGGAGCGGATAGAAGTGCAGGGCACTCTCTTGTCCTAGGGGCGGGAAATTACCCCTAAAGGCGGAAGAATCAGCAATGATCAACGACATGACGATGCAGAAGGCAATGGAAACCACTGCATTAAAGACACGTAACGTGTATCCACAGGACACGTGGCTTGCAATTGAAGAAGTGTCATGATGATCTCTCCATTGGCAAAAGATTCCGGAGTAGTCCCCCATTCGGATCTCCGGGAGGTGACTGCCAAGGGGGAGGTTACCATGAGAAAAAGATTGAATAATCAACGAAAGGATAACGTTCTACAAGACGGGGCGTGGAATGTCAGAAGCTTGAACGTGGTAGGGAAACTAGAAAATCTGAAAAGGGAAATGCAAAGGTTCAATCTAGATATAGTAGGGGTCAGTGAAGTGAAATGGAAAGAAGACAAGGATTTCTGGTCAGATGAGTATCGGGTAATATCAACAGCAGCAGAAAATGGTATAACAGGTGTAATATTCATTATGAATAGCAAGGTAGGGCAGAGGGTGTCTTACTGTGAACAGTTCAGTGACCGGGTTGTTCTAATCAGAATCGACAGCAGACCAACACCGACAACGATAGTTCAGGTATACATGCCGACGTCGCAAGCTGAAGATGAACAGATTGAGAAAGTGTATGAGGGTATTGAAAGGGTAATACAGTATGTAAAGGGAAACGAAAATCTAATAGTCATGGGCGACTGGAATGCAGTTGTAGGGGAAGGAGTAGAAGAAAAGGTTACAGGAGAATATAGGCTTGGGACAAGGAATGAAAGAGGAGAAAGACTAAATGAGTTCTGTAACAAGTTTCAGCTAGTAATAGTGAATACCCTGATCAAGAATCACAAGAGGGGGAGGTATACTTGGAAAAGGCCGGGAGATACGGGAAGATTTCAATTAGATTACATCATGGTCAGACAGAGATTCCGATATCCGATACTGGATTGTAAGGCGTACCCTGGAGCAGATGTAGACTCAGAGCGCAATATAATAGTGATGAAGAGTAGGCTGAAGTTCAAGACATTAGTCAGGAAGAATCAATACGCAAAGAAGAGGAATACGGAAGTACTAAGGAATGACGAGATACGTTTGAAGTTTTCTAACGCTATAGATACAGCAATAAGGAATAGCGCAGAAGGCAGTACAGTTGAAGAGGAATGGACATCTCTAAAAAGGGCCATCACAGAAGTTGGGAAGGAAAACATAGGTACAAAGAAGGTAGCTGCGAAGAAACCATGGGTAACAGAAGAAATACTTCAGTTGATTGATGAAAGGAGGAAGTACAAACATGTTCCGGGAAAATCAGGAATACAGAAATACAAGCCGCTGAGGAATGAAATAAATAGGAAGTGCAGGGAAGCTAAGACGAAATGGCTGCAGGAAAAATGTGAAGACATCGAAAAAGATATGATTGTCGGAAGGACAGACTCAGCATACAGGAAAGTCAAAACAACCTTTGCTGACATTATAAGCAACGGTGGTAACATTAAGAGTGCAACGGGAATTGCACTGTTAAATGCAGAGGAGAGAGCAGATAGGTGGAAAGAATACATAGAAAGCCTCTATGAGGGTGAAGATTTGTCTGATGTGATAGAAGAAGAAACAGGAGTCGATTTAGACGAAGTAGGGGATCCAGTATTAGAATCGGAATTTAAAAGAGCTTTGGAGGACTTACGGTCAAATAAGGCAGAAGGGATAGATAACAGTCCATCAGAATTTCTAAAATCATTGGGGGAAGTGGCAACAAAACGACGTTGGTGTGTAGAATATATGAGTCTGGCGACATACCATCTGACTTTCGGAAAAGCATCATTCACACAATTCCGAAGACGGCAAGAGCTGACAAGTGCGAGAATTATCGCACAATCAGCTTAACAGCTCATGCATCGAAGCTGCTTACGAGAATAATATACAGAAGAATGGAAAAGAAAATAGAGAATGCGCTAGGTGACGATCAGTTTGGCTTTAGGAAAAGCAAAGGGGCGAGAGAGGCAATTCTGACGTTACGGCTAATAATGGAAGCAAGGCTAAAGAAAAATCAGGACACTTTCATAGGATTTGTCGACCTGGAAAAACCGTTCGACAATATAAAATGGTGCAAGCTGTTCGAGATTCTGAAAAAAGTAGGTGTAAGCTATAGGGAGAGACAGGTCACATACAATACGTACAACAACCAAGAGGGAATAGTAAGAGTATACGATCAAGAACGAAGTGCTCGTATTAACAAGGGTGTAAGACAAGGCTGTAGCCTTTCGCCCCTACTCTTCAATCGGTACATCGAGGAAGCAATGATGGAAGTAAAAGAAAGGATCATGAGCCGAATTAAAATACAAGGTGAAAATATATCAATGATACGATTCGCTGATGATATTGCAATCCTGAGTGAAAGAGAAGAAGAATTAAATGATCTGCTGAACGGAATGAACAGTCTAATGAGTACACAGTATGGTTTGGGAGTAAATCGGAGAAAGACGAAGGTAATGAGAAGTAGTAGAAATGAGAACAGCGAGAAACTTAACATCAGGATTGATGGTCACGAAGTCAGTGAAGTTAAGGAATTCTGCTACCTAGGCAGTAAAATAACCAATGACGGACGGAGCAAGGAGGACATCAAAAGCAGACTCGCTATGGCAAAAAAGGCATTTCTGGCCAAGAGTAGTCTACTAATATCAAAGATCGGCCTTAATTTGAGGAAGAAATTTCTGAGGATGTACGTCTGGAGCCCAGCATTGTATGGTAGTGAAACATGGACTGTGGGAAAACCGGAACAGAAGAGAATCGAAGCATTTGAGATATGGTGCTATAGACGAATGTTGAAAATTTGGTGGACTGATAAGGTAAGGAATGAGGAGGTTCTACGCAGAATCGGAGAGGAAAGGAATATGTGGGAAACACTGATAAGGAGAAGGGACAGAATGATAGGACATATGCTAAGACATGAGGGAATGACTTCCATGGTACTAGAGGGAGCTGTAGAGGGCAAAAACTGTAGAGGAAGACAGAGATCGGAATACGACAAGCAAATAATTGAGGACGTAGGTTGCAAGTGCTACGCAGAGATGAAGAGTTTAGCACAGGAAAGGAATTTGTGGCGGGCTGCATCCTCGGTGGCTCAGATGGATAGAGCGTCTGCCATGTAAGCAGGAGATCCCGGGTTCGAGTCCAGGTCGGGGCACACATTTTCAGCTGTCCACATCGAGGTATAACAACGACACCTGTCGGCAGCTGAGGTTGTCAGTCATCATTTATTCCAGGGAAAAGCTGCACGGTCATCAACAGTAACTGTTCTTTCGAGAACTAGTTACTGTCTTCGCATATATAACTTTTGGTGATCATGTGTCATATAGTGCTGTCCGCGGTAGAAGCTGCGTTCAGTAGGGCGCGTCACCTCGGAGCTATGAGGAACGAGTCGGCCGTTCAAATCGACACCCGCGACTTTGTGGCGAGGCCCAAGTACGATCTCGGGCTAGTCTGCCTGTTGTCGCTTGCGTGAGCGAAGCTGTGTTATTACGATGTCTGAAGGCTAATGTTGCCGATAGATAGACGAGCCCCCATGTGCTCTTGCTTCCTCGCTGACTCTTCGAACGTTCTTCACCTCTCATCCACCTCTCTGCTTAACAATTGGTCGAAATTTTCTTGTCTCACGATCCTGTCATTGGAAGACTAAATTTGCAATTCCGCCCGATGACTAATAGCCATTTCATGACTACGAATCTTGATGGAAAGTGGAAATTTCGTGCATCACTCTGGTATTGCTGCCTTTCTCTTTTTTGCAGGCTGACTTCTTTGACAGGCCTCCCTGTGTGAATTCTTCGCGCTTTGTGTACGCTGCTCCCAGTGCATGTGGAGTGCTGGAATTGTCGACACGTTCTTGCTTTCGAAGGCAGGTACAACGTCAGCTGCAAAGCCGGAAGAATTCACATGCCTTCCCCTGTGTATTCTTGACGCTCCTCCCTAGTGCCTGCAGGTGCCCATCCGTTTTTGTCCCACTTCTCACTGTTCGCCAGGCACTTCGCTGTGTGTCCAGTCTTATGCGAGACGAGAGAATCATCACACCTATCCCCCGTGTATGTGTAGAATGACTCCAGTGTCAACGTCTCGGGCGTTTCCACAAAGGGTGTGTTTCCTTTCTCGCCCTGGTCCGCTGTTACTTTGAGACAGCGGAAATGGTAGCCAGCGAAGGTATTCCGGTAGTTATGACAAGGGATCTTAAGAGCTGAAATTGAACAATGCTTTTAAGCTCACTGGTTTACAATTTTTCGGATTTTCACTATCTGATCGATTTATGTGAACGTTTCCTGATCACATACATATTCAAACAAACATTATATTGATTTCCATCACATCATAGTTGAATTCAGGATGAGGAAATTGTGCCTTAGTTTCAAGAACAAACGTATATGAACTCAGTAGTGAAAGTGAATGCAGTGTGGCTATGGTCTCCCGTCGGGTAGACGGTTCGCCTAGTGCAAGTCTTCCCAGTTGACGTCACTTCGGCGACTTGCGCTTCGATAGGGATGAAATGATGATGATAAGTTCAACACAACTCTCAGTCCCTGAGTGGAGAAAATCCCCGACCCAGCCGGGAATCGAAACCGGGCCGTTAGTTACGACATTCCGACGCGCTGACCACTCAGCTACCAGGGGTGGACTACTTAGTAGTTATCTCCCTTGACCATTCATCTTTCACTGCAATTTCATTCTAACGCTGAGTCATCCTGTTCCGGTCCTCTATACCTCATAATAATCAGAGGTGACACCAGAAACCGAATCTGGGTCCTTCTGCGCCAAAGACTGCCATTTTTAATTTAAAATATCCTGCAATCCGCCATTTTCAAGTTTTTTTTTCTCCACCGTCCACCAGTTAGCATATTTTTTATTCCCTTCCACCACACACCATCAACCTTCTTGGATTTTTGAAATTCCAAATTCCGTTGGAATATCAAAAATCAAAGATGGGTGATGCAGGAAAATTTAAGGATCATGGATATTAGTGATAGGAAATAAAAAAATTTTCAATGGTGACGTCATAGTGCAGTGCCAACAAGTGGCGGATGCTTGAACTCTGGCCCCAATTCGGTATGGTAATAGAACTGGAGCCCCAAAGGTCATGTGAAAATCAGGTCTGAAATAGAGTCCAAGCGTGGTACTCACATCAGAAGATGGACAGAATGGCAATGTAGGTATCTCTGATTTAAAGCAAACATGAGAATGCTCCAGTGAGCTGAGGCTGTTACGCCTGTACTAGTGTTTTAGGTCCACTATCAGGATGGTAGTGAGCTGGAGCTCCATAGTCCACTAACCTCATTGCCCTTCTGTGCATGAAAGGTACATCTTCAACAAGGGGAAAAGAGGAAACAGGAACGCCCCTCGTCTGTGAGGCGCTGGGGATGGATCACTGATCCCACCAAGCGGTTGCCAAAAATTCACACCCAAAGACTGAGGTTGGACCTGTGAACCATACCATGGAGATTTTTACTGTAACTGCAGTGTGACAGTTGACAATACCGCTCCTGGTAAAGACCGCCTCATCTGCGAGAAAGACGGATGACAAAAACTCCAACGCAGTAGTGGCTTGTATAAAGAACTACTACAAACCCGTCGCCATTAAGGTAAGTCCGCAGATAATCAGAACTGCACGCATTGTAAAGAGTACAGATAATGTCAGCTGTTGTGGAAAATCCCAACTGTCCAGCTTACCCGATGCAGGAGGGCCACCTACCGTGTTGCTGATAGTGGTCTCACTGTCAAAGATCGTTTATCTCCACCTTAAAGTACGTGAATCGTCTTTGGAACGCATTTACGGCCATATGTCCATATGAACTCTTTTACTCCTTATCTTCTCTGGGTTCGCTTCCTTCAGTCTATCCGCATTTACTAAAAACATACTGCAGTTTTCGCCTCCATTCAATGCTTATATGTTGTTGCATATGAAGGCGAACACCTACTTGAGGGAAGGAAGGAAAGAAGGGAGATAAGACTTTAACATCGCATAGACAAGTAGGTCGCTAGAAACAGGGTACAACCTTTGAGTGGACAAGGAGATCGAAGAAAATCAGCCACACCCTTTCAAATTATCCATCCCAGCATTCATTCGGGATATCACGGAGATTCTAAATCCGAGTGGCTGCACGCAAGTCCAGTGTGCAAACCACGGCTCCATCTGGTTCAGTAACACACGCTCGAAACTGGGCACTACTGTTCAGTGGAATACTCTTTAAAGTAACTGCCTAGCAGAAATGATGTCGTTCTTTATATTTACGGAGACTATGGTGCCCACACCGAAGAATTTAAACGAATTTTCAGAATTACTGCTGTACAACTCTACGTTACATTTAGTATTGCACGTGGTTACAAATAATGGAGTGTAAAGCCAGGTGTCGAAGCTAAAATTCGATATGTTAAGAGTACTCGTAAAACTAAAGAATGGTAGACTCTCAAATGCACTAGTTGCTTAGGTGGAACCTAACATACCCCACAATGAGAAAGACTCCCACTGCAAGTGGCACATGACAGCACCATGGCAACCATAAGTAATTAAACGACGACAACCAAGCTGTAACTCACCAAGAACCTGATCAGAGAGCTTCTTTGCAGCGTACAGTGCGGCCGTGGCGAAGATCACAGAGCATCCAACGACCGCCCACAGGGGAGGTGAGAAGGGCAGTATGGGGACCTGCCAGCCAGGTAGAAGCAGCGGCCGAGGAGCCAGGCACGCGATGCCGGCTCTCATGTAGGGACGCGAGTACTCCACGAACAGGTACTCGGGGTACCACGTGTAGAGCCCATCGTCCGCCAAGTCCGCCTCGTCCATCGCCACGGCGCCCAGAACGCCATTTCCAGAACCGTTCTCCCATATTGTGCCCCACTTACACGTTGTATCTTCAAGCAGGCCCCACGTTGCATTCTTCTGCAAACATCCATGAACTGAACATTAATAGGCGATATCAAGGCGTAGTGATCCCGCGTTTCACAGCGTATTAGACGTAATCATCATGGTAGGTTAATAACTATTAGATAAGAGTTTTTCGCAAGTCCTATTAAAGGCTCCTTGGGATTGTAGAGGAGACTTAGAAGATAAGGTTATGATCAGGAATCCATGTCCGTAAATGTACCACTTTGATTTAAAAATCTCCCGCTTCAAGGCACGCACTCAGAGAACAGCGGTCGTTAGTCTCTGTTGTAATTATGACATCACATACCATCTTTGTCCGACTACGACAACAGCCACGAGAAACCGACACTTTCGCAGCCTGGATAGTTGACTGTTGTGCTGCATGGACGCACTTCACTCGCAATTTTGAAGAGAACGTTCTTCGTCAAGTAGAAGAGAACAGGACAGCGAGTACTCGAAACTTTGTCTACGCGGTGGACTCCTGTAGATCACGCAGGTCAGAGGTCATTGTCTCTGCTGTGTGCGTACCGTAACGTTGAAGATTTGTAAATGATCTGACCTTCAAACTTACTTTACACCAAAACGGTACTTTCCGTTCATGGATTTTTCACCGAAATTTTATGTAGCGAGCACCCTCTAAAACCCTTAGAAGCCTGTAATAGCAAATGTGGGACAAGCTGTGTTTATTTTCACAGGTTATCTCTCTATCCGTGTTTTGCTTTAACGCTGTTCATTGTTAGCTTGATTACAACAGACACATGAATCAGATTGCAGTACGTATTAATACAAATAACAAATGTTTATTACATTTCAGAGCAGTGGAAGTATGATGCAACTAGCTGATTACTTAACGAAATGTAACATATAAAACCTGTTTAGTGACTATAATTTATTTGCATAGTGGGTGGTAATGACTGTTGTGCAGTTACCTGTACAATTATTGCAGTTATCAGAAAGATGACGTCTATTGCCATTCTCGTATCATTAACAAATCATGAATTGAAGACTATGCTTGTTAAATGAGATTATTCAAATGGATGCAGCATACAAATTATATATGAATAATTTGCGGGAATGGAATCAGGTGACATCTTTGCTGGCCAAAGATATTTCGACAAGTGCACACGCTGTCATTTTCAAGGCACAAATGCAGCAAGGTAATTAAAAAGTATGATTGACAAAATGTTTATTAGAGTATCATCGGCTGCCATTAAAGACGTCTTTTTATGCAACCGGCAATGTTATATATGCCCTTCAAAAACCACGCTCAAGATTTTCATATTCTCTCACTCGCTACCCATTAATTTCAGTGCTTTTTGTAGGAAATTCTATTTTGTTAAATTTCGTACTGGGATACATTTGCATTGGAGGCCACGGTTTTCAAGTTATTCAAGAGAAACTTACGAAAGTGACATTCAAATGCACACCCACCTCGACACTCATCCTACACCAGACAGGTTTTCCACTATGTTGTTCGAGGCAGTTCCTCCCAACACTGTGCAAAAATTTCCGACTACACGAACTATTGCCGATATTCAGCTTTTTTGATCTCTATTGACAGGGCTATAACGCCATTAGCATAGTCGAATACTTTGTTAACATTATTAATTCAGAAGTATACAAATGAGGATAATGGCAGAAAAACGACTTTTGTAAACGTTACATTAAAGTTAATTTCATTGACAATTCGATCCAATCTCCACCCTGACAAGCACGGAATATTCGTATTCAGAAATCTTGACGTATACATCGATGTCATTGTTTATTTTATCACAAAACACTTAGGCAAAATTTACACTAATGGAAGTTTTAGGTCTGTCAATGAAGACCAAAAAAGATCGAATCTGAGAAAAAATTCGTGTAGTCGCTAATTTTTGTGCGGTGATAGAAAGGGGGTGCAATGAACAACACACTATAAATTCTGTGGCTAAGTGTGGGAATCACTTCTGTACGAGAGAATATGAAAACCTCACACTTCATTGTGGAAGGCCACTGTGGGTTTAACGCCATTATTAGGGGCAAATGAAATCGGACAAAAACTACTCCCAATTTTTGCTAACAAAGTATCTCATATATATGTTCCAAATATATATTTTTATACAATGAAATACATTAAAAATTATGCAGCCTATGTCCCTTCTCTGTGTTTATTAGAATATCGTGTAAAAATTTGAAGTAAATCGGTCAAGTGCGTTTCAGGCTTTTTGCTAACAATGTACAACGTTTCACTATACATATTGTCCCACATAACGTAGCTATCCCCCTACGTATTCCCGAAACGAAACTAAACTTGAAAACTGCAATAGTCCAGGGACGCACCTTTGTCTACGGATCACACAGCGGGCAGCAATGCAGAATCCCTACAAGTAAGCAAACATCACGCACAAAGAGGCGAACATTTATGTATGTTTTTTTCTACAATAACGAAAACAAAAGGTAGAATTAATGGAGGTAGACTTGGTCTCACTGCTCTAAGCGTTATACCTTCCGGGATACTGATAAGTTAAATAATGGAAATGGTCCACAGTTTCAGCTATAGCACAGTTATTCGTAATGCATGTTGCCTGCTCTGTCGTGGTCCCTGTTGTAGGCAGCCCATGCTCTGCGCATTATGGCGGAAATTATGGCGCCAATGCCATCATACATGAGCCACTAAAAGAAAGAAACAAAAATATAGGTAACAAAAAGGTAATTTGCACAGAAAGTGATGATTGTTTACCTGTCCAATTGCATGTTGTTTAGTTTCGCAAATATAGGAGGTGACAGAGGTGGGGGAGGGGGGGGGGGGGGACATCCGGCATATATGTTCAAGAGATGACGCTGCAGAAGGTAACAAAGATATCCGTTGCTTCAAAATATCAAAGCAAACTGTGAATAGATTTCGGAGATTTAAGATTTTCTACAAACAAACGTTAACACTTTTGTTTGTATAGATGTACTGACTATACAAAGTTATATTTGTAATTTTATTTTGTGATTTAGTATTAAAAGATATGATGGTATATATACCAGCATGGAACATTTTTGAGCTTTTCCTTTAGTGACAAGTGTATTTGCCAGTGAAGGAAGGAAGCAATTTTTTCCAACTTCATAAGTAGCAATTGTAATGACCTCACGACAAACATATACTGAATGTTGTGGCATTTCTTATAAACCTGGTACAATCTGCTGGCACAGGATGTCAGACTCGAATTAAGGTCGTAAAAACTATTACCAAAAGCTTTGTGAAACCACTAAGTTGACGGGAAGTATACTTCCTGAGGTTCACAATAGAAATTTTAATTTTATGGTAAGTATGCTTCTCAAGGCTCTACGAGAAAATAGTTTGGTGGTAAGCATACTTTACAAGTGTTTTTAAAACATAGTTATTTGATGGCTTGTACATGTGCACTTCCCATGGCCCTAAATGATAAGTTTCACAACTAACAAAAGCTGCAAGTGATCCCAAAAACAAAGTAAAGAGAAACGTTTATCGGTAAGTATACCCTACACAGTCTGAGATAGAGTTAACATGTTACATAAAATGTGGAAATATTATTTGCGAAACAACGTGATCAAAGAATCTTTGCACATGGGAAAAATACTAAAACAGGCGAGTCAAAATGTGAAACAAGCTGTGTTGAGAAATACTTTTTACAGCAATTACTTACTTCATGAAAAGTTTCAGCTACAGTATGTAAGAACTCATCTGGGTAAACTACACTGTAAATACGTGTTGCAGATATGCAGGACAGTTTTTTTTTTTTTTTTATTTTGTCTTGCATCAGTACTCCATTTTACAACTGTGGCAGAAGTTTCTCAGAACCTAATAACAGTATGCAACACAGGTAATATGTAGATCTGTAATTACTCATCTGTCAGACTGTATAACGCCTTGTTACAATCAAATGCGTATTTTCCAGGAACTTCAACAATTTCGATAACAGTTTATTTCAATTTGTCAGAAGCAATACACATCTCAGGGCCACATACAGTCTTTACTTTCGGAGATAGAAGATTACAGGTAATCGTTCAGAACCACAGTATATAAAAATTAACCATACAAAAATAGTCATTATACGGCAGTGAACCCGATGCTAATTAAAAATATAACTTATTTCATGATACACTTGTAAGAGAATTTGAAAACTGTTTCCCCAAGAAAGTAGTTAAATCTAATATAAGGAACCATGCAAAAAACCTTGGCTTACTAAAGGAATAAAAACATCTTGTAACCACAAAAGGGAACTGTATCTAACAACAAGAAACAGTAATGACCCAGAAACAGCCAAATATTATAAAAACTACTGTGCTACATTAAGTAAGGTTATTAAAAAGTCCAGAAGCATGTGCATCAGGCTCTTTTAAATGTTGCAGAGAAAGTATGATCTGAATGTTCACTACAAGAATCAAGGCAGTTAATGGAAGAGGCCTTACCCACACAATCTGATGCAATTGAAATTCCACACACCTTGAACACCCTTTTACTCAATGATTAGTTACCCCAGAATATGATGCCATACGAAAGCAGAGAATGAAAATAGGCTTGGTATGCTAATTTACTCAGATGTATATCGCCAAAATTTGCAATGACCCTAATAGCATAATTAGCTGAACTTAAACGTTTCAGCAGATCCTCAGTGGGTTTTTCCAGTTGAACCCCTCATCAATGTATACACCTAGAAATTTTGAATGTTCTAACTTCGCTACCGATTTCTCATCGAAGTCTATCTTTATTAATGCGGTCATTCCATTTGCTGTGTGGAACCGTATATACTGTGTTTTGTCAAAGTTTAATGAGAGCCCTTTTGCAGAGAACAACTTAGTGATTTTCTGAAAAACATCGTTTACACTTTCGCCAGTTAATTCTAGTCTGTCGGGTGTGATAGCTACACTTGTATCATCGGCAAAAAGTACCAGCTTTGCATCCTCGTGAATACAGAATGGCAAGTCATTAATATATATTAAGAACAGCAGAGGACCCAAGACCGAACCATTCTTGTTTGTTCCCCAGTTTGAGAATCACCAGTTTTTTTGGATATTATGTGAACTGTTTATCTCAACTTTCCGCGCTCTTCCAGTTAGGTATGATTTAAACCATTTGAACACTGTCCCATTCATACCACAGTACTTGAGCGTATCTAGAAGTATTCCATGATTTACACAATCAAAAGCCTTTGATAGATCACAAAAAATCCCAACAGTTGACCTCCGGTTGCTCAGAGCATTTAATATTTCATTAGTGAAAGTATATATAGCATTTTCCGTTGAGAAACCCTTCTGGAAACCAAACTGACAAAATCAAAACAATCTTCACTTTAGCCTCACAATATATATATTCACTTATGAAATTTGTTATTAACAATCCAAACAAATTCAAAAGTAATAGCAGTGTACATGGCTACAACACTAGGAGAAAGGATTATCTTCACTACTCAAGGTTATATCTAACTTTGGCTCAGAAGGGGTAAATTACGCTGCCACAAAAGTCTTTGGTCACTTACCTAATAGCATCAAAAGTCTGACAGACAGCATTAAAAAGGAAATTAAAATAAAATCTTAATGGCAACTCCTTCTACTCATTAGAGAAATTTTTGGATATAGTAAGTGGGTAATATCCTAACTCCCACAAAAAAAAGATTGAGTGTCATGTAACATTTTGTCTAACGTAAAATCTTCTCTAGACAGCTTCTGTTAACTTGACATGTTCCACATCATTACGAAGTGTCCTATTCATGATCTATGGAGCAAGTACTTTTTTACTGGCACAAGTAAAGCTGTGAGTACCAGGCGCGTGTCGTGCTTCGGTAGCTCAGATGGTAGAGCACTTGCCCGCGAAAGGCAAAGGTCCCGAGTTCGAGTCTCGGTCGGGCACACAGTTTTAATCTGCCAGGAAGTTTCACATCAGCGCACACTCCGCTGCAGAGTGAAAATCTCATACTGGAAGTACTAATCTAATTTAATCTAATCATTAACGTTTGTGGTGAATGTAACTGTAATTTGACATAGCATCGCTTTCTCTAACAGTACAACAATAAAAAGCTAACATCATATAAAAAGGAATACATAATATCAGTTCATAGCTTATGTTCAATTCACAACACGATTGATCTTAGGCGAACATTTATTTGGTGAGTTACTTGGTTGTAATGTCTTTTCCTCTTCACTCAAGAAATTGAGGGTAGCTCACCGTCTTGAGCTGCATATGTGCTTGCTTGGTCCTAGTGATATATGTGCTTCATATACTGGTTTGAGTACTATGGCGGCAGGTGTTTCCCCGTTAGCAATTTTTGGTTCTATTCTCTGCTCGCACTTAAGGGAAAAGTGCAGTGATGTAGCAGGGTAGGTATTCCGATTTCCACATCAGCAGAGTGGGTATCATCTTGTGGAGCAGGATAAGTAGGTAGATCTCAAACAGAGTTGTTGCTCTTAAGAAATGATGACAACATGATGTTATCTTTACTTATGTCGTGAGAGCTAGATTGAGTGCTTCATCAATAACGTCATTCTAAGCAGTTAGACACCATAGCAAGACATCATTCACTGAGCACCCTAAGCTAGTCTGCATGATCGAAACCTCGAAATCTAAATGAAGATCTACGTCTCGAAGTGTGCACGTGCAGTATTTTACTGCAGACGTTAGCTGGATTTACACCCTAGGTAATGAAATACAAAAATTGTGGCAATCTTTAAACGTAATATATCACTGGATCTCCCCCAGAATTCTCGGCCAGTTTCCCTACTTAGTTGCACCTATAAGCGCTTGGAAACGCTTATTTACAGTAGAGTTGGAGGTAGTATTTTAGAACAAATTTCAATAGAACAAGCGGGATTTAGACTTCACAGAAGCTGCAACGACCATTTGCCAAATCTTAGAACTTTCATAGGCGCCGGTAACCAGGAGACACTAAAAACGTTTGTGGGCTTTATCGACTTCACGGCAGTATCTGAACCACCATCTAGAAGGAAGGCATAAATTACAAACTACTGAGACTAATTAAATACCGAAGAACTTCGTCTCTTATTAATATGATAAGTAATCGATATTCTCAGGTTCGCTTTGGTGATAATCTAAGCTCGATTAGTAAACTAAATAAGGCCCTGACACAGATCTCAGTTCTCGCACCCCTCCTGTTTAGCCTTTATGTTTCTGACATTCCAAAATCATCTTCAGGGAAGAAAAATGTTGACTGTAGTCCAGTACGAGTAAAAGAGAGGTTTATTCGTTTCACCTTAACAACAAACAAACTAACATGGGGCTCAAAGTGCAATGTGATGGAGCTATTCTCCGCCAAAACAAGTAGACCAAGTATCGTGGCATCACACTTGACTGCACACTACCTTATAAAAATCATTAGGAAAACATATCAGCCAAGAAAAGAATTCCCAATTACATCATTCGGAGGCTGTGTGACACAACCTAGGGCGCGTCAATGGAGACTTTGCGAACATTGGCTTTTGCAATGTTTTTGAGGCCTCAGACTATTGTGCTTCAGTATCGTGTAATAGTTGTCATACCAGCCTCATCGATGCGCCGAACAAGAACACAATGCGACAACGCGTATGATTACTGGCACAATTCAGACCAACTTTTGTCTAATGGATCCCCCTGTTAAGAAATATCTACCCACCACAGACTCGCAGAACTGGGACCTTGCTTAGAGATTACCACACTGTACAAGAGAAAAAGGAACTACCCTTTCATCATGACGCACCTGTCTTACGAGGAAACAGGCTTCATTTGAGACACCCGCCATTAATGTACTCTGAAGACCTAGCTGCAAGTAACACCAAAGCAAGAGATCTCTGGAGCAAGAACTGCATATTCATCGGAAATTACCAAGAATGGGAATGGTTCCACAAATATGACTGTGATACTGCGGGTGTCGAACTAGACAGGAAACTGGTGGTCAAATTAAATAGAATCCGCACTAGATGTGGACGGTGCTCTGACTCACTTTATAAATGGAGTATTGCGGAGTCTCCGAGATGTGAATGTGGTGCCCTGAAATAGACTGTCGGACATGTAAGGGAGGAGTGCGTCCTACTATGCTATATGGGCACGTAGGGTGATTTTATGAATGCTGGACCACAGAGGTGGAATGTATTAAAAACCTAAATATCAATATTAAGTTGATTTAATTTGTTTTATGCAGTGATATTTATAACGTATTATAAACATTATCCATGTTTGTGAAATACGTATAGTAATAGTAACTGAGCAACCATGCCAATTTGATTATACAGTTGTTAGTATCATCTACTTATAACCAGTTACTGTTATGACTGAAACTGCTGCTTTGCCTAGAAAAGCAAAAAGGAGTACGCCCAAGACAGACACAATCCCAGAGGGCAATAAGATGTTAATGAAATTGAGAGATATACAGAGTCTAAGCATTTCCTCAAGCTCTTGGGGTTACACAGTATGTCACAGGAGAAGAGTTCCATATTCACGGAATGAGAAGAAGAATCATTCGAACCAAAAAGTCTAGTAAACAACACCTCTACAATACATTTGTTAAGGACTATGAGCACTTTTTCATCTTCTATATTGTGAAACAAATTTCTTCTACTGCAAGCTCTTTACTTTCCATATTTTCAGAGGTGGTAGTACGGACTAAAACAAGAGAAAAGTTACCAGTAAACATGCGCTCTAAAGCGCACATCTTTGAGCACCTGTTCCTCTTCTCTGGAACGTATCAGTTGCACTGAACAAGTCCCCATAGCCCTCAACGTTTGCTACATTTCCTTTCTTCGAATGATCGCTCCTGTCATATCCCTGAATATTCACATTTCGTCTTGGGAAACCCTGTATATATTAATTTAGTTGCTTTTACATTCACGCTAATGGCTCCTTTAGGGTATCAGAATATTCATAGGGAATTACCCAAGAGTAACTGTAATAACAGGTACTACATTTAGAAGTATCCCATTTGATGTTGAATATGACTCGGAAAGAGATGTTAATATGACTTTCAGCACATCTCCGGATGAGTCGCTGAATATTTTTTAAAGTGCTATGACTGCTGTATATCCTGCCTCGTGAAACTGGAAAAGTTTTGTCGCGGCTGCTTGTAGGAGGTAAAAGTCTACACAGCATGTTTCTCATGCCGTAGTAATTAATCTAAAGTAGTACTAATTCTGCTTCAAAACTCAGTTCTTAAATAAGAATCTGCGAGTGATAAGAATGAGTCTATGAAAACAGATTGATGGACAGAAGCGTGGAGACTGCTGTTTACAACGTTTTCTGCAGGGGAATGTAATGATATTATCTGTGAGCTAATTTCTCAGAAGCTGCGAGTACTTACCTTTCTGACGAGCTCTAAGATGATGCGGGTGTCGACACCGTCAAATAGGTTAGCGTCGCTGTTGAGCACGACGTACGGCGGGTAGTCGAATGTCGCGATTATGAACGAGCGCCCGGCCAGGTCTGCCAACCTGTCGGGGTAGAGGTCTGCAGACGGCGGGTGCAAGCCACGTGGCCGGCTCCACCGCGCCACAACCAGCTCGTTGCGCCACGTCTCCTCCCCCGTTAACATCAGCGTCACCAGCTCAAAACTAGTGAACAGAATGATGTCTCAGCGAACACATCCAGTTTTCTTATACAAGCAATGTAATACACCTCGGGTAATTATATGAAATTAAAACTGCTGAAGACCGCACAGCCAAAGCACCTCCTTTTGTACTGTAAGCGTGACAAGGGAATTTTATGTTTATCGACGAAAGACAGTTTTTAATGACAAGTTGACTATTTTTGATACTTTTTTAGATTGATATTTAGTTTTGATTTCTAAATTTTTGCTAACATTCAGAGTAAATGCAGGATTGCCATCATAATTTTGACGCTCGTCACTGTTCACAAATACAACAGTGATCAGAATGAACCAGAATGAGATTCTTACTCTCCAGCGGAGTGTGTGCTGATATGAAACTCCCTGGCAGAATAAAACTGTGTGCCGGACCGAGACTCGAACTCGGGACCTTTGCCATTCGCGGGCAAGTGCTCTACCATCTGAGTTCGAGTCTCGGTCCGGCACACAGTTTTAATCTGCCAGGGAGTTTCATATCAGCGCACACTCCGCTGCAGAGTAAGAATCTCATTCTTTAAATGCAGGGTTCGCAGGAGAGCTTCTGTAAAGTTTGGAAGGTAGGAGACGAGGTACTGGCAGATGCAAAGTTGTGAGGACGGGTGAGGAGGGGGGGCGGTTCAGTCATGCCTGGGTAGCTCAGATGGTAGAGCACTTTCTCACGAATGGCAAAGGTCCCGAGTTCAAGTCTCGGTCCGGCACACAGTTTTAATCTGCCAGGAAGTTTCGGATCAGAATTAACTTTATCAGCAAACAGGAAGTGATAAAAACGTCATGTTATTGAATCATGATTTAACTTTTTAAACGACAGCGACGTGGTAAAATAGTTTCATGTGAGCAACGGTATGGCATTTTGAAAACAACTAGAAAAACATGTACTAGTGTAATAATGTAAAATGTAGGGCTCGGAGAAATTGATACCAAGTGACAACTGTTACTGAGATAGGCGGCTAAAATTCGAGATTCCTGAGATCCGTGAATGGCTCCATGAAAGCAAAAAATATTTTAAAACGACGATGTGTGAAATGAATATTTTAAAGATAGAATTTAGAACCAAACAAAAGAAAGGAAAGTGCTACTCACAGAAAACAGTATACATCACGGAAGAATAGCAGAACGTTTTCTCTTGTAGACCAAATGGTAAAAAGTCAATGGAAGACCAAAGAAACGTTGGCAATAACTTTCTCCAAGAGTGGAACAGGCGAATCTCCAATTGCTTGTAAGAAGAAGACCAAGTAGATCTGACTGATTTCCAAGCGACGGATAGCCGCAAGGTGTTTACCTTACTATCGTTACAATGACAGTGGGAATACTTTTTTGATAGAAATTTCATAGCAACTATCGTTCCAGCAGAGAAACGTCTGAAGTTGCCACGACGACGAATACATTAAACATGAAGCATAGTATTCACTTTCTTTTGCAAACATCATTTTGTGTCCTGAGGCATCAACACTGTTCGACAGACGACTGTTAATGATAACAACAAAACTACAGTTTACCTATTTATTAAATTTGTTTGGTAATAATTCACATTCAGTGGATTGTTCACATTGAACACTCCATCCATTCAAATGTTCCTCAATTAGATTATTGTCGAGGATGCGGAAAAATCAAAAAAAATCAAACAAATTACACATGAACCAATCTACTAACGTTCCTTCCACGCATACAAAGTGACAAAGTAGTTAATGATGCGGAAATATTAAACTGAAATGTAATTGGATTCTTCTATTACATATAAAGAAAAATACGTAAAAGCTTAAGATCATGCATTCTAAGGTGTCTATAAGATAATTCAAGTGTTACTGCGGCAAAATAAATGTAGTACCAAGGCTCACCGTGGTGTAGCGGTAGCGTCTTTGGTCACTGTTCACAATGTTGTGGCTTCTGAACTCGCACTCAGCCATAATTCAATTCTCAATAAAACTCATCGGCAACGGCAGCCATAGACTCCCAGTACGGCGAGTCACCCTGGTCCGTCCAGCGGCCTTGTCAAAGAGAGGCAAAGGGCAGATGGAAATTTGTGGCACTCTACTGCCCATAGGGTGGAAAATAGCGCCCAAAAGGCGGAAAAATCAGCAGTGATCAACGTGATGAGGAAGCAGGAGGCAAGGAAACACATAACGTATATCCACAGTACATGTGTCTGCAACTGGAAAAGTGTCATGATGATTTCTCCACTGGGAAATGATTCTGCACTACTCCACCATTCGGATCTCCTGGAGGTGACTGCCATTAGTGAGGTAACAAAGAGAAAAAGAGTGAACAACGAGCGAAAGGATAGCATTTTATGTGTTGGAGTGTGGTACGTCAGAAGTCTGAAAGTGGTTTGGAATTGACAAAATCCGATGAGGGAAATTCAAAGGCTCAGTTTAGATATAGTGTAGTTCAGTACAGTGGAATATAAAAAAGATATCACGAGACGATTATAGGATCACAAGCAGCAAGTTATGGTGTATCGGGAGTAAGATTTGTCGTGAACAGAAAGACAGGGCACAGACTGAGATAATGTCAACAATTTGGTGATAGGATTATCCTCATCACAACCGATTGCAAACAAACGCTAATTTCTTAAGCTTCAGATGAAAAGACAGACAAAGCATTTGAGGACATCGAATGGCTAATACAGTACCTAAAGGGAGATGAAAATCTAGTAATCACTGGGGTTCCAAACGCAGTAGAAGGGGCCCGATAAGGAGACAGATTCAATGGAGGTTATGGGGTTCGCAATATGAATACGAGACGGGAGAGACTAATTGAGTACTGCAATAAATTTGTATTAATGACAGCGAAAATACTGTTCAAAACCCACAGGAGACGAAACTATCAATGTAAAAGGTCTGGAACCACTAGTAGTTTGCTGCTGGATTACACCATGGTGAGGCACAGATTGATAAACCAAGTAGTGGATTTCAGATACACCTAACTCCGAATGTAGACTCAGACTTAAAGTTAGTATTACTGAAGAACAGGGTGAAGTTGTAGAGAGTTTTCAGGAAGACTCAGCTGGATATTGAACTTGTAAGTAGTGACAAAATGCATTTGAATTTTTGTAATTCTATAGATACTGTGATGATGAATACCATAGTAAATGGTTAGGTCGATTAGGAATGGTCCTCACTAAAAATGGCAATCCCATTTGGTGAACAAATACAGGTATTGTGAATAAATCTAGGGTGAAAAAAGAAATTAATTGATCTACGAAAGAAGGAAGTACAAAAATTATCATCAAGAAACAGGAATACTGGAATGTAAGTCATTTAGAAACGAAGTAAAGAGGAAGCGCTGTTGAGAGAAAGCGAAAGGGTTTGCAGGAAAGATGTGATAAACTGACTCAGCAAACTGAGTAGTCAAATCAACCATCGACGAAATAAAAAGAGCGTACGTCGATATTATGATTGCAAGAGGAATTCCACTTTTAAATTCAGAGGAAGGAGCGCATAGATATCAAGAGTACAGTGAAGGCCTTTACGAGGGGGAACTTTTGTTTGTTGACGTGATAGAAGAAGAAACGGGGGTCGATCTGTAAGACATAGGATGTCCAGTGTTATAGCAAGAATTAAGCTACGAAAAATTTGACATCAATTAAGACGGGAGTCATAGATAACATTCGTTCGAAATTTCTAAAATCATTGGGAGTAGTGGCAACCAAACGACTGTTCTAGTGGGTGAGTAGAATCTATATGAATGGAGCCCTACCATCAGACTTTCGGAAGAATATCATCCACGCAGTCTCAAAGATAGAATTGGCAGACTAGTGCGAAAACTAGCATAGCATCACCTTACCATCAGAAAATGGAAAATACAATTGAGAGTTTGTTAGACGGCGGTCAGTTTAGCTTTAGGAAAGTTAAAGGCCCAGAGAGGGAATTCTGAGGTCGCGTTCACTTATGAAAAGCAACGCTTCAATAGATACTGATAGGATTTATTTACCGTAGAAATCGAATTTCGCAATGCAAAATGGTGCAAGGTATTTGAAATATTGAGAAAAGTAGGCGTAAGCTACAGGAGCAAGGCGGTTGATATGAAATGTATGCAGTAATCAAGTGGGAACAATCAGAATGAAACAACAAGAACGAAGTGCTCGGATTAAAAAGAATATAAGACAGTGAAGCAGTCTGGCGCCCCTACGGTTCAGGTTATACATTACTGAGGCAATGCTGAAAATCAAACAAAGGTTCAGAAATGGTATCAATGTTCATCCTGAAAGTATAACACATGATAACATTCGTTGACAATCTTGCTATTCACAGTCAACATAAGAAAGAATATCAGGACCCGTTAAATGGAATAGTCTAATGAGTGCACAATTTGGATTAAATTTAAAGCGCAGAAAGTAAAAAGTAGAAATAAGATTAGCGATAAACTTAACTTCGACGTTGGTTAGTACAAAGTACCTTAAGTAAAGCAATTCTGATACCTTGGCAGCAAGAAAACATAGGATGGATGATGCGAGGACGACTTACAAAAATCCACTAACATAGGGAAAGACGGCATTCCTGGCCACGAGTAGTCTACTAATCCGAAATATAGGGCTTTATTTGAGGAATTAATTTCTGGGAATTTTCATTTGGAGCGAAGGGTTATATAACGGATAGGGGACAACGAGAACAGAAGGGAATGGAAGCGTCTGAGATGTGGTGCTGTAGAAACATATTCAACATTGTGTGGGGTGCTATCAGTAAGGTCACAAACGAGGAGGCTCTGCGCAGAAGCGGCAATAAAAGTAACCCACAAAGAATCCTGAGATTAACAAGGGATTTAATGATAAGATATGTGTTCAGACGTCAGCATAAATCTCGTGGTACCAGAGGGAGCTGTAAAGTTAAAAGAAGAAAAAGAAGTAGGCAGAGATTGGAACATATCCAAGAAATAATTGAAGACGTTGGATGGAAGTGGTATTTTGAAGGGAAGAGGTTGGCGTAGGAGGGAGTGTCGGGCCTCAGCAAACCAGTCAGAAGACGATCCATCGCCCCCCACCCCCCGCTCCCACAACCATCAAACCAAAAATAAATAAATAAATAAAAGAAAAGAAAAATTCTTACATACAGAAACTTTGTCGAAGTCAGATACTCCACAAATATTACGTGTCGTTAAGAAGCATCTGCAGCAAATGTTGGCCACTCTCGGAGATATTGTGCTAACGCCATGTACTCGTAACAGTGACTCTGATCTTCATAGACACCCTATTCCGGCGAGGAAGAGGGTCCACAAGCTGCTTCCGGTATTCTGCCCCCTACTGAGGCATCGATGATTGGATCTCGTAGAGCTGCAGAATTTTTGGGTGTTGACTACTACGCTTCCCCGCTGTTCCAAGCATTCCTAAAAATTTTCTGTGTGACCGTGATCGGGTGTTTCAGTGGGCCATTTGAGCTGTGATGCGGTGTTTTGAGAGTTCGTCGAACATGGCGAATATGTGTAGAAGATGAAAGAGGCTGTTTACGTGTTGGAAGAAAGGCTTGTCCACAGGATGTTCGTCATGTAGATAGATAATCAGTGGACATGCCTGATTACCGCGTATGGTGAAATAAACAGCCTGATTAGAGTTCAAACTAACCTGAAAGAATGGGCCGCAATCATATTACGAAAAACCTCTGTAAACCTCTCTCAATAGCCTGAAATCTCAATCAGAACTGTGAGGTGTGTTAAAAGTCTCCTTGTACTATCGCAGCACTCAACATCTAGCGTCGTTCCAAAAGAGGCAATATGTTGTCGCAGGAACAGATTACTGTCTAGTGACTGGGTGACGACATATGGAAGTTTTGGTCTGGCCGTGAGTTGTGCACGGATAGCCAAATCGCAAGGCGGCCGCCTTCGATAAGGGGGAAATCCGGGCTCGAATCCCGGTCTGGTACAAATTTTCATTGCCACCATTCCATTCTACAGCATGGTGGTCCATATTCTGAGTTGCAAGTACATTTCATGTACAGGCAAGTATCGGGGAGATCCTCGGTCTCGGAATGGATGAAATGTCTATAATGAAATTAATATTTAACCCTCAGTACGCACATGTCCAATTCTTTTCACCACCGTAGCCTATATCTCACAACATTCGTGTTGGAAGCGAAGATTTTTTCAACGGTTCCAGCAGTTATTTTGCCTGCTCCTCTTTACTTAATTGATTAACAGCTTTTCATAATTTATTATTATTATTATTATTATATACCCACTCATATTTTGAAACATATTAATCGCTGTTGACCAATACTGCCTTAGTTACTTCCTGTAGTTGGAAGGGAGTATTTACTAAAAACATTCAAGTCACAAAGTTTATATTTCCCAGAAATTCGAGTCTATGGACAATAAACTATCCAACAGATGGATCGATGCGGCAGATGATAAATTTGAACAATAGTAATTGTATTAGAACAAATTCATTCTTATCCACACAGGAAGTTTCGAGCCTACGGATTGAAAGCTCTGTGGCATTCTATTATTCTCAAATTGACCACGCAATATATTACTGTTGCTTGTTACCAGTACTAGGATACTTTCCAAATAAATTTTACACAAAATGAGCTATTTTTCTTTTGTTAAATATGACACGTCAGATTCTATACACACTGAATTTCACCACAGATGCAATCTGAATTACATGCAGTAGATAGCAGGCCTAAACTGATTATCCAGCACTGGGAAAACTTATGTTCAACGCTTTATACGATTTGACAATGGAAGAAATACAAAAAAAAGCTACAGAATGAATATTGTAGTGAAAGATTGAGAGATTGTTTAATGGCAGGAGGGGTGATGTCCACTGAAATAATAAAACGAATTATTCCCCAGTATAATTTCGAATTTTTGTCATTTCATAGAAAGTATAAGATATTTTACTGCCATTTCTTTTCCATCGCTTGTCCTGTTAGCTTTTACAAAATATCTTCATTATTTTTGCAATATAACATAACTTCTACCATATATCCTAGCCTTATGCCATTTCAACAATGATAACGTTGATCAGTCCGGTCACATGGGACACCATAGCCATGAATTTAATTGACAGATAGAGATGTGATTCCATCTCGTCTTCTTTTCCTAAATGTAGGTATTTTTATTTACTGCATATTACACGACTGGTCAGTTTCGACTTTACAGGCCATTTATCAATTGCTGCCTGTATTGTGATACGTACAGCACTTGGTAATGGCCTAAGTTGTCGAAGCTGTCCATTTGTACAAAATGCATTTAAGCATTTGCAACTGAGGTGTAACTGTGTCTCTAACCTTCACTTATAATGCTGGGTTCCCCCCTTCTCTACAAACCTGTCAGTGTTCACATTGTGACAAATTGCTCTTCGTAATGTCAGTCACGCGTAAGGTGCTCATATTCTGATGTAGCGCATCTTCAAATGCATATTAATTTTATTAATTGTGAACGGTTGGAGAAAATGAAACCGAATTTCTTCTGCGATGATACTCAAAACTATTGAGAAGTTCTGTTTGTTAATCACCAAATATACTTATGCTACCACCATACTCGTACAATAGGCACATACTAACTGCAACGTATATAACTGAGAGGGTATAATTTCATTGAGATTTCGACACAGTAATTTGCTCTCGAGCAGATACCTTTCAAATAATCATATTTTAGTAGTGTATAACACTGTCAGATAACACGATAAAAACAATACTGATTGAAAGTACATTGCCACTGCAAGTTAGTAGAATTTAGTGTTGTAAGGATAAAAGCAGCGGCCGGTAAAAAATGTCTATGGGTACATACGCTACAGGTCAGTGTCCTTTACATGCTGTGGCTTTCTTAAACTTGATGATGCATTAATTGCTCTGTCTGTGTGGTATGTTTGTCAGGCTCTTTTCTAAGGCAAGTGGCAGCTACCATCTCCAGCACTATGCTAACTACGCCACTGTAAATGATTTATTTCCCTCTCTGCAATAATGTGGCTCAAATGTTTGTTTGGTAAATCAGATTCACGATTTTATTTCACTTTCACTAAATTCTCTCTGAGCCATGTCGCTTGTCCTGTAGAAAACCCCTTGACTGCTTTTCCAGCGTTCACATCCAATATCATGGAATTTTTCATTCATTCTTTTGAATATATAATTTGACCACTCTTTTGTTACATTTTTCTCAAGAATTTTTCAATTTCCTCTCTCAGCTCATCATTGATTGCTTTTCATTATTGTTAGATTGGTGCCTCAAATACCTCGTTTATCGTATGGTGCATTTTCATATTTAATCATTTCAACATTAATATATCCAAGACGACTGAGATTCAAATCCCTTCCTTGCTGCCCAGATTTAGTTTCTTGCGACTATCCTAAATAACTCACTATATTTCTCCGAAAGCACTTCTTAAACTGAGAAGAATTATAAAATTCACCATTCTTCTTGAGTCAGAGTTTGTGTTCCGTCCTCATGGCGTCATCGTCGACAGAACTTTAAATCTGTTTTTCTTTTCTTCCTTCGCTCTGACTTTCAACATTAAATCTCTCTCTTCCTGCAGCTGTCGACTATCTGATTCAATCGGTAATTATATGTCTGTTACATTTGTACTATTTCATCTTATATGTTCGTTTCAACTCAACTTACTTACCATTAGAGACTTACTATGTTCATCTCTATGATGAACTGGAAGCAATCTCCATATGCGATTAATAAATCCCTATCCAGTGAAAATTTTTTTCACGTGCACCTTTCTGTGTTCTCCAGAAACTCATGAACTCTTGTACGTTGCGGACAGTGAACCTAGGGACACATGTTGGTTCCTGGGCGATGTATTAATCTAGTGGCTGAGTTTAGAATCATATGCAGGTACACGCACTAGAGACCAACATAAGAATTTTCCGACATTTTCTATTATTTTTGATGTTGTCAGATATGAGGCATGTTTTCTGCTGAATTTTTAAATATTTTCACATCTACACATTTTTATGCCGTGTAATACATAAGGTGCTTGGATGGCACAGTTAACGATTCAGTTATATAGTTTTATAGAAAGCAAAAGTCACGTATTTTTAAAACTGGTTATATGAGTACAGCGTGTGGATAATTAAATCATACTATCTTGAAACAAAAGAAGTTCTTACACTACAGAGCATACGATTTTGTAACTCAATCATACTATCATTAATTAAATAAATCATACTATCACTCATTAAATCATACTATCGTGAAACAAAATAAGTTCTTACACTACAAAACATGCGATTTTGTAAGTTACTGAGATTCTTTAATATCTGAACAGTTTTATTTATCTAGAAAAAGGAAGCTTCTCGTAGTGTTCAAAAGCTTCAATATCAAAACGTGTTTAACTTGTTAACAGTTTTTGATAATACCTCTAGCCAACTTCATTTTACTTACTAATTATTGATGTTTAATAATGTAAGAGATAGACTATTATATTCAGTATTGATAAGAATTTCTTGTATGTGACACTTTTTAATTTCAATAAATTAGTTCCTAGGTAGACTACCATGTAGTAACCAGTGATATATTTACACATTGGGAAAAACCTTACCTTTCCACGTTAATTTTTGCAGTTTCAAAAAAGAAAAAACGCAGTGTGCAGATAGTGGATGCCACAATTCGAAAATGGAATAATAACATTATCATATATTTGAGGCGAAAGTCTGAAAATGTTTCAGCTTACAAAGATCTTCTCTACCTACTCTTATATTTAATGAATCAAATAAACAACCTCAGATAACCTTTCGCGTATCTATACTTACAGATCCTGTGTCTTTCTTTCCTCTTGTACTCTGGCAGACACAATAGTTTTATACCTCAGTACCTACACGACATTTCCACCTAAGTTCATACGGAGAAACGATGTAAGATATAAATTTGTAGGCTTTCATGGTCAGTGTGAGTTTCACTAAAATAATTTTGGATGTTAGTACACGTCATAATCAAATACTAAAACAATTATACCATGGGTATTTCGACCGTCTTGCGGCGGTCCTCTACAGTTGCCCTCGATCGCTGCAAAGACAGTCGAAACAGTGCTATCGTTGTTTTAGTATTTTGTAATGATACGGCCTAACAACCTAAATGATTTAGTTAAAACAGCATAGAATATGTTTAGCTGTTATCACTGTAGAAACGTCAGACTACATTACATTTGTGTGGGCGCAAAGAAGATATAAAACTTGCAGTATCCTTCATCCATCTAAGTCTGATATTATAATTTCCAGATTATACCTTACTTTTCAGGAACGTACAAATGGCATATTTGTACTTCAGATTTAACATATTTATAGAATACATGTCGTATATTCGTTCAACGTGGTTCATTTCAGACGAAGTTACACATGTCAGTTCAAGCATCAAAGCGGGAAGCACACATCATGAAAACTTTTCTTTAATAAAATTCAGTGACGATATGGAAACTGAAGTGGACGTATAGTATATTGCGTCAGTAAACAACATTCAGTTCATGTTATGAGTTTGGGAGTTACTTCTGATAAAAGCACATAATTGTCATAATTTAACGTAGAAATATATAGGGTGTAACGGGTATAATTGTAAATATTTCTATGGGTCACTGAGGCCAGTGTACTGAACAACATTATACCGGTATTTACGTAATTTGAAGACTAATAATTATAACTATTAGAAGTCATACGCTTTTTGGTTGGTTAGTACCAACAAGTATGTGTGCCTAGAGCAAGCCATTAATGCTACTATTTTCCCCTGGGACCACGTCAGGTGTCGACGTGAAAACGTATGGACGCAAAACCACTGGTCTATAGTGACCGGTCTAGGCAGCAGTGCGGCAGTTACGACCATGCAGAGACGGTCTGGGAATAAAATTTGTAACTTGTCTGTAGGAAGACTGTTCGACGGAGAGGAAATACAACCAACACACTAATGCGTTTACATATTAAGATACCATATATAAGAAGTTCTGCACTTATTCGCTCTGTTTACAACAATACTACAGAGCTGGACACATGTAATATAACACAGTAGATATGGAAATTTTGTAAACTGTAATACAGATTTTGATTTAAATAGCTGGCAAGTCACAGAGTGAGGCAGGAGGAAAGGCAAATGCGTGGAGGGGTGGTAGTGATTCTGAACGAGAAACATCGTATGAACATACTTCTGTTCTTAAAAGTTTCTGAGTTCATTCATACAGTCCTTAGGTTGAGGACACACATGTAATACACGAGTGAGAAATTCTTACTTTCTGTCTTATAGACTTGACTCTTAAGCCAAGCCCACAAACATTATTATCAGTAAGATCGGCTGACCTCGGTGACCAAGAAAAGACTCCACGGTGACAGATCCAACGCACAAGACACGTGTTAGCGAGCTACTTTGTCACTGGCCGTGCGGGATGTGCAGAACCTCCGTCGTGCTGAAAGCACACACGACGTTGTGTTGCCAAAGGCATATTCTGCAAGTACTCTGGTAACAGATTTTGCAAAGGATCACAGTGCTGCACTCCGCTGAAATGGTTGTCTAAAATAGGTAGATCGATAAGCTGGTCATCATTGAAACTGTCAGTAAAGACAACACTAGTAGGGTACTGTCGCTTTGGTTGTATTCACATGAGAATGCACTTGAAGAAGGACATGTGACTGATTGGGTGAAAGGAAGTAGCAATGAATAAAATCTGCGTCTTACCTGGCAGTATCATCGGCCATTCTAGCCACTAGAATGTCGGGAACAAGGTCGATGTTGCGGAGAGCGAAGATCGCAGATACATTAATCTGTGGAAACTGAGCTGCCGGCAGTACCAGTAAGCGACGATTGACTCGCGTGATGGCTAGTTTTGACGCCTTGAGGAGCGCGTCGACGCAAGCTGCTGCGTCGCGACATCGAACCACCAATCCTCGGCAGTCGGCGTCCAGGGCGGACACCAAAAGGCGCTCCACAGGAACTTCTCCACTGGCCAGCGATATTAGTACAGCTGCGGGAAACCAGAAATTTAAGTGCGCTAAACCCTCTGGAACATCTGACAACGCGATTATACATTTGTAATTTTCAAATTCCTTCAACATAATTCTGGACCCCATTTTTTGTATCAGACTATTAAAAGAGCTAAGACCGTCGTTCTGCGGTGTCAGACCTCCATCGGACAGAGAAACTCCTAATGTGGCCACCATCAGGAAGAAATGCATTGCCTGTAGCGACAGGGAAAAACCAATCCAGTTAAAAACGCCTCTAACTAGACCACTTTTTTTTTTTTTTGCTGAAATAATTCCCAGTCGCAAAAAGTAATATTTCGGTTTACATTAACTCAACATCTGGTTCACTTCTGTCTGTTGTCTGTGTGGTACATCTGATGCCGTTTATATGCGTGTTCTCGGGCACAGTACAATCCTATATATGACGCAAATACCATGAAATATTTAAATCCTCCTCCCGAGCTAATTGGAACTACGTTTCCTTTACATTTCACGCAAAAAATAGACTGAACTCAGTTCTTGGTCATCAAACAATATTTTGCACGATTTATACATAGATCAAAAGTCTCCTTCTGAAATATAAGTAAAGACTCGGGTCAGGCACTCATCCGACGCCGTTTTAAAATATTACCTCTTCCGATACTTACCCTCGCGTTCCAGGCAGATGTTAAATATTTCGTTTCCACTCTGAATTCCAGATCAAAGCAAATGACCGCTTTTAGTCGGGATAATAACCTCAAAGAACCGTGTCGAGATGGCAGCATTCAAACGTAAATTATACATCTGTAGCCCTTCATCCCTGGTCAACGGACTTTTGAGTTGAAAATGTCTATTCGCTTCCTGTCGAACTTTTTGTGTGACAAACTACCGTCCGATTTGAATCGCTGATAACTACGAGACTAATAATGAGCAAACAGTGGTAGAGACAGCAACGGATAGATCATGTCTGTACGTGTTTGTTGCCCAGCGTTTGTTTTGTCTGTGACGTCATCGTACCAGCGCAGGCGCGTGCGGATGCGCATGATTGTTATGACGTACCTTTGAGTAAAGTTAAAAATAAGTGTAGCGTAGAAACGCGTTTAGCTAGGTCATTTAGGACATTGATTCGTGTGTCATTGTGAAGAGCGTGAGGAGTACTACTGGGATCAAAAGCGCAACAATAAAAATTCATGGGGGAATATAAGTGAAAATGGGATTTAATTAAAATTACAATATTATGGATAATGTCGTATCATATGATTCGTAAATATGCTATGAAATTTGTAAAATGCAAGTCAGTAGAAAGGTCTCGTGGAAAGACATCCAAAAGTCTGAAAGAGTTCAGACCGTATGTGAGAGCAGCGGCAGCGCCGATAAGGAAATGAAACGGCGCTAAGCCATTATGTAGCTGGCCGTCAGGTATACCTGTATAGCAGCAAGCACAAGTCGTACTTCCTGCAACATTTCACTCCCACATTGTTAAAGTGCGATGTATATGGCTGTCCTCATAGTTTATCAAAATTCTTAGAGTTTAGGTTAATTATTATATTCTGTCAAATATTTCCGTATCCTTTTCGTTCCTTATTTTATGTGACGGTTCTTCGGTTTTACCTCTCAGTAAAATGGTTTTATACTGGAACATTCAAATTGTTTTCAGATTCTTCACATCTCATGACAGTCTTCTCACTATACCGTATAATATGTTTCCCTCCAAAGGTGAAGTTTCAAGAATTTCACCCATCAGCACATTGCGACAATTAACTCCGGTAGGTTTCATTTAATGAAAAAGTCTTCATAGCATGTGTTTCTCTGCTCTGTATGTATTCTTTGTTAAATGCATTGTTTTGTAGAGGAGAGGCTCTTAACTTGCGCCGGCATTTACCTTGTGTAAATCTTACAACTCCGAGCTTTCTCTCTAATTTCAGACTTTTTCACACCAAAAGTTGTCTACTATGATACGAGAATAGCCAGCGGTTGTAACAGAGCAGCAGAACCGAGGAGAAATTGTTTCAGATTCATACATAAGGAACTCGTTTTGAACTTAAACGTAACTTTTATTGTTCTTAATTAAGTTATATTCAAGGTATATATGCATAAATAAAATTAAACGTAAATGGTTAATAATGGGTATGATGGACATTTATCGTAATAACCAAGCTGTGAATTTTTCCTGCATATTATTATTTTAGTTTATGCTAACTATTTATTGAAATGGGAGGAAAATTGTAGCTTGAGCCGTTTGCTGACATAGTACCATTATCATGTTCCAAGATACATTGAAGTAGACGTTTACAATATGGCGATAGAGATTAACAACACAGAAATGGCTTGTGGGCTTAATACAATAAACGAAATTTGTTACTATTACATGTTTATTAACATGATTTTATGCCTAAGCAGTTAAATAGAAAAATTATCTTTATGTGTACTCATTTAGATTTCGGTTTACTAGCCCTGTGTTCATGTTCAGCGAAGTCTGGTCATAATAGAAACTTGTACACCTCCTAATGTAGTGTACATCCCCCGCCAGCACTCAGAAGTGCCGCAAAACGACGTGGTATGGAGTCGAATAATGCGTGAAGTAGTGCTGGAGGGAACTGACACCATGAATCCCGATGGGCTGTCCATAAATCCGTAAGTGTACGAGGGGGTGGAGATCTCTTCTGAACAGCACTAGCAAGGCAATCCAGATACGCTGAATAATGTTTATCTCTGGGGTGTTTGGTGGCCGGTGGAAGTGTTTAAACTCAGAAGAGTGTTCCTGGAGACACTATATAGCAATTCTGGACGTATAGGATGTCGCATTGCCCTGTTGGAATTGCCCAAGTCCGTCAGAACGCACAATAGACGCAAGTGATCAGACAGGATGCTTAGGTACGTGTCACCTGTCAAAGTCGTATCTAGAATATAGAGGATCCCATAGCACACCAACAGCACACGCCCGACACCATTACAGAACCTCTGCCAGTTTGAACAGTCCCCTGCTGACATTCAGGGTCCATGGATTCTTTGGGTTGTGTTCATATCCGAACACATCCATTTGCTCGATATAATTTTAAACGAGACCCGTTCTACCAGGCAAAATCTTTCCAGTCATCAACAGTAAAATGTAGGTGTTGACGGCCCAGGCGAGGCGTAAATCTTTGTGTCGTGCAGTCATTTTGGGTACACGAATAGGCCTTCGGTTCCTAAAGCCAATGTCGATGATACTTCGTTGAATGGTTCGCACGCTGACACTTGTTGATGGCCCAGCATTGAAAATAGGAGAAATCTGCTGAAGGGTTGCGCTTGTGTCATGTTGAACGAGTCTCTTCAGTCGTTGCAAGATCTTTTTCCAGCCACAACGATGTCGGTGATTTCATATTTTACGGGATTCCTGATAGTCACGGTATACTCGTTAAATGGTCGTACGGGAAAGTGCCCGGAGATGCTGTGTCCATCGCTCGTGAGACGAGTGTAATACCCTTTGAAACTCGCTTAAATCTTGATAACTTGCCATTGCAGCAGCAATAACCGATCTAATAGCTGCGCCAGGCACTTCTTGTCTTATACAGACGTTGTCGACCGCACCGCCGTGTTCTGCCTGTTTACATCTACATCTACATGGATACTCATCGAACCACTTTCACAATTCTCTATTATTCCAATTTCGTATAGCGCGCGGAAAGAACGGACATCTATATCTTTCCGGGCGAGCTCCTATTTCTCTTATTTTACCTAGGTGATCGTTTCTCCTTATGTAGGTTGTTGTCAAAAAAATATTTTCGCATTCGAAGGAGAAAGTTGGTGATTGGAATTTCGTGAGAAGATTCCGTCGCAACGAAAAACGTCTGTCTTTTAATGATGTCCAGCCCAAATCCTGTATCATTTCAGTTAGACTCTCTCCCATATTTCGCGATAATACAAAACCTGCTGCCCTTCTTTGAACTTTCTCGATGTATTCCGTCAGTCATATCTAGTAGGGCTCCTACACTGCCCAGCAGTAATCTAAAAGGGGACGACAAGCGCAGTGTAGGAGGTCTCGTTACTAGATCTGTTAAATTTTCTAAGTGTCCTGCATTAAAATGCAGTCTTTGGTTAGCCTTCCCCACAACATTTTCTATGTGTTCCTTCCAATTTAAGTTGTTCGTAATTGCTATTCCTAAGTGTGTAGTTGAATCTATGGCTTTTATATTTGACTGATTTATCGAGTAATCGAAGATTAACGGATTCCTTTTAGCACTCATGTGGATGACCTCACACATTTCGTTATGTAGGGTCAACTGCCAATTTTCGCACCATACAGATATCTTTCATAAATCGTTTAGCAATTTGTTTTGACCTTCTGATGAATTTATTAGTCGATAAATGACAGTTTCTTCTTCAAACAAACTAAGACGGCTGCTCAGATTGTCTCCCAGATCGTTTGTGTAGATCAGGAACCGCAAAGGGCCTATAACACTACCTTGGGGAACGCCAGAAATCACTATTTTACTCGATGACTTTTCGTCAATTACTAAGAACTGTGACCTCTCTGACACGAAGTCACAAATCCATCACACAACTGAGACGATATTCCATAAGCACGCAACTTCACTATGAGCCGCTTGTGTGGTACAGTGTCTAAAGCCCTTTGGAAATCCAGAAATACGGAATCGATCTTAAATCACTTGTCAATAGCACTTAACACTCCATGCGAATATAGAGATGGTTGTGTCACAAGAACGTTTCCTAATTCCATGTTGACTGTGTGTCAATAGGCAGTTTCCTGCAAGGTAATTTATAATATTTGAACACAATATATGTTCCAAAATCCTGCTGCATATCGTCGTTAACGATATGGGCCTGTAATTTAGTGGATTACTTTTACTACCGTTCTTGGATATTGGTGTGACCTGTGCAACTTTGCCGGCCGCGATGGCCGTGCGGTTCTGGCGCTGCAGTCCGGAACCGCGGGACTGTTACGGTCGCAGGTTCGAATCCTGCCTCGGGCATGGGTGTGTGTGATGTCCTTAGGTTAGTTAGGTTTAAGTAGTTCTAAGTTCTAGGGGACTTATGACCTAAGATGTTGAGTCCCATAGTGCTCAGAACCATTTGAACCATTTGTGCAACTTTCCAGTCTTTGGGTACGGATCTTTCGTCGAGCGAACGGTTGTACATGATTGTTATATATGGAGCTAATGCATAAGCATACTGCGAAAGGAACCTAATTGGTATACAGTCTGGACCAGAAGACTTGCTTTTATTAAGTGATTTAAGTTGCTTCACTACTCCGAGGATATTTACTTATACGTTTCTCATGTTGGCAGCTGTTCTTGATTCTTTGTGAAGGCCTTTCGGAAGGTTGTGTTTAGTAACTCTGCTTTGGTAGCACTGACTTCGATTGTATATCTATCGCTATTGCGCAGAGAAAGCATTGATTGTTTCTTGCCACTAACATAATTTACATACAACCAGAATCGCTTTGGATTTTCTGCCAGATTTCGAGACGAAGTTTCATTGTAGAAACTGTTATATGCGTCTCGCATTGATGTCAGCGATAAAATTCGAGCTTATGTAAAAGATCACTAATCTTGGGGATTTTGCGTCTGTTTAAATTTGGCTGGCTTATTTCGTTGTTTCTGCAACAGTGTTCTGAAGCGTTTTGTGTACCATGGAGTATCAGCTCCGTCGTTTGTTAATTTATTTGGTATAAATCTCTCAATTGCTGCCGATAATATTTCTCTCAATATTGCCACATCTGTTCTACACTTACATCATTCATTTGGAAGATGTGGAGATTGTCTCTCAGGAAGGCGTCAAGTGAATTTTTATCTGCTTTTTGAATAAGCATATTATTCGTTTATTTTTGGAGGATTTGGGGATTACAATATTCAGTCTCGTTAGGACAACCGTGTGTTCACTAATCCTTGTATCAGTTCTGATGATCGTTATTAACTCAGGATTATTTGTATTTAAATACGTGTGCCTATAACAGGTTCTTTGGCGCTTTAGGAAGAATCATCTCTGTGGTACAACTCTTTCATAAATTTATATGGTATTGTGATTTATTTCATGGGAAATAAGAAAGGTAATCAAATAGTTAAAGGAGTGCATAAAAGAATCCAGTTATTGTGCCTGGACGATCCAAAGAAAGCAAGCCCAAGGTGTAAGTCCTTATACGCCTATTTCAGTTTCAAACCGTTTTCAACTGTGACTCTCTAGCTCAGAGCCCAATGTTACGGACCTATGACTAGAGTTTACGTCAAAAGCATTAAACTTGCACAAGGTGAGCTCCTGGTCCCCATTAGCCACAAACAGCTGTAGCTTATCGCTAAGGATATGTGCACTGCTATAGTCTAGCCAGGCAATTTGGCTGCAAACTGAGAGAAGGTTTGTTTTTGTGAGCTCTACCAGTTGCACAGCAGTTATTGTGGTCCTTCTGAGGTAAGATGACTTGAGTTCCTGAAACCAGTGGCTATTGGATGTTGGTATTCTTGTAGTGGGCGTCGTCAGCTATTAGATTTCAGATAGTTTTGTACTATTTGAAGCTGACAGTGTGTACGTGCAGCGTGCGTCAACTACTCGATCTTAAAACTGCGTCTTAACGCCAAAAGCTGGCAGTATTTATGTGCAATGCGCTGTTGTTAGCGAGTTAACGTCAATTTGTGTTGGGTTGCAGATAAGAAACGAATGAAACTGTTACAAATTTCCCCATACATCATTAACTTACAGCAAAATCATAAAAGATTGTCCCTGTTATAGAAAAACGGTAGTAAATTGCGCCACACATCACTATTGTCACCCAAATTGTAACAGCTTTGTTCTGACAATTTTAGCCTTATTTCAACAGGCAAATTCGATTAGTCAGAAAGCAAGGACATAGTGATGGAAGCAGGTAAAGAGTTGTTCCAATGTGCAAAGTGTTAAGGCAGATTCATGACATCACCTATTCATGTCAGTACCTTATCTATCACATAATGACATCATATGTTGCAATGACTTTGACTGTATGACATCAGAGTGCTAGATGGTGGCAATATACCAGTTGATTTTTAAAAGCCTAAACAATACTGTGCTCTGTGTGGAAGCTTAGGATATGTCGTTTATTTGCATATCATATTTGGAGTATTATAATTATATTTCAGTATTACGTAGTAGTTCAGTATTATTTATTAGCTGAATGCGGAAACGAAATGAAATACAATCCGTACATTTTTTCAGCTCATTGGCCACAGGTCCAATCGTGAAAGTCACTGCCTTCCTCAAAATATTGGTATTTGAGCATAGCCTCATTTAGGCCTTAGGCTTTAGGCTTGAAATCAAGTGTCATCTGCCTGCTCAGCAAGTATTTTAACAACATGTTATTTCTACTGTTACAGATAATAATCATTGCAGGGAGAGATGAAATTTATTGATGAGGCAGTGAAGTATTTCACATTTTTTTGTGAGAGATAAAACACAGTCATGAAATTTACTGATGGGGCAATACAGTATAGGAAATAAACATTTTTTCAGTGTTGCATGAAACAGAGAGACATGAATTTTATTGATAAGAGAGAATTTTGGTACTTATATATTTTTGATAAATAATGCAGATGTCTAAATATTATAAGTTACATCTATTACGTGTTTCTAGATGAGGTGATGATACACTATTTGACATGAATACATTTGGTAGATAATAACGACTTTTGAGGTGCTTTTGAACTTGGCACAAGATTCACATTATTCAGAATATATATATATCGTGCCTGGTTAGCTTGCTTGGGGGTTTTAGCTCGGAACCGAATAAGAGCAAGACATAACCCGACGTGAGACACTGGGATGGGGGCCCTCAGCCCTGACACGGCGCGTCCCAATGGCTGACTGGGGAATCTCCTGTAGATATGCAGGGCAGGTGTGAATAAGGCGTAGCCAAATAAGTACCAGCGAATCAACTAGGTTGAACAGAAAATGGTCAACGGCTTTAATGGCAGAAGAGGAAGAGGACATATGTCTCAACGGCAGGTAGGGGGGAAGAACCAATTTCAGATCAGCATCTGTTTACCTAGTAGGTACGGCTGCACACCTTACGTTCCAAGAACTATCAACCTCAGGTCCTAAAATGACAGTGGGAACGCAGGACAAAGCTTCGATTACAAGCAGTTATGATTCGTGAGAGTAACAACAGAATTACCCCAGGTGGTAACCAATCCACCCGTCAACGGACGGCAACTAAGTCTTAGGATTCTTGAGGACCTGGGCTACCACGAGAAAGTCGTAGTTCTCTGCAAACTATCATCATAGAGAACCAGTTACATCGGGATCTTAAACATCAACACCTTACGACAACCAGGTAAACTACACATCTTAACATCAGATTTAGATCGACGAAAGGTACAGATACTAGCTCTTCAGGAAAGACGCATTACAGATGAAAACTCACTAGACTATGGTAGTTACCGTATCTTCAAAAGTAAAACCGATAAACGAATAGGAAGAGGTGGCACTCAACTCCTGGGTATTGCATTTGTCCTTCACAAAAGTTGATTTGATTAGAGAAGTGACACCCATAAGTAATAGACTAATGACAATGCGCATGTTATGTGCAAACAAATAATACACATTAATGAATGTACATGCACCCACAAACATTGAAAATAGGAGAGATCTGCAGAAGGTAGAGCAGTTCTGGGCTAAAGTCGAGAACAAGACACAAAGAAATTACTAGGCGACTTCAATGCCCAGACTGGCAGAGGAAAGGAATACAAAAAGACAGTAGGCAAATTCCCGGCCCATAAATTGACCAACAAGAATGGAATGAGACCCATTGAACTGAGCCAACAGACAATCTGAAAATAATGTCCACCTCCCTGAGGAAACATCCAGAAGACATGGAGATCTCATTTACAGTCTCTCGGAGAATATCAGATCGACCACTTGGCCATCAAACACCCTTCACAGAAGGAAATATATGACCTGCTAGTACGAAGAAGAGCCAACATTGTCTCTGACCACTAAATAGCGCGAATCAAAGCGAAATTTACTCCGAAAAGGATCCACCACGAGAAAACTCATCTGCAAAAATTCGACACCAAAAAGATCATAGAAAGCAACGTAACATAAGAATGGGAAAAGGAAAAGGCAAGCACCTGGCATCAATTCCGTAACAAGATAATGAAGAGAGCCAAAGAGACCGTACCAGTGAAAAAGAATACTAAACACTCGTGATGAGACTTCGCATGTGAAGAAGCACTGGAAGAAGAAAGAGTACTTTCCAGAAATATAACTCTAAGAAGTGACTAGCGACTCAACAACATTAACCAGACCAGAAAGGAAGCCTCAAAAATTATCAGACAAACAAAGAGGAGGTACGTGAATGACCAGCTGGATTCGATAGAAAAATTCCGAGATCACAATACTCAAGACTTTTATAGGGCACTAGCAGGGAGAATTCGAGGATACGTCCCACAGAACTTATGTTTCCGAAAACCAGACGGCAAACTCGTGCTGATCAACCGAGATAATTGCAGAGAATTGGCTAGATAATTCTCAAAAATACTCACCCGCACCGTACACACAGCCATGCCTTACCGTCGCAGAAGGTATCCAAGGAAGAATCGACTACCAATTTACAAGAATGTAGACACTTTTGATATTACACCAAAACCTACAGCACAACAGCAACTTCTAGGAGGACCTATTACTTTAGTAGGTTGTAAGATTAATTTTTCTTGCACTACTACAGAGGTAGTTAGTGGTAATTCATGGTTGACTATTGCCATACTACTGCCAGGAGCCCACATCAAGATGGCACAAAGAGACTCCTGCACAAGTAAACCCAGAATATCCACCACCTACCAAAGAAGAAATCCATAAGCACATCTTCAGACTCAAGAATAACAAGGAATATGGAGAAGATGGTATCGATGCAGAACTATTGAAGAACATAGGCGCAAATACACTTGAGGAGCTCACACAAATCATCACAGACATCTGGAAAACAGAAAAGGTACCTGAAGAAAGGAAATCTGCACTCATCCATCCGTTACACAAGAAAGGCGATAGAATAGATTTCAATAACTACAGAGGGGTTTCTCTCCTTGAAGTCACCTACAAAATTCTTTCCGCGTGCCTTTTACAAAGAACACAAGAACAGCTTGAAAACAAAACCGGTGACGATCAAGTTGGTATCCGACTGGGGCATTCTTGTGTTGAACAAATTTTCAATTTGAAGATTCTATTGAAATATAGAGCAACCCGAAGCTCTCCGTTTATCTGTAGGGTTCGTCGACTTCAAGAAGGCATATGATTCGATCGATCGATGGTCCCTCTTTAACATTTTAGAACAACAAGGACTTGATTGAAAGACATTAAGAAAATAAAGACAATATATATAAATGACTTAGTAGATAGTGTCGGAAGTTCCATGCGGCTTTTCGCGGATGATGCTGTAGTATACAGAGAAGTTGCAGCATTAGGAAATTGTAGCGAAATGCAGGAAGATCTGCAGCGGATAGGCACTTGGTGCAGGGAGTGGCAACTGACCCTTAACATAGACAAATGTAATGTATTGCGAATACATAGAAAGAAGGATCCTTTATTGTATGATTATATGATAGCGGAACAAACACTGGTAGCAGTTACTTCTGTAAAATATCTGGGAGTATGCGTGCGGAACGATTTGAAGTGGAATGATCATATAAAATTAATTGTTGGTAAGGCGGGTACCAGGTTGAGATTCATTGGGAGAGTGCTTAGAAAATGTAGTCCATCATCAAAGGAGGTGGCTTACAAAACACTCGTTCGACCTATACTTGAGTATTGCTCATCAGTGTGGAATCCGTACCAGATCGGTCTGACGGAGGAGATAGAGAAGATCCAAAGAAGAGCGGCGCGTTTCGTCACAGGGTTATTTGGTAACCGTGATAGCGTTATGGAGATGTTTAATAAACTCAAGTGGCAGACTCTGCAAGAGAGGCGCTCTGCATCGCGGTGTAGCTTGCTCGCCAGGTTTCGAGAGGGTGCGTTTCTGGATGAGGTATCGAATATATTGCTTCCCCCTACTTATACCTCCCGAGGAGATCACGAATGTAAAATTAGAGAGATTAGAGCGCGCACGGAGGCTTTCAGACAGTCGTTCTTCCCGCGAACCATACGCGACTGGAACAGGAAAGGGAGGTAATGACAGTGGCACGTAAAGTGCCCTCCGCCACACACCGTTGGGTGACTTGCGGAGTATCAATGTAGATGTAGATGTAGAAGGAAGCACTCACGAGCACAAAGTCAAAAGTGAAATTGATGGGCGAACTGTCAGAGCCCTTTGAGATAAAGACTGATGTGCGACAAGGTGATGGACCGTCACCACTGCTCCTCAGACTTGTTCTGGATAAGGTCATCTGAAAATTGGAGAAAGAACTGAAAACTCAAGACCACTGGAAACCCATTCAGCTCGGACGAAAGAACGGTGACATCAAGGTCAGTTGTTTAGCTTTCGCAGACGATGTAGCGATACTAGCGGCCGGTGAAAATACAGCGGTCAAACAGATTGAAGTCCTAAAGGAATGCGCTGAGATATCTGGACTATAAATTTCATTCGAGAAGACCAAGTTGATCTGCACTAAATTCGACATTCAGGAACTAAACAAAAAATACGGGCAAATCAAACGAGTTCCACACTGTAAATACCTCGGTTAGATCAACAGGGTTGGAAAAGGAGCCGGCCGAAGTGGCCGTGCGGTTAAAGGCGCTGCAGTCTGGAACCGCAGGACCGCTACGGTCGCAGGTTCCAATCCTGCCTCGGGCATGGATGTTTGTGATGTCCTTAGATTAGTTAGGTTTAACTAGTTCTAAGTTCTAGGGGACTAATGACCTCAGCAGTTGAGTCCCATAGTGCTCAGAGCCATTTTCATTTGGAAAAGGAACCACAGAAAGTTTGGTTACAAAAGCTCAAACGAGCATGTAGGAGATCGAGTGAAATCTACAACCAGAAATGTATCTCCATTAATACAAAATCAAACATTATAATACAGTGATTAAACATGAAGTGCTGGACGCGAGCGAAACCGTGGTACTTAAAAGAAAGGGCGATATGGAGAACATCTTGAAGGAGGAAAGAAAGATCATGAGGGAAATGCTCGGACCAGATAAAACAGAAGATGCGTATAGATTCAAATCGCGCAAAACCACCGAAGAACTGTCCAATCTTGCGACAGATGTCAGGAAACGAAGGTTGAAATTCTAGGGACACATTCATACAATCTCATCCTCAATGCTAACTCACAAGATCTTGACATACAGTGCAAACTGAAGAACATTCCGTGGATATAAGAAGTCAAGTACGACTTGGAAAAGTTACAGATAGGAACATTGGACATACAAGACAGAAAACTTTACCATCACAAGATAAACAGATGGGTAGTAAAGCCAGAGAATGAAGTCTCCAAAAGATCAGGGACCAAGTGGTCAGAAGAATGGAAGGAAGCACACAGCGAAAGAATGAAAGCTATATGGCATATGAGAAAGGCGATTCATAAACGTAATGCGTGATCCGATATATATATACTCGTATATATATAAGCTTAACCAGCTAGAGCATTCAGACGGAGAAGCTCATATATATTATGAGCGATAGTAGTCATTCAAATTAAACATGGAGTATTTTATTTAATTTCCACAAACGTGGTATCTTAGAAAAGGGTTTTGTTGCTATGTCATTGCTAAGGAGTGATGGCAACGTGACTTCTGAAATTTTCCCAGCGTATTTCTTCTTCCACTAATTTTCGCGTTTGCAGCCGGTTCCCATCAACATTCTGCCACGATATTTCTGCCCAGAGACGTCCGGCCATCATTAGATGGGTAGACGAAGAACAGAAGGGACCTGATGCAGTCATGGTATTTACAGCGAATTCTGCACATTCGAATCGTATTGGCGGTTTACGGGGCATGCTTTAGGAGGTGACATGCGCGAGGCAGCCACGTTGTGTGTGCTGCCCTCACTGGTGAAGTAAGAACAGTCTAATCGCTTGAGTATCGACTGAGCATGTCGATTCCGCTGTGACCGGATAATTTTAATAATCGGATTCCAGTTTTTATCCAGTAGAAAGTTGTTATCACGATTCATTAAATTGCCAGCAAGACGTGTTTCCACGGATTCATTAATTACAGAGTCCCAGAAGCTGAAAACCGGTGCTAAAATTTTGGTGTTATTGTATTCCATTTAATTTCCCATGGAAATGCAATGTTCTGCTACTGCTGATTTTAAGGGTTGCCGCAGACGGGTGTGTCTTTCGTGTTCTACACATCGTTCCGTGACCATGCGTGTCGTCTGATCTATATATGCTGAGCCACACTCACAGGGAATTTTATAAACACCTACCTTCCTCAATTGCATATCGACATATGCCCTGCTCTTTGCTAGTGGACGGAAGATGACATTGATATTATTCTTCCTAAGCAATCTGTCTATTTCAGAAGATACGTTTCCGGCATATGGAAGAAATGCAGCTGATTTACAGTCGCCATCAGTCTCTTCAGAGCGTTGCTTTTTGTTATTATAATTGCACATGGCCTTCCGTATTTGACGCGAAGTAAGGCGATTCTCTTTAAAAACCCTCTCCAGATGAACTAATTCTATCAGCATCCGATATTACATTCGCCCGATGAATTGAAGTAGTGAGAACCCCGGTGGTTTCTGCGGGGTGATGGCAGCTGGACACCTGAAGATATAGATCTGTATCTGTGGGTTTTCTCTACACCGAATGTCCCAAAGACCCATAATTCTTATGGTGTATTAACACGTCTCAAATGGTTAAAGTCCCATCTTTCTCAATCTCAAGTAAATTGTTTAAATGAAAAAGGAATTTTCCCAGTTCTTGTCTGCCATGAGGCCATACAGCGAAAGTATAATCCACGTAACGCCAAAACCTGTAGGCTTTAAGACGGTAGAATCAGGAGATTTCTTCTCAAAGTCTTCCATAAAAAGATTTGCCACCACAGTAGACAAGGGACTGCCCATGGCGACACCATTAGTTTGTTAAAAAATTCGTTATTAAATAGAAAATAAGCTGAGGAGAGAGTATGTTCAAACAAAGCCATCAAATCATCACTGAAAAAGTTACCAATACGCTGTAGCGATCAAATAAAGGCAAAAATTGAGACCATATCGAAGCTAACTTGTAAATCCGAGCTGCTCAGCTTAACAGTCTTCCAACAATCGATACAATCCTTGGAATTACGTATATGGTGTAAGCATTTACCCACATACGGCTTGAGAAATGAGGCCTGATGTTTTACAGTCGAATAAATAGATGCACCAATATTACTCATTATGAATCGTAGTGGAACGCCACCGTTGTGAATCTTGGGCAGCCCATACAGTCTTGGTGGAACAGCCTTGTGTGGTCTCAGCCTCTTGTTAACTTGTTTACGTAAAGAACTATCGTTCAAGAGAGAAGCAGTTTTTCTTGAAATACGGCTCGTTGGGTTCTTATCTATTTTGCGGCACATAGGATCAATTAGTTGACTATATATCTTCTCGATGTACGCTTTCCTTGTCAAAAGGAACGTAACATTACCCTTATCAGCAGGGAGTACGACCGTACCAATATCTTCACGGAGGTTGCGAGGAGCACTTCTTTCCGCTGGAAAGATGTAGCTCCGTTGCGACGCACATTTCAGCACGGTACGGCACGATTCCCGTTAAATTTGGTCTGCAGAATCCACGGAAAGAGGTCTAATAGCCTCCTCAATAGAATAGATGAAATCCATTAAAGGAGGTGAAGAGGGAGCAAAGTTTAATCATTTCACAAGCACTGACATCGTTGCATCGTCAAACAATTTCTCTCTGAGATTCACAACGGATCGTCTACAAGGGGCTTCTTGCTTTTTACGTGTTGCGAGGCGATTTAACTTAGTACTTTGTCTATTTGTCCTATGCCTGTGGGCCCAGTCCACCTTGGCCCAAGTTAAACCATCACTTCAATCCCAACTAAGGGAGGAGCATCTTGCCGCAATCTTCAGACGTAAATAAAATAAATGCTTGGAAACCACCTCTAACTCTCGACGCGTAAAACGAATTCGTCCTCCAACCAAGGCCATACTTGCCCTGCGCTTAATCTTATTTGCAGCAACACTATTAATAAAGTGAACAACTCTAGAAAATATTAGAGACAAATTATTGTCTCTACATTACAATAAGAAATTAAGTGAGCACAGTAACCTGGCTCTTTTCTCACGTTATTTATCCAGTCTGTGGATATCCTGTATCATCTCCTCCCCGTAGAGGTATTTGATGAGACTTCTGACATTTTCCCGGCGTATTTCTTCTTCCAGTAATTTTCGGGTTTGCAGCCGGATCGCATCAACATTCTGCCACGATATTTTGGCCCAGAGACGTCCGGCCATTATCTGGTGAGTAGATGAAGTACTTCACCACTGAGGGCAGCGCACACAACTTGGAACTTGGCTACGTCACTCATGTCACTTCCTAAGACATGCGCCGTAAACCGCCAGCACGATTCGCATGGGCGGAATTCGCTACAAATACCATGACTGCATCAGGTCTCTTCAGTACTTCGTCTACTCACCTGAGGACGACCGGACGTCTCTGGGCCGAAATATCGTGGCAGGATGTTGATGGGATCCAGCTGAAAGCCCGAAAATTACTGGAAGTGACGGCATCGTTGATAGGAGTGGGTTTAACTTGTAGTGTCATGCATCAAGGTGAATGACTGCACATGTTATTAGCAAGGTTCAATCTTGGTCAGAGTGGTCCACGTTGCCCATAGCTATACTTCTGCAGTTTAGTATTTTTCTAAACCGTTACAAACAAGTGTTTAAATGTCTTTTATTATTACTACTAGCTCTGGTTTCAAATCATCACTATGTTATGGACGAACAAGTACAATTCCCGTATCACAACATTTAGTAAGTATATTGGTACTACAAATCCAAGAGGGCCCTTAAAGAGCGATTACTTACACCTTCGGAGTATTTTCCAAATTCAAGAATAGGTGATCAACAACTAAGGAAGAGTGGTTTGCAGTTTCCACGTTTGGTAAGATCTGGCACTATTTATGTGGCTGGTGCTTGTCACTATTCTTTGTGCTGACTGGAACACTAAAGGATCCATCAGAACGCTTGGCAACATGGGCACAAAGACGCGGAAAAACAAATCACAGTAATATACGAGAATGGACGTAAACACAGTATCACGGGCTTTCTCGGAATGTATTTGAGACAAAATTACAGCACTGCTGATGTCCCACTCATTTCTGTCCTTGCGAATATCACATCTGGACACAGGAAAACTCCAGTTCTACTGAAAATCGTAGTGGGTTAATACATCTGCTGTTCATCTATACGTAGTAGGTAAAGAAGAAAATAAAAAAAAATGTTGAAGAGTAGGATCAAAATTCAGTTTGAAAGAGTGTCAGTGATAAGATTTTCTGATGAGTTATGTCCTGACTGAAAGTGAGGAACAATAACAGGACAATTGGAATGGTGTGAAGTGACTAATCACGACGCAATATGGAAGGAGAATATACCGAAGAACGATGTGTATTAGAAAGGAAAGTAGCGAAAAATTGAAAGCAAAATTTGCACATCATGAAGCATACAATGTGCACCAACGAAAGGGAGGCCGAGCAAGGAAAGATTGTGTGGATACTGCAACGGTGGGTGTCCACAGGACTGTCAGAAATACGATTAAGTATAACAGCTAAGATCACCGTGTGTCATATGAGACGGAGTACGTGGGGAAAGTGTAGATGCCACCGCCTGTCTAAAGGGGGTGGGGGGGGGGGTTGGGGTAGCTTGCGGTTGATAAGAGATGGATTAAAGCCTAAGAAATAGGATAGAAGCGTCAGGGGAAGTATGTGCTCAGGGTTCCGGTGCTGGGAGAAGAGAGCGGTCAGTGTCTCAAACTTACGCACTGCTCGCGTTCCCCGGCACCCACATAACCTGTTGGTCGCTACTGCCAATGGTCACAAAGCGTGGCCTGTCATCAACGAAAGCTTCTGTGAATCACCTCCAGCCCGAAATGCAGGCCAGCTCTGGCTCAGGGACCACGGAGAGTGTACTTCTTAAGGATATTTATATTGGGCATCAAAGAAAATTTGAAGTTGTCAATAACTTGCAAAATAACTAAATCCGTTAGGGGGGGTAGCCCTCTTTGTACCTATGAAAAAACAGGTGATCTTCGTGATATTCTTATCAAACCACCCACGATGTTTTCACTGTATTCCAAGGTCTTAATTTCTCAGTCTACCACTACGTTAAATTCCTTTTGCTTTTCAGTCTACTTCGTACGACGCCGATGACGTAATTTGTATCGTGTTCTACGCTTTCTGTTATACGAGTATTTACGCAATAACAACGTCATAAATCTGTCTCGGACTGTAATATAATTTAATATATATTTGTATATTTTCAAGTGTAGTGTAAGCATACCTTTATCATTCAGTTGCTTAATACTGTGTTTATTAATAACAAGACAGAGTCATTGAGCTACTCTAATACCTTACTCATCTGCAGTTTGCCATTTTTTTCACCAGCCCTTATTATAGAGCAATCTTACATTTTCCATTCATATGGCACTATGTACCCTCAAGCCATCAAATAAACACGATTTATCGCATTTCTTACAAATTTTAAAATATTTCTGTTCATGAAAACTGTAGGGTAACGTTTTTGTTTAATGTTATTTAGGTTCCGAAAAAAAGATGTTCAAACAACAAACGGCTACGTCCTCAACTACTACCGATTTTGCGACAAGTGAACATTTTCTTGGAACTGATGCAGCGCAGCCATTTGCGTTTGCCATGGTACCAGCTACCTGCTTCTTACTGCAGAGCTGTAGGTGTGAGAGGCTAGTGTCGAGTGTGGTGTCGAGAATGCTTACTGGACTTTGAACATTTTTTATCGGTTCATGCCTCCCGTGCAGTACTTCGACGTCAGCACTTTGGGAGGCACTTGTAGCTGGTTGGCAACGAGTTACGTCCCCTGCGGTTTTCTGAGTCATTGTCTGCCGGTGGCTGCAGTGACGATGCCGACGCGTCTTGTCAGAGTGATGCCGCAGGAAATGCCAAGCGGCGCAGTAAGGCTGCTGCTCTGTGACGCTGGCAGGAAGGGCGCAGACCACACGCAACCCAGGACACTCGGAGATTGGCTGGAGTGCCAAGCGATGTCACCTACCGGGCGGTCTCCATTTCGAAATACACAACTGTCAGCGCTACCTGATGGCTCGTTTGTCATTGGTTCCTCTTAGATGTGGTGAATTAGGCTGGAGTACCTTATCCACACATTCGTCCGATGACTGGCGTGAGCACTGTGCCAGTCAAAAGCACGAGGCTGATGAAAAGCTGTCACCTTCTCAACTAGATGCAATAATACTCCATCCAGCCAAGTGTTCAAATGGTTCAAATGGCTCTAAGTACTATGGGACTTAACATCTGAAGTCATCAGTCCCCTAGGCTTACAACTACTTAAACCTAACTAACGTAAGGACATCACACACATCCAAGCCCGAGGCAGGATTCGAACCTGCGACCATAGCAGTCGCTTGGTTCTGTTGAAGCGCCTCGAACCGCAGCCAGGTGTGTCATGACAGAAGATAGGCTCCAGTCACATAGTCGACTGTGGAAGCGACACCATATGCTACGGTATGTAGCAACCCAGTCAACCACCAAAGGCAGAACACCATATTTCGGAGTGTTGCACTAGGACTATTGCAGCATCCAGCTGCAGAACAATCAGAGACTTGCCCACATACCCCTTGGTTGTACCCAGAAGCTGATTCCTTAACAGCACATAGAACTGGAACTAGACTGTGACTGTGCAGAGAGACTTAAATTCTCAAAGAATGGAGCTACGTTCTGTGACACACTCCCTCAGTGGGAGATGCAGCGTGGCGGGGTTTGAAATTCTGTGTACTGTGCAGCATCCCAATTAGAAGTTCATCTACCTCAGAACGGCGTCTGGTCGACGTCCCTTGGCAACGTAGATACTTACAAGATGATGTAAAGGCAGCGTTGATAAAAAAAAGCCCCATCTAATATCTACAGTTACTGAGGATGCGTAACTCTAGTTATGAAATAAAGTTCTGTAGGAAACTGTCATTAACAAAATTTATTGGCTGGTAAGATCATGGATTGGCTTCTGGAAAATAATGTCCGAAATTTCCACACAAAAATGTTTATTTGTTCTTATAGCCAAAGAAACGGTACTATTCAGTCCACATTTAAACAATTGGTTATTTTAGTTAAGTTCACAATTCATACATTCAGCAGCCAAAAATCTGTCGAAATCCGACCCAAGTTAAACAACGTTTCCACAGTCATTAATTCCACCACTAAGATGAGTTGTTACGTTCGGTCCTTCTGGTGGATTTCAAAAAAGAAATTTCTCACCAAAAATGCTTAGTGGTTGAACACTGGAACATGCCCCGCGGATACTACGAGGGCCAAAATTTCGAATGCGAATATCATTCCAACAGTACAGTTCTATGACTTCCAAACTTCAAAAACTGTCCGCAACTACATCAGCGTTAGTCACGACACGTAACAAACGTGAGTAACTCAGTATCCCTTCATTTTACACGTTATTTTGACTCGCAGTAGTAAAATCACCGTCCGCATTCAAAGTTAGCGAGAGACTCCTTTCTTATGGCGTCACTCCCAGTATAACTATCAGGTAACGAGCATAAACTGTCTCAATTCTGAGTGGTTAACCACACTCGCTGCCAGTCGTAATGCTCGCTCGTGATCATACTCGCGCCAAAACTGACCTTCACCAATTCTTAGATACAGACGCATCTACGTCATTCTGATATACAAATAATAAAGTAATGTTTAATAAATGAAAACGAAAAGGCAATAAATCTAGAAATATCCTTTAGATACAGATAATACTCAAGCTGACATTCTGTCTGCTCTGTTACAATAGCAGTCACACCTAGACATATGTCATCAGCAAAGTGGGTAAATTCCCTATGAACATTTTCCCACGACAGGCTTGCGTAACTCTTGCAGGATACTTAAGACGGTATATAATGCAACATTAAAATTTGAGGAATGTTCCGTGTACACGCTCTCATTCACTCACATACACCCCCACAAAAGTCTTAGACACGAATAATGGTTTTGTCTGATTTTTATATAACAAAAACGAAAAATAGTTAAAGTTTTAATATGAAAATCTCAATTAATTAATTGTGCACCCTGCGAGTTCTGTTTATGTTTTTAGATAATACCAAAGGATAAATTATTGTATTCCCTAACTGAATTTAGTTTCCTAAGTGTCAGTTTTTGACTTTTTTTAGCAATTCTTTCTTATCTCTGCAACTGTGATAGTTATGAAGCTGAAATTTGGGTACAATCTTCTCCTGAAAGTCAAATGGTAGTGTACTGATTCGGAAAATGAATGAATAATATTTAATATTATTTATTTAGATTCTTATAGGTGGTGAATGTTCACATCCAGTAAGAGACATTGGATAGCTTTCCCACGGCAAATAGTGACGGATGAGGGTGTGTCTCCCGGTTAGGCCGACAGACGCCAACCCCTGAAGTTACATGCAACTAGCTATCCTAAAACAAACGTTCGTTCGGAACAACTTGCGACGCTACAGAGGGTGCCACAACACAATTTTTCAGGAACATGTTAAGTGGTCGATAAGAAATGACCGAGTGGACAATAGCTATCTGCACACAAATCGTAAAGGACAACCTGAGGGGAAGTCAAAAGTGAAGCCGAAAGAATCGTCAAAAGCATACAAACGAACAAACGAAACCTAAATTGCGAACTTGGAGATTAACGTAGAACAATTGCGTCACAGTGTGCGAATAGTAACGTAGGGAACCGGAAAGCTGCAGAAATACGTATTAACTCAAGTGGGCAAAGAGTAAGCCCTTACTTTCCTTTCTTGTTAAATCACATGCCGTCCGTTCCGCCCGTTGTGTCGCCATGAAATCTAATAACTCTGACTGGCCAGCTCTGGTGCATTCATCTGAGATTCGGTGTCCGAATCTATCGGGAATATTAAATCCCTCCTGACTTTAATAGGCATGTGTCATAGGAAATTACCTTACCTGTGCTTCGCCAATCAGGGCAAGGGGGAACATTGTAGGGGTAGCCCTGTCAGTGGCTTCAACGCCATCTCAATTTCTGCTGTTTCCCCTCCTGCGGCGTCTTGTTCATCCGTTGGCCCATTGTTGCTGCTCAGGCATTGCGACCGCAGTTTTGCAGGAAGTGACTCAATCTCAATAAGTTGCCAGCCTTGCGCAAGATCGATCTTCGGCTGCTGCCTCTGCTGACAGTGGTGACGTAGCCACAAATTGCAACTGTGTTGCGGCCATGTTCGGCCTGTGAACTTAGGAGCACTGGGAGTCAGCGGGGATGGCCTGGATGGTGGGGCAAGAGGTCCCTTGCGCTAGCTCGAGGAGTGGGGATGGCTCATGAAAATGGGCGCAATTGTTATCGTTGACGGAGCGGGTGCTATTGCCAAGCTGTAACGGCATTTAATGCCCTTGGTGGCGGAGAAAGGTGCCAACTGCCCTATCCGGCTTTCAGCCAAATGTGTGAATCCAAATGATGGCTCCCTGCTGATAGCAGGGCTCAGGGACTGGGAGGAAGGACACAACAGATCTTGCTGTGTGTATGGGTGGCGACCATCCAGCACTTCAGCTGGGTCTTATCCACTGACTGTGACGGACTGATAGGTCCCGAGGAATGCTCTTAAGACCACATCAGTGGTTATCGACGCAAGTGGCTTCCTCCTCTGTGCTGTGTAGTTTCTGTCTAACCACTCCATTTCAGAGTTAGAAACTGGGTGGAAAGCTAATGCGGTCAGGTGCTGTATTTCATGTATTGGCAGAGAGCATCAAATTCTGTTGAAACACACTGGAGTCTTTGTCAGGTATTAAGGCATGGAGGCTCCCTCAACGTTGAAAATGGTTGCGAGTGCTCTGATCATGGTGTGTACAGATGTTCAGGAGGAGACGTCATGTATAAAAAAATGCAGATTGCACCAACCTCCTGAAACCATACTTCACCTTGAAAAAGCGTCTCCCAAACATACTTATGTTAAGGCCACTGGGAAAAAAGCTTTTCTGGGATGGCTTGGTTGCAAGCGCAAACCTGACGTGTGCACTCTGTATGTTCCAGTGTACCGTCTATCCCACGCCAATACAAGTAACTCCAAGCTACAACTTTCGTCCTATGCTTCCCCCATCAGGTTATAAATATAAAAGCATGGGCACCACCAGAGAATGGGGGTCGAATAATGATGTGGCATGCAGACAATAATACTGCTTCCTCAACAACATCCTGCCTACTTCATAGAAAAATAACATTGGAATGCTGGGTCTGTTCTCTTATGGAGGCTCTCTGGCCAATCACTTTGCACTGCGTACATGAGTCAATGAAGCAGACAGTCCTGGCTAGTAGCCAGAGACATTTCGCGATCAGTGACTGGGAAATCTTACAAAGAGTGACATATAGCCTCGCCTAGGACAAATGGACAGACTCAACGTTAAAAACAATGCGTAATTGTGATAAAGCCTTTGCGTTTACATGCTGTGCACAGGACGAAAATGAATACGATAATGATAACTCCTCAACAACTGAGGCCAATGCTGCGAACGCTGCACCGTTTTGTCTGGAAGATAAGATCATGGACCAATACATGGGGTTTTAGGTTTGTCGGTAACAGCTAGAACTTATTCCCAAATAGAAAAACGAGGAATTTTTTAATGCAATACACAATGGCTAACGCCTCGTTTTCAATTTGCGAATAATTTTGCTGTGCCTGTGAGAGTGTTTTAGAGGCAAGAGCAGTTGTTAGCTCTGTACCATTAGCGTACGTATGTGAGGGAAGGGCTCTTGAGTTGCAAGGGTCAATAGATATCCTAGTGAGAAAGTCACTAAGCATGGGGTGATACCAGTTTATACTTTTTTTTTCAACTCAAGAATGCTTTGTAACACTGAGGCTAGGAAATGAACTGAACATCTTTCTTCTTCAGATTGTTCAATGAATGTGTGACGTAATTTCCCCAGAAAGTAAAACCTGTGATGGCTTAACGTGGTTTCAGGCTAACATCTTCTCAATTTCATGAACATGCGCTGCCATCTGTGTGATCTCTTTGCTGCTCAACGTAAGCCTCAGATACTGAACAGATGATGCAGAAAACTAGAATTTGTCCAGTTGCAACAGATTCAATTCCTCAGTAATTGCTGAATTATTAAATTTTGATTGCTCTTGCCTAGTAGCACCCAACACCCAAATGTCATCCAAATAGTTCACACAAGTCGGAATATCATGCATATCTTTGGAAAATTCTGATGCTCAGGCAGACTCTTCTACCGACACATTCCTAAAGGTGCATTTACTACCAGGATTATTTGAAAGTCTGCATATAGAGATAACTCCAAGTATGCGTGCTTCAAGTCAATCTTTGAAAATTTCTGCTCCTTTGCTGTCTTTGGTAAATTGTCCTTTGGCCATAAATGTCTGTCTCATTTTCTGCGTTAATCGGGCCGTAAAATATCCGCAAATTCTGAGGGTCCCTTTTGCTTTCTACACGAAGACCAAAAGAACTGTCCACTTGTTACAGTTTAATACATATACCCACTAGGATAATGAACATCCAGTCTCCTAAGGAAGGTAATGATAAAGAAAATTAAGGATATAATCACTGGCGTGGCAACAGAAAGTTGTTACGCTTTTCCACAACACAATAGTTCACGAGAAAATAAATGAATCAGAAGGTCATGAGTTTGCAGTTATTTATTCTCAAATTAAAAATTTTGAAAGTAAAATTAAATGACGGTACTGGCTAAATAAACGTAATTAAGACTTCGTTCTGTAAAAAAAGCTACTTTCGCTAACCTCAGTGTAACGTAATGCAAAATTTATAAAAATGCAAGCAATTTACATTTGATTATTGAAACACTGAATTGAATTCACTATAATAAATGAGCAACTGATTTTACTTTCAATATAACAACAATAATATACATAACAAGTCAGCAGAAGTCACTCGCTAAGGTGAACACAGAATAAATACGAGTAAAATTGCGCACTCTTAATTTGTGCTGTATCTTTGGTTTCTAGTTTTGCCATTGAATGTTTAGTTAACTTTAAGTGAATTAAGTTAATACTCAAAATGGCTAATTAGTGAAGTCTCTGTTAAACAATACAAGAATGAACAGTTTATGAGGCAGCAAAATTTTGACTGAAACTGGTCATCAGCAAACAAACAAAATTGGCAGTAAATAGCTAATCAATTTTCATAATTTTACGACGCTTGCTGATTGCATGTAAAGGAAGGTGACTCTGCTTGGTAATAATGTCTGAGGACAACGACAACACAGGTGTCCTACAAGTTTTAACCACAGCAGGTTATTACTCAAGAATGTAAGTCAGAACTTGTGAAAGGAATACCACTGCGTAATGCCTGTACAGTATTAATTATACTCTGTCAGTTAACAGCCTTACGATGTTGTAGCTGTGCGAACGACGAAGAATGTAGCCGACGACCACGCTGAGCTACTGCAGTTGCTGCTGCAGGTTGAGAATCACGAGTCGTCTCCAGAGCCACGGATAATTATGAGACAGGTAATCATTAGAATTGTAGCTTGCTCCACCTGCCCAGTCCTAAAGTGGTCTCAATCGAATTAGGTGTGCCCGTACTGGCGCGATCGTAGCTGCTCACCACATCTGCGGGAGCTCCCAACAAACACTTCCACACTGTTTCATGACTCTATGCTTCCTCTCTGGTTGTAGAGCAAAGACAAACAACGCCACAGCCACTGCCATTTCGTCGTTTCTATGAATACATTTAAATGAAATTCCCTTGACCATTACCCAGCAATTTACAATATTGACATCATAATTACCATCAATTATATACCTTAAGAAATAAATACACCATTACACCCCTGCGTAGTAAATATGGTTTCTGTAATAAAGCTTACAGATTCAGAATTAGAATTACAGTACGAGTTACTAACTCAAATTAAACGGCGAAATTTATTTGGTTGTGTAGAAGGTATTTTATCCGCATTTTCGATGTGACAACACTATAAAAATTGTATTTCAGTTTACATCTAAGCCTTAAAAAAAATTTATATGTGTAAAGAATGTTTATAGATCTGTGTAAGTAATGCTGTAAAAACTGTACTTTACACTCGGTTAATACTGGTTAAAGAAATGTTACGGACATGTATCAAGAAGTGAAGACGCACTGTACAGCGGCGTTTCTGGACGCGAGTGGAGTGACGTCAGAACGCGCTGCACAGGCACTTTGCTGAAGGCTCTGTGATTAGACGCGCGAGTTAAGTGCTGAGCTAGTGTGACGAAAAGTTTTAATTAGCGGCACGATAGCAACTCATGAGCTCGGGCAAATGAAAAGGCAGCTCCATTCGCATCAAGATCCTGCTCCGCCAGTGGTCATTGCTAAGTAAATGTGTGGTCCCACATTTTCTCTGGAGCTACCGCAGCAGTGTCGACGACAGCTGCTGCTTCATCTCTTCGACAACGAAGGACGTAGGACTGTATTACTTATTTCACCTTTTTAGAACTCTAACGGCATTACTCAATGATACTGGCGAAATTTTACTTCTAATAATAATGACTGCAAAAACTTAGGATCTTTAACCTAATAGTTATCGCAAGTCAATATTACCAAGTGGGTCCCGTGCCAAATTCTGTTACTGAAAAACACCGCATATCGTTTATTTGAAAAGAAAGAAATATATAAAAAAGAATTTGAGTGGCATTCATTTCTATATTTTTCAATAATTTTGGAAACAGAAGTAGAAGTATTTCTCATGCGAAGTATTTTTAATGCGCCTGAGTAACTTCACTGTTGAGATAAATATTGTTTAGAGGCAAAGCTATTCTTTCAGATCAAAAGTAATTTCAACTATCGAAAAGTAAATAAATTCCCGACTTTTCATACTAAAGATTGTATTTAAAAGAACACATTATTCATGCTTGCTAATTTTAGGTAAACTTGTGATGCTGTTTTGTGTGATGACTTGTTGTAGTTGTGTTAATATTCGGTGGTAGTTCTTTCATTTAAGTATTTCTAAAGTCAACTGAAGATTTTTTGTGTTTTATTGCCAATTCTCAAGTTAGCAAAAGTGAGTGAAAGCTACTGTGAGTTGCGAAACTACCTGGCATGAAAGTAGGTAGCCTTCAGTTAGTCAAGTGAGATTTATTTATTCCAAATTCATTTCATTGTGTTTATTAACGAGGGTAGGAATAAAGGAAATCCTTCATCATTATTACTTCTTCACATGTTTTGCTACTGCTAACTTGTGTGTAGCTTTCTATTGCAGCACATATCCAAATTATTCCTTACTGATTGCTGTCCGCAACTTTAATTACTCAGTGCACGGACAGTACCCAACTGGGCTGCTGACCGTTTTCTCCTTTATATGAAAAGTACCGGTAATAGTAAAATTTGTTGTTTTATACCCCTTTTCGTTGGAACAATACGTGAATGATTTCACAATTTTTAATAACTGAACTAAATTTAACTGAAAATAGAGTAGGCGGAATAAGTTGTCCTCAGAGATAGCTTATTGTAAGCTTCTCTCTTGCTAGGTGGTGTTACGTTTTCATCGGAAAGGACAGACATGCCAAATTTACTTCTGTTAGGCACTCACGAACACGATCAATCACATTTCCGCAAAAGGTAGGTACGTGTGGGGGGGACGATATACGTAGCGACGCCGATGTCAATCTTGCGATAGTCTAGTAACCGAATTTTGCACTATGAGGAAATTTCGTGTGGTCATGAAGCCTCTTTTCACTACGAACAAAGAGTCGTGCACGTACTGTTACCGCCAGTGCAGAGAAGATATCACACAGGTGTGGGATGATAAAATTTTGTTTCATTAGCAAAAGAAATTTAAATGATTCAGAATACTGAAAAACGGAATTTGGTCTACTTTAATTATGACCAGGCGGTCGAACAAAGGATGCCGGGTGAGTCGGAATCCATAGCTTAGGAGCGGTCGGCAGCCGTCCCAAACGCTGACACGGGAATGCGAACACTTACGGCAGAGGAATTTCACTCTACTGAATACGCCGCCGAATGCAGTACATTTTTTAAAACTGAACCAGCTGACGATTTATACGAAAAAATAAAAAGGAACCGAAATTAGAGGCACAACAAAGCTCTCTGGGAAAAGTAAATGGATTCCCAAGTATTTCGCTTGTTCAATTGGAGATACAGGAAAAGAAAATAGATGCCCAGAATACATAGGTCAAAAGTGATATGGAGTAAATGGAGACACAATGAAAGAAATTATGTGAATGGATTACTACTATCGATAACAGTGTTATCGCAGTGAACAAGAAAGAACATTCCATAAATAAGGATATGGAAACAATCAATACCGAAATTGGTAGTCTTAAACGCGACATGACGACATGCAGTCGCAAGGTCAGGATGTAAATGGTCGATTTGACTGAGATTAAGATAATGTTGAACCTATTGTCGAAGGCACAGTAGGAATGTTGAGGGATGGATTTAACTAACAGGTAGCTACAGTAAAACAGGGACAAATGAATGAAATCTCAAATTTGACAAATTTTGTATCGACAGATGATACGAAAGTTAAGGAGCAGAGGGGTTTCGCAACACAAAATGTTGGAGGTGGAAGCGTTGGCCACGACCACCACCGAAATAGCGAGTAAAGTCTCGGACCCTCAACTAACAGTTGAGGGTAAATACACTCCTGGAAATGGAAAAAAGAACACATTGACACCGGTGTGTCAGACCCACCATACCTGCTCCGGACACTGTGAGAGGGCTGTACAAGCAATGATCACACGCACGGCACAGCGGACACACCAGGAACCGCGGTGTTGGCCGTCGAATGGCGCTAGCTGCGCAGCATTTGTGCACCGCCGCCGTCAGTGTCAGCCAGTTTGCCGTGGCATACGGAGCTCCATCGCAGTCTTTAACACTGGTAGCATGCCGCGACAGCGTGGACGTGAACCGTATGTGCAGTTGACGGACTTTGAGCGAGGGCGTATAGTGGGCATGCGGGAGGCCGGGTGGACGTACCGCCGAATTGCTCAACACGTGGGGCGTGAGGTCTCCACAGTACATCGATGTTGTCGCCAGTGGTCGGCGGAAGGTGCACGTGCCCGTCGACCTGGGACCGGACCGCAGCGACGCACGGATGCACGCCAAGACCGTAGGATCCTACGCAGTGCCGTAGGGAACCGCACCGCCACTTCCCAGCAAATTAGGGACACTGTTGCTCCTGGGGTATCGGCGAGGACCATTCGCAACCGTCTCCATGAAGCTGGGCTACGGTCCCGCACACCGTTAGGACATCTTCCGCTCACGCCCCAACATCGTGCAGCCCGCCTCCAGTGGTGTCGCGACAGGCGTGAATGGAGGGACGAATGGAGACGTGTCGTCTTCAGCGATGAGAGTCGCTTCTGCCTTGGTGCCAATGATGGTCGTATGTGTGTTTGGCGCCGTGCAGGTGAGCGCCACAATGAGGACTGCATACGACCGAGGCACACAGGGCCAACACCCGGCATCATGGTGTGGGGAGCGATCTCCTACACTGGCCGTACACCACTGGTGATCGTCGAGGGGACACTGAATAGTGCACGGTACATCCAAACCGTCATCGAACCCATCGTTCTACCATTCCTAGACCGGCAAGGGAACTTGCTGTTCCAACAGGACAATGCACGTCCGCATGTATCCCGTGCCACCCAACGTGCTCTAGAAGGTGTAAGTCAACTACCCTGGCCAGCAAGAACTCCGGATCTGTCCCCCATTGAGCATGTTTGGGACTGGATGAAGCGTCGTCTCACGCGGTCTGCACGTCCAGCACGAACGCTGGTCCAACTGAGGCGCCAGGTGGAAATGGCATGGCAAGCCGTTCCACAGGACTACATCCAGCATCTCTACGATCGTCTCCATGGGAGAATAGCAGCCTGCATTGCTGCGAAAGGTGGATATACACTGTACTAGTGCCGACATTGTGCATGCTCTGTTGCCTGTGTCTATGTGCCTGTGGTTCTGTCAGTGTGATCATGTGATGTATCTGACCCCAGGAATGTGTCAATAAAGTTTCCCCTCCTGGGACAATGAATTCACGGTGTTCTTATTTCAATTTCCAGGAGTGTAAATTTTCGTATCCTGTCGTGTACAGAGTACGGATTTATCAGTGAAGGACGAAAGTTTTGACACACTTAGAAAGTCGGGTGGAGTTCACTCAACAGATTTAATTAAAAATTGTGGAAGGGCATTGCCAACAACGTGGCAGACGAAAGATACGCTGATGAGCCCATACATTATCACCACTTTCCAACGCGAGGCTGAATGCCTCCTGGTGGTGTTGCGGGTACGGGACACAGTAAGGAAAGAATGTAATTGGAAGAGAGACGGAGGGGCAGGCTTTAGAAAGCATCGCTCCAGCGAAACGCAACTCGCCCTTTTTTCACATGGTATCCTGTGAACCATGGATGAAGGGTATCAGCCGGATGCCATATTCCTTGACTTGCGGAAAGCGTTTGACTCGGTGCCCCACTGCAGACTCCTAAGGTACTAGCATATGGGATTGGTTCCCAAGAATGTGAGTGGCTCGGAGGCTTCTAAAGTAATAGAACCCAGTACGTTGTCCTCGATGGTGAATGTTCATCGGAGGTGAGTTCAAAATGGTTCAAATGGCTCTGAGCACTGTGGGACCTACCTTCTGAGGTCATCGGTCCCCTAGAACTTAGAACTACTTAAACCTAACTAACCTAAGGACATCACACACAACCATGCCCGAGGCAGGATTCGAACCTGCGACCGTAGCGGTCGCGCGGTTCCAGACTGTAGCGCCTAGAACCGCTCGGCCACCCCGGCCGGCCATCGGAGGTGAGGGTATCATCTGGAGTGCCCAAGGGAAGTGTGGTAGGTCCGCTGTTGTTTTCTATCTACATAAATGATCTTTTGGATAGGGTAGATAGCAATGTGCGGCTGTTTGCTGATGATATCTGTGGTGTACGGGAAGGTGTCATCGTTGAGTGACTGTAGGAGGAAACAAGATGACTTGGAGAGGATTTGTGATTGGTGTAAAGTATGGCAGCTGACTCTAAATATAGATAAATGTAAATTAATGCAGATGAATAGGAAAAAGAACCCTGTAATGCTTGAATACTCCATTAGTAGTGTAGCGCTTGACACAGTCACGTCTATTAAATATTTGGACGTGACATTGCAGAGCGATATGAAGTGGGACAAGCATGTAATGGCAGTTGTGGGGAAGGCGGGTAGTCGTCTTCGGTTCATTGGAAGAATTTTGGGAAGATGTGGTTCATCTGTAAAGGAGACCGCTTATAAAACACTAATACGACCTATTCTTGAGTACTGCCCGAGCGTTTGGGATCCCTATGAGGTCGGATTGAGGGAGGTCATAGAAGCAATTCATAGGCGGGCTTCTAGATTTATTACTGGTAGGTTTGATCATCACGCGAGTATTATGGAAATGCTTCAGGAACTCGGGTGGGAGTCTCTAGAGGAAAGGAGGCGTTCTTTTCGTGAATCGCTACTGAGGAAACTTAGAGAACCGGCATTTGAGGCAGACGCCGGTACAATTTTACTGCCGCCAACTTATATTTCGCGGAAAGACCACAAAGATAAGATAAGAGAGGTTAGGGCTCGTACAGAGGCATAAAGACAGTCACTTCTCCCTCGTTCTGTTTGGGAGTGGAACAGGGCGAGAAGATGCTAGTTGTGGTACGAGGTGCCCTCCGCCACGCACCGTATGATGGATTGCGGAGTATGTATGTAGATGTAGATTATAGCGAAGATACGGACCGAAAATGTGGATATCCACTGATACAAGCAGTTTTCACAAAGGACGCATTATTGTGGCCATGCGGCTGGATACTAGAATCTCTGAAACGGCAATGCTGTATGAAAGATGGTGAAATAACGAATAGCCATTGTGCTATAAGACGACAATGTCTCATCACAAAACGTAGAGGTCAGCAGATTCCCCACTGTGTAATCCAACTTAGGTAATCCAGCATCGGCTGCAATCTGTCACAGATTTGACGACAGAGTACAATGCTAGTGCAGGCACAGGTATTTCGATGTACACCGTTCAAATGCCATTGTTGGACGTGAAGCTCCACATCAAACGACGTTTTCGAGGTCCTGCGTTGACCTAGCGACGTCATCAGTCATGATTGCAGTGGGCACAGCGTCACTGAGGTTTCATCGTAGATCAACAGAAACGTTTCGCTTGTCGGATGACTCGCATTTCTTGTTACACTAGGTCTCTGGTTGGATCTTTCCACGCCGTCATCCAGGCAAATGGCTGCAGGGAGAAAACACCACGCCACAGTCACAGGCCGGTGAGGGCTTTGTGCTGTGCATTACTCTGAGTCGGGCGTCCATGGGATCTGTATTGGTAATTGAATGCTTCATGAGAGCAATGAACGACATGAACATTGCGGATCACCTGCATCGCCTTCTCTTGTCAGCAGGTCGATAACGTCACAAAATCTCCCCCTATGGCGATGACACCTTCCAGCAGGATAACTGACGGTGCAAGGTCAGAATCTTGGTACAGTGGTTTGAGGGGAATTGTAGTGAACTGACATCGATGTCTCGGCCAGCATATCAGTCAACTCAAGTACACATGTTAATCCAAAAACATTATCGTGGAAGTAGGGGCCAGGAGGTGCTAGTGAAATAACACACACTGCTAAGGTTATCTTTTCATTTTAAAAGGCTTTCTCAATAATAAATTTTTAAGTCTGGCATTAAAAAAAACAATTTCAAAAACAATTTCGAATTTATATATATATATATATATATATATATATATATATATATATATATATAAAGAACTTTTAAATAGCTGGCAAATTTTCTCTATGTAAAGGATATTGCAAGGTATGACGTTAACAGCTTCCCAATAGTAAGATTTTATGATTTTAACTAGATATATATAAGACAACAATTAAAAGAACTCTTTTAAATAGCTGGCAAATTTTCTCTATGTAAGGATATTGCAAGGTATGACGTTAACAACTTCCCAATGATAAGATTTTAAACTTGTTATATCTATAAGAGAACAATTCCTTCAAATAAACACCTTTAAGTAGATAGTTTGTACTAAGCTAAAATAGTTGTCTCTCGCTGTTTAAATAACTTATATTACACCTGTCAGTTGTAACATGATAAATGTGAATAAGCCAGCACACGAACCTTCACATTAAAGGCAGTTTCCAAAAAAAAAATTCCGTATCTCGGCGAGGGAGTGACACTTGTAAAGGGGCCCAAATCTCAATAGGCGGAATAGTTATTGGTGGTATTGGTGGTCTACAAGGCCACAGCAGATTAGGCCCAAAACTTCCATTACAAGCCACCACCTCCCGTAGTTACCCAAAACCAGAAGATGTAGCAAGGGCGGTGCCTGCACAGACTCCGAACCACAGAGACAGGAGACTCCGGTCCTAAATCATCCAATCGAGGTGTGAATGAAACGGTCTGACCAAGAAGAAATTACCACATTCCTGCGGACAGACAAACGAAAACTGTGGTGGGAAGACCCCAACAAAACCACTGGTGTAGAAACTCATACACTTCACTAGAACTTGAAAAAACCCCTTTTATATATATATAAAAACAGTACTCCACTTCTCACACTCCACAACAGTGCCGGGAACATGTTGCACTTCCAAATGCTCCTCAGAGCCAACCGCTGCCAGTGGTTTCAACGGCCGATAAGAAGACATACGGTCCCACGCGCTGACCACCTGCACCGCGGCTTCTAAGCTTCATAATACACGTATATGCGGGTTAGGCAGACTTAGCACCTGACAGCCAAGAGAAGGCAAGCGATGGGGTCTAGGCTTCGATAATTCCAGAGTGAGTTATCGAGTACTCAAAATCGAATTCTTGAAAAGAATACTGGTCTGACAGAAGCAGGAAAGTGTATCGATGGTCCTTGTAGTGTCAAGATCCTATGACAACAATGAGCGAACCTCAGTACGAGAGTTTTCAGAAAACTGGGTCCACAAGCTGGAGTATTTGCGTGAGCGATGATCAGAATCTGAGATCCTGTGGGAGCTGTGGAAGAAAATTCATGACGCCTCCAAGCGGCGTACTGGCAGTAACTACAGAAAAATTACTGCATTTTGAGGAGAAGTAAAGGACGAAGACAACTGATGGAGTAATCGCGAAAATTTTAGAAATTGCAATCATAATCACGGAGTGGGAAATGACGAAGTACAGTACCAGATAAACTTGGTACGAGGGACATAGAGTGATAATAGAACTAACAGAAACAATCCAAATTATAGCAAAGCCACAGGATCGGTGTTGCCAACACCAATTAAGGAAACCCACTAACAACGTTGGTTAGGGGCTTGACGGGCGTGAGGAGATTTGGCGGCAACGGAAAAATCACAATCTGTATCGCTATGATAAACACAGATGGGAAAATCGGCGATACGAGAAAGATTGCATTAACTCCGACAGTGACGTACATACTGTAACAATTGTTGAGTTAGGAGCAGGTGGTGGAAAAGTGCTTAACTTGCTGAGTAATAGAGAATAAGTAGTACTGGTCGTAAACGAAGAGGCAGACGTTGTTAAGGTAATAGCGGAGCTGCAGGCTCCGGTAAGCAGTGATTCACGGAACAAGGTAAGGAACCAACTGCGAAAAAGCTGTCGTTACTGAGTGCAACAGTGTAAGATAGTACTGAGTGAACAAGAATAAGGGTGGTTTTGGAGTTGTGCTAATTAGGAGAGCTGACAAAAATTGATGCTTCTCTCACACGCAGATACTAGCAAATCTAAGGAATAGTGTTCGGTACAAAAGATACAGGAATGTCCAGAAGAGGGAGACGTTGTGACCAAACGCAGTCTAGTTAATCGTTGCGACTTGAACAGCAATCTGTGTGAGCAGTGGCAAAATGACAAAGCAAACCATGATCCGGAAGCAACGTAGATTGAAACGTTTGTGAGGTAAAGGCAGACGTAGAACAGTCTGACGATAATGGAGCAGGATACGACAGCCCAAAGGGGATGAGACTTTTACCGGCGAGGCACATTTCTCAAAATGAATCGGAAGATGATACCCGTTTTTATCGGCGAGTCACGCTCAGATAGACTGTGACGACCTTGTGTTGAAACAAATACAACAAATTCACGAATTACATGGAATTATTACCTTAAATGTTTACGTTCGATCGGAACATATTCAGAACGAAATGACAGAAATCAAAGATGTAGACGAGACAAGGAGAAAAAAACCACCAGATAAATCTCGTTCGATTCAAATTATTCCTCACTCACTGCTGTTCGCAGTTTTTATGACTTACTGAACGGACAGTGTCCAACTGGGCTGCCGAGCGTACCAGAAGTACATACCAGTATCAGTAAAGTTTACTGTTTTGTATCCCGAGGTCCACGATGCTCCTTCTCGTTAAAAAATACTTGAATGGTTGCACGGACAGTGTCCAACTGGGCCGCCGAGCGTACCAGAAGTACATACTAGTATCTGTAAAGTTTACTGTTTTGTATCCCGAGGTCCACGATGCTCCTTCTCGTTAAAAAATACTTGAATGGTTGCACAGTTTTTGGTAACTTAACTACATTTAACAACGTAGAGTAGGCGGAATAGGTAGTCCTCAGAGATAACTTAAAGCAGACCTCTCCCTCACTAATCGGTGTTACAGCTTCCATCAAAACCGCTAGCCCACCCCAATTTTACTCTCTGTTAGGCACATGCGAACGCAGAAGGTGGTTGTGTAAAAGGAGACGTTAGACACTGGCTATCTGAGATCGGCGCAATTATCCTGCAATCTGTTTAACTGGGCATTTATGGTTGGTGCACTGTATGGGGACTGGCTGTGCACGACAAAATTTGGACATAGCGAACCGCTTGAGAGAAATATGTGCTTTAAACTATTTAGCTCGAAACAATGTTGGTTGGAATAACTGTTCATACTTCTCTAGTAACGGTTATAAATATTGGAACGGTACTGAGCCGGATACCACTTTCGTCTCATTAAAGATTTAAAAACCAAATGCAACGAACGCATCTACACCAATAATTTTTACATCACCTGACTACAAACGTATGGCCAACACAGTGATTTGCTGTTCCACATTCTTGTGAATTGACAAAACGAACTGTGGCAATTGCTGTTTACATCACTTTGTGAAAATAGACATGTACAGTTCCGGTATCCTACTTACCCTTTCTTTTGCTGGCTCTATGATACAACATGCAGCGGTGACGCCGGCATACGGAAGTGCGTCGAAACACTGATAGGTTTCGTGCATCATTAGTGTAACTACATCCCCTATATCCAACTGGAACTGGACTGTAATACCATTGATATCCAAGTCAATTAATAATTTACTAGGTACTTGGTCGGGTTCAGCCGAGACTGGGCCGGCCGAAGTGGCCGTGCGGTTAAAGGCGCTGCAGTTTGAACCATCAGTCGAGACTGGAGTTACAGCGAACACTTCTGTTTGGTCAAGTCCTGCTGCCCACAGTGTAACTGCGAACCCCGGCTAATCGGCCTGCAGCGCTGTTTTCCAAGCCAGTCACGCTATTGCTAGGCATCCTTGTATGCGGCTGGAGTAACTCGCGATAAAACGTGTCCACTTGTGACACTAGAGGCGCGTTCAACAGTTAGGACAAAACTTAAGCATCAGTGGGGGTGAGTCCAACAGTGAGGTGGAACTTTTCTTATCATCATAATAGAGTGACCTACGTAGAGACGCCTGGCTAGGTTGCATCTGTTTACTAGGGCCACTGAATCCTATTTGGGAGCAATAGATTTTTCAAATGGTTCAAATGGCTCTGAGCACTATGGGACTCAACAGTTATGGTCATTAGTCCCCTAGAACTTAGAACTACTTAAATCTAACTAACCTAAGGACATCACTCAACACCCAGTCATCACGAGGCAGAGAAAATCCCTGACCCCGCAGGGAATCGAACCCGGGAACCCGGGCGCGGGAAGCGAGAATGCTACCGCACGACCAAGAGCTGCGGACAATAGATTTTTCCCTGAGTGTCATCTAGTGGAGAAATATGACGACGGGGTGTGAAGAACTGAGCTATTTGGCAATTACCAGAAAACGCGGTTGAGCTGCTGCCTGCAACTCAAACCTTTTAGCAATACTTGCAATTGTGCTTAATAGGGGGTGTTGGCCGGACCTCAGTGTCCAAAATTAATTTGATTACTACGATTCCAGTAAAAGAATTAACGAACGAGAACCTACAATTCGTACCTGCCAACTTTCATTTAAGGACGAGGGCTTGTAAAAGCGCCTTGCATGACACGTGAGACTTATCGATATCCACCAGTATTGTTGCTATAATGTGCTCATTCAGCAGACTGCACTGTTCAGTAAATGCCAGGGCTTCAGGGTGAGGGTACAGACACAGATTTCGCACGGTTTCCTAAAGGCTTATGTTGCTGGCCAGTAACAAAGCGCTCAAGACTCTGGCGCCCGTTATGTTACTCACCGTGCAATACAGAATAAATCTACACTGGTAGTTTTCGCACTATGTCGTCGAACACATGAAACGGCGGGAACTGGGTGAGAAGGTCGCCCCAAAGGTCGTCAACTCGCAGGTTGCATACCCATGTTTTAGACAAGCTCCAAATTCACATTGAGGTCTCCTGCATCTGGTCATGCTGTAGTTGCTGCTGCAACAACTTCTCTTCCTGCTGTGGTTCCTGCAGCGTTATTTGACGCTCCTAAGGCTCCATAAACTCTTGAACCATCGTCACGAGCTATTTCGCACGTGAGAGACAGCCTCGTCTTCACTTTTGTGGCGCACTACCCCAGTAGGGGAGTGCCACGACCTAATATCTCAGGAGGACGTCATGCACACGAAAAAAAAAATACCGGGTTGAAGACCGCCAGCCTTACACAGATCCGAAAGGACAAACCGAGTGGAAGTCAAACGTGAAGTGGAAAGGATTATCGACAGCGAATAAACTAAATCTGCATAGAAAACTGAGGGAATATCGTAGAACAAGCGTGTCACTACGTGAAAACAGTAATATTTTGAAAGTCACTTTCGTTTTGAAGCCAATAATCATCTGACCGGTTTGATAAGCCCGACCATAGATTCATATCTTGTTAGTCCCTTCATTTTAGAGTAGGACTTGCATCCTACGTCCTCAGTTTTTGTTGAATGTACTTAAATTTTTCTCTTCACCTTCATTCTTCACCATCTGCAGCACTGTCTAGTACCAAGGAAACTATTGCGTGATGTCTTAACACTTGACCCATTTCCAGGCCCCTCGTCTTGGCAGTGATTTCCATACGTTCCTGTTTTTAACCACGTCTATGTAGAGCCTTCTCAAACCTTATTTTTTCAGTCCATATAGTTTTCAACAACCTTCTAGAGCACCACATCTCAATCACTTCGATTTTCTCAACTTCTCGTTAAGGATAAAGATCGAAAGAAAAGACTGTGATCACATGTTTCTAATTTAAGTCTTACAGAGATGGCCAAAACTAAAAGCTGGAAGAAAAATGTGGTTGGAAAAATGTTGATTGTAACCATCTATTTCTATCACAGTTAACAGTGCGTGACATACATTAACTTTTCCCGCAATTCTGCGAAGGGAATTATACCTTATGTGGGCCAGTGTAGACGTTTGTTAATCGTAACGAATGAATATGTCTCCCACCGGCTTTCAGTCCATCGTGAATTCGTGCGTTATTAAAGGCGAAAACAATGGCGACTTCTCTCGCACTGGTGTCTGCATAACGGAAGCACGGACACGGACAAGGTATTTCCCAATCGTCTGGACACGCTCTCACCGTTTAATCATAAGCAAGTATGCGTCGCATTTTCTGTTACAACATGCTTTTAAAATTAATGCGGCAACTGCCCACAGTTTATGAACGGGTTCTTCAAATGGGCTTCTGTCATGACTCCTGTCCATTGCTGTCATTCTTCTTTGGTTTAGCCTCTTTGCCACCCACGCCCCACCTTCTTGTACACTGTTGGTTGGTTGGATGGTTGGTTTTTGGGGGAGGAGACCAGACAGCGAGGTCATCGGTCTCACCGGATCAAGGGCGAATGGGGAAGGAAGTCGGCCGTGCCCTTTGAAAGGAACCATCCCGGCATTTCCTTGGAGCGATTTAGGGAAATCACGGAAAACCTACATCAGGATGGCCGGACGCGGAATTGAACCGTCGTCCTCCCGAATGCGAGTCCAGTGTGCTAACCACTGCGCCACCTCGCTCGGTACACTGTTGATAGCTTGGTATGGACGAAGAACTGTCTCATGTACCGGTCCTTTCAGAAATCGGACATTCTCAGTAATCGCATGAATGTTCAGATGTGTTTGACTTCCTAAGGGATCAAACTGCTAAGGTCATCGGTCCCTAGACTACACATCACTTAAACTAACTTACGCTAAGGACAATACACACACCCATGCCCGATGGAGGACTCGAACCTCCTTCAAGAGAAGCCGTGTAATCCGTGACATGGCGCCTCAAACGGCGTGGCCACTCCGCACGGCTAGTAATCGCATAGCTCAGCTTTCAGTGGCGAGTATATTACGTCTGTAGGAAGGACATAAGCAGATATGCTTGAAATGACTCTGAGCACTATGGGACTCAACTGCTGTTGTCATCAGTCCCCTAGAACTTAGAACTACTTAAACCTAACGAGCCTAAGGACATCACACAATCCATGCCCGAGGCAGGATTCGAACCTGCCACCGTAGCGGTCGCGTGGTTCCAGACTATAGCGCCTAGAACCGGCCGGCATAAGCAGACAAAACGTGACCAGATGCTTACTAGTTAGCAAATGGAACTGTCTGAGACAGTTTAATTTATCCTCTCTCGTCATTTCTACTGAAATTGGACACGTATTACGAAGAAATTTATTCAATATTATTACGATATTGCTTACACTCATTCATACACTCGGGTTAACCTACTTTGTTACTAATAGAAATTGAGTTAACTCACTGCGTGTTCATATCACACATCGCTCATACATATCAAGGATATAACTTTCAGCTTAGTTCTGATGAACTCACCGGACGAAATACTGTTCACCCCGTGAAAAAGTGCAAGGAATGTCATACTGTAGAACAGTTGGCAGGCGCTCATGTGAGCCTCCACTGTTGGCGTTACTATGGCACTGAAGTGTTGTGTATGTGGTAGTTCGTTGCATGAAAACAGCTCCACAATCAGTGGAACGATAAAGGGGGTGTAACAGAATGGTAGAAAGAAACTATGTGTTTGAACATATTCAAGACTAGGCCATGAGCGAGGTTGCCCAATTTCTTTATGTACTGACCTGGACTGACCAACGTGCCTAGGAGGAATAGTGTCTAGAAGGAATAACTGACCACCAGCTGACATGAATAATGAGCAAGCACTGTGTTTGTAAAAATATATGTGGGAACACGTGAGGCAATACTGACCCTACGACTTATCTTAGAACAAGGATTAAGGAAAGGCAAACCTACGTTTCTAGCATTTGTGGACTCAGAGAAAGCTTTTGACAATTTTGACTGGAATACTCTCTATGAAATTCTGAAGGTAACAGGGGTAAAATACAGGGAGCGAAAGGCTATTTATAATTTGTACAGAGAGCAGCTGGCAGTTAGAAGAGTCGAGGGGCACGAAAGGGAAGCAGTGGTTAGGAAGGGAGTGAGACAGGGTTGTAGCCAATCCCCGATGTTATTCAATCTGTATATTGAGCAAGCAGTAAAGGAAACAAAAGAAAAGTTAGGAGTAGGTATTAAAAGCCCAGGAGAAGAAATATAAACTTTGAGGTTCGCCGATGACATTGTAATTCTGTCTGAGACAGCAAAGGACTTGGAAGAGCAGTTGAACGGAATGGACAGTGTCTTGAAAGGAGGATATAAGATGAACATCAACAAAAGCAAAACGAGGGTATTGGAGTGTAGTCGAGTTGGATCGGGTGATGCTGAGGGAATTAGATTAGGAAATGAGACACTTAAAGTAGTAAAGGAGTTTTGCTATTAGGGGAGCAAAATAACTGATGATGGTCGAAGTAGAGAGGATATAAAATGTAGACTGGCAATGGCAAGGAAAGCGTTTCTGAAGAAGAGAAATTTGTTAACATTGAGTATTGATTTAAGTGTTAGGAAGTCGTTTCTGAAAGTAATTGTAAGAAATGTAGCCACGTATGGAACTGAAACATGGACGATAAATAGTTTGGACAAGAAGATAATAGAAGCTTTCGAAATGTGGTGCTACAGAAGAATGCTGAAGATTAGATGGTTAGATCACATAACTAATGAGGAGCTATTGAATAGAATTGGGGAGAAGTGGAGTTTGTGGCACAACTTGACAAGAAGAAGAGATCAGTTGGTAGGACATGTTCTGAGGCATCAAGGGATCACCAATTTAGTACTGGAGGGCAGTGTGGAGGGTAAAAATCGTAGAGGGAGACCAAGAGATGAGTACACGAAGCAGATTGCAGTAGATACTGGGAGATGAAGAAGCTTGCACAGGATAGAGGAGCATGGAGAGCTGCATCAAACCAGTCTCAGGACTGAAGATCACAACAACAAGAACAATATGTAACGTCCGTCTCCGCAGCGCAGCGGTAGCGTTACCACCTACTACAAAAGGGGGCCCGGGTTCGATTCCCGGCAGGGGACTGGGTGTTGTGTGTCCTTTCTCATCATTGACACGCAAGTAGCCGAAGTGGCGTCAACTAACAAGACTTGCAATACGGTGACCGAACCCCGAAGGAGATATCCCGGACAATAAATGCCATACGATTGTTTCATTTGTAATATGTGACAAGGACTGGAGAAGAGAGTCAATCGTTGCCAACGACGGTTTCAAACCTGACAGGAAATGTTGTTGTCAGTGAATATAGGTCCATTTCAAACGGATTAGGAGCGAAAATTACGAAAGGAACTGCATGAAATGGACGTTTAGGGTCGTGTATCTGTGGGATCCTGCTCACTCGTCTCTTATAAGGTGGCTAGGACTATTAGACAATTAGACAACATACAAGCAAATCATATTATTGGAGTTCATTACAGTAACTGAACTGACGACACTTAACTTTCTACATGATAGGTCGCAAGCCCTTTGCCACATGCAAATAATCAATGTCCTTTGATATATACAATTTCCATGCAAGCTTATCACTCAAGTTCATAAGTCACTGCTATCATTAATACCACTGCGGCTTTTCTATGGTGCCTCTTTTGCTGTCCGGCCGCGGCTAGATGGCGCGTCGCTTTTACTCTCTTCGTGTAGAGGCCGCTCCAGTCGTGGTGACGTTCTAGTCAGCGTGGTATTTGCTGACGTCGTCTCACAGCCCTCTCTGATGTATCGTTCTTGATCTCCTTGCCGGCGCTTGTCTTTACGCCGCAACAGTATCTCGCAGCAATCTATTGCTGAAATCGTCCATACAACACAGATACTGAACAGTAACTGACTGAAGAGAAGTACTGTGGTATGAGAAATCGTGACTTGTCTATTTCGCAGTAACGGAAGAGGCTAAATGCAATGACGGTGTTTAGTCGGCAGTGTAATGAGGGTGTGGTTCAGGTCACAAGTGGTTCTGCAACGTTTCGTGAGCGTTTCCGGTACCTTGGCTTCAGTTTAAATAGTGGAGGCTACCATTAAATACAACCAAGATGTTTATTTCAAAGTGTTTTATGGCCAAGTGATGCCCACACATTCACGTCTTCAGGATAAATTTCTGTAAACGCTCCTGTCCTCCAACACAACAGCCACGTTCGTAGAGTTAAGTTCTAGTTTCCTAGCACACCTCGACTGGCCCGCTCAATCATCATATGTTAATTACATTCAAAATATCTAAAACTAAATCAAACAGCAAATTCAGCAAACCAGTTAATAACCCAGCATTTTGGTAGCTGTAGAATGTCTGATTATCAATGAGTGAACTTATCTGGACACACCTTATCTCAAGGAATTTATATATTCCCCTCCTCGGAAAATTTACTCCGTTATCAAGGCTAGAGGCGGTGTTACACACATTAGAACAATATCCATTGCGAGTTGTAAGGGTACAGACATCGTTATCCTTTCTCAGATGGCGGAAAGCCCTACCCTCCTTAGCAATGACATTATCATTGTTGGACAAGTAACACTCTCTCTCTCCCTCTCCTACCCTTTCCATCTCGTAACAGTATAATATTAGACGAGGTAACCAATCACTTGAATTGCGGAAAAGTCGCAAAAATTTCAAAGGTATGCAGTATTTCTGAAAAAATAATTTCTTAAGATTCATCTGAAGTGGCCTCATGTTCAAACATATTCGGTTCAAATTTTCATATTTTTAAAATTATTTTTCTCTAAAACGCGTAAATTGGTGCCAAAACACACACACACACGTGCCTCTGTATCTCATACATCAAATACTGTATGCATTACACATGTGCTATCTCTCTCCCTACCTCCCTCCCTCCCTCTCACTCTCTCTCTCTCTCTCTCTCTCTTTCTCTTTCTCTCTCTTTCTCGCATACTAATCGAGGAGCAGATATCATGTGGGTGTGTGTATCCTTACAAAAGTTTATTTTCTATTATTCTAATACAGGAACACACACAAGCTAACATTTTGCCTCTACGAATACCGTACTGTACTGCCTCATCATTAAATTTCACCTAAGACTTGTGTACACTATATGTCCACATCTGCCTCATCATCATTTCTCTGATTTATAGACCTCTCTGTATTTCCTATTCTCTTCCATCCACTTTTGCCTTTTCATTAAAATTAACCTCATAGTAGTGCTTACTTTGATGAAGCAACAAAATTATAACATATTAAATAGTGAACGAAAGGAAAATCAAACAAAAATGCTATGGATATAAATTTTACCACAAAAATTTGCTTACGTTTTCGAGCAACAATTCATGGGTAACATTGACTTGCAGCACAGATCGTTTGACATGTTATAATGTCAAGGCAGTGGAAACGTATGAGCTTATTATGCAGGGTGACTATAATTAGAGTTCTAGTTTCAAAACGTTGTACAATAAGAGGTACCACTTGACGTCAAATTTGAAAGAACTGTTATGACAGACGAGGAAACGATATGGGAACAAAAAATATTCAAGGAAAATATTATTATTATATGGCGCTCTAAGCAGCAGAATATACAGAATGAAAGACCTAGGCCACATGGCTGCTCCCCAGCTTACATCTGAGATGTTCGGCATGACTGTCTCAAGCTGGATCGCAGGCTGATGTTAAACCTCTTTGGAAGAATGGTGTCTGTGCGCAGTAGCCCTGCAGAAGCTTCGGATGTTCAAGGGTATTAAAAAAGGCGTCGATCCGATGTCTGGCAAGTGTCTCGAGAAAATAATTACTAATCTCGAAAAGACAGGTTCTTTTGAACTGAAATGTAGCAGAGGTAAGAAAACAAATGATCCGATGTCAGTAGAGAATGTGGCCACAGCATTGCAGGAGGGGTCGAGAAGTGGTGTGCAGAGATGCAGTTCATAAGGAATTCACAGGGAGTGCCCGTTCACAAAATCATAAAATTCTACGAAACATCCAGCATTGCTAACCATACAAAATTACCCACACTCAGTAGATGTTTTACGCTGACCTGCCAATATGCCAAACGTTTGAGCTAGAACTTGTTGCTTGCATGGAAGAGGATAATGAATGACCATGAAACAAGCTGTCGGCAGACAAAGCCCATTTCCATCTGCAAGAACATGGAAATACACAGAATTGCAGAATATGGGAAACGGAAAATTCGCTAGCACATCAATCGGTAGAGCTTCGTTCTGCAACGGTAAATGTGTCGTGAGCATTGGTGGCATATTTTATCGTAGGGTTATTTTTCTCAAGGAAGGGTCCCGTTACCTGTGCTGTTACTGGTGAATGCCACAAGAGTGTTTTGCCCACCAACGTCATCCCAACCCTCCAAGGGTATGCATGTGTGGGTAGGATCATTTTTATGCAGGATGGCGCTACTCTGACAGTGAAACAGCTACTACAGAGGCGTTCTGGAAATTTTATGTTTATCAGATGCCATTTCCCTACAGCCGCACCATACAGATCAGCTTATCTTCATCCGTGTGACTTCTGTCTGTGGCCTCCAAGATACTTAAGTCTGCCGTCGAAAATACTGTTTCCCAATTTCAATTTGTGGCAGAAAACATTGGACAACATACTGAGCACATCTGGCACCACGAAAATTAAAAAAATATTTGGCTTTTGCTTTTTATGCGGTTTTTGCCCTCATGGCAAATAAAAACCGATTGATCATTGCTTCCTTGCAATTTTTTGCTTCAAGACACTTAATAATCGGTTTCTCGCATTCGATGTGGTATGGCCCTGTCGTGCAGGATGGACTTATCTAACTAACAGACCCACATTTGTTTAATGGCAAACTTTTACAGTCATGCACAGTGCACAGTATGATTGCTTTAATACGCAGCTCACACCATAGGTGTCGTTCTGCGAGTAATCTTTTACTGTAGCCGAACCCATTTACGTTATGACTCTTACAAAAATATCTAGTGGAAAAATGTTCGCTAAATTTTTCTTTTTCATAACATCTCCCCTTTCCTCGCTAATATTGCATTCATATTCGAGGTCTCTCTGACCAGCGTTTTGAATCACTAACTTTAATTATAATCAACCTATACATTGTACATTGTCTTCAACACTTTTTAGAATATCACCTATTGCAAACAATAGGTTGTTACAATTTGACTAATTATTGGAGGCAACTCCACTATACAACCAAGTTTTCGCTGCTGTATCCTTCTTAAAAAAGGCGAAATGACGCTTCCAGGCATTTTGTGGGAAAATTACCTACAATGTGAATAACATATCCTCAACCTAACAATCAACCTGTTTTTATACTGAAACAAAAACAATTCAGTGTTTTAAATACACCTGCACTTTAGAAGGAACAGAGTTCAGGATTTGTATACCAATACCAATAAATTTTTCATAGCGTGTAATAAAAAGGGGGCGGCGGCGGAGTACTTATGCCCACCACAAAAAGGTAAATATTGTTAACCTTCATTAAGAGCATACTTATTAAGTTGGCACTGATGTACACGTAGGACCCAGAACATAAAAATATCTTTTGGCACAGTCTTAGCAATACCAACGCATTTTCTGTAATGTGTGCACAGAGGGGAGGGGTACTTTAAGAAGAAGCGGAATTCATGCGGCTACACCCCCGAAATTTAAGGAAGCACTTATTGCACCGCGAAAACATGAACATCAAGCATTGCCACATTCGTTGCTACACAAAACATTTCAACAATGTAAAATTAATTTAGGGATGTGTCCACTCTTCGCCTTTAATAGGGTTTGAACTCTGCTGTGAATACTTTAAATGAGCTGTCCGAATGTCTGTAGGGGAAGGGCAGCCCATTCTTCCTCAAGGGCCGAAATGACAGATGTAGTGATGTTGATCGCTGAGATCTGGAGTGAAGTCAACCTAACTCATGCCAAAGGTGTCCCATCAGCTTCACGTCCAGACCCTAGGCGGGCCAGTCAATTTCGGGAATGTTGTGCACAAACCATTGCCTCGCAGACGTTTCTTTATGACATGGTACGTTGTCATGTTGATATAAAGAGTCTCTGAAATCTTGTTTTGATGTAAATAGAACACAATGATTCTGATTCCCGTCCCATTTAGCTTTTCTTAAGATCAGTAGGAGGACTGCACCCTAATCCCGAAAAACATCCCCTTATCGTAATATCGTTATCTTCGTACTTTATTGACTGCAGATAACGGCCATCATACAAAATCATTCCATTATACAGTGACATCCACTGTCCAATGGCATCCCGCTTTACACCACGGCAAGTGTAGCTTAGTATGGACTTCACAATTAACTGGCATACGAGGACCTGCTTAACCTTCGCCGCTCATTCTTTTCAATTTTTTATCCATAATCATTGTGAAAACTGGACTACTTGTAGCACTTTTGAGCTCAGGAATGATTCCTGCTGCTGATTTCATGCAATTCTCTAGATCCAGTGTCAACGGTCCTTCACGAAACTTCTGTTTCAGTACATGAAGTCTAACTGGTACTGTGTGTGGTTGTTGCTCCTTCGTGTTTCACTTCACATCGCGAACAGTAGAACGGGACAGCTTAGAAAGGGTTTAAATACCCTTCTTACTGAGGTTACAAACAGTGATAAGTTCACGTTGGAAGGTACAGTCCAGGCAACTCTGCTCCTAGTGCTTCTCTACTGACAAAGCAGCACTCATCCTTCCCCCCCCCCCCCCCCCCTTACCAGTTTTATACGATAGCCTGAAATGTGCTGCCAAATGCTTTTGGTTAACACATTTTTTGGACAGATAGTTATATATTGGCGTAAGCATACACCTGCTGCACTCACTCATATTATAGCTGAGGATATTGTGTTTTCGCCAGACATGTAATACATCATCTAGGCCACACAAACATCGATGTTTTGGAACTCGTTTTATCCGGTTCCCCTAGATTTCCCCTGGGGTGACAGGCGGCTAACAGTTAACGGTGATTGACGGGCAACTGTACATGAAAGGACTTATCGGTGCTTCTGAGGTTCACTCTCGTCCTAGCGAGAATTAGAGCTGATTAGGGAATAATAAAACTAGCAGACCAGGAACAAAATTCTCGGATAAAAAGAGTGTGTGACAGGGATGTAGTCTTTCACCCATACTGTACTATCTGTACGTCGAAGAAGCATTGATGGAATTAAAAGAAAGGTTTTAGATCGAATTAAAATTCAAGGTTAAAGTATATCAATGATAATACTCGGTGATGGCATTATTATCATCAGTGAACCTGAAGAGGAATTATACGATCTGCTGAACTGAACTCGCTGATGGCATTATTATCATCAGTGAAACTGAAGAAGAATTATGCGATCTGCTGAATGGAATGAACTGTCTAACGATTAGAGTACATGGTTGAGAGTAAATCGACGAGAACAGAAGTAACTCGTGGTAGCAGAAATGAGAACAGCTAGAAACTTCACATTCGGACTGGTTATCATGAAGTAGATGAAGTTAGGGAATTCTGCTACCTAGGCCGCAATATAACCTATGACAGACGCAGCAAGAAGGATATAAAAAGCTGACTAGAACTGGCTAAAAGGGAAGTATACTAATACTAAACATAGGCTTTAATTTAGGGAAGAAATTGCCGGCCGAAGTGGCCGAGCGGTTTTAGGCGCTACAGTCTGGAACCGTGCGACCGCTACGGTCGCAGGTTCGAATCCTGCCTCGGGCATGGATGTGTGTGATGTCCTTGGGCTAGATAGGTTTAAGTAGTTCTATGTTCTAGGCGACTGATGGCCTCTGCAGTTAAGTCCCATAGTGCTCAGAGCCATTTGAACCATTTTTAGGGAAGAAATATCGGAGCAAGTACTTCATGAGTACAGCATTGTGTGGCAGTGAAACATGGCCGGTGGGAAAACCAAAACAGAAGAAAATCGAAGCATTAGAGACGTGGTGCTACAGGAGAATTTGAAAATTAGGTGGACTCTTAACGTAAGGAATTGCAATGTTCTCCAAAGAATCGAAGATTAAAGAGTACATATGAAACACTGACATGAAGTGAAAGAATAACTGTAGAGGAAGACAGAAATTGAAATACACCCAGCAAATAATCGAGGCCATAGGTTACAAGTGCCACACCCTGAAGAGGTGGCCACGGGAGAGGAATTCGCGCTAGAACACATGAAACCAGTCAGAGGACTGGTGAGTCGAAAAGAAACTGAGGGAAGAACTTTGTTATTCTATTAAAAGACACTTACATCGCTGATTGGAACTTATTAATATTCGTGTGTTATGATATGTGCTAAGACAATGAACAATGAAGATTAACTTTTCTAGTCACTGTTAGGCATTGTCTTTCCTGATTCATGTTTTAATTTTTCAATATGTCATTCGTAAAAGAAGTATGTCAGGAAAAAGTACTAATAATAGTTTTTCTTACCTTTGACGCTATGTAATTATGGTATTTTGATTTTGTTGTTCAACAAATCGAGCATTAATATAATTTTGGAAGTACTTTATATACATGTATATATATATACTTGTACAAGGTACTAATGAATACTAGCACCATAGGTTATGGAAGGAGGAAGGTTGTGTTCAGTGAGAAGGGTGTAGTTTGAATTTCCTCGTTTTCAATAATAATTAATGACTTTCATTAATCATCGTTATGATGAATCAGAAATAACGTCTAATGTTATGAAACAACTTTAATGCACAATACAGTTGTCTAAATGTATCTCATTTGTATTTTGAGATATTAACCATTAAGTACTGAAAGAGGAGACAAGTTTTAAAAAAATGTCCAATTGTGTGTGAAATCTTATGGGACTTAATTGCTAATGTCATCAGTCCCTAAGCTTACACACTACTTAACCTAAATTATCCTAAGGACAAACACACACACCCATGCCCGAGAGTAGACTCGAACCTCTGCAGGGACCAGCCGCACAGTCCATGACTGCAGCGCCCAAGACCACTCGGCTAATCCCACGCGGCAGACAAGTTTTAATTTATAACCATGTGCAGATGAGAATCTTATGAAATACACTGTTAATGATGTTGAAAGCTTTCAGTCCGGGGTGCGATTTTCATAGAATGAATAATGATGCACTACTTCCATGATGTAGCAGTATATCTACATCTACATACATACTCCACAATCCACCATATTGTGCGTGGCGGAGGGTACCTCATACCACAACTAGCATCTTCTCTCCCTGTTCCACTCCCAAACAGAACGAGGGAAAAATTACTGCCTATATGCCTCTGTACGAGCCCTAATCTCTCTTATCTTATCTTTGTGGTCTTTCCGCGAAATATAAGCTGGCGATAGTAAAATTGTACAGCAGTCAGCCTCAAATGCTGGTTCTCTAAATTTCCTCAGTAGGGATTCACTAAAATAACGCCTCCTTTCCTCCAGAGAATCCCACCCGAGTTCCTGAAGCATTTCCGTAACACCCGAGTGATGATCAAACCTACCAGTAACAAATCTAGAAGCCCGCCTCTGAATTTCTTCTATGTCCTCCCTCAATCCGACCAGATAGGGATCCCAAACGCTCGAGCAGTACTCAAGAATAGGTCGTATTAGTGTTTTATAAGCGGTCTCCATTACAGATAAACCACATCTACCCAAAATTCTGCCAATGAACCGAAGACGACTATCCGCCTTCCCCACAACTTCCATTACATGCTTCTCCCATTTCATATACATTTGCAATGTTACTCTCAAATATTTAATGAACGTAACTGTCTCAAGCGCTACACTACTAATGGAGTATTCAAACATTACGGGATTCTTTTTCCTATTGATCTGAATTAATTTACATTTATCTAGAGTTAGCTGCCATTCTTTATACCAATCACAAATCCTGTCCAAGTCATCCTGTATCCTCCTACAGTCATTCAACGACGAAACCTTCCCGTACACCACAGCATCATGAGCAAACAGCCGCACATTGCTATCCACCCTATCCAAAAGATGATTTATGTAGATAGAAAACAACATCGGACCTACCACACTTCCCTGGGGCACTCCAGATGATACCCTCACCTCCGATGAACACTCACCATCGAGGACAACGTACTGGGTTCTATTACTTAAGAGATAGCTTGGAACTGATGTAATGATATTTACATTGAGATGGTATAACTACAGTGTGCTAGGTTTCTTTGTGGAGTGTTTTGCTGATCTTAGCGATGCTGATGATGTTGATAATGAAGTTGATTATTGAGCATCATTGGAGTCTATGAAGTATTACGTAAGGGGTGTGGTGTGGTGGCTAGTGACTAATTCGCTTGGGGCATATGGGAACTGTGTTCATGGAATCATGTGGATCATACATGCAATGAAGTGTAAGTTATCCTGAAGAGTAATTGAATGTGAAGTCAACAAGGATGAAATATTAGAAAATGTAACAGGCACACTAAGGAGACTACCTACACTACACTTGTCTGTCTTCTTTCAGAATACTGCTGCACTGTGTGGGATCCTTACCAGATAGGACTGACTGAGTACATGCAAAAGTTTAAAGAAAGGTAGCACGTTTTGTATTATCGCGAAATATGGGAGAGAGTGTCACAGAAATGATACAGGATTTGGGCTGGACATCATTAAAAGAAAGGCGTTTTTCGTTTCGACGGAATCTTCTCACGAAATTCCAATCACCAACTTTCTCCTCCGAATGCGAAAATATTTTGTTGACACCGACCTACACAGGTAGGAACGATCACCAAGATAAAACAGGGGAAATCAGAGCTCGTACGGAAAGATATAGGTGTTCATTCTTTCCGCGCGCTATACGGGATTGGAGTAATAGAGAATTGTGAAGGTGATTCGATGAACCCTCTGCCAGGCACTTAAATGTGATTTGCAGAGTATTCATGTAGATGTAGAGGTAGAAGTAGATGTAGATATAGATTGTATTTGTGATCGATTCGTTTTGTGAATTGGGGAAGGGTAGAAACGGTTGTTTGAATTCACTGATATTATTTCAGCGACAAATACATAAACAACTAAATATTTAGTTTGCCAATGAGATTTCATTACTGTTCTTTGTAATGTGTACCATACTGTATTATGTGAAAACACACTGAACCATGAAATGAGGCCTACAGTCAATTAAGTTGTGTCTGCTAAGGTAATGGCTTTTGATACGTTGGAGGGTTAACACTTATGTGCAGTATTTGACTTGATTAGTGAAAATATGAACTGTTTATTATTTTTCAGAACTGGTTATAACTTTGGATTACACGTATCTCACGTAGAATTTTTACGGAAATAGCATTTTTCCTGCAGTTTGAATCATATGTTGAAATTGTGTTTTTGAAATAATTTTCAGGTGTAATAATGTCTCTGAACTTTTCACTGCTTACGTAAAACTCGCTCAGAAACCTGTCAAGATATAGTTTTAACTCTACATGTGATAATTTCAAGCGAGAAATTCTTCATCCTCTAATTACTGACCACTGTTATGAAAACTAATTTAATGATGGGTTCTTGTAGACAAGTACACGAGGTAAGGGAAATGTGACATACACTGTGCTTCAACTTGAGATATGTTGGTTTATCATGCAAGATGTGCTGGATGCTACCGTAAGGGATGATGGGCTTGCTGGAAAAATATATCGACAAAACAAAATTGATATTGAGGGAACTGTGATGCTAAGATTAAAAATGTAGAAAGGAATGGAACATGTATTCCATAAGGGAATGGTGAATTGTGTCATTCGTCACATTTTAGCAAGTAATATGAAGTTTTTTTTACTAACGGTACTGTATGAGGGATATATATTACAGTAGCTGTGGAGCTTTATTTCACCTGATTGTTCCTGGATTACAAAATACACATGCATTAACAAAGAATATTTTCCTTTCAGTAAATAATTTATTTCATAAAAACGTTTACTTCCATTTCTTTTCAACTAACCATGGGGCTGTAACACTGACTGGATGACAGAATTTTGATCACATTTCACGTCTGCAAAATTCTTGGGAGATTTCATAAATGGAACTGGCCAGTGACACAGTTTTATTTTATAATATATGGCGTGACACATTTACATACGAACAGTTGTTCAATCAAAATTTTTCTATATCAGTGCAAAGGTATGTGCAGAAGATTTCTTTTGGAAGAAACCCCATTATACTTAAAATGTGTCTAAGTTATTTTGCAGTCTTGGAAACAACGATATGTGCTATTTTTGCTAATACTGACAGCATTAATTATTTTTGTAAAAGTAGCAAAATCTAAGTATGGAACAGTAAATGTACAGCATTCGAAGACAACTTTATCTGATTATAAATTAAGAACTTTGAATAATTAAGTAAATCTTTGTTTACTGTGCATTTGGTCGAAGGCAGTAGCTGTGAGTTGAATATGGACAGGTTGTTTTGGATTTGAGGTGGACCTATTTGCCTGGAACATGTTTGGGGAGAAATTCATTATATAATGAATTTTAATTTTCTGTTCACATTGTTAATATGTAACCACAAATACTATCCAATATTTCTTTTCCTTAAGCTGCAAATATTGCCGAATACACAATGTGAAAACGAGGAAAGTCAAATAAAATACAAAAAAGTGAATGAGACAAGTAAAAACGGACTATTATTAATTTCGAGGTTTCTTGAGCAAGAAACGACTCAATTGTTGTAATAACGTTATTAAATCATATTATATTTATAGTAATACAGAAGAAAATGGTATTGTGATCAGAGCTGGGAGCCAATGATTCGAAATTATTTTGCTTTGATTTAAATACTTAAAGTACACCCAAATCAATATTAAACTCCCAACCAGTATTTCAAGTCAAAGAAACCGTAAATAATTATAATCACATTAAATAAATGATTTCGAAACTTTAGCCAGTGTCTGAGATGGCAATATAGACATTGGGCACCTATTTCAGTTAGCTGTGTTTCTTCGTCCTTGCCACACAGATTTCAGCTTCTTTTTAGTAATTGTATCTGTGACATGTGTATAGCATATTATGGACACTTTCGTAGCTATTGCTGATGTCGTTTTCTGCTTACCAATGAAGTTCCATAAGCTGTGAACGTCCCACACTATTTTTTCCGTTGAAATAATATGTAATTCTAAGACATGGCCGGATTGATAAGTTATGTTTCTGAATTCCAGCAACGAAACAATCAACCATTGCTACATTTCACTTTATTAGCTGTAGATTCTCTCTTTCTGTAGAAAAAAAAGTCTTTATAACTGTTAAAGAAACGAAGCAAAACAAGTTACGGATCCAGCATTTACGATGTGAAGCAGATTATAAATAAACCCTAAATATAGACATATGCCAAGCAATGTTAATTTACTGATGACTCAATATTTAAACTAATGACAGAATTGTAATTTCTTGATTGAATTAGAAAGCGAATATTAAACCTTGTTCTGCTACAGTGAGGTAAATTGAGTATTACGCGCTAAGATTCTTAAGCAATTCTACGTCTTGAAAGGAGAAATAAGAGTTGCTATTTTTTCTTGACTACCTCAAATGTAACCTTCTTTCCAAAGGAAAAGTGAAAAATGTGTCAAGCAAAAGTTTTCCTACAAGTGTCATCCATCTTCCCCCCTAGTCTTTCATGTTTCCAAAGCCTTACATATACGTTCTAGCATCATACTGGTTACGCCACTTAGTATTTTTTGTCAGTCTCATTCTTAGACCTCTGTGTTCACTTTATCCAGCTTGAGCTGCTGCATTCTTACATTTTGTCACTTCCTCAGCTGAATTCAGTATGTCCTAGTCACCCTAGGATTTATACCTGATTTATGTTTTTGCTATGTGTTCCTTTGCTGATATCCCTAGTTAATTTCTAAAAGCCATCCTTTCGTCAGTCCATTATTGCCTCATGCTTCCTCTGAAACGATGAAGAACATCTACCCCCTTCAGTTTATCCCTTCAGTTTATCGAGGTCCCATTCCCCTGGTTTCTAAAATTGCTTCACTTGAAATCTGCTGCTAATATGCAATTAATTATGGTCAGAGCACACATCAAATATCTCACAGTTAAACTCTTTTCGGGGATACCTGTCATGTTATTATGAAATCAATCTGAAACCTTCCTGTGTCCCTTGGTCTCTACTGTGTATACACTCACCTTTCACAATTAGTAAATAATGACGATTAAATAACTCTCTGAGCAAAATTAAGTCATATGGCTGTCTCTTTAATTCCAGTTTCCCAATTCCACGCCTTCCAACTAATTTTCCTTCTCTTTCTTTTCCTCCTATCCAACTACAGTCACACATCACAACGAATGCAGTCAGCCACGAAATACCCTCATGTGCCAATCTCTTCATCCCAGACAAGCACTTGCATCAAATGTCCGCAATTATTTGTTGGATGTATTTCTATCTCTTTCATCCCCTACAGCTTTTTATCCACTACTGATCCCTCTAATGTGATGGACTTTATTCCCTGACGTCCTAACACGTATCCTATCATCTTCTTGTCAATGTTCTCCATAAGCGCCTCTCATCGCCGATCTGCGGTGATCCGTTATCACATAGTATCTTGTCAGTCCACCTGATTTTCATCCTTTTTTGTTTCTCCCACAGTACACCATTCACTATCACACAGTGCCCTACTTGCATCGTTCATCATATGTTACATCGTATCCAGTGAAGAGGATTTCCTCTGCTTCATCTCATTCTTCGTCCCTATTTTGATGTTATCACTAATCTAATGTCTGCTACACTTCACTTTCGTCTTTCTTCAATTTTCTCCTAGTCTATATTCTTTGCTCATTAGAATTATCATTCTAACCGACAGGTAATGTAATTCTTCTTCACATTCACTGAAGGTAGCAATGTCATCAACAAATCTTTCATTGAAATCACATCATTATGAATTTTAATTCCACTAATGAACGTGTTTTTTATTTCCATCATTGCTTCTTCGATGTATAGACGGAACAGTGGGAGTAAGCCACGTATTTCAATCAGTTAACGTTGAAGTTGGCTAATCCGAGCGTTGCGCGCTCAAATTCAAGTGGCCTGCAAGTGACAGTAGATTCATAAAGCCGAACGACTGAGTGATATAGAATTCGACATGGGACAGTAATAAGGATCAAATTCGAGCCAAAGACTAGGCGGTCTCGTGCGCTATCATCTAAACTTTGAGATCAACTGATTGTTCAAAAATGGTTCAAATGGCTCTGAGCGCTATGGGACTTAACATCGATGGTCATCAGTCCCCTAGAACTTAGAACTACTTAAACCTAACTAACCTAAGGACAGTACACAACACCCAGTCATCCAACTGATTGTACCTGGCATCGTGAATTTGCCTGTGTGAAATAACCACTGGCTATCTTCAACGCTAACTAACTCCGAAATTTAGAAACGCATCGAATTTCTTCTTAACATTTATATCTCCACACGACCTACCCTAAAACAACTTTACTGTTTCTGACCACTGTCTCTACAGCATGCTCCTATTTTTCTCAAAATTTCGAACATCTATTATTTTACAATATCAAACGGTTTTCCAACTACATCTTGATTTTTCTGAAGTCTTACACAGAGAGGCATTAAGCAGATTGTGCAATAGTTCTCGCACGGTTCTGCTTTGGCTGTCTTAGTAATTGTGTCAGTGATATCTTTTTGAAAGTCTGATGTTATGTCTAGGAGACTTGTGGATTCTACGCGACTTGAATAGTCGCCCTGTTGCCACTTCCCACAAAGATTTCCGACTGTCCCTTGTACCTAAGTTAACTGAAGTCACTCAAAACTATTAAACTGTGACTCTAATACTCGATCTCCATATGTTCCATGTCAGCTGCAATTTCCTTCTCAATCTGGACGTCCAATGCACTGTTTTCATGTAGCCGCTCTCTCGTCTGCACTGAACAGTGGAGTTTCATCTGATGACCTCGCTTTCCATAGCACGGAAGGTCGTCCCTCGAACGACCATTTCTCTTTCGATCTCAAGAAATTTGTCCTGCAGCCATTTTCCCTTGGATTCTTTGCTCTTGTTATTTCCTTCATTCTTAAGTGACGTTGTGTATCTGTATTGTTGCAATTAAAAGAACTTTTTTGTACCTTTTCCTTTTGCCAATCAATATTAGGTTTTCTTTTGTTACCAAAGTATCTACGTAGTTATCTTCTTTATACATATATTTCTCTGTCCGACATCTGTAACTGATCTTTTTGGAGTAGTAAGTTCCTCTCGAACTGAACTGCTTTAACTACCTGAATAATTTCCTTAACCTCATAACTCAATTTTTCAGTTCCTTATCACTTGCGTAACTATTTGGCACCTCAATTCTTACTACGTTGGCGGTGTAGTCATGGTTCCTAATTTGGGTGTGACAAGCCATTCACTATGTGGTACACAGTGGCTTACGCGTATGCTAATTTTCTTATTCATTATGAAACCATCTCCCGCACTAGCCCTATTTGATTTTACGTAGCCAATACTGTAATAACCTGACAATATGTCCTGTTCTTTCTAACACAGACTTCACCAATTCTCACTGTACCTAACTTCAACCTATCTATGTCCCATTTAAAATTCTCTAAGCTACTTGCCCTATTACGGGATCTAAGATTCCACCCTCTGACCAGTAAAGTAACAGTTTAGTTGTTTTGCTGACGAATACATCGTCCTGGACATGCGAATGGGGAATATTTTATCCCCGGATTGGGAGTACGTTACTAAAGAAGATCCCACGGTCGTTCACCCATACAGTAGAGAAACGTGCCCTCGGGAAAAAATAGCGCCTCTGTCCCTTGTACGAATAGACGACCTCATAGAGTGGTCGACGGGAATAGTAGCTATGCCTGTCGTCACCTTCATGAGGTTGCCGTTTAGTACGTTTCATGCGGTATAGTGCCTTGTTGACGGTTCTTTTTAGCAGAAAATTTCTGATTCTTTAACATAACCTGAAATTACCCCGTCAGGGCGAAAATCGTCGTTCGTAAGTTAATAAAGAACATTCTGCAACCTACGACTTTTTCTTTTAGATTGTTGGCTAAGATGGGTTATTTTTGCCCTCTACTGACACGGCTGCTGCCCTTCCTCATGATCCACAGATTGGTCTGGCCTCTTCACACGTGCCCTTCTGTTGTGGTTACACCTACGGTAAGGCAATATGGGTACATGAGGCATGGCCTCCCTTCTGTTGTGGTTACACCAACGGTAAGGCAATATGGGTACATGAGGCACGCAGGCCACGCCACCTCGACAAGGTCCATGATTAATTGGAAGGGTGGGGGGCGGAGAGAAGGAGGAGGCAGAGGGAGGAATGTAGCAGCAAATATTGCATAATTTAAATAAACCTCAAATACTTAAAAAGGCAAATAATTAACGAAAAAGTATTTTACAAATGGAAGTGACCGAAAGATGTTAACCGGTAAATTTATGATTTGTAGAAAAGAAGCTGTATCATCATACACCCTTCTTAAGATCCTTAGGACTTGCACTAAATTGTCAGTACCAGGTATATTTTTCGTGGCGAAGAAGTAACTCTGTTACTTAAAGTCAGGATGTTCAGACTTATGTATGAAACTTTCTATTGCAAAAATCTACACGGCGTCAAGCGAGCCCCTTGTCCATTTAGACCACCGAGGAACTAAATATTACAAAGGAAAAAAATCTTTAAGATAATGCAACTAAATGTGAATTCAGTCAGTGTGCAGGTTTCGAGCATTCTTCCTCTGTGTTACCATACATGACACCTGACTGTTTCCACTGGAACTGGAGTAGCAGGACGTCTGAGAGGCATGTAAGTGTCTTGTTGCATCAGAGCAGATCACAGAAATTCTGGAAATACGAGTACCCACCCACCTGGCGTCTTCAAATGATGTTCTCGTCCCAGCACAGATGTTGAATTCAGGTCGGGGGTCCGGTGCTCTAGAGCTGACCCTAAAACGAAATTGCTGTTAATTGGGCTAAGGTTCCCATGTCACTGGTTGAACATATTGTCGCGAAGATGAAGAAACACGAGTTGTTTCATCTGCAATTCGTTATTCTAAAATTATTAAAAGTGTAATAATACCGGACATTATCAGCTGCAGAGCGATTGTGAATTCAATGCATAGATAGCTTCAGATATGAAGTTATTATTGCCTTGAGCCCATGTACAGTACATACATTGGATTCCTAGTTTCGACAGGGCTAAGCTACCATCTTCAGATCTGCTAGTTACTAAAATTTCAAATGGATTACACCATTGTAGCTGTAATTGTAAATTAACGTTTTTTCGTACGTTCTTTTGGACATATCCTCAGTTTACAGGTTGTGAAATCCGGCAGTGCGATAAAGCTAATGTTTGTTTTTGTACCGACTTAACGAACTGTGAATTTGAACTAAAAAAATTAAAACTAAAATTCCCTTTACGTACGTTATTACGATAAATACACAACTTGCAATAAATGCCTTACCTCATGTAGAAAAGAGAGTAAAATAAAAAATGTAACTGTGTAGTCATCGTACATAGAATCATACAAATATGACACATTAGCAGGTGCCGCATGTGTCTGAGATGACTGCCGGCTACATACTACCGGATACCTGTTGGGCTAATAGAGTAATACAGAGGAGTGCCGTCAAATGGCAGCAGTCTCGTGAATAATAATAAATATTTTCTAGGTTCTTCTCACAATATATATGTACATGCAACAGTATATCGTTACAGAAAACATGGCGTATCAGTGATAGCACTATTACAATAATGGTGGACACTTACGTTTTTCACAAAGAGCACACACATAATACGTTTTCTTATGCAGTTATAATAACATGAGGTCTAGAGCAAGGAGACAATGGAAGATAATTTTCAACAGGTAAATTTTTGTTTATCGAGCACTACGATGTCACTCGAAGTCTAGGTAACAACTGAACACTGTGATTATCGAGAAGTGATACTATACAGCTTTAGAGAGAAACGATGGAATTTGCTGGAATTATAGGGAAATACACAGATCAAGCATTTACAAATATAAGGAATTACAAGTGAGAAGAGTTGCAGTTACAGAACTCCTAACTTACAATATAAGTTTCTATTTCAATAATATAAGGAAAACACAAAATTATCACCAACATTTGGTAAGATATAAGGACATTCTCCAACACAGACTGTAGCTTTTTGTTCACTTAGCTAGAGAAAGGCACTTATGGCGGTGGACCTTATAGTTACAGTGTAAGACAATTGTTATCAATAGCAAGTGCCTGACGTATTGGTGAAAAGCAATAAAGTATTATCAGACAGTGATAAGCTATACTAATCAAAAGAATAATGTGCTGTAATTCGAGTATGTATTATGGAAACAAACCATGACCCAAAATATCCTATAAACATTTACGAGCGCTTTTTCTAACCAAGATAGCCAGATTACATGGCATAACTTTGTGAATAGCTTCATTTTATAGCTACACTGACTATTGTTTTACTATTTCTCATCTAGACCTAGAGCACTATATTAAATTTTCCACAGCTTAACTCTAAGGTGTGGAGGATATCCTATGTCATATTTAGTTTCCATGATAGATAGATGAATTACAGGACACCACTGTTTTGATGATTGTGCCTTATCACTGCCTCCACAATACTGTTTCTCACCGAGACGTCGGGCACTGAGAAGATGACAATTTAGCTCTGAGGAAACTAGTAATCCAGTATACCTACATGTGATAAAGACACTGTAATCTTCATATCTGAAGCTTTCTCTACTTTATTAAAAGTGGTTATTAAAATGAAATCTAGAGTGAATGGTGAATAACTTGCTATTGAGATAATGTCATTTATTGTTATCTGTGTGCTGAATTATACTTTTAACGGTAAACCCTGTATCTTCTGTCTTGATAGCCTGTCAGTTAATATGACTGCAAGACTGTCGCTGTTTCCCTGTAACCCTAGTACTAGTTTAAAAATTGTTGTTGGTACCTCACTTCATATTCTTACGTCATACATCAACTAAAGCACGTACTCTCAAGTACAAAGTGAAACCTGTGACTGAAATTTTGGCTTTCAGAACTGCAAGCCTCCACACTGTAAGATTTCTGAAATTTGAGTAGCCTCACAGACAATTGTAGAGGAATATTGGACGAGGATAAAAACTGTCAGGATGTGCCGTATTAAAACTCTTCCGAGTTTCCCAAAGGATTGACTATTTCCAGCTACAGTGTCCCCCTTCCTCTCGATCTGCATCACCGGATCCCGCAATGCTGAGGACACCGCTTCATTGTCTGTGAAAGAGTTTGGTGTGGAATGGCTGCCTCGTCGACCCATGCACTGCGCTGCTGTGTGTCAGCCTTGTACAGCCGTGGAGTTGTGACGACGTCAGGATGTGCCGGCAGTCGACTCAGTGGTCTCTGTCCCTGCTGCATCAGTGCTGCCCACTAGGAGCTGCAGGGTGGCCCGCGGCATGCTTCCTCGCTGACGTGGCTAGGATCGCAGCAACAACAAGCGCCAGTGATCTGGCCTCAAAAGCTGCAGCCCTTGCCCTGTGATGCCTCTGACGTGTGTTGGGAGCCAACAAGGCTTCCCACAGTAGCAAGCCATGGCGTGGCCCGCCACTGGCTGGTTGCAGACACCGCATTGGCCTCAGAGAGTGGAACCAGCAACCTGCCATGGACTGCAACACTGGGGCCCAATTTGCTGCTGTGCGTAGCCAGTGGTGTGACACACCCTGCTGTCGAGGAGAGCTGTCACACTTGAATGCCTTGTTAGTGAACCGGCGCCTCTTCATACGCAACTGTGAGCCTGTGTTTTGCTAACGCACTGCTCCGAGTCATGTACTCATAACACCTGGGTTGGGCAACTGGGGCTCTTCTGCCTGTAACTTGCGCCATGCAAACCGCTGCATTTACTCTTTTCAGCAGGTCTACGGCCCTGTTGTCTCCCTTCTACTTTGCGACTGCTGGTAGAGTAACTTACAGACAACAGTCCGGTGTCTGGCTGTAACTTGTGCACTCAGAAATATTGAACCAAAGCTAACCTTTTCCCATCTTAAACGGTGGTGCCGCTACACAATGGGCAGTTTAAACATGGAGTTTACATAGATCATTATGACTCAAAATAATTACGAAAACATAAATTTGTTATTGCTGGGGCAAGATTTCTCATACTAGTTTTTAAACATAGTGCAGAATTAGTGCAATTAATTCAATGAAATATAAGTAATGACTAGTTCTAAAATCTCAACAGTCTGAATTTACACAACTGAGCAACATCAAGTTTCCAATTTTGTTTATAGTAATAAATCATGCTAAAGAAAGTCTGGAATGCTTCATAAGCCAGGTCATTCGCATCAAGAAACCTCAACTAATATCTGATCACAATGTACTTCTGTTGGAATTTTGCCCTCAGTTACAATGATAAACTTAAAACTGAAACAAACATTTTTGTTATTCAGTAAATTAGGCCACTACATGTAGCATTTGATCTCCACCTGTAATACTACAGTGGCGCAGAACTGCCATGGCTTGCGATTACTTGCGTTATTAAGAGGAGTCTCCCACATCAGAGGAACTGTGTTAGTTCATTCTGTGATGTTGATCAGCATATGATGTAACAGGTTCCATTACACCTTCTGAAAAAGACAATTTTAAAATTGTCAAAACCTAGGTCATGCAGCTTCTGAAGTTACAACCATGTTTAAAATTTTGAAATCGTTTCCTTGGTTCAGTGCCACCCAGTTACATACGTTCTTTTACCACATTACTCGACATATAAATATTTTTCACAGCATTTACACTCATCAGACTGATGTTCTATCTCAACACTAGAACAGCTATAACGACTTTCCATACACGTGGAGATGAACAAATTCCTTAAATTTCAAAATAATTCGATTGTGGATTAGATGTGCCAGCTATATGCAGACGTGATGCTGCCATTTTTAGCTGTCACACTACATAGACAAATGGCAGAGTGTCTCATATTGCGCCTGGACTGATATCCCTTCACCCCTCTCCGTGTCTCCCCCGCTCCCCCCCCCCCATCCCCACCACTTCTTGACTACATCTTTTGCATACAGGACAGGTACATCTTTGTTTGAAACAGAAAAATAACATTAATCTTCAAGCTACTATAAATGACAAGAACATGAAATAAATAACAAAAATCCATAGACCACATCATTACGTGAGAAATCCCGGCAAATACATTTTTTATATAATTTTTAATACAAATACTGACAGTGTCTTTCATTTATTTTCTTTTAGTTTGTTGTAAAAGCTGAAACTGTAGTGTTTTTTTTTGTGTATGCTACTCCTGTGCTTAAAGCACATTGCTCCGCCCTAAGCTCAGCCAGTGTCGTTTATTCGCCTTGTCAGCAGCTCAGCAGCTCAGCAGGACAGCTAACGCTAATGGCCTACCCTATCTCTGAGTCATGCAGACACACAGGTCTGTCCCTGCACCGAGTGTGCTTTAAATTCTCTTTACAGTCTGCTGCCGTGCTGTTTGCCTTACATTACGTGGCGCCGCTTGGCTGGTCCTCTCTTCTCATACATAAAACACAATGTTAAAAGAGGTAGAAAATTACCGTAATCTTATGGTAACTACTTATAAAGTGTCATGTTTCGATACATATTGGAGTTTTACAGAAATTCTTCTGCCTAGTCTGAAAACATTTTACTTCCACTGTAGCACGTAGTCTTACTATATAGACATACATTTCTGATTCGTAGTTTTTAAGAGAACACTTTGGTCTGTAGGCATGCCATAGAGAAAATGAGTAGAATGCAAATACTAAGTGTTGCTTCCGCTCGATAATCAGACACTCATTCCTGTTGCTGTATTGTTACCCGTCATCTACTGTTACTGTGTCCAAATCTATAATGTAGATGCTGTCTTATCTTTATTTCAAGAAGTGTAAGAAAATGTTTGTGAATCATATTATGTACACACGGATCAGTGTCCTCAGACATCAGCTATTCGCAGACAGAACATACTTTAAAATGTGGCTATAAATTTTTACAAATACAGAAGAAGAATGTGGACTGTTAATGTATCCACATAAGGCAAAACGAGATAAGTTCCTAAACTCAGATAAATAACAAAATTAATTATTTTTTCTTGAAATGTCCCCAGTAACAAACTGCAACACAAAATTAAAATTTGCGAATTTAAACGTATGTGTGGTCCAACTGACGGAACTCTGAGGTAGAAAACCAGAAAGGAAACTAAACTGAAGCTTTACAGTACTTGCCAGAACTGTTAACATTACATGGAAGTGGGTTGTACGTAATCTCGGAGGAAGCCATGAGATGAAATTCCTCAGGGCAGTCAAGGGTTGCAGACTGGCAAAGTATGAAACACAGAAATAGGACAAGAGAGTCTAATTTTTGATTTGAAAAGCAAAATTAGAAAAAGATTATCTGTTGTAGCCATTTAGAATTAATTTAGCAGGAACATCTTCCTAGACGTGTCATAAATTACAAGCTTACTGGACACCGAAGTGTTGATATCTGAGGTAAAGCATGGTCTTTGGAACATGCTGCTCAATTTACACGATGAAGTGAAGAAAAAGAAAAATCAGAAGAAGATGTAGATGATGATAATGATGGTGATTACGCTTCCTGAACTTTTCAGCCCGAGAGGCTAATTAATACCTGGCCTTTAAACCTACGCCTATTTAACAGCGTTAACTATCTGCCCAAAGTCTTCTAACACTTCTGACCCATTCACTTGTGTTTTTGTTGTTTGGTCATTGGCTCTTGGTTTTCATCAGTCCCTCTTTCTTCGCTATTAAGAGAATGGGATCACAGCAATTACTTTGTGAAAGTTCAATTAGTTCACATTCTAGTATCTTGTTTATTTCTTGCAAAGGGAATGGGTTACGTTTTAACTCTGAACTTGTCATATAGCTTCACTTGGAAGCGATAATCATAGTTTTTCATACACTATGGTGTCCAGAGGAACGCTTTTTGATGTTTAAGCAGTATCTTCTTCAATTCATGAAGTTCATCTTCACTTAATCTTTCAATACCTCCAATATTTTTTCAAAATATTTACATCCATTCTGACCTCATCAGACTCTGCCAACCTCGCTTGAGGATGAAGTTGTGTATTCCAAATCAAGATTCTAGTACATTTGTTCCCTCGTTATGCTTGTTGTGGCATTGCCGTTACTGACTTGAGCTGACACATTTCATTGCAGTGTAAACACTTTTTCTTCTTCATCTTCCTTTACATTCATTAAACCTTCAACAACATCTAGCATTGCGCTGTTTGCTGTCAGGTAGTCCATACATAATTTTAAATTGACACACAGCCCTGGCACTACCTCAGATTTCACAGGGAACATCGTATCTTGCAGTTTAAGTTAGTAGAGATATCGTTTCTTCAATATCTCACTTCCTATTCAATGAGCTGTAATTACTATGATAATAAGCTGTAACTACTTGCACTGATAAATTATCTTTTATCTTTGCATATAAGTCATTACATGCAGATCGAACCTCACTACAGGACTCGAAGATTGCTATTGTTTTCATATTTTATACGATAGCCTAAGTTGTCTGAAGGCGCACTTACTTTACTTGTTTTGTTTCATCTTCCATAAGTGATTCCTTTTCAAATCATTTTCATAATAAGCCAGAAATTACACAAGTGCTCTGTTGCGTTCACAGTTGGACTAAGTCTTAGAGTCTTATAATTTTTCTGCATTTCTCTTTCTCTTGTCCGAACGTGCCCCAGAATTTGGCTATTTTCTTATCCTCAGGAGTTTCCGTAATAACTCTCTCTGTTCATGCCCCTCTGAGACGTGCGCCTTCCCTTCTAGACGTTTTACAGGCAATTTTCGTTCAAGCCACAATGCATATTATGCCTGTCAACAAGTGATCCCCTGTTTTATTCGATGTCATTACGCCTCTCTTTTCTCCATCCACTCCTTGTCCACTCTTCCTGCCCTTGTCTGTTGCCCGACAGCGAATCTGCTCAAGTACATCTGTTAAATTACTGACATTATGTTTGTTGATAAGTTTTTACAGCGCTGACACAGTTTCAGTATTATCATAGCAATTAGACTGGATTCCTTGAATGGGTCGGTTAAGGAGATGTTTTTCTCCCTGTTGGAAAAAAATTCTGTAGCTTTCGCAAAGACACCTAACTAAGCTTCGACCTTCGAAAATTTGGCTTTAGACACTGTTGTGTCTTCCGCTAGACCAGTATTGATTCAAAAATGAACCAATGGATTCTTCATATTGAATTATCTCATTTTGAGAAGACCGAAGGAGCACTCTCTTTTATTTGTCAAAAACACTAAGCAGCCTAGATTATACAACCTATGTCGTTGAGTGTTTTCAGCAAGAAGTCTTCATATGCTTTACGTGTAATAGTTCCTTTTCTGGGAAATAATGGAAATTACATTCAAAAATGTAATTTACTCTATCGCTTACTGCTTTCATCTTTTCTTGTCTCTTCCATGTTAATTTCCCTTCTGTCTCGTAATAGCATTAGTTACAATCTTGGTCTCTATTTTAGGGAATTTTTCAATATTTACTTCTATTTGGGTCAACTCTACTCACCATTCATTATTCTTTACAACTTGTTTCTACATTGAAATTTTATTCATAAGTTGACATTTTTCGTTTGATACAAATTCTGTTTAGGTGTTTTACTTTTGGTGTTATGATTTACTAGTCACAATAGATTCAGTTTGTGTATCAGAAATTTCTCTGACCTTGGAGTCTTATTAAAGTTTTTAAAGTCTTTTCTCAACTTATTTTCCATTTTTTCTTGATAATCATTCAAAGTTCCAATCAGATCTTTTGTTTTCCCCGTCTTTCTTCCCTAAGGGTTGCTATTTTATTACAAATTGCAATGTCCATTCCATTTTGCCCTGGTAGTAGTTTCATTATCCTTCTTTATTAAGTTTACATAAATCAGTTTTAATACCCATCTGATCTGCTTTGATATCCTACCTGTTGTTTGTTGTTGTGGTCTTCAGTCCAGAGACTGGATTCATGCAGCTCTCCATGCTACTCTATCATTTGCAAGCTTCTTCATCTCCCAGTTCCTACAGCAACCTACATAAGTTCATTTAATTCATCCCTCTGCCCTTTCTTTTAAGTTTTTAAAAGTATTCTTTATTGCCTTCTGGAAATCTTGCAGCGTTTATATTTAGGAAAACTTGATGTATTTCTCCCACAGTTTTATTTCCTCTATTGTCATCCTCATTTGTCAAGGTACCACCAGATACCATACCAGAGCTTTACATAAGCAAATCTTCTGTTGATTGTTTTGAAATGACACATCAGATTCTGCATCACTTTCTCATTCACAACAGTCACGTTAATGTGGTCAGACACGACAGATTTTACATGATCATGAACACTATCAAACTTCTTTATGTTTCATTTGTAGCTGATATGAAGGATAATCGTTACCATAATCAGCTTGCACACATTCCTCCTTCTAAAAAAATGTCTCGTTTCCACATTCACTTGCAATTTTACATTTAAAAAAGCTTTAGAAAAAAATTACACACTTTCCTTAACACAGCAACGATGACTGCATACGCATTAATATTATTCAGGCCACTCACCTCTTACTAACAGTAACTCCATACACTGAACAAGTTTATGCTAGCTTAATTAACAGTTACTCTGGTTTCCAGTTCTCTGTGAGCTGTCACCAAGAGAGTCTCTGCCGCTGTTAGCTGTGTGCTGCCAACCTGGTATTGTACCACTAACATTGCTCAATTTGACTACACCACATCTCTCATTCGCTTTTCCTTGCTAGTGCAGCTGCTTGGACTAGGGGTTTCTTCTTTGTGTAGCCTGCTCTACTGTCTTCTCCTTTGCGTGGTTCCTTCTTGCTTTGAAACCTTCCCAATGTTACAGCTCACGTAATCCATGGACCACACACGCAAACATATATATTACCGTAATACAGTGACATATAGCTGCAGTCTTTAGGCTCTTTTTACACACTGTAAACACAATGATTTAACAGTAATTTGTTTGTAGCAGAATTCTTAAAGTTCTATGTAGATCAAGCCCGATTCTTGACAGTTCAGTACCAACTTTCCTACTGCACACTACTCTCGCTTGTAATTTCAAGTCTGAGTCTTTCAGAAATTCTCTTCATCAAAATAATATAACAACTAGGTATGCTATGAATGGCGGTAAAGAATCCCCAACAAAATGCCACTGAATGTGTTACAGTCTGTGAAAAATTCGACTTGCAGTTCCCTCCTCTGTGTTACCACACATAACGCGTTTCCACTTTTACTGGAATAGCAGGACGATAACGAGCCAGCGGTCTGTTTGTGTTTTGCAGCATCAGAGCAGACTTCTGATACCCCGAAAACACCTACGTGGCGTCTTCGAATTTAGTTCTAGTTCCTGTAGATAAGTAGAACTCAGGTTGCTGATACGGAGCTCTTAAGATGCCGTTGAAAGGAAAGTGACAATGATTAGCTAAGGGTCACCATGCTACTGAATAAAAATCCGGCGTTTGTTGGGTGTCAATGGTTATTTGACCATATTTTCATCAATGAAGCCAAAAACTGATTACGAATGTCGCATGTGAAATAAATCAAATCAAATAAATTGTTAAACTTGTAGTAACACATGAAATCATATATCATAGTCTCTGTTACTTTCTGCTTAACATGCAGACTCATCGACAGCGGCCCTATAGAACTGTATTGTAAAGCCCTCATCTAGAAGTGCAGTGAGCAGCCGTAATCACGTTGCTGGTCTTTCGTTTTGTCGAGAAGACGAAGATACGAACTTATTCATCAGCGAGCTGCTATCGTAATGTAAAAGTGGCGGTTACAATGATACCTGAACTAATATGTATAATTCTCTGCTGATAGGACATCTCCGATGGTTATCAATCTTGTATGAACTATATATTAACGAAGATTATAAATCAAAATGTGGGAGTTGGCGCGCAGGCCCAAGGGTAATCCCTAGACTTGCCATGACAAACAATCAGATTATACTGCTGTTAAAGTGGTACAGTGACTGATGATATAGGTATTTGATGCAGCATCTGTAGTCAGAATTTCACCCTATTTTCTTGCATTACACATCAACCAATGCATATTCTCCCTACTACAAAGTGAAGTCTGGAACCGAAGATTGTAACTCCCAGAACCAGGTATGTTAGAATGTTATTAAGCACATTGTAACTGAGTGCCAGACTAATATCCCAGTACACACTAAATGATCTAAGTAAGTCAAAGAATGGGATTTACACCATTCTGTTTTACTATCAATACCAGAGCTAAAAACAAGCTTTACCCGGAAACGAGTTGCTTTATGGCTGAGGTTCTAGCAAGAAAAGAGGCACTGAGATATGCACTGCATACTATCAACAATATCTGAATAATAATAGACTTCCGTAGTTGCCTTGAAATAGTAGAAAATCCATCCTCGAACTTGTAAACGACCTATTAGATCTTCGAGGTGCATGAACTAATTTCTCAGTGTAAGAGCAAAATATAAGAGTGCAAATTCTGTGAGTCGAAGGGCGCTGCGGAATCAGAGATAACGAAATGGTTGGGCGTTTAGGTAGGAGTGGCATCGTGGAATGAACACTTTTCTTTGTAAGTCCGCCTTACATTGACTTCATAAAAACTGTAACTCAGGGGAAATCAGATGATTGTTAATTCTGGCAAACCACTTAGATAATGCAAGGTCTAAAATGGGCACAGATTCGACAAAATTCCCAAAAAAACTTTCAAGCCGACATACATCAATCATAATATGTGAAATGAACATGGGCGTGACCGTGGACATCTCTACACCTTGTTATTGTGAAAGTCGCGCCTCTAGAATAGCAGATCGAAATCACCTTCCGCTTAGGTCTTCTCATTACGCTAGTCAATAGACCGAACCTTATAAGGCAGTCTTCCAGTTGGTAATTCCCCTAAATGCCAGTGCCCGCAGTAATCTACGTCCAAATAGCAAGATCTTTCAAGAGATGTCTGTTATCTCTCAATTCTAAACAGTGCAGACAGGATGATGATGATGATTTGGCCTGTAGAGCGCTGAACGGCGTAGGCGTGGTTGTCAGAGCCTGTACATATTCACAAACGTTTCACTGGCAGTCTCGAATTCCCTGGCTCGGCCGGGAATCGAACCTAGGACCCTGTGATCAAGGGGCAGCAACTCTAGCCACTAGACCACGAGCGTAAAGATAGAACGCCACAGCAACTGCGATACTTCATTGGCTCCACAGGTGCACTCCAGTAACTGTTGGTAGAATAAGAAATCTTATGCAGACATTTTATAATTGGTTATTTGTTTTTGCCATTTGACTACTGTACAGTCAATTACTTAATTTCAATGATGTATACCAACGAGATTATTACAGTAAAAAATTCTTGGCAGTTGTTAACATCCCCAACCAACTAATAAGAAATTTTACCTAACTTCGGTACTTCATTGGCTCCACAGGTACACACCAGTAACTGTTGCCAGAATAAGAAATCTTATGCAGTCATTTTATAATTGGTTGTTTGTTTTTGCCATTTGACTACTGCACAGTCCATTACTTAATTTCAATGATGATTACCAAAGAGATTATTCCAGTAAAAAATTCTTGGCAGTTGTTGACATCCCCAACCAACTATTAAGAAATTCTACATTTTGGTGTTATTTGTAATGACGATTTTCAATTAAATAATAGTGACAATTATCAAAAATTCGTTATTATCTTAACAAATTATACGATATAGTGAAACGTCTTAAATAACAATGTAATTGGCTAAATAGGTAGGTAGCAAAAAGCTAAATAAATGCAATACGAAAGAGAACACTTGTGCTTTAGATCTGCACTCATAATTAATAGAAATGTGTACACCTGGATTTTAAAAATATTTACTTGTTGGAGTTAATAAAATTCGCTTATGAAATTGTGTCATTGTTTGAAACTGCTTATCGGTATGAGCAGTTATTTACAGTCGTAAGTGCCCTTTGAATCCAGACTTACTGAGACATGGGTCCGTTTTGAATGGAATCACTGTAGACAGAATATCATCTGAAGTAGAACAGGTATCACCAGAGAAGAGGTATCAGATATCAGAATCAAAATATTATTCCTTATAGTTGTTACTCAAATTTTTTAAGTATGCTCAAAATATACTAGCATTTGTATTAAAATGTTTTAGGGCTTAAGTTATTTTCATAACAGGATGGAAATTCAGTTTGTCGCTGTTATTACTCTGCTAGGTACTATTCCTAATTTCAAAGTAAATATTCATTTATATAGTAGTTAAAGGTTTTTGTTTCAATAAACATAAATTGCACTTTATTTATTTGACCTGAATAAGCCTTCAAGTCTGACATGCCACCTCAACATAAGTTATCATGTTAAGTATGAGCTCAATATATAAACTAAAGTGTGAGAAACGATTGTTTACTAGGCAAAACTAATAAACTGATTCTCTCCTAAAAGGAATATTTTGAGGATGGACTGCCTGAGAGATTTATAAGCAATCTCGTGTGCAAAGTGATTGCATTGTCCTAGCATCTAACAAAATGAAGCCTACCACCCGCTTTACAACGACAGAGCCTAAGTCACATTCCACTTCATACCACTTCAAATATTTCGAGTTGACTGCAGACAACTGTGACTCTGACAGTATAGTCACATGACACTAGCAATGTGCACAATTTTTAGCATCTGAAGTTTGAAACAATTTCCAAGACTTAGTATCACTTGGAAACCTTACCAATATTTGACTTAATATTTCGTTTTTGATAACATCAACAACTGGTATATGTCTGTGGTTACTGTTAGTTAATATTGTTAACCAGGTCGGGTGCTTGGTGAGGAAATGTAACTGAAATCCTTATGACGTTAAAATAAATGGAGAAAAAATGGTGGCGTTTCTGATTATTTTATGAAAAATATACACTACGGTGGTCTCTGTTGCAATGTTTACGGAAGTTTATTTGTTGTAACATAAAATGTGCAGTATATGCTCCTAAATATCGCTGCCAAACCAAAACGGAGAAGAAAGTTATGCAAGTTCCAATGAGGTACAAAGTTTCTGTGTGTTGTTGTCAGCTTGTCTTGCAGGATTTTCCGTATCTTCCACATATGCAGTTGTCTGCGTTGGACTCAGATGAAATATTTAGCTTTGAAATGCAAATTAGCAGGGACCTGGAAGTAAAAAGCAACAATTACTAACACTACATAAGCTAGTTGATCACACAGGATGGGTTTGGAACACAAAATTTTATTGTTGATTATGACGCGTTTTGATGCCAACTATCATTAGACAAAACCAAAATAATGTAAAAAGATGTTTTGTGTTGTGATTACTCTCAATGCAAGAAATTAGAGTAGAAGGTTTTTCAGCATCTCATTTTCTATACATCGCTTCGAACGTGAAGCAAAACTCTCTAATCTAGTTTACATCTTAGTTATACATAAATCATATCACAAAATTGTGGTCAACTTTTACCAATTTTTTAAATTTTATTTTCTATTTCTGTTTCGAAATCATTGTGTTACTGACACCTCATTTTCTTTCTCATCGTCTTCTGTTCTCGAAATGTCCTTAACTTAGAGCTTGATTCCAAGCAAACCATTTTGACAATTACATACCACAGCAATAAAACTTTGTATGCATAAGTAGCTAAGCTTCGAAGATATGAACTTATTCATACTTCGTTTACTTAGCTAGAAGCAGCTGTTGGAGAAGTATTTAGTTTTTCTCTCAAATCACTAGGTTTTCTGAACTGCTTTCAAGCAATAATTTTTCTTTTGCAAAACTATACTTCATATAGGTCAGTTTGATACTCCATACGCCAATGTCCCACTCTTCGTTAGGCTATGCAAATTTGGAGAAAAAATCTTTCTGCAAGTTTCCCTCAAATATGTTTTCCTTGATTGTCATGACTACTTTAAACCAATTAAATATTTCTTTTACTAATTTAGATTCCACGCCGGTCCATTTTGTATTCCTTTTGTCCGTTCCCCACATTAATTTTAGGTGTAAGAATGCAATCAAACTTGTTCCCTAAAATAACTAATTTTTTTTTCTGAATTACTCCAGATACGTTCAAACAAGAAGAAATTTTGACATTGCACTGGTTTGTTTGATATCTCATTTGCCCATTTCCAGCTCATCGTTGGGTTATGACAATTCGCAGAAGAACCCAAAGGTGTCTGGCTTTTTTTTCCTCTCTCTCTTTAAGGCTGAAGATGAGTATGACCAAAATGTGTAGTAAGTGATAATAAATACCTGATGGTGCAAACAATTGCAGTGCATAAGCATTTGTTATATTGGTAGATTATCTTTGTTATCAGTTCTCGGTGTAGTGAACAACAGTTTGGTAGAAGCATGGTCGAAGTTCTCTAGGGTAGGTTGCGTTCTTCCCAACAGTGCCGCCTCATCGTCGGTGTAGTGACAGATGGACCCCTCAGTTCTGCGATGGTTTTAGTCCTCCGGTGGACGGCGATCTCCACCAGCAGCAGGGCCAGCGACACGCAGAGACCGAGCACCAGCAGCGCGAACTCTCCCTGCACGTGCGTCAGCTGCAGCTTCACCGGGCCGTCCGGCGCCTGGGCGTAAGACCGAAGGCCCGTCTGTGCAGCCAGCTGCACGCGCGGTGCCATCCACTTGCGTGCCACCTGCAGAGGGCGTATACAGCAATGAGACCATGGTGTACCGTCCTTTATCTTCCAAGTTGATTTTTGGCACACTAAAAAGGAGTCACACAGACTATATGCAGAGTATAGTATACGCAATATAAAATGTTACTAACGACCAACTAAAACTTTTATGAAAACTATCAACTTTGGAGACGTCGGTACGAGGTCCTCCGGTCTGTCATCTACATCTACATCTACATAATTACTCTGCAATTCACATTTAAGTGCTTGGCAGAGGGTTCATCGGACCACAATCATACTGCCTCTCAACCATTCCACTCCCGAACAGCGCGCGGGAAAAACGAACACCTAAACCTTTCTGTTCGAGCTCTGATTTCTCTTATTTTATTTTGATGATCATTCCTACATATGTAGGTTGGGCTCAACAAAATATTTTCGCATTCGGAAGAGAAAGTTGGTGACTGAAATTTCGTAAATAGATCTCGCCGCGACGAAAAACGTCTTCGCTTTAATGACTTCCATCACAACTCGCGTATCATATCTGCCACACTCTCTCCCCTTTTAAGTGATAATACAAAACGAGCTGCCCTTTTTTGCACCATTTCGATGTCCTCCGTCAATCCCACCTGGTAAGGATCCCACACCGCGCAGCTATATTCTGACAGAGAACGAACGAGTGTTGTGTAAGCTGTCTCTTTAGTGGACTTGTTGCATCTTCTAAGTGTCCTGCCAATGAAACGCAACCTTTGGCTCGCCTTCCCCACAATATTATCTATGTGGTCTTTCCAACTGAAGTTGTTCGTAATTTTAACACCAGGTACTTAGTTGAATTGTCAGCTTTGAGAAATGTAGTATTTATCGAGTAATCGAATTCCAACGGATTTCTTTTGGCACTCATGTGGATCACCTCACACTTTTCGTTATTTAGCGTCAACTGCCACCTGCCACACCATACAGCAATCTTTTCTAAATCGCTTTGCAACTGATACTGTTGTCATCGTGTATGACATTGTTCTGTGGCATGTCTGATGGTCTGCGGTCCTATACAATTACAAAACGAGAATGGCTGCATTTCTGTTAAAAACCTTTGCAACTGCTATTTTAGGTTCTAATTCTGTTTAAATTCTAATCAAGAGTGGTATCGGGTGTGGATTACATCATTGATATCTAGATGTATTTGCAGGTATTTATTATTAACGATCCATCCTCACTCGCTCGTAGCAGCATTACTACACTGTGGTTGAGGGTGTTGAATGTGTCTTAGCTGTGCCAATGTTTTGTCTGGGCGACTTGATAAAACATGCAATCATTCTCATGATGTTATTAAGTTGGATGTCTGTTTATGGTGAAGTTAGGCAGTTTAAACTAAATGGTACACAGTATTCAGCGGATGAGAACACAAAACCCAGAGCACATGAACGACGGTTGTCTGCTGATGTTCCCCACGTTGTACCACATAGCTTGTGGTTGATGTTGTTTCCTGTTCAAATTTTTCTCTAGTTTTTGTTAGGTGCTCTCAATCAAGTAGAATTCTCTCAGGGGCGAGATGCAGATGCTGATACTGAGTAAGTGATAATATCAAACTGCATGTTGAATTTTCTTCCGGCACGTTTGTTATTTAGGCTGAAGCAGGAGACTTCCGTTTTAGAGGAGTTTGGTTGGAGTCACGATTTACGAATTACGCTACACATTGTTAGAAGTAACTAGTCATTGGTGTAACCAAACTTCCTTCATTTTGATTTTGACGTGTCTGTAGTGTACAAATTGAAGAGAAATGGAGCAAGAACAGATCACTATGGAAGGCCGTATTGTTGTGGATTTGACGATGTATCTCATGAATCCTTGGAACACTCTATTATTTCGCATATCGAGAATGAGTCGATAGGCTTCTCTGCAAGGAAATTACCGGAAAAATATTCGTCACCCACTTAAACGCTAAAATGGCTATGAATTGCTCTCGATTTTACAGGAGTCGTACCAGCCGGTCATATGACCCTCCACTGCCAACAAAAGTCATATCGGTGAAGTGGTCTGATTGACGTAATCCATTGTATGAAATCAGTGCAATAACGTGTGTCAACGAGGAGACGTGACAGAAAAGAGCTATTCTATTTGGACGTCTCCAGACAACAGTGTGGATATAGTCAACGATTTGTTAATGTATCAGAGCGTGCTATTCAGCTACCCTAAAAGTAATTCTGTACCACTTGCACTTAAGTAACACGATGTAATAGTGATCGTTGCCGACAGGGACCGCCGAGACGAGTGTCATACATTCTTAGTGACAAACGTTTTCAAACGAGACATGGAATGCTTCTGTCAATGAATTCAGGTCCTTGTCAACCAGTTCCCGAGCGAAAATAGCGAAGGCAACCGCAGGTAATTGACATCTGCTGTCAAGTACCTCACAAAAGTCCGTTTCTAACGGTGACACATAAAGCCGAACGTCTTCGGTCGGCAAGACAAAACGTAAACGGGACAGTAAGTGGCTACTTGGACGTGTTTCACGAGATCTGGGGAGAAGTGATTTTGTCTTGTTTATAAGTACTGAAGGCGTCGAGTGCACCGACACCCGGTGTGGTATTTAACCTGCTATGTGCGATGTGTGTGGGTACGGCTGGATGTGGTTCTATGTCTATTAGAGGGTATTTTCCGTAGAAGCACTTGTGCCCACTCATCTTGGTTACCGTAAACTTGGACCGTGACCTTTATGTCTACATTCTATAGGTAATGGGCTGTCTTCCATATATGGAAGAACAATATGTTGTGGATAAACCTGTCCACCAAAACTACAACAATGGTGTTCATGCCTACATTCCTGGTTCGACTAGCAATCATCAACCCCTAGATTTGGTAGCCCTAAGTGATCTGACCGTCAACGAATGACTTCATCTGGATATGGAAATCCAGATGAAACCAATGTACTCTCACCCCCGTCGAACTGAGCCCACTATCAAGGCTAAAGTCGGTGTTACACGGAATTAGTGTGATATTCCTTAGTGATGAATAACTTTTGTCTGGTGTTCTTATTTTCCTCAATGCAATAGCCTGAACACTAATGTATCCCGAAAGCTCAAAAGTCACTGCCACAAGAGTAGAGACTTATTTAACTCTGCCTCTGCAGTTCAATCAATTATGGTAACCTATATTAAAATTGTTTTGTGAGGACGTGAGACACATCTGGGAGCAGTATATTTTCATTTCCTACCGTGCGGGAAATGTATGCATCGTGCGCTTGAGCAACTGGAGCAACGCCGAGTTGTTGCGCTACAGTCGACAAAAGGAGGTCCGACATTACATTATAAGGAATCCCATGAGTTTTGTCACCTCGGTGTGTTGGTCAGTCAGTGAAAAAGTGCAGTAGTATGTGATGAAATACACATGTTTTTCTATTTTTTATCTCTACATGTTTGCACATACAGTGGGAACACACCCACAGTATATTCTGTGTCATTTGATCAGGTTTCTTCCCACTTAATTGTGCCGCAAAACTGTTTCTTTTGTTCAGTGTGTTCCAATGAACCCGCTCCGAAAAATTTTTTAAGTTACATTAGAAGTTTTAATATTTCTTTGGCAGTTTTGATATCAGCAGGTGTTTTGCTACCTCGTGCATCTGGTCACAAGATCCGTTGGTAGTCATTGCTTTTCTAGCCAGACAGTGTGTACAATTTTTGAAATAAGTTCCATGTAGGAGTAGTAACATTGTTGTGAAATCCTATTGTGTTCTTCAGTGTACGCTCCGTGTGTAACTAGGCTTAGTTTTTACTGTCTGCCCTTCGAAATACTTTATGATTCAAGAGTTTGTAGAAACGTTGTAAGAATTTGTTGCTGTTGTGTTTTAAGATTTTTGGGATCCAGGCAGGTATTGCTGTTTTTTCAAACAAAGGAATTTTGATATTATTTTTTAAATTGTTAAATTTAATTGTGCCTCTCCTCAGTTTTGAAGTGTTAAAGATGTTAGGTTTGTAAAAGCCCAATCGATTGTGGGCAATCGGTACAGTTCAACTTTATTTAAGAAGTGTTTACTAGTTACTAGTTAGGTTCTTTGGATCACTGTAGGAAGGTGGTACTGTATGATGTATAAATTATTTAACGTAATAGTGTGATTAAATAATGGAATTTTATTAAATACGTTTGTTTATGTATGAGAAACTGCAATGTAAAAACTGGTTCATACTTAGGAATTTTGTATTGCATAATACAAAAGACATAGTGATTCCCCTCCGCCACGGAAGTGGTTTGGCGCGCAAAGAAAAGGTGGAAGTGGCGATCAGGATGACCGGAAAGCGAGAGAGCACAAGAGGTAGTCATTAACCAGCAGCCGACTAGTCAACAGCGCAGGTCCCGAGTGAGGCATCCAGTAATCAATTTGAAATGAAATGGCGTAAGGTGTGATTGCGGCTGTAAAATGGTGCTCTCGCATTGGAAATGGCTCTAAAAATGATATTCACGTCGCCAAGAAGAACTAAATAGAGCTTTTTACTGTGAAAGGAGAGGTCAGGTAGCCGCCACGTGATCGCCTTCACTATTGCGCCACTACTTCACCAGATTCAAAAGGTTAGAACTGTGTAACTTATGAACCAGAGTGTTTGTGAGAATATATTGCAATAATAATTCAAATATTGCAAAAACTGTGTTTAAACTTTGAGTCTGCCCTGTGCATATAACGAAGTTGGGTCGTAACCTTAACATGATAAAGTCCGAGTGTCCCCTGTATAAAGAACTGGGTATTGTAAGATCTATTTATATGTGCCTAAATTCAATGATAAGGTATTAATATGTAGCAAATTAAATTAATTGTTGCATAGACAAAGAGGGGCACATGATGCCAAATTTAAAAACGGCTCCAGTCTACTTTGGTTTGCTTCTACTTTTCAAGTGTCTTTGCTTTAATGTTAAGAAGCATAAATGTTTTCTGTGAAAACTAATTGCTTCACATGTTAGAGTTTTTCTACCTAAGGAAATCTGAAGTATTTATATAAAAGAGTCTATAGAAAAGAGATGTGTATAGTGTTAGCTTATTGCATTTGTGCTGTGTAAATGCGTGTTGTCCTAACTTGAACTCTGGTCAGGTGTCATTTAGTCTCGAGTTGTTATGATAACATCCCGTGTGATAAATTAGTACAAGGTTGAAGTGATGATTGTTGTTAACAGGGATAAAAATCTTTTCCATTACAGTGATTACTAAACTATGCTGTAGATAATTACTACTACTCACCATGTAGTCCGTTTGGTTGTAATAGGTGTTCACTGCACTTTACAAAGAAAGTAATTATGAGAATCTCCTTTTACAAGATTAAAGATAGATACAATGAGATTAACGTTTTCATATTATTTTGCCTAATTAGGTTGGCGACCGAATTTTGTTTCAATTACAGGAACTTTGTTAGTATTATTTATTACAAAATTTTAGACTTTCTTTTGTCTACCAACTGCTCCCCATACCGAATTTCATGTTCTATACCCTCTATCAGTTAGGTAACACTCGGTCAGATTAAAAAAATCTCCCAGAGGATAACACTATAATGTGCAGGTTTAAACCAATTTTTATCCAAGAATAGTTCTAAGCACTATGGGACTTAACATCTGAGGTCATCAGTGAAGTGTTGGCAGAAGAGCCAACACCGTGTTGCTAGAGGAGGCCGAAATGCACGCGTTTAATTACACGCAGACTGGCGTGAGGTCTGGAACAGTTTAATGTAATCAATATAGCCAATACGGTACGCTGTTTCTGGAATACTTAACTTTAATCCATAATCGGTGTACATCGCTCTTGACGGTACATTAATAATAATATCAATATAAACTGGTAATGGCGCCTTGCTAGGTCGTAGCAAATGACGTAGCTGAAGTCTATGCTAACTATCGTCTCGGCAAATGAGAGCGTATTTGTCAGTGTAGCATCGCTAGCAAAGTCGGCTGTACAACTGGGGTGAGTGCTAGGAAGTCTCTCTAGACCTGCCGTGTGGCGGCGCTCGGTCTGCAATCACTGACAGTGGCGACACGCGGGTCCGACGTATACTAACGGACCGCGGCCGATTTAAAGGCTACCACCTAGCAAGTGTGGTGTCTGGCGGTGACACCACAATCAGTCCCCTAGACTTAGAACTACTTAAACCTAACTAACCTAAGGACATCACACACATCCACGCCCGAGGCAGGATTGAACCTGCGACCATAGCAGCAGCGTGGTTCCGGAATGAAGCGTCTACAACCGCTCGGCCACAGCAGCCTGCACCAGTTTTGGTAATCACTACTACGCGAAATAGTGTTATAGGTTGTATAACGCTAATTTAACTGTGCTATATAAATCCACTGAATGTTTGTTGTAAATCTGATGTTGGGAATTTACAGAATAAAAATTTAATGGGTAAGAGACCACTCACAGCTCAACCCAGTCCCACCATTTACTTAGCTTTATTTGCTAGTAGCAGTGCGTGGTTATGGGTATGACGAGACTTGGATAGGAAATAGGATAATTTTGTACCTTGTTAGTTCAGTATTTTAGTGCTTAGGTGTCGGTTCCTTACCACGTCGTATACTACTCTGTTTACTGTTCTGTTTCAATATATCTACAAAGTAGATGACCCGAATGTTGGAATTGCAAATGGTTGAGCTGAACTACGGATCAGAAATCAGGGGTGCGGAAACCACTAGAGGTGCAACGAGAATGGGACAGTGTATTCGCAAGGTGCTGGACCACCCACTGGCCCTACCGGACGTTCAGCCAGCACAGGTGAGTGGGACTATCTCCAGTATCATTCTGCTCTGGCTGATCTAGCTTCAGTGATAGGAGTATTTGAAGTTGGTGAAATCTCATGGTCTCAAGTTGATAAGAGTTCGATCGCGAACGTTACATTATACGAACAGACTCAAGGATTTTAAAAGAAAGAAGGGTGTAGAACAATTTCGAAGACCTATCACTCCATTGTAGACCCAGATGAAATGTTTGCAAGATTGAACTCGCATACTGTTAGATAAAAACCGAATGTATTGATAGTGAAAGCTAAGCTAGTGAGGCAAAAAATAACAAGGATGGGATTGGAACAAAATAACGTTACGGCTCTATCATTTGCCACGATGCCTAATTTTTTAGTATAATAGTTGTGAAAAGATAGTATCAACATTAGCAAGGATATCAAACATACGGGACAGTTCCACTAGGATTTAAAGGACTAGGGAGTGGTGTTGAGATTGAAAGATTTTCAGTTTTGTCCGTTCTTGTCGCCAGTGATTTCTGACAATTTAGTACAGGTGTTACAGGAAGCTTTGAAGAGAAAGTTAGCACCTGTGCACCTCTATGAACTTTTTTGCAGGTGTCAGCTCCCTGGTTGAACACGCCGTGGGCAAGTTGGTAAATTATACCTTCGGGTACAACTTTCTGACGGGGGGCTAGAAGATACTGTTAGCAGAATGAAAATAGGTGCTCGATGTATGTCTCTCCGTATCAAAATAATAGGTTGTTAACAAGTTCTCAGAAGATATATTTCCTGAAGATAGGATGTGAATCATATTTAGTAACCTACCAAGGAATTTTGTGGAGTTGAAACAGCTCTTGTCGCAGTTTCAAGCAATTAGGACGGCTGATACGAATCGTTTCGAGGAAAATAATGTAGTAATGGTAAAGGAGAAGAATAAACAGTTTTCAGTTATGACAAGCAGGAAAATACAACTAGGTGCCGTCAGAGGAAGGGTTTGCCGCGACACTTGTCAGGTTGCGAAAAGATATTTGTGGCCCTCGCAGTTCAGATTCCAGTTTTAAGCTTGGAGATTAATGGAGAACCATTCTGTGTACTGCTGGATACGGGAAGTTCCTCGATGTTAATCAGTAAGCAATTTTGAAACGCACATAAAGACGCTGGTAAATATGAATCGCTATCACGGAAAAATGTAATGTGCAAATTAGCCAATATTAATTGACCTTTTTTTACTGGGCGAGTTGGGCATAAGATTATGAATTAACATTTTACATGACCCTTTCAGAGCAAAGTTGCGGAAGAATTATTAGTATCAATGATTCTAGGAGCGGATTTTGTTTACAGGATGGGTTATACCCTAATTAGCATTACAAGAAGTCTTTCTTCAATTTTGAGCCACATTTGGTCTTTAATTCTATAAGCTTGTTGTACAAGTTGGTGTTCACTTGATAGTTAACTGTAGTGATGGCAATTCCGGTCCTGTCTTCGAATTCAACCATTTAAGCCACGAACAGCGGGAGGAGTCGGAGCAATTATGTCGGGAATTAATTAATCGGCTAGGCCTGGTCAAGCATGGCGAGTATAAAATAGAACAGAGTGATAACATTCCAGAGGCACACCCCCGATATTAGCTATCTTCATTGCACATGAAATAATTAAAGATGCAGTGGATGAAATGTTGAGGTCTGGTGTGATTAGACCATCTAAGTCACCGTATTCGTCTCCCATTTTCTTAGTCCCAAGGTAAGGTTAGTGCAATACCCACGACTACATTTTACTCAGAATACTTTTCAAGACAGAATTGTGTGTGGAATTTGATCGAACATTATCGTGTTATCAGTGAAAAGAACTTCATTGACACTAAAAGATATTAATAAATAATTATTACTTGTGTAACAATTTAATTTTCTCTGTCAATAATATCTCAGGCAATGTTCATGGAAAACAGACAATGAAAATCATCTTTGGTTATCTGGGATAATTGTAAATCAAGGCGGCTTCTTCTTCGTACCATTGAACTGACTGGATGCGATTGACGTAACACTGAGGTCTGTAAGAAACTGTAATGGGTGTTGTTAATTAATACTTGCAAAATAGAGTTACTTTGGATGTGAAATGATTTTTATTTATTTCAAAGTTTAATTCATTGTAATTCTCATCCTATATAATTGTTAATCTTTCCGCTCCGCTACTATGAAGCGCAGCCATTAGCGTTAGTGATTTACAGCGCAGTTTATTAGCAAATGGTAGAAAAGTAATAAGTAATTTTCATTGAGAATATTTTTAAATGTTAATCCATAATGAGCCTAAAGCAAAATGATTTAATATATATTATTTGTTTGTGGTACAATAGGATCTGAAGCGACAATCGATGTCATCCACCATCTTAGTAAAATATTACAGCGACAGTTTTCAAAAGAAATTTTTATCAGACACAAATGTTGTTGGTTATAAATAATTACTATAATAATTGTTGATTGGTGGCCCAGAACCTACTTTGAAAAGACAAATTCAACTTAGTTTGAATCTTTAAATACAGTGCAGACAGCACGCTACGTTATATAAATTCTTATCCGCTGATGTAAGAAGCCTGATTATTTCGCGCTACTTTCTTGAAAAATTTAACAGGAAAAATACGTCAGTGTTGTGCGCGTGTAGTATTCTGTGCAAACTGTTCATTTTGCTAAAGGGAAGTGCTTCCACCTCATATAACAGTAGTATTAAATTTGATAAACGATCTGCAATTTAGTGCCATTTACACTACTTTACAAACAACATTGCTACACAAATCTCAGCTGGAGATTTCTTTAGCAAAGTGCCGATTATTAGCCGGGAATACCAATGTTCAGATGAAACGACTTATAAATTGATAATAAGTTACTGGTTTTATTGGTGATCTTGCTGAAATAGCACAAGACATAATCAAGCCACGAATGCTGCACACGCCACATTAGGTAGATGGTTGATTATCATGGAAATCATATTGGGATCCACTCCTTTGGTGGATTTACATTCTTGCTTTGCATGGTTCCAGAGAGCTAAGGTGTTTATAACATTTGATGAAATGCCTCTGAGCACTATGGGACTTAACTTCTGAGGTCATCAGTCCCCTAGAACTTAGAACTACTTAAACCTAACTAGCCTAAGGACATCACACACATCCAAGCCCAAGGCAGGATTCGAACCCGCGACCGTAGCGGTCGCGCGGTTCCAGACTGTAGCGCCTAGAACCGCTCGGCCACCCCGGCCGGCTAACATTTGATCTTAACCACGCATATTTTCAGTTGCTATTAGCGGAAGAATCTATGTCATTAACTGTCTTTTCGACCAACGGGATTTTTTGGAGTGCAATTGGGTTCCATTGGGTCTCTCAGCGGTGTTGTCGCGCATTTCGACAATGTTTTCCCTGATCTGAAGTTCAGTTGCGCGTACAGCAACTTGGACAATTTAATCATTTGAAGGCTGGGATTTCAAGAGCTCCTAGGGCAAGTTAGAGAAGACTCTAACCATCTGAAAGAGGTCACATCTACGGTCAAACACTGCAAGGTGAAATTTGCGCAGCCAGAGATTTCCTTTCTGGGACTTACAGTAACCTCTGCTGGCGTCACTACTGATCAAACTAGAACAGAATAAATCCACAGCTGCCCGCCATCTAAAAACATGAAACGGGTTGCACGTTTTGTAGGTATGGCAATTTCTTTCGTAAATTCGTCTCCAGTTTTGCGCAGTTATCTGCTCCTCTTAAAGAGTTAAGGTAAAAGGGACAAATGTTATTTTGGGGTCCCTCCTAGCGGGCCCCTGTGGAAGGTATAAAGACCATGTGGCATGTGTGCCTGTACTGTCGATTCCATATTTTGAAAGGGAATTCATTGTCTAAAATGATGTTGGCAGTTGTCACCGTTTAGATACAACAATATCAAATCGATAGGAAGAAGGAAGGAAGATTGGATTTAACGCCATTAGAGGCGAAACATGAGTTCAGATTTTATAGGATGGGGAAGTAAATCGGGCGTGCTCTTTCAGAGGAACCATCTCGGCATTCGCCTGGAGCGATTTAGGGAAATCACGGTAAACGTAAACCTGCAAGGCCGGGGACGTTTTTGAACCGTCGTCCCCCTAAAGCGAGTCCAGTGCGCTAACCCCGACTCCATCTCGTTCGCTAATTGGTGGGTGGCCGGTGGTGTAATCCTATGGTGGTCCCACGCCACTGTAAGTTAAGTGCGTAGTGTACGAACTTGAGGCCTTGGCCATTTCATTTGCTTTGGAGAAATGTAAAATGTATGTGGAGTACCAGACGTTTCAGTTAGAGACAGATAACCAGGCTCTCAGCTGGCTGCTTGTGCGGCCGAGGCAGACTGGGCAGATAGCCTGATGGATGGTGAGGATATCCGATTTTCAATTTACGGTTAAGCATACCTGAGGGACGAAGAACGTTGTTGCATACGGCCTATGCTAAATGTGTGACGATGAAAGCGAAGAAACGGTAAACAAGTGCAAGCCATTCGAACTGAATGAGGGGACGTAGTGACCAGTTGCGACGAGGGTACGACTCCCTCTTATGGACATTGCTCAACAACAAGAAGAAGGCCCAGAACTGATTAAGGAATTTTTGAGAAATGGGGAGACTGTTAAGCCGTGTCTGATAAGCGGTAATATTTTACGCGGCGCAGTTCGAGGACGTCAAGGCGACAAATTTGTCTTGTCATCGGACCTTGTGCCATGCTTATTTAAGTGTTTTCATGAAACACCGGTGGAAGGAGACTTAAGTAATTTTATGCGTAGATTGGAGGTTTGTGAGAGATTCATTTGGCAAGCATGGGCAAGCAGAATCAGAATTTTGCACAGATGTATAAAACCTGATGTCTTACAAAACCTGCATTGAACGACCGGCATCTGATGCCTTTTTCCGAAGACGAGTTAGCTCCCTTGAGCAATATTATTATGCACTATGTCGGCCCATTTCCTAGATCAAAGACGGAAACGGTTCGCACTTGTGTGCAGAGATACGTGTGCTTGATTCTGCTGGTTACTCCCTGTATGGAACGTCAACGCAGTGGCAACCACGATGTGTTTGAAAGGGGTCTATGGAATATTTAGACCGCGTAGGACCATTGTATCAGATAATGCGACAGCCTTATTTTCGCTGCGTTTAGAAACTTCTGTTTTGAAATGAGGATAGCCTATACTTCAACAACCTTTACTATTAAACCCCTCGTTTGCAGAGAGAGTTAACAGAAATTTGCGGGCAGCCCTGATCGCCTTCCACCATGATGAACACACTAAGTGGGACATGTCCTTGTGCTGATTCAGTTGTGAGTTCATTACCGCTATTCACGATGTGCACAAGGAAACCTCGATTACACTTACGTTTCCTTTCCAGCTAAATCCCCCCGCTACCGATCTGTGTGCTAAATTGATGCGTTACCAAACAGCACTGACACTGTGCAAAATTCAAGAAACGTGGGACAACCAAGGTAAAACAAACATGAGAGCGTTTCTGAGTATTATAACCAGGGGAGACGGCCCACCTCCAAGAAATCTGGAGATCAAATATTTGTCAAGGAATTGGGGGCGGCAAGTACAGTCACCGAGATGTTCATGGGCAAGCTGTTGCCTCGCTTTATGGAGCTCTTTGAAATTACAAGGTTGTCGTTAAATCTTGCTGTGTTTAACGCTGTGATCCTTACGGAAGGACAATCTTCACGATTAAATAATTTGCGGAACTCTTCAAAGAATTTGTTGCTACTGTCTGCTATGATTGTTTTGGGATATCAGGCACGTATTACTTTCTTAAAAACTGTTAATTTGATCTTACAATTTTTTAAATTTTGAAACATGATTGTGGCTCTCCTCAGTCCTGAACTGTTAAAGAGATAACCTTGTACAATGCACATTTACAATGTGCCACATAAATTTTCGGAATATTTGTTGTAAAATATACGTTGGAAATTTGTAGAACAAAACTTTTATGGGTAAGCGACCACTCATAGCTCAACCCAGTCCCATCACTCCCTCTAGCGGCACACGGTGTGAACTAGTAAGTCCTTTTACTATGCTTATATGTGCTCCACCGATGAGGGTTGGTTTGGTTGTCTTGTGAGTCGCATGTCGTATTGTGTCTCGTATTGTCTCGTATCGTACCCTCCTAGTGAGAACCGCTCCTAGATTCAACCACTGCTGTAGGATTATCTACCACGTTTCAACACAGTTCTCTCATCTTTTCATGTTTCAATGTTTAAATTACTCATATTCGCCCGTGCATTCATTCACAGGTACCGAGTGTATTCACTTTCCACCACAACATCCCAGCTGGTGCGTCGTGCAGTTTTACTTAGTGGCACAGTCATATACAGTATTACTTTATATGATAAGAAACATTTTATTTTGTAAGATAATATCTAGTGATTTATGATCAATTTTAAGACAGTTTGAGGAAGATAGTCCCTGTAGCAGCGGGAGAGAGCGGATGACTGCTCGCCGGTAGTTCCAGAAATGCTAAAAACTTGGAATAGCGCTGAACTTACTCTTTTCACTCACTGAAAGCAAGAACAAGAACACATCCGTTAGTTACTGTCGTAGTAGTCACGCCTCAAGAAGGTGGTAGTCCAAAAACTATAACTGAGTTTCATGATTGACAAACTTCTTATTACTAAGAGGCAAGCTAGTACTCAAAATAGTGAAACTGATTTTTACGATGAACCGGAACGCTAGGTCAGCAGAATCTGCTTATTAGTACAAAGAAAAAACAGCCAAAGTTGCCAATTTCACTTTTTTTATTCACTTGATGGCTAGTTTCTGGCCGGGACCCATTCTCAAATCATCCTACAGGGCACTTGCCAAAAATATAGAACATATCGTATCAAGAATTACGTGACATACACTAGTGTCCAAAATTAAAGCAACTAACCGCTGTTTCTCCGTTTTGTGTCTAATTCTCGATGTGATTCTACAAACTGTCAACAGATGTCAGTACGATTGTGTTGTGCACGGAAGGTGGCATTTTGGTGAACGGCGACCACGCCAACGACGGCCTCAGGGCATCTATCATACGGGATAGTGTTTGTCAGGTACTCCTTCATCCACAACTGCTTTGTACGCAGTCACTGATGGTGCAATATGGCTCGGAGAAGACGCCTACCACAATCTCTGCGATTGAGGCCATAGGAAAAATGGAAGCAGGCGGCTGCAAACTGATGTGGCCGATGGCTTAATGTGAATCGTTCTGCTGTGTCTCGGATGTGGCGACAATTTATAGAGACCGAAACTGTATCTCGAAGACCAGGACAGGTCCCATCGTTCGTGACATCAGAAACAGAGGACTGCTATTTGTCAATAAGGGCATGACGGTACCGTCTTAGAACTGCACGGCAACTGACATCTGACCACGCAGCATCCACTGGACGTGTTGCAGCGAGGGATACTGTGTACTGAAGGCTTCGGCAGAGTGGCCTTTATCGTCGGACACCTGCTGTTTGTGAACCTCTGACGCGTCTTCACAGAAGGGACTGTCTAAATTGGAGCCATCAACGTGCCACCTGGACGATCGAAAAGTGGGCCAATGTTATTTCATAGATGAGTCCCGATTCGGTGTGGAGAGTGATTCCCGAATTCGCATCTCGAGGGAACGTGGAACTCGATTTCGGGACCCAAACACTGTGGAAACAGACCAATACAGAGGAGGATCCCTAATGGTATGGACAGGGGGACTATGTTAAACAGACGAACACCTCTTCACGAAATTGTACTGGTGATTCGCAAGGTTTAACTGCTGTCGGGTACTGTGACGAGATCTTGGAATCACATGTGCTGTTGTTGTGAGGTGATGCGGGCCCAGTGTTCGTATTGTTCTTCATGTACATCTACACAGATACTCTGCAAATCACATTTAAATGCGTGGCAGAGGGTTCATCGAACCACCTTTACAATTCTCTATTATTCCAGTCTCGTATAGAGAGTGGAAAGAACGAACACCTATATCTATCCGTATGAGCTCTCATTTGGCTTATTTTATTGTGGCGATGGTTCCTCCCTATGTAGGTTTGTGCCAAGAATATGTTTTCGCATTCGGAGGAGAAAGTTGGTGATTGGAATTTCGTGAGAAGATTCCGTCGCAACGATAACGCCTTCTTTCAGTGATGTCCAGCCCAAATCCTGTATCATTTCAGTGACACTCTCTCCCATATGTCGCGATAATACAAAACGCGCTGCCCTTCTTTGAACTTTTTCGGTATACTCAGTCAGTCCCATCGGGTAAGGATCCCACAGCGCGAAGCAGTATTGTAAAACAGGACGGACAAGCGTAGTGCAGGCAGCCTCTTAAGTAAGTCTGTTACATTTTCTAAGTGTCCTGCCAATAAAACGCAGTCTTTGGTTAGCCTTCCCCACAACATTTTCTATGTGTTTCTCCCAATTTAAGTTGTTCGTAATTGTAATTCCTAGGTATTTAGTAGAATCTACGGCTTTTATATTTGACTGATTTCTCGTGTAAACGAAGTTTCACAGATTCCGTTTAGCACTCATGTGGATGACCTCACACTTCTCGTTATTTAGGGTGAACTGCCAATTTTGGCACCATTCAGCCATCTTTTCTAAATTGCTTTGCTGTTTCTTTTGATCTTCTGATGACTTTATTAGTCGATAAACGACAGCGTCATCTGCCAACTACCTAAGACGGCTGCTCATATTATCTCCCAAACCGTTTATATAGATAAGCAACAGCAAAGGGCATATAACACTACCTTGGGGAAGCCAGAAATCACTTCTGTTTTACTCGGTGACTTTCCGTCGATTACTACCAACTGTGACATCTCCGACAGGAGATCCCAAATTCGGTCACACAACTGAGACGATATTCCATAAGCACGCAAATTCATCTTTTTGATTTGCAGCTTCTTGTGTTGACCGTGTTTTCAGTTAAAATTGTAGGATGCGAGGTCCGTTATGAAAAACATTGTTTTTTCTCAGCATCCAAACATATTTCAACACCACTGCGTCATCATCAGTGGATATACGTATTATTTATTCCGTAATGTGAACATTTTTGTTAAATGATTACAAAATTACTTGGATGTTTATTTCAGACAATAGTTCGTTTCTTTCTGTTAATACCTTTACACTTGGTGTGTATGAATTTTTCGGATCGCTTGTGTATTATTTAATACAGGTAGCTTGTCATCTGCAACCAAACGATGTTAATGAGAAAATTTTGCTGGGAGTAAATTTATTATTCTAGAATGTAATTTGGTTTGCCGCGATGTTTTCCGCTCCTGTATTCGTTTTTACTTACGTTTTCGTGTGGCAAACCCTTTTATTCTTCGCATCATGGTGACCTGAGCATCAAGACACTTGCAGTAATTCTTTTCTTATTTGGAAGATACTATGATGTTTGCTAACTGTAAAAGGGCTCTCAACAGAAGTTGGAAATAATTAAGATAAATAAAGTTGTTTTGCTTCTAACGCGATGCTCGTATTCGTAAGTGATGATTGAGACAATGTATAGCACTCACATCCAATGATATTTTACAGTTAATTTTTAATATATAATAACCTTATTGAGTGGTTTAATTACGAGCATTATTAATTTTCAAAGAGTCAAAATACAAGGTCTAAAGTTACTGTCGTATTGTGACTTAACCCAAGTCAATACGAGTTTCCAGATCCATGTCTTACAGATTAACTAATTTTCTCAAGAAGCTATTGTCTTAGTTATAATCGATTTAATTAAAATGTATGCTAAGCAACAGCCTTACACAACAGCTGTTTGCTAACTATACAATTTAAAGTGCTAACAGAGAGAAGTGCGAAGGGCGTTACCATTACGCACATAAAAGTAAGATATTTTATTATTTCAGGGATAGACTTCATTAAGCACATGGACCATTATTTTCAAACCGATCAAGTTTTATTTTATTATGAGAGCCAACAGATCAATAGTGTTGAATCAGACTTAGTTTTTGGGTTACGTAAATTCATTCAATTTTGGTTTGGCTTAGAGTTATCGACAGTCTACATTCTCACAGCTAAATAAAATTTACATTCTCGCAGCCAGAAAGGATCAGTACAGGACAAAGCGCTTACGGGACGAGATACAATACATGTTTACATGCCACTTCCATATAAACAGTTATGTTTCAGATCACTGTGAGTCACGTAAATTCAATCATATTTAAAATGCACATGTTTCACTTATTACAAACGCGCATGCTTCAGTGTGAAAATTCGCCTATTTTTCCAAACCAGAGCTGAGTTTACGCATGGCCGCGTAAGTCAGGTCAATACTTTATGAAAAGGCGTGACTACGGTACAAAAACAATCGTGTAATTTTTTCCCTTATGTCATTGCGAAGCCACGCTAATGCTAATTTCACCAGCTATAGTGATCGATAGAAAATTACATCATTCCATCTATAAAATCATTATTTACTTAAATATAGCAGGAAATAATGAAATTCAACAAGTTAACTGTGCAGCAAAATATTCTCCCCTTCGCGTGCTATAATTTACCGGGCCCTCTTTTCAGTGGATGACAAATATTTCATTATAGCTATGTTGTTAGCGTGTGCGAGAGCAAGTGAACCACAAAATAAAAATAATTTTCTCGAGTTTGGAAGTACATATAGGTCTCATACCTAGTTTAAAGGAAAATTCGAGATATTGCCTGAATTTCACATACAAGAATGTTTCATCTAATGCACAAAAACGTAATTTTTTCTCCTAATTTAGCCCAGTGTGATACCTGAATGCGAATAACAGAGTGAACATGACCAATAAAGAAATGATGGGCACTACACCATAGAGCTAACAAATGAAGCTGTTACGTAAAAGTCAATTTTTTTACTGAATAGTTTCTGTAAAATCGTGTGAAAAAACTGCAAGGCTAGCGGATCGTACGGCATGTTCTATGCGCTAGGGCACTGCCGCATGTTGAATAGCGGGTGAAAAGAGTTCTCAGTGTGTAACCGTAGACGCGTACAGTTACACTAGATAGAGCGGCGGGTCGGCACGTGATCTAGCGGCTTTGTGTCTTCCCACACCTACTTGGGCCAGAGTCCTTGGCTGGTGACAAGCAATAAGGTAACACCAGTGGTTTTTCGACTATGTGGAAGGATGGTCACATCGGCAATGAATTCTGTTTCATTCAGACCTGTCTGACGTCGAGTTTCGTACTATGAGCTGGTCGACATTCTGAGGGTTCCAGCATGTTACGCCATACTGGTTGGGTGAGATCACAACACGCTCTTAGATATAGCAACGATTTTCACGCGTGTCCTCATAAATTCATGTGGAAGCACTTGTTTTTGGAGTAACAGGTAGTAGGAGCAATTTCTCATGAGCTGCGCTTGATGGTATTAAAGACGGAACTTCGCTTCCCCTTCGGATCTGAATCCCATGTCCACCTGCAGAGTGGTATCTAGTCGTTCGTGATTCATTTACGAGCATTCATGGCATTGATTCCCTCTGCCATTCCCTTAAACCAAAATGAAACCATTTTTGTGAACATCGTAAAAACTTGACATATTATGCCCCTTTGTTTGATACAAGAAGGTGCTTGTAGTCACCCGTGTAAAGCTGTTTGTTAGGTGTCACTAATAATGAACATTATGTAAGGTTGGGCCAGGGGATTCTATTTCTATTTTATTTCAAGAGGTTTATTTCATTTTCTTGTTACGGTCATGCATTAACAGGTAGTAGCTTCAGCTTCCTGTAATTTTCTCGTCGCAAGATCTGGTGTAAGCATGTCAGCACTGAGGTGGGCAATTGCGAACACGTGCCTCCCTGTAACGCCGCTTACGCGAAGCTGACCAGGTCACGCTTCGGAACTTTCCATGCCGCCCCCAAGGTTTTCTCGGCTCATGACCAGTCAGGGTGGAGGAAGCTGCCTGGCAGAAAATCCAAAGCGATTCTGGTACTATGTGAAGTATGTTAGCGGCAAGAAACAATCAATGCATTCTCTGCACGATAGCAATGGAGATACCATCGAAGACCGGGTTGCCAAAGCAGGGTTACTAAACACAGCCTTCCGAAATGCCTTCACAAAAGAAGACGAAGTAAATATTCCAGAATTCGAATCCAGAACAGCTGCCAACATCACTAACATAGAAGTAAATATCCTCGGAGTAGTGAAGCAACTTAAATCACTTAATAAAAACAAGTCTTCTGGTCTTGACTGTACACCAATTAGGTGCCTTTCGGAGTATGCTGATGCTTTAGCTCCATACTTAACAATCATGTACAACCGTTCGCTCGACGAAAGATCCGTACCCAAAGACTGGAAAGTTGCACAGGTCACACCAATATTCAAGAAAGGTAGTAAGAGTAACCACTACATTACAGGCCCATATTGTTAACGCCGATATGCTGCAGGATTTTAGAACGTATATTGTGTTCGAACATAATGAATTACCTCGAAGGAAACAGTCTATTGACACTCCGTCAACTCGGGTTTAGAAAAAAACGTTCCTGTGAAACACAACTAGCTCTTTATTCACGTGAAGTGCTGAGTGCTATTGACAAGGGATTTCAGATCGATTCCGTATTTCTGGATTTCCAGAAGGCTTTTGACACTATAGCAGACAAGCGGTTCGTAGTGAAATTGGGTGCTTATGGAATATCGTTTCCAATATGTGACTGGATCTGTGATTTCCTGTCAGAGAGGTCAGAGTGCGTTGTAATTGACGGAAAATCACCGAGTAAAACAGCAGTGATTTCTGGCGTTCCCCAAGGTAGTGTTATAGGCCCTTTGCTGTTCCTTATCTATATAAACGATTTAGGAGACAATCTGAGCAGCCATCTTCTGTTGTTTGCAGACGACGCTGTCGTTTATAGACTAATAAAGTCATCAGAAGATCAAAACAAACTGCAAAATGATTTAGAAGAAATATCGGAATAGTGCGAAAAGTGGCAGTTGACCTTATATAATGAAAAGTGGGAGGTCATCCACGTGCGTGCTAAAAGGAACGCGTTAAACTTCGGTTACACTATAAATCAGTCTAATCTAAAAGCCATAATGCTACTAAATACCTAAGAATTACAATTACGAACAATTTAAATGGGAGGGAACACACAGAAAATGTTGTGGGGAAGGCTAACCAAAAACTGCGTTTTATTGGCAGGACACTTAGAAAATGTAACAGACCTACAAAGGAGACTGCCTACATTACCCATGTCCGTCCACTTTTAGAATACTGTTGTGCGGTGTGGGATCCTTACCAGATAGGACTGACTGAATACATCGAAAAGTTCAAAGAAAGGCACCACGTTTTCAATTATCGTGAAGTATGGGAGAGAGTGTTTCAGAAATGATACAGGATTTGGAATGGACATCATTAAAAGAAAGGCGTTTTTCGTTGGGGCGGAATATTCTCACGAAATTCCAATCACCAACTTTGTCCTCCGAATGCGAAAAATATTTTGTTGACACCAACTTACATAGGGAGGAACGATCACCAAGATAAAATAAGGGAAATCAGAGCTTGTATGGAAAGATACAGGTGTTCATTCTTCCCACGCGCTATACGAGATTTGAATAATAGATAATTGTGAAGGTGGTTCTATAAAATCTCTGCCATGCACATAAATGTGATTTGCAGAGTATCCATGTAGATGTAGTTGTAGATATAGATGTAGATGGCCACGCTGGAGATGCCCTGCCGGCAAATGGCCGAAACGCTCTCTCTGCTGCGCACCCTGCAGCTGGGAACATCTTCTTCCCCTCCTGGTACTGCGGTGCCGAGGACTTTGTTTCTGTAGCTGCCACGCCATTCGGACTAGTCCGAATGGCAGCCACCACTTTTCTTTACCTTCGCCCACGTTTGCTGCAAACTATGTTTCGCCCACCACTACGTCTTGGTCACCCCAGTCCTTACTCATGTTGCCCATTAAAATTTTTGGTCTCTCTGCTAATAAATGGCCTCATTTCAAGAAAAGAACACTGTCTTTCAATATGCCTTGGCTGATCGCAACAGAGCCGTTCTTTACAAAGTTTGACTGAATCTACAGCAGCATCAGCATTCCTCTGTTTACTATGTAGAACCTCTTCGAACCACATGGCCCTTCATATTCAGAACCAGCAATGGTCATTTCCTGACTCCTTGGTAAATTCAACGGCTCTGTTTAAACAAACAATGCACCGTTCATATTTCCCGTTCTATTTCACCTGTCCTGTAAGTACTTGTATCACAGTTTGCTGGTGCCTGCAGAACCATCGGCAGCCTCACTTGTGATATGTTCTCTTAATCAGCTTGTTGAAAGTCATTACAGTTCAGGAGCTGGTATTTTGGAAGTGTACTCTCAGGTTTCACTGCGAGTCCATATCTCACAAATGGCATATACGAAAGCATTGCTTATAAACAGGACCTCTTTACACTCGGAAACCATTAGATTTGAACATTTCCCGCACCAATATTACCTAAACTACTTCCTTCTAAGGCACAGAACGAATATTTCTTGGCACTGAGTATTTTTGAAACAGATTGATTCATCTCATAGGTCTGACTGAATATAGCCTTAAAATCAGTTAAAATTGTGTTCCCGAATTGTAGTTATACATTCAAGTTAAAGTTTCAGGACAACGGTTAGCTTTGAGTGTGGTAGGTCAGACCATTCCTCAGTGCTGCATTAGTATCTAGTATTCTTGTTGCCTAGCAGCCATTACCCTCTGCATCTTCATGCATGAGTAACTCACTGTATGCACACGTCAGTGGAGTCAGAACAGGGGCCGGAGCACTGTGTGCTGTAAGCTTCTTCGTGTTTAGCAGTGACTAGTCTGATGTTGGCACAAATCCGTCCGGCAGACTTGTGGCACAGTACGGTGAGCCAGCCAGTCTGTGGATGGTTTTTAGGCAGTTTTCCATCTGCCTCAGCGAACGCAGGCTGGTTCCCCTTACTCCGCCTCAGCTACACTATGTCGACGATTGCTGCGCAAACAAGTTCTCCACGTACGAGTGCACCATTCCACGCAAAATAGGGGTTACTCTAGTCTGGTGTGAGGCGTTCGCTGCCGGGAGGGGGGAGGGGGGGGGTCCACCGGTGGCGGAACCGCACAATAACCCTGAAAGAGTGGTTCGGTGTGGGGCGGCGCGGCGGAGGGGTGAAGTGGACTGCAGTACTCGTCGTGGGGTTGTGGACCAATGCGGCTGTGGTGGCAACGGAGCCTCTCCCCAGTTAACATACAATACAGTACAATACATACAATACAATGTGATGTTGCCTGATATTTTTAAAACTACGTGAAAAACCATTTGTTGTGACTCGTGAAACTGCCTCTGGGTGTTGAGCCGCCCAGAGTGGTCGAGCGGTTCTACGCACTTCAGTCTGGAACTGCGCGACCGCCACGGTAGCAGGTTCGAATCCTGCCTCGGGCATGGATGTGTGTGGTGTCCTTAGGTTAGTTAGGTGTAAGTAGTTCTAAGTTCTAGGGGACTAATGACCTCAGAGTCCCATAGTGCTGAGAGCCATTTTTACTGGGTGTTGAGCACTGTTTTATGTACATCGAATAGTTACAAAGTAGCAACGTTACGTCAACATGTTGGTTGAAAAGTATCGCAAATAATTTTAGATTTTTCCGCTCCACCACTATCCAAGCTTAAAGGGAGGCCCTGACTCCGCACTGGGCGGAGTCACAGTTATAGTGATATGGCCTTGTTCCTAGGTGGCTTAACAGGAGGTCTGGAAACGTTGTTTTCTGCTCGCGCCTTTCACCCGTTTTTCCAGTCCTGATGAGATAGGCTTTCCTTTTGTGCAATAAACTCGCAGTGGATTCGAATAAATAGCAAATGTTTTTCGCAAATGGAACGTGATTGGAGCTTGCAATCCTGCACTGCAGCCTGACGTTAACATGCGGGTTGCCGACTTAGAGATGTTTGACGCAGCGCCAGAGTTTTGATGGCACGCTTCCCAATCTGTTCGGAAAATATAAGGGCTGGTTTGTAGAGGAGCCAAGAGTGTGGCTAATGTGAAGTTGGCACCATGTGCTCAGATTCGAGCAACAAACTCATAACAGTTATGTAGAGACAAAACACACCTCATATACGCAAGCTCCGTAGACAGCAGACTCATAGCGCTTTGATACAGTAATTTCGGCGTTCATTTGACTTTATGAAACGAAATAATGAAAAACAAAGTAAACGTTATTTTGTCCAAGTAGAGCAGAATAAAGCTGAAAATTGGATTGAACTCTGCTGCGATTAGCCAGAAACAGAGCTTTAAATTAATAATGTGTAAGCGAAACCCGTCGGTTTACACAGTACTGTTTAGAATAATTTCGTTGTAGCAGTATACGAAACCTGGGTCTGACAGGTGCGAGAATTATCGAACAGTCAGCTTAACAGATCATGGAACCACTTGTAAGAATAATGTGGAGATGGATGGAGAAGAAAATTAAGGATCTGTTAGATTACGGTCAGTTCTTGTTTAGGAAAGATAAAGCCACTACAGAGGTTTTTCTTACGTTGTACATGATAAGGGGAGCGTGTCTTAAGAAAATTCAAAGGCTGGTTCATAGGATCCGTCCACCGAGTTAAAACGTTCGGTAAAGTTAAATGGTGTAAGATTTTGGAAAAGCTCGAGTAAACTCGTATGTATAAGCTATTGGTAAATACGGGTAACATACAACACGTACAAGAACCAAAAAGGACAAATGAAGATGGAAGACTAAGTGCTCGGATTAGAAGGGGAATATTTATTAATAACTGTTCATCTTGATCGCACATTATTACATTATACACAATATGAACGGTTAATGCTTACAGTTTTCATCAGACCATTACGCGCATTCTGTTACGAATATCAACTTCAAGGGCATTATACAGTACACTCATGTACACGAACCAAGTGATAGAAGACAGTCCCTACTGTTCTATATAAACATCGAAAACGCAATGACGGAAATGGAATAGTAGTTTGGAGTTAGGATCAAAATTCATGGTGAAATGGTATCAATGACATGATTCGTTGATGACATTGAAATCCCCAGTGAATGTGGGGAAGAATTCCAAAATATGATGAGCGGCATGAAGATTCAAAATGGCTCTAGCACTATGGGACTTAACATCTGTGCTTATCAGTCCCCTAGAACTTAAACCTAACTAACCTAAGGACATCACACACATCCACGCCCGAGGCAGGATTCGAACCTGTGACCGTAGCGGTCACGCGGTTCCAGACTGAAGCGCCTAGAACCACACAGCCACAGCGGCCGGCGATGTTACTGTCCTTTCCCTCATTTCTATTCATTATTTTATGATAAACTCTATGTAGTTTTTGAACTTTTTCATCCTTGTCGTAAAATAATCTAATGAGAACACGCTGTAAACTGAAAGTGAACCAAAGAAAGAAGAATGTCATGAGAAGTAGAGGAAATATGAATAGCGATAAACTTGACATCAAAATTGGTGGTCACGATGTGAACAGTATTAAGGAATTACGTTAACTAGGAAGCAGCCCGCCAGGTTTGCCGAGAGAGCACCGAGCGGGAATGTTCTTGTTTATTTCACTTGCCGCAGCGTTGCTTACGTGGGGTTTACCTCGTTAGTGTTGTTCTGTCTGCCGAGTGAGTTGTAGCGCCTCCGCTCCACATTTACTGTCTGTTTGTGTTCGTCTACTTGCAGCGGCGTCATCCCTCCGCTATGGCTACCATGGTTTCCACGGGTATTCGACGAAAAGGCAGTGTGAGCTTTACTTTCGATAAAACAACGCCACATGTGCAGCCCGGGACTCTAGAAATACACGATTGACTTGTCGATACAATTCATGTGAACTCTGATCGGGTCGGGTCCACACCGCTTATTTCGATGCAGACGAGTACGTGTTTTACGTGAAATTTTTATGGATCCCCTCCCCGTTAAAAGATTACTGTCGAGACATGGTTCTCAAGTCCCGTTCAAGCATCGCGGTAATTCCGATAGTATAGAGTCATTCGCAGATGCTGAAATCGAATATGCCAATTTTCGAGTGTTCAACCTCCCGCCAGGAGTTTATGACAACTTTCGGAAGGACATATTGACTCCTTTTGGTAACGTAAAAAACGTCCGTGGTGAGCGCTGGTCTACTCAACACAAATTACAGTGTTATAGTGGAATTACTTCCGTTGAAATGCATGTCAAACGCAATATTTCACCACATTTACAAGTGTGTTGTTATCTCGTCGGTGTCATGTATTCTGTTCAAGAGGCAACCTGCTTCCTATGTAATGAAAGTGGACGCGTTCGATCTAGTTGTCAGCGGCGGGTTTTTGTATTAAAGCAGTGTCGCAAAGTAGCGGGGGCTGATCTTGTTCCTTTCACTCCCGACGTCAGAGTCAGACCTACTTCTGCTTCGGATTATAATGAACAAACAGTCAGTTCTGATAATCGTGTCAATTAATTTCCGCCATTACTTCTGCGATAGGTTCACAGTCCTATTGGCCCCAGGATAAAACCTATAACGGCAACAAACAAGCGACGTTATACTAAGGATGGTGATGGTGAGGATTTGGCTGTGCCTTCTGCGCAAACCTCCTCCGTATCGATTGCGTCCCCTGCTCCTCTCAATGCTACGATACCTACCGTCCGTGGCACTGTGAGTGGCGAAGAATTTATCTCCAGCATCCCTCCTGCTTGCGAAGTGGCTCCTTCTGCGCTGCCTGTGTGTGGAGAGGGAGCGGTCCCCCCCCCCCCTCCCCCTGTGTCTTTGTGTCCTCCATTACAGTCTGAGACATTGCAGTGTCCTCCTGTTCCTTCATCTTCAGCCGCCAACGGTATCCCAAATTTGCCGACTACAGCAATTCCAGAGGAGAATAAAATGAGCGACCAAGTATCACCTGTAATATTAGTAGTTCCACAGAATGCTTCCGCCTTAGTAACTGGAACTGCATTACCGGACCATAGTTAAGGTGGGGGGGGGGGATGAAGCTGTGCCTATGACCCCGCCCACGCCACCGTCTACAGAGGCCTGAATCCCACGTAGCCGACAGAAACATCATATACAACCTTACCGTGCTATGGCACATAAGGAATCTACCAAAAAATGTTTGCAATGACAAGGGTTCTGGTTCCACCATGTCTGATTCCTCTGTGGATTCCGCAATGGACCTTGATTCTCACCTGTGTACCTAATTCTAGTCAGGGGTTCCGTATATCCCTGCCCAGCTGTGATCCATGACCCAAGCCTGCACTTTGCTTTCCTTAAATGTTAATCGTGTGGAATCAGAATTACCGTACGATTGGCTTCGCTGCGTCAGTTGATTCATGATGTGCGGACATAGATTTCTTACAGGAGGTGTTATTTAGTAATTTCTCCTTACCTGGTTTTCGATGTGGCGTCGAATGTAATAAGACCTGCACGAAGGCTGCCGGACCTGCCCCGCCAAACGCTCATTGACGCCAAACGCTCATTTCCATTTTTGCCTGGTTTTCCTATGATCTTTAATAAAGCACATGAATATTCTACAGGGACCGCCTTATTCTTTCGCGAAGGGATGCCTATTGCTGAGGCGGAAATGTTGGATTCTGGCAGGGGCATACGTTGTCAACTTTTTAATCCTACCTTGGTTCCGCTGGCCGGGGAGGCCGAGCGGTTCTAGGCGCTACAGTCTGGAACCGCGCGACCTCTACGGTCGCAGGTTCGAATCCTGCCTCGGGCCTGGATGTATGTGATGTCCTTAGGTTAATTAGGTTTAAGTAGTTCTAAGTTCTATGGGACTGATCACCTCAGAAGTTAAGCCCCGTAGTGTTCAGAGCCATTTGAACCATTTTTACCCTGGTTCTTTTACATGCCTCTCCTGGCACAAGTCGCGAAGTGGATCGTTCGCCTTTTTATAAAGAGGATATTGTTTATCTGTTGCATAAGAATACTCCGGGTATTCTGTTGGTTGGTGATTTTAACTGTGTATTGTGTCCTGCAGGTCAATCTCCTAATTTTCATTTCTCTCGTGAATTACATGAATTGGTCCGCTCCTTACGCCTAAAAGTCGTATGGATATGTAAATACCCGACGTTAATTAAATTTAGCCACTTTACAGCGAATTCTAGTAGCAGGTTTGATAGGTTTTACTTATCTGACTGCCTGAGCGGTAGTATTCTTAACGTTGAAGTCATCCCAGCTTCCTTCACGGATCACTGTGCTGTGGCCACAACTCTCAATCTTGAACGGCTACCAGTCAAATTGTTTCGACCTCCGTGGATGTTAAACGTCGCCCAACTATCTGACCATCTCTCGATGACGTGATGTGAGTGATGTGGGAGCATACTCTACGGCCCACTGGGAATATACTCTTCCACCCTTGACTGGTGGACACAGCTAGCAAAACAGAGGCCGAAGAAAGCTTTGATACCTTTGTGTGCTGCCAGAGCGCGAGACTTTCGGGCTATTTATGAATATTACTCTTCCATCCTGAGTGAACTTTAAGCTGCTTCGGATCACGCCCCTCTGCCAATTGCGGATGTTTGGCATGTAAAAGCAACATTTTTGTCCTTTAAGAGAATATAAATGGAAGATTTGAAAATCCGATCGATGACGCGTTCATTGGTGGCGGAAGAACTGACTTACTTATATGATTTACTTCGGCATTTGACCCGTCAGCGACGAGCTTGTATTCATTCTCTCACTACATATGAAGGACGTTTAGTAACGGCGAAAGCTGATATAGTGCGCATCTTACACCAGTACTATGTAGACTTCTACGACTTCGATGAGTCCAATGAAACCTTTTACGATCCACTTCTCAGCACCTTGGAAACGACAGTTACACCTGAACACAATGCTACACTCTTAGCTGCCTTTCAGCCTGAGGAAATTTACAAACGTATTGTGGGATCGCCTTCTCAAAAGTCCCCGGATCTAGATGAACTTCAAATGGTTCAAATGACTCTGAACACTATGGGAATTAACTTCTGAGGTCATCAGTCCCCTAGAACTTTGAACTGCTTAAACCTAAGTAATTTAAGGACATCACACACATCCATGCCCGAGGCAGGATTCGAACCTGCGAACGAACCTGCGACCGTAGCGGTCTACATCTACATCTACATCTATACTCCACGAGCCACCTTACGGTGTGTGGCGGAGGGTACGTATTGTGCCACTATCTGATCCCCCCTTCCCTGTTCCATTCACGAATTGTGCGTGGGAAGAACGACTGCTTGTAAGTCTCCGTATTTGCTCTAATTTCTCGGATCTTGACGTTGTGATCATTACGCGAGATATATGTGGGCGGTAGTAATATGTTGCCCATTTCTTCCCGGAATGTGCTCTCTCGTAATTTCGATAATAAACCTCTCCGTATTGCGTAACGCCTTTCTTGAAGTGTCCGCCACTGGAGCTTGTTCAGCATCTCCGTAACGCTCTTGCGCTGACTAAATGTCCCCATGACGAATCGCGCTGCTTTTCGCTGGATCATGTCTATCTCTTCTATTAATCCAACCTGGTATGGGTCCCATACTGATGAGCAATACTCAAGAATCGGACGAACAAGCGTTTTGTAAGCTACTTCTTTCGTCGGTGAGTCACATTTTCTTAGAATTCTTCCTATGAATCTCAACCTGGCGCCTGCTTTTCCCACTATTTGTTTTATGTGATCATTCCACTTCAGATCGCTCCGGATAGTAACTCCTAAGTATTTTACGGTCGTTACCGCTTCCAATGATTTACCACCTATGGCATAATCGTACTGGAATGGACTTCTGCCCCTATGTATGCGCATTATATTACATTTATCTACGTTTAGGGAAAGCTGCCAGCTGTCGCACCATGCATTAATCCTCTGCAGGTCCTCCTGGAGTACGTACGAGTCTTCTGATGTTGCTACTTTCTTGTAGACAACCGTGTCATCTGCAAATAGCCTCACGGAGCTACCGATGTTGTCAACTAAGTCATTTATGTATATTGTAAACAATGAAGGTCCTATCACGCTTCCCTGCGGTACTCCCGAAATTACCTCTACATCTGCAGATTTTGAACCGTTAAGAATGACATGTTGTGTTCTTTCTTCTAGGAAATCCTGAATCCAATCACAAACCTGCGGTCGCGCGGTTCCAGACTGTAGCGCCTAGAACCACTCGGCCACACCGGCCGGCAGATGAACTTCCCAAAGAACTTTACGTGCGCTTTTTACAGTTTTTCTGTGCTAACTTTACCTCCCTTTTGAATGAAGCGTTACAGGGTAGAGTAGTGCCGACCTCGTTCAAAGTGGGACAAATGGTCTTAATCCCGAAACGCACTGGACCGGCTGCCCCTGATAGCTTTCACCCACTTACTTTGTTAAACTATGATTATAAGACTGTGACGAGGGCAGTTAATAGTACGACGTCGGCTCTGACGGAGACGGTTCTTGTAAAACATCAAGCTGCGTACCAGGTCGTACCATTCTTACCCCTATAGTCGAGTGTCGTGACGTGGTTTCGGTTGCTGCTGTATCGTCCGTTCCTTGTGCCCTTGCTTTTCTAGACTTTGATAAGGCATTTGATAGTGTTAATCACGACTTTCTGCTTCGGATTCTCGAGGCAGTGGGTTTCACTGTTGACACACGGCGAGTTCTCTCAAATCTATTTACGGGTATTTCGGCTTCGGTGGTTGTTACTGGCCAACTGACGTCCACAATAAATATCCGTAGGGGAGTGCCTCAAGGAAGCCCGCTGTTAATGACTTTGTTTGTGTTGTCTCTGGAGCCCCTACTTCGGTTGCTAGAATCCCAACCGACAAGTTGGACGCTTTCCGGCGGGACTTTAGCTGTTCGTGCATACGCGGATGACGTGATGGTTCCACTTCGCAATCCTCCTGAGATACCTCGACTGCAGGCTGTAATCGATGATTTTTGTCGGTGTTCAGGTGCAAAACTTAATGAAGGTAAATGAAATCTTCTTCCTTTGCGAGGTTTTGTGACGCAGTTATTCCATGAGCTACTGCGGTGCATCACCATACGTCTGTCGGTATCATCATTGATCGTTGTCCGCTCAAAATGGCGACGCTCAACTGGAAGTCCGTTATGGAAAAAATTCAGGGACCGGTGCTAGAGCATGAAAGGCATTCTCTTACTCTCCTCCAGAAAGTCCGAATACTGCATACATATGTATTATACAAAGCTTATTACATGGCCCAAGTTTATCCGCTTCTCTCGACGATGGCGAAGAAACTACAATTGTCTGGTCTTTTCTTATGGGAAAGACATATATCTCGCTTAGGGTGTGAGGTGACGACGAAGCCTCGTTCCTTTGTGGAGGGGGACGTGGGGGGGGGGGGGGCGGTTGGACTTAACTGATATACGAAGGATCAGGCAGATGGTATATGTGCGACGTACTGTTCATTCACGTCTTATTTATTTCTTTGTGTCAGTCCTGCTAGTTTACAACTCCCTATTGATGTCGGTCCAATAAATTATAAGTTAAAAAACATTCGTGACTTCTATCTAGCGGTGAGCTATTTAGGGCCTGACATCTTATGGAAACCTGTCCTCATCATCAAATTCCTAAAGACTCGGTGGGAACCAGTCCATTGCCTGATCCTCGTTGAAAGAGAATCTCCGCATACGATCTGCATGACAGTTTGGACCAATATCAGTCTTCCGATTTTGCCAATGCGTGTAGCGTCCTCGTTTTATAAGGTAGTAAATAACTTTATTCCAACAAACGAACGACTTTTCCGTATTGGCCTTAGTGCGATTTATGTAGTCGTTGTTTGTCTCCAGATATGACACAACATCGCTTTACTTGTGGAGGTCGTATGGCAAACTGGTCTTGGATCAGACACAATTGGCCTTCGTTACTCGATCTACTGAGGCTGCATACTCTACTGACATCATATTGCGCCCAGATTCTTCTTTCTTTCCGCGGTCGAAAACCCATACCGCCACGTGGTTGCTGGGACACTTCGTTCATTACGTTCTAGAAGGTGAGGGGAAGATAAAATGAACTTCATGCAGTACTTGATCACTGCCTATTGGGCACGCTTGCGAATGCCTCAATATCGAGACCTCTTCGCCAACATGTTGAATATTATATTACGTCGACAAAGTGTTGGTTAATGTATTTTTTCTGATAAGTGTTTTTCCTTGTTATATATGTTCCCATCTGATTTCTTTCGGCTTGTCCTCTCCTGGTTTCCCTGCTCATTTTGTTTTCTGTATTGACTCAGCTTCGCTCCAGTTCTGTTGTAAAATGTGTATACCATAGAAGTATAGTTATACATGAGCGTCTACAATCCTTGCAGTCAAATTGAGATTTTTCTTAATTTGCTACTTCGAATATCAGCTGGTTTCGTTTTCCCTCTACTTTTGGATTCTATTACCAACTTTAAAAATAAATAATTATACAAAATTAAAAAATTACTAAAAACATATAAAAATAATTGTTGATACATATTATGTGAGGTTTGTGGTGGTTTTGTCGGCCATGTTCTCGTTTTTTTCCAACTCTGTTATCCTAATTAATTTTTCCTCTCATTTGCAGCGTATATTACGTGATGATCTGACTATGGTCTACTGAAGTGTCATGATAGTACCAAGTCATTCTGATAATAATAAAAAATAGAGCGCTAATCAGCTACTTCCTGGACTCGGTAGGCGCGCTGGCCCCAGATCGAATCCGCCCGGCGGTTGAACGACGAGGGCCAGTATGCCAACCAGCCTGGATGTGATTTTTAGGCGGTTTTCCACACTCTGGTAGATGAATACCGGGATGGTCCCCACGTTCCGCCTCAGGTACACGACTCGCAGCCATTTGAAAACGTTCGCACCATGTCATGGCTTATGCTAGACACAGACAGCTGTGGGTACACTGACTCCGCTCCAGAGGGCCCTGGGTTGCGACAGGAAGGTCACCCCCAACTCCGCCTCGGGCCACCCCCCGACACCAACATCGCCAAATCCATAGTAACAAGGCCAAGCCCGCGTGAAAGCGAGACAAAGGCCCAAAGAAAATGATGATGATGCTAACTTGGAAACAAAACGATACGTGGCGAACTAAACATGGAGCATGTAAGAAGAGAGCACCACAGTAAAATTTAGAATTCCTGGAATAAATAAGTGTATTAGTATCAAATATCGATCATAATTTGAGGACAAAAACTCTTGTAGCTGCACATTTGAGGCAGAGCATTGTATGAAAGTGAACCATGGTCAGGAAAAGAAGAGATTCGAATAGTTTTGTATTTGATACTACAGCAGAATGTTAAAAATTAGTGAAACTTTCTTCTACTAGGGAATAGGGGAACCATTTGAAGGACTGGACCCCTTACATTTATCAATCATATCAAAAAATTCCTTTAAACCAACAATATCTTAATCCTGTGTGAATCTGCTACCTGTGACGTCACCGCCAGACACCACACTTGCTAGGTGGTAGCCTTTAAATCGGCCGCGGTCCGTTAGTATACGTCGGACCCGTGTGTCGCCACTATCAGTGATTGCAGACCGAGCGCCACCACACGGCAGGTCTAGAGAGACTTCCTAGCACTCGCCCCAGTTGTACAGCCGACCTTGCTAGCGATGGTTCACTGACAGATTACGCTCTCATTTGCCGAGACGATAGTTAGCATAGCCTTCAGCTACGTCATTTGCTACGAGCTAGCAAGGCGCCATTATCAATTGCTATTTATCTTGTGATGCATGTACCGTCAGACCGATGTTCACCAATTATGGATTAAAGTTAAGTATTCCAGAAGCTCGGTACTTTTTTTACTAGACTCAACTCCTTTAACTGTTCCAGATCTCACGCCAGCCTGCGTGAGCTTAAACGCGTGCCTTTCGGCTATCTCATAGTGGCTTGGCTGTCTTGCGAAGTCACAACACTACCAATGTCTTTTTATGAACAAGTTCTATCTCATATATAAGAAAATCTTAAAACCATTGACAATTATACGCCTGACGGCTTACATTAAGACACACAATGTTTCTGACTAGCCTTCGGACACTGAAAACTGATGTTCTCAAAAATATTTACCTAAATAACAACATGCCAGAGATGCACCTAGTAAATAGCAGGATGAAGTTAATACAAAGGCACTGGTTTCACGCTCAGGAGTCAGTCAATATCACTAAGGCTTACTAAAGTTTCAGACTTCGGTTCCAAGGTCCTGTAACACAATTAGTCAGCGCAAAGTTTTACTAAGAGTAGCACAGCAACAACCTTTCACAATTGTATGTTGCTCTTGAGATATGGTTTAATAAATGTAATAAACACCCAAGTAAATATAATTTTCGCCAGGATTAATTAGCGAGGAGTGACGCCAGGATGCACGAAGGCAGAACGAAAACTTAACTTGGAGAAGCCAAGGCGGAAGGCTGCAGTTCGTACAAGACCTACTCCTCGAGCTTCGACCCGGAGTCACCTCCCGCTACCCAGAATTCCACAGCCCCGGTAGCCATAGGTGGAAATGTAACGCTTACTCCAAAATACCAGCTAGCCAGCTGTAACATTTAACAGGCGCACAGAACAGGTCCGCAAGGATAATGTAAGCCACCACAAAACATATTAAATAACGGGTTAAATTATTCACTAATTAAACGGCACACTGCCTTTGCCACGCTACGAATGAACTACACAGGCGAGGTACAACCAACAGGGCAAATCTTATCAATAACCTTAAGGAGAATTGCCTGCTATTAAGTTATATAAAAGAAACTTACAATTTCTAGCAAGGCAAGCAGGCACTCCAATCTCAGTCCCAATTAAACTACGTGAACTCATATGCCCCACTGCTCAGTGAAAACCATAACGAGCACAATTCTGAGAATTTCATTATAACTTTACTGGGGCTCACTGGGCTAAGGCTACCAAACACTCGAATACACTTCTTTTGTTACAAGTGCAAGATGTTTCAGAACTAGGTTCAAATTTATGTTAGTCATCAAAAAAATATGAATATGTATTAACCAAGTAAGAATCGTGTACAACATTCAACATTCAACATGAAGACGAACAACTTGAGACTACTATGTCCATTAAAAATTATTGTTAATAAGACAACTTCGTAATTTAGAGATGGAAACAAAAGAACATTTGGAGTAGGAATTAAAATCCAGGGAGAAAAAATTAAATTTTTCAGATCGTTGTAATCCTTCAGAGACAACAAAAGACTTGGAAGAGCAGCTGAACGATAGGGACAGTGTGTTGAAAGGAGGGTATAAGATTGATATCAATAGAAGCAAACAAAGATAAGGGATTGCAGTCGAATTAAATAAGGTGATGCTAAAGGAATTATATTAGGAATTGAGACACTTAAAGGAGTGGATAAGTTATGCTGCTTGGGCAGCAGAATAACTGATGATGGTCGAAGTAGAGGGGATATAAAATGCAGAATGGCAATGGCAAGAAAATCATGTTTCAAGAAAAGAAGTTTGTTAACAATGAGTATAGATTTAAGTGTCAGGAAGTCTTTTCTGAAAATATTTGTATAGAATATAGCCACATATAGAAGAGAAACACGGACAATAAACATTTTGGACAAGAAGTGAGTAGAAGCTTTGAAATGTGGTGCTACAGAAGTATGTTGAAGATTAGATTGGTAGATCACGTGATTAATGAGGAGGTACTGAATAGTATTGGCGAGAAGAGAAATTTGTGGCATAATCTGATTAAAAGAAGGGGTAGGTTGGTAGTACACATTCTGAGAGATCAACGGATTGTCAATTTAGTGATGGAGGGACACATGGAGAGTAATAGTGGTATAGGGAGACCAAGAAATGAATACAGTAAGCAGATTCAGAAAGACGTAGGTTACAGTAGTTACTCGGAGACGAAGAGGTTTGCACAGGTCAAATTAGCACGGAGAGCTGTATCAAACGAGTCCTCGGACTGAAAATCACAACAACAACAAAAAGATGGATTCTGCTCATGCTCCGTAATATTAACAGTAAGGTGTCAGCAAACGGATCAGAACACTGACCTGTCCTTCCCATGCGTGCATGATTCCTGCTTCGAACAATATGTCGATGAGTTCATCTAGTTGCTGTATGTACGGCCAGCCCTTTGGCACTGCGAGAACCACGTATTCCCAGTAAATATCCTCGCGCATTGGGCGTAGGTATCTGCTTGCAGCCTCCTCGTCGATGTAGTCACCAATGGTAAAATAACCTGTTACGGTACATCAACCCAAGTGTTATTAATCTTGATGTTGATCTTGCGTAGTCAGTCGTCATAGTCTAACACAGAAATACATGGAAATATAAATCAATCTTAGTTGCAAGCAAACAAAATAATCAAGCAATTACGAATATAAGGATGAATGGAGAGAAGCTGAAAGAAATACAAGACTTTGTCTACTTGGGAAGCAGAATAACATCAGATGGTCGTAGTAGGAAAGATGTAATAAGTAGAATAAATCAGGCAAAGATTGCATTCTATAAAAGGAAAGGACTCCTCACATCAAATATGATAAGTCTGTCGTTAAGGAAGCGGTTAATAAAGACCTTTGTTGGGAGTGTGCTTCTCTACGGCAGCGAAACCTGGACACTTGGAGAGGACGAAAGAAGAGGGATTGAAGGATTCGAAATGTGGTGTCTGCGAAGGATGTTAAAAATTCCATGGATGGCCAGGATGACAAATGAAGAAGTCCTGCAGAGAGTGGAGGAAGTTCCAGTTCTTTGGAAGATGGTCAAGAAGAGGAGAGATATATGGATGGGACACATTCTGAGACATGAAAGTCTTCTCCACACTATAACGGAAGGCCTTGTGGGGAGCAAAATGGCAAGAGGCAGACCTAGAAGAAAGTACATAAGCCAGATAATGCAGGACTTAGGATGCGGAAGTTTCACGGAATTGAAGAGGCTGGCCGACAATCGCACTGAATGGAGAGCTGCTGCAAATCAATCTTAGGATTGGCAACTTAAGAAGAAGAAGATAAATCAAACATTTTACCGGCATAATTTCGTAGAGGCTGACAGCTATGTGTAGTCCATGGTGCGAGAAACGACCAGAAAGTAAGGGTACTAGATATCTATATACTCCCAGACAAATTGTAAGTCAGAGAAAATTACAGGATATTATTGATACACTGATTTTTTTCACATAATCGCCATTCCTTTCAATGCATGTGGTGAACCATGGCACAAGCTTCTTTATGCACTACTCGAAGAACTCTCCCGCTAGCTCATTTCCCGATTTCAGAACCGCTTTTGCACCTGCTCGTCAGTTAGAAATTTAATTCCACTCTTGTTTGCCTTCATGGAGGTCACGAGATGGTAAGCTGTACGCGCAGTGTCAGGGGAATAGGCGTGACTAGGGCTGTTTGAAACATCTAACCCAAATGAGTCCAAGAACACCTTGGTGGCTAGGACTGTGTGAGCACGGACGTTTCGTGCCAAAAACACGCTCCTCTCGTCATTATTCCCCTTCTTTTGGTTTGAATGCTTCCTCTGAGCTTTTCAGGGTCTCACAATATCATTGTTCATTGATGGAGTCCCCATAAGGCAGAACGTCACCAAAATGATTTCTTTTCGGTCCAGATACAATGTGGCCATTATTTTACTACTAGGAAACATAGTTTTGACTTTTTCGGCAGATGGAGAATTGGTGTGCCGCCACTGTGACGCAAGTGTATTTCTCTCAGGTGCGTAATTAGCTACCCACGTTTCGCCTCCAGTCGCAACTGAGCTCAGAAAATACTCGACTTCCAATTCAAGTCAGTCAACAGACTTGCGGCCGCTATTGACCCGACCTTTCTTGTGCCAAAAAGCTGTGTTTTGGGACTCATCTTGCACACAGTTTTCGATATCCCATGTTTCTGTGAGTGTCTCGAATAAGAGAGTTCTGGTTAGTCCTGGGAACATCTCACAAGTTTCGTCCAGTGTCAGTCGGCGGTTTCCTCCATTTTTTGCACCAACACACCATCACAATAGAAGGTCTTCCACTCATCTGTTCATTGTGAACATTTGTTCTTCCCCCATTAAACTTCCTACAACACCTAAATACGCTTTTTCTGTTCAGATCACCTTCACTGTAGACCGTTTTGATTCGCGAGAAATATCGGAAGTTGTTATTCGTTCCGTGAATAGGATTACAGCAGGTGGCTCGCAGTTGGCGGGACTTCTTACCTGAGTCTTCCACGTGACTGGACAGTACGACGTGAGTTTACATTCTACCGTGTTCCTGCGACGATCGCACCGATCGAGATCCCTCCCTCCACCGCTCAGTGTTGCCAAACCTCGAAAAACATGACAAAAAAACAACAAGCAAATAAAAATAGAAAACACAGCCTGTCATATTCACAGCACACTTACTGTCGGAAAATGCCTCGTATTAACTTTCCTTACAGTTTCCTTCTTTTGTTCTTACTTTTGTATATCTTTTTTACTATCTTTTAGTGTTTCTTGATGGCAGGTTCAAATTGCTGTTAAACTGTAAAATTAAACAGCAGTGATTACATTTTGCATGATATATGAAGAAAGAGTCATCTGATTGCACTACAGCCGGCCGGAGTGGCCGAGCGGTTCTAGGCGCTACAGTCTGGAACCGCACGCCCGGTGCGTTCGCAGGTTCGAATCCTGCCTCGGGCATGGTTGTGTGTGATGTTCTTAGGTCAGTTAGGTTTAAGTAGTTCTAAGTTCTAGGGGACTGATGACCACAGCAGTTAAGTCCCATAGTGCTCAGAGCCATTTGAAACATTTGATTGCACTACAGTACAACTTTTACATGAAAGTAGATAGAAATTTTGGACGAATTTAAACTTACGTATCGGAAGTAAACATCACATTGACACGAACTGTGATTAGCTGATTAATATGGTTGCCGATGAAGGTCTCCGTGGAGGAACTTAGCCGATCACCCTTTTGCTTGCTCGTTTATTACCCACGAAAAGGCGTTTTATTTTCACCGTTTCAACAGGAGCGTGTCCATTCTATGAGGTTTCGGGATTGCGCCGCATCATGCTGACTTCTTGCGACAGTAATGTGGCAAGAAGTTAACATGGTCCGACTGCAATCCCGAAACCTCAGAATATTCAGTACGCCGGGAGAACTTCAAGAATCACAGGTGCTTATCTGCCGCTACAATGCGGCGTGTTTTTTCGTCGAGAGTACAGCACAGTGAGATGCCTCAACGGTGGATCGGTCGGCCATAAAGTGCATACGATTCCCGCATTCTACTTCTACCCTGATATTACAGCATGTCGCTTTTTTTGACGTTTTGTGAAAAACTTCACGTAGTTCCACTTCCAACGACATTAACCGAAGTGCGGCGTCGTATAGCTGCAGCAGTAAATCTAACTCGAGACGTTACCGCGCATTATGTAATTACTGCTGTTTGAAATCAGAGCTTAACAGCAGTTTGAATCTGCCATCATGAAACAGTAAAATATAGTAAAATAGATACACAAATGTAAAAAAACGAAAGAAATTCTAAGAAAATTTAGTAAGAGGTATGTTCAGAAAGTAAGTGTGCTGTGACCATGATGGACTACACTTTTTTGTTTTCTTTCTGCTCTTTATTGTGTTTTTTTCTTTAAGGTTTGGCAACACTGAGTTTGATAACTGTTCAGGTGCCACGTGGCCGGTAAAGGACACACAACGTTTATGGATGGTACATTTAATCCTTAATCCAAGACGTGATTGTAAAATTGCCACAGGGCACTATGTATATGCATCCTTGTAAACACGGATCGTTCTTTTGAAAATAATCAAAACTTTGTAGTCCTATGTGTAAGTTAATATCTATCTCAACTTCCAACCTTGATCTTGTTGACAATATACTCTTGTGAAACCGCCTAAATCTTTTCGGAACACCCCCTAAGGCATCATTTTCATTTGATAGGACTTTCGTGTTTCCCAAAAATTCTTCAGTTTTTGCAGATATAAAAGCGGTTACTACTAAATGAAACTGTTGACCACGTCGCAAAAATGGTTTCTATGGTAATCTGTATTTCGTAAACAAGTAAGCTCATATTACGTCCATATATTGTAATTCCACCTGTTCCGGATATATTTCCGTATCATATAACGCAGTCACTCATATACTTCATGCCAGCTAGACTGCTACACTCGTCTAAATACAGTTTAAACTGAGCTTAATTCAATGACTATGACTACGTTTTCTGGTGGATCGTAACAGACTGTTCCTCACGCGGACCATGCAGCCATACTGCAAAGCGTTTGCAGTTGGCTGAACGTGACAGTATACCAAAACCCCAAAATTACTCGGTGCACATAAGAAACCCTTCAATATATCGATATCTGTGTATGGCGTCCACGCATAGATAGTTTCCCTACAGTGAGATGACTGAATGCTAACACAGGAGAAAATCTATTTGCTTACCGATCTCTAGACTGAGCCGGAATAATCGATCCAGCAGTCGCTTATATTGTTTGTTACCTTTCGTCAAGTATTATCTCAGAATTCACTCGCCGTAGCCGGCCGGAGTGGCCGTGCTGTTCTAGGCGCTAGAGTCTGGAGCCGCGTGGCCGCTACGGTCGCAGGTTCGAATCCTGCCTCGGGCATGGATGTGTGTGAAGTCCTTAGGTTAGTTAGGTTTAAGTAGTTCTAAGTTCTAGGGGACTGATGACCACAGCAGTTAAGTCCCATAGTGCTCAGAGCCATTTGAACCATTTTTTTACTCGCCGTTGTCGAGTAGTTTGTTTTTGCTAATGAACGTGTATGAGTGTTGCACAAAATAAAAAGTAGCTTTGTTCACTTCTGTCCAATGTACTTTGTTTTATGAGGTATGCAAGCTACCTTATTTTTGAGGAGTACAAGCCTTACCCAGATAATTAGTGACGCTCACGACGAATATACATTTTATTTTTTGCATGATTTGATATGGCATCATTGCAATGGAAGACACTCGCAATCATACAAGATTAAAAACATTCGCGATGATATCCCGGTTTGGGAGGTCTCCATTTCTGCAAGACATAAAGTAAGCACTGTGGGAAGAACCGAACACTAAAACAGTTCACAGTACCATGTCGGTTCAGCGAGTACATGCAACTATACCAACTACACTCCGCCGTTTATTTGATCTTTCTCCTATGTCAGGAGGTGATGGAAGGCCTGATTTGAAAATATTGTCTATTCTGTTGAATTCTTTCGTGACACAACCGCGCCCAGGAGGAAATGAGAGTACCAAGTTACTGACAGATCGTTTCACGTGGCCACTGCTTAAAAAGATGCCAGTACCTGAGCACGTTTATTTATTCAATGCCACCAATGCAAAGTGAGATGACCCGAGCAAGCCGAAATCGGGAAACTTGAAGCGTCTACAGCGAGATTCGTCCACCTCCACATCGATCTCGTAGGACCACTTCCACCTGCCATCGGGTATACATACCTTCTCACAACGCGCTGCGGTGGTCTGATGGGTAAAATCTACACCCAAAACGCCAAACGTGGGCGGCACCCCGCACTATCATAGAATAAGCTACTAATCTGACCACAGTGGGATCGAGCGCCAAAGACAGCTCTGATGTGCCACTGCTGTAGATGAATGGAGGCCTTTCCCTTGGGCATCGCACAGCGTAAAAGTAAGACATAGAAGTATTGGTAGCAGAAACGACATATAGGGAGCCATTACACATTCCTGCAGAATATCTGAATGCACTGCTACCGTCCCCAGCGGAATGGCCATAGCTGGAGCAACAACTCCGAGACCATGTAGCCAAGATCCGACGCCCGCCTGGTTTGCTCCACACGAACACCCTGTTTTCGCCGAAATAGCTTAGGACGATCGCACTGCCATTATCTTCCCCACAGCTCTCATCTAGCCACTCGACACAAAAAGAAAAACATCCGTCCGAACAGACCATGGAGGTCGGACAGTACCGACCGTCCGCCGTGTCATCCTGAACCCACAGGCATCACTGGATGCGGATATGGAGGGGCATGTGGTCAGCACACCGCTCTCCCGGCCGTACGTCAGCTGCCGAGACCGGAGCCGCAACTTCTCAATCAAGTAGCTTCCCAGTTTACTTCACAGGGGCAGAGTGCACCCCGCTTGCCAACAGCGCACGGCAGACCGGATGGTCACCCATCCAAGTGCTAGCCTATCCCGACAGCGCTTAACTTCTGTGATCTGACGGGAACCGGTGTTACCACTGCAGCAAAGCCGATGCGAAGGGCAACTCAAGTTTAAATTTCCCTATGTTCTGGGTGCTCCGCTCAATAGGAGTGGTGGAGCTCTGTGGTAGTAATCGGGCCAGCAATCAACGGTGTTGTGTGTTATGTTTCGTGCAACAGTTACTTTTAAAGCTACTCTAGGTTATCAAGTTATCTGTTTTCTCTTATGAACGAGTATGTCTGATTCTAGAGACAAAAATTAATTTTGTACACTTCAGTTCTACGTAGTTTATTTTATGTCGAGCATAAGCCTTAACCCCAACCTGTCTCAGGTTACAAAACAAGCAGTTTTTATCAACTCTTCAGGTGCCCTGATGGTAGCAGCGTGCACTTTGCAATGAGGCATCTGCTTTCTCGTCGTGTTTTGTGATCTTTCGGACTCTGTTCGTAAGCCTTGTCTCTCTCCCAAAGTTTTTTCCGCAACTCGTAGCCTGGAATGGTATTAACATTCCGCATTAGGAATATGCAACCAACATAATTAGCGATGGAGAACACCCGAATTCCGTGACTTGGCAGTGTAGTACGACTTAACATCTACGCCGCTCATATGTCGCCTATGCTACGATTTCCTTTGCAGATGACGTAACACTGTGTCATGCAATCCCCAAACGACCAAAGAAACTTGACAGCACAAAGACCCTGCAAGAGTTTCTATTACGGTTTGTGCTTCCACAAAGTGGCTTTGCTTTCACTTGGTTCTACATTTCTAGTGAAATGAGAAGTAAATCGTGATGTCCATGAAACAACACTGGTTACTATTCTAATTCACTGGCGCTGATATTTCCCTTTTCATCCTGAAAGAGATAAACTCACACTGCTACAAATATCGAGAAATAATTTAAAGTGCCTTCCCTGGTATAAATAGTCAAATAGTCACCAGACTGGTATTTTATCGAACCACTGTCGTCAATTTTCGGAGAACATCAACGCGGCTTTACCAATGTCTTTGAAAAACAACAGAACTCTCATCTTCTCTGATAAACACTTTAATTCAGTACCAGAATGAAATAAATTAGAACATGTAATGGATATTTTCTACCTGCAAGTTTACCCAGAGCCTGTCCTGAAAGATCAAAATTGTATCATTATTCACCATGAAAATAACATAAGTTATCCCCCCCACCATCATCACCACTCACTCTCCCACCGCCTCCGTATCCCCGACTCACTACCACAGGGACTGAAACACGAGCTGTCCACATCACCATCAACACTACAAATTCTCCTCCGTTCACCCTCATATCCCCAGGACTGTGCTCCTCTTGTCCTCTACCCTCATTTACACTATTCATTTGAACATTCCCCGAAGAACGATACAAAAGAAGGCTGACCATCATACAGCAAATATGCTGCAGTCGCCAAAACGAATGAGGGCGAAGTTGGTGATACACAGTATTTTCGACTGACAATTAAAAAATGATTGTAGAACCTACGTACGTCTCACACTAATTTAAACCATTTTCTTCTTTTTATATCATTTATTACAACACTTTTGTAACTTGTGTCAGTTGAATAGTATATTGATTGAATAAGAGACAAATAAGCTTCTGAAGGCGTGTAAAACCCCCATTTGCATGTAATGTATTTGTTCTTAGTTTGTAAAGGCCTCTCGAAGTAATTTGTTTTTCACGAGCAGTTACAGACAAAATATGTGTGAGTTTCACCTGAGGAATAGGCCTTGAAGACGGACACTGTGAGCAAGTTCTGAGAATGCGATTTTTGTTAGTATTTAAGAGGAGGAGAAAGGCTTCCTTGGTAACATCTAAGACTTTTTTCGGCTTTATGATAGTAAAATACTAATCCCTTTCAAATAACTCGAAGAAAGATGTCTTGAGATTGACTAAATGCTGATATGCACTTGTTAGTGCTATGGGTACCAGGGAACAAGTTAGAAAGAATCCACATCTTGATAAGACTATTCGGGTGAGGTACGATTTCGGAATTTGCCTCATATCATGAAACATTTATAATTATCTAATTTCAGTAAAGCGACTGCTTTAATTGGAGTCATAGATAAATTTGCTATAACCAGCACATGGTTTGGACAACGTAGCAGCAATAAAATCAGAGCTAGCGCATTCTAGTACCTCCTGGAAGTCTCTCTATAATGAAGGCCAAATCACGTGTGGTGGTCCTGGACTTCAGAATATCCACTGTAAGCACCCGGTATTGTTTGATGAGGTCCAAATACACCTGCTCAGTACGACCTCTCAGGGAGTTTAGAAACGCAATGTGCGTTTCAGCCCATTCCAAACCACTGTCGCGCAAGTCGACGACGCTGTCGATTGGTGGCTCGTATCTGTGGAGAAAAGAAGATTCATTAGGCTGTTGGCTTGATAAATAGCGAGAAGTTTTTGATTCGAAATGATTACTATTTATCGTTGTTTTTATAACCAGATATAACACTGCTTGCCGGCGAGAAGGAGAACCAAATGGTTGTGCTGTAGCAAAAGGTTCGGAGCGTGCAAGTAAAATGCAGATATTGAGTACGTGGATAGTGTGCAAATTAAAGAAGTAGCAAATCGACATCGAAAGGGATGAGATTCAAAAAGCGAGAGGAAGAACAAAAGTACACACAAAATACATCCTTCTGACGACATTCGAGGTGTGTCATGTTTCGACTCGTACAGGACACCCTGCTATGGCCATGATGCTTGTATCGAACCAGTTGACTAAAGTGAGATATATACGCTACCAAGCCATGCATTGTAACATCAAGACAATGCCACTACATGGCAGTAGCGCTGGCCAGCAGGTTCGACTAACTGGGCAGTAAATTGCAGTTTCCACAAGTGCGCATGCTTCAGTTGCAAAAATTAGTTCTTCATTTGCGACGCACTTCGCTTGTATTGAAAAGAATCTTCAAACAATCGAACTATAGGTAAGTAATCATCTCATGAAATGAGGGGTCAAACACATAAAATTACACCCAGGAAAGAATGGACCAAGTGCATGTATAACTCCAAAATACGGAACAATGCTGATGGTCGCAATTTTTAGTTTGTGGAGGTTTATAGTAATGTGGTAACACACCACAAGCCAATAATGGTAATAAAGGAGCACTCTGATATGATAAGATCAAAAGTCAGTTTTCTGAAATACAGGTTCTGTCAACAGCATAAAAAAACCGTCATACGGAGACGACGTCTCTTAAACACAAAATATGGCCTGTTTACATCTGTCATATATGCTCAGCATTACGTGCCAGCACTACACCATTGACACACATGCACTTGGCCCATTCTTTCATGGGTAGAATTTTACGCGTCTCACTCCTCATTTCATGAGATGATTTTTTACCCATAGCTAAACTCTCTGAAGCTGTCTTTCAGTACAGGTGAAAAGCGTCGCAAATGAAGAACAAATAAATCCATATTTATGGCAACCACTACTGAAATGTATCTATAAGTACGTAAGTAGAACAGAGACGATTGGGGAATAGTTACAGCGACGGGACAAGTAGTAAATGGATAAATCGATTCGCATTAGCGATTCTGAAAAACAAGCAGATTGCTATGGCCATGGAAGGAGCGTGTAGGAAACGGTGAAACCGGTTAGCTATTTGCGTGCTGTTGTATCTGTGGAAAATGGTTCCAGAAAGACGAAGTCTCGAATAGGCCTCATCACACAAATTGCAGGTCGGAGTCTTGGCCGCGGTGTAAAGCTGAATAGGAGGCGATCTGTGACAGACCTGTTGACAGATTAAAAAAATGGCTCTGAGCATTATGGGACTTAGCATCTGAGGTCATCAGTCTCACAGAACTTTGAACTACTTAAACCTAACTAGCCTGAGGACATCACATACATCCATGCTCGAAGCAGGATTCGACCCTGCTACCGTAGCGGTCGCGCGGTTCCGGACTGAAGCACCTAGAACCACTCGGCCACAGCGGCCGGCTGACGACAGATTACACTTCCGGTGAAGGCGCAAGTGTTTCGGAGCACACCGTTAAGTGCACATTGTTGAACATAGGGCTCCGCTGCAAATGACCCCTCATGTTGGTTTCATGATATGGTCGGTTACCGTGACTGTAGGCTCGGTGCCATCCAGACTGGACCGTGAATCAGTGGAAAACGGTCGGATTGTCAAATGAATTACATTTCTTGTTACATCAACTGCCTGTGACGGTACGCAAACATCCAAGTGAACGGCTGCTAGAAGCTTGCAAGTTGATGCTATTTTGTCAAAAACTGATATTTTGGGCCCATGGCTGCGTACAAAATATGGGTTGACTCTTACATAGAAGAGAACAGTAACCGGACACTTTTTACAATGCTATTTATTTAATTTAAATAGCGCCGTTACCAGTTTCGAACAGACAGCTTCATCTTCAGACGGATTGTTCACGTTTTACATTATTTTTCGCCTTTTGTTTTCCCAAACTAATGAAATTTCCTTTGGGTGACATTATCTATTTAACTGTAATTGTGCCTCACAACGACTTTAAGTGATGTAAACAAATTACCACTGTTACAGGCCCGTGGGGGGCAGACTTTGCTAATGGGGACATTCACCTGATCTTTCTTGGGACCTGTTGTAGTAATCAGCTTTGGAATACGTGAAAACTATTGCGGACCGACAGTATTCCTAAATCCTTGATGGCTTTCTCGGGTGCGATGACATCTTCCAAAAGACCAGAATGATGTTACACTATGAAACTTCCTGGCAGATTAAAACTGTGTGCCGGACCGAGACTCGAACTCGGCTCCCGAGTTAGAGTCTCGGTCCGGCACACAGTTTTAATCTGCCAGGAAGTTTCATATTAGCGCACACTCCGCTGCAGAGTGAAAATCTCATTCTGGATATTACACTAGTTGGAGAGGAATGATAGTGAAGTAACGGTCTATTGACACACAGTCAACATGGGTTTAGAAAACATCGTTCCTGTGAAACACAACTAGCTCTTTATTCACATGAAGTGTTGGGTGCTACTGACAATGGATTTCAGTTTGATTCCGTATTTCTGGATTTCCGGAAGGCTTTTGACACTGTACCACCCAAGCAGCTCGTAGTGAAATTGCGAGCTTACGGAATATAGTCTGTCATGTGACTGGATTTGTGATTTACTGTCAGAGAGGTAACAATTCGTAGTAGTTGACGGAAAGTCATCGAATAAAACAGATGTGATTTCTGGCGTTCCCCAAGGTAGTGTTATAGGCCCTTTGCTGTTCCTTATCTATATACACGATTTGGGAGACAATCTGAGCAGCCATCTTCGGTTACTTGCAGATGACGCTGTCGTTTATCAGATATTAAAGTCATCAGAAGTTCAAAACACACTGCAAAACGATTTAGAAAACAATATTTGAATGCTGCAAAAAGTGGCAGCTGACCCTAAATAATGAAAAGTGTTAGGTCATCCACATGAGTGCTAAAAGGAATTCGTTAAACTTAGGGTACACGATAAATCATTCTAATCTAAAAGCCGTAAATTCAACTAAATACCTAGGTATTACAATTACGAACACGTAGAAAATGTTGTGGGGAAGGGCTAATGAAAGACTGCGTCTTATTGGCAGGACACTTAGAAAATGTAACAGACCTACTAAGGAGACTGCCTACACTACGCTTGTCCGTCCTCTTTTAGAATACTGCTGAGCAGTGTGGGATCCTTACCAGATAGGACTTACGGAGAACATCAAAAAAGTTCAAAGAAAGGCAGCACGCTTTGCATTATCGCGAAATATGGGAGAGAGTGTCACAGAAATGATAAAGGCTTTGGGCTGGAAATCATTAGAAGAAAGGCGTTTTTCTTTGCGACGGAATCTTTTCACGAAATCCGAATCACCAACTTTCTCCACCGAACGCGAAAATATTTTGTTGACGCCGAACTACATAGGGAGGAACGATTACCAAGATAACATAAGAGAAATTAGAGCTCGTACGGAAAGATATAGGTGTTCCTTCTTTCCGCGCGCTATACGAGATTGGAATAATAGAGAATTGTGAAGGTGGTTCGATGAAACCTCTGCCAGACACTTGAATGTGATTTGCAGAGTATCCATATAGATGTAGATGTAACGTTGAGGTCTGTGCCACCATATTCGCCTAATCTGAACCAGATGGTACAAATTCATGGGGCTATCTGGAGCCACGTCCGTACCCACAAAACAGCGCCATGTAATTTATGGGAATTGCGTTTCCTGTGCGTGTTTATCTGGAGGGATGTGCCTCAGGAGACCTACTAAAGATCATGCCATGCAGAATTGCTGTTGTATTGGGAATTAATCGTATATAAAAATGCTATTAAGCTAGCAGTCTTAATTATTTGGCTTATCATAATAATTTATTTTTACAAACATATCAAGAGCTCAAATGGAAACCCAGTTCTAAGCAAAGAAGGGAAATCAGAAAGGTGGAAGGAGTATATAGAGGGTGTACACAAGGGCGATGACCTTAAGGACAATATTATAAAAAAGGAAGAGAATGTAGATGAAGATGAAATGGGAGATATGATACTGCTTGACGAGTTTGACAGAGTACTGAAAGACCTAAATCGAAACAAGCCTCCGGGAGTAGACAACATTCCATTAGAACTACTGACAGCCTTGGGAGAGCCAGGCCTAACAAAACTCTACCATGTAGTGAGCAAGATGTATGAGACAGGCGAAATACCCTCAGACTTCAAGAAGAATATAATAATTCCAATCCCAAAGAAAGCAGATGTTGACAGACGTGAAAATTACCGAACTATTAGTTTAATAAGCCACGGCTGCAAAATACTAACACGAAATATTTACAGACGAATGGAAAAACTGGTAGAAGCCGACCTCTGGGAAGATCAGTCAGGATTCCTTAGAAATGTGGGAATACGTGAGGCAATACTGACCCCACGACTTATCTTAGAAAACAGATTAAGGAAAGGCAAGCCTACGTTTCTAGCGTCTGTAGACTTAGAGAAAGCATTTGACAATATTGACTGGAATACTCCCTTTCAAATTCTGAAGGTGGCAGGGGTAAAATACATGGAGCGAAAAGCTAGTTACAATTTGTACAGAAACCGGAGTGTAGTTATAAGAGTCGAGCGGCATGAAAGGGAAGCAGTGGTTGGGAAGGGAGTGAGACAGGGTTGTAGCCTATCCCAGATGCTATTCAATCTGTATATTGAGCAAGCAGCAAAGGAAACGAAAGAAAAATTCGGAGTAGGTATTAAAATCCATGGAGAAGATATAAAAACTTTGAGGTTCGCCGATGATATTGTAATTATGTCAGAGACAGCAAAGGACCTGCAAGACCTGCTGAACGGATTGGACAGTGTCTTGAAAGGAGGGTATAAGATAAACATCAACAAAAGCAAAACGAGGATATGGAATGTAGTCGAATTAAATCGGGTGATTCTGAGGGAATTAGATTAGGAAATGAGACGCTTACAGTAGTAAAGGAGTTATGCTATTTGGGGATCAAAATAACCGACGATGGTCGAAGTAGAGAGGATATATAATGTAAAGTGGCAATGGCAAGGAAAGCATTTCTGAAGAAGAGAAATTTGTTAACATCGAGTATAGATTTAAGCGTTAGGAAGTAGTTTCTGAAAGTATTTGTATGGAGTGTAGCCATGTATGGAAGTGAAAGGTGGACGACAAATAATTTAGACAAGAAGAGAATAGAAGCTTTCGAAATGTAGTGCAAGAGAAGAATGCTGAAGATTAGATGGGTAGATCACACAACTAATGAGGAGGTATGTAATAGAATTGGAGAGAAGAGAAATTTGTGGCACAACTTGACTAGAAGAGGGGATCGGTTGGTAGGGGTTATTCTGAAGCATCAACGGATCACCAATTTAGTATTGGAGGGCCGCGTGGAGGGTAAAAATCGCAGAGGGAGACCGAGAGATGAACACACTAAGCAGATTCAGAAGGATGTAGGTTGCAATAGACACTGGGAGATGAAGAAGCTTACATGGGATAGAGTAGCATTGAGAGCTGCATCAAACCAGTCTCTGGACTGAAGACCACAACAACAACACAAACATTGTAACCGTATATGGGTCCTTACGCAAAGCCAACAGTACGCTAGGAGCTACATCTATTTTAGCCTGAAATGCAGCACTTCAGTGCATAGTGCTTGCAACGAATACTCTCTACACACTGCTAGAAATGGCATATTCCCGACCGCTACCGAGGTATGGTGAGCACGGAGGAGAGTCCGCTGCCGTAGCTGGCAGTGACGAGCAGGTAGGCGATCAGCAGCCAGGACAGCACGTGGCGCGTGGGGCCCACGACACGTGTGTGGCGCCGCTCCACGTCCGGCGTCTGCAGCACCAGCAGGCCCACCGACCGGAAGAAGCAGTCTTCCACCGTGGCGTATCGCCCGACTGCCCGCCCATCCTCTGCAACAAGCAGATACACTAGCATAAAATGATTTTTACGAACTACTGTAGACGTGTAGATGATGGCAGACACCACCATATTACATAACGCAACTGACCATTTTTGTATCTGATTGATAGATTTCTTTCTTTTAACTTCAAGTTACAATTTTATTGATAGTATTTAAAGGATATTCCTAAACAGCATCAGGGAATGGAGAAATGCTGATAACTTGTAGCTTCTCCGCAGGACCAAGTATAGCTAAAGAGTACTGGGATGAGCGACAAGCAAAATAAGCAAAATGTGGCTTCAGGACGAGAATCTAAGACAGGACACGCAGTCTTAGCCCGGGCACGCATAATGCGTGAGTGAAGCCCACAGACATAAATAGATAACGCGCTATCCTCGTTGCATTGGTCTATTGACGTACCTGATGATAACAACTAGTCCAAATATTTTGCACATTAGCCACGTCTACTCGGCCAATAACCCTAAGAAATTTTCATTCGTGACATATGAGAAATTGCTATACAGTTTTAGTTATCATCAGTAGACAGTCAAGCTCTGAAGATTAAATTTGGTGTTAATCTCTTGCTACATAGTTATGCGCGAACGCGATACATTTTTCTCAACGATGGATGGCACATATATTTACTGTAGAAGTCTTCAGTTCAAGGGACGTTCCACCTCGAGAAACATCCTCGTAGCCATTCTGTAAATGCCTTCCACACAAAGATTTCTTCATACAAGAAAGAAGGAAGACCTCACTGGGTGCCACGTCGAGAGGATATGGGGAACAGAATTTGATGTCCCAAAGAAGCGGCATATGTGACAGTGCCGGAGGGCAGAAACAGCTGCGAGAATGTTGTGGAGCACGGATAACCTGCTGGGTAACTTACCGTAACGCTTCGTCTTGATGGTCTTCCATAACCATGAAGTGAGATACGGTAGTATGTTCCTGTGACGGTTAGTCCCTTACGATTATTCTCCTCTAAACAAACCCTAGATATGAGAGCTATTCGTAAAGTAAGGCCCGACCGGGCGCGGAATGGAAACCGCACTGAAAATCCGATGATCGGGTACGAAATGAAAGCCACAATGAAAATCGGATGAATCTTTGCGCAGATGCGTTGGGAAGTGTCTCTAGTGTGCCCGTCGTTCGCATCACGTCGCTCTTTTCAGTTCTGAGCGCGTAGTGAGCACCTAAAGATGCCTAAATAAATAGTGTCTCGCGCCACGTGTGAGCGCCTGGTGAGAGAGTTCGCTTGATCTCATGCGGCACACGTGACTATCATGTGTTTCCTTCTTCACGACAATTCTCTTCGTGACTGCTCAGCCGCACTCTGCAGGGTCAGTGAAGATGCGCCTGCAGGGTTTTCGTTGGGAAGTGTTTGATCACTTACAATACAGCTCGTATTTGTCTCCCTCTGAGTTTCATCACTGCCCACATGAACCGCAGGCTATGTGGACAACATTTTGGCACAGACAGTGAGCGGTAGACTAGCCTAGAGAAGTGGCGGAAAGCCTAGCCGACCGCCTTCTGTGATGAGGGTGTAGTAAAGTCAGTACAACGTTACGACAGATGTCCAGTTGGAGCGCCGACTTTGAAGAGCGGTAGCTGGAAGTTGTAGCTAACTGTTGCAAATAAAACGTTTTTGATTTTCACAGTGTTCACAGTGTTAGCCCTCGTACATTCAGGGTCGTATACGCAAACAACTTTCCGACTGAAGCTTCTGATGACATAGTGCTACACTACGGTCGTTCGGCTCTCAGCATCACGCGGACGCAGACCAGTCAAAGAAAAAGCACGAAGGCTATTTTCTACCAAGAAAACAGCATTTTGGGAGTACCGTAACAATTCCAAATTAGATCAGCTGTCCAATGCATATTACTACCTAAATGTCCTGACACGCCGGCCGGAGTGGCCGAGCGGTTCTAGGTGCTTCAGTCTGGGACCGATCGATCGCTCCGGTCGCAGGTTCGAATTCTGCCTCGGGCATGGATGTGTGTGATGTCCTTAGGGTAGTTAGGTTTAAGCAATTCTAAGCTACAGGAGACTGATGACCTGAGATGTTAAGTCCCATAGTGCTCAGAGCCATTTCAACCATTTTTCCTGAAACACTACTACTGTTTGCCGGACTGGGACTCCAATAGCGACCTTTACCTTTCATAGTTAATGTCCATTCCTAATGAACTGTCATTGTTATTTTAGTTATTGTTAGATTAAAATTATCTAGACAGTTGTTACCACAGTTTTTGATATCTCAGTACTGTTTAGCGCCTCCAACTTAGGAATACATACATCCTCACGTACTATTTTAAAGATATTTTCGTCAATGACGTGTATAGGAGAGGTTTAATTTATTCCCTCGGTGTTCATTTGTCTCCGTCTTTATGAAGATTTAGACGACGCCACAGAAAATCAGTACACGTGGAAAAGTGGGAAGGAACAATCACTATTGTAGCGAATCCCACCATTTATCTTCATCCGCCATTACCTGAGTCTAATAACTGTTGGTTAATACTTGAAATAATTTCATTGAGCATGTACGAAGAGTGCACGCTCTGGGTATTATCAAATGTCTTGCTCGAAGCAAAGAATAAATAACAAAAAGCAACTAAGAGTCTAATTCTGTATGTTATGCCATTATTATTAATCAGATAGATTTTCATGTTCCCAGAACATTATTCACAGAGGACGAAAATCAAAAGGCATTATTTAATGGCGACCTCTCACCCATATATAAGACGCGACGGGGTTAGTTATTAAAATACTAAATGTACGACTCGGTAGGCAAGGAAAAAATAATTCAGTATACTCCAGAAATGCAAATAAACTGCGAAGAGAGGAGATCATGCTACAAGTGCTGTAGCTGAGGCTTTGGATATCCCACAAAAGTTTATCTGCAGTAATAGCGGCTGTTCATAGTACTGTAATGGTTCATATTTTACTTGCAGCTGCTGTGTATATTAGTGATGGTACAACCGACAGTTTTTAATAATCGATTGGCCAGTTGATTGTTTCTTCATTCAGTCGTTTTTTTTTTCAATCGAATGACACAAGCGAATGAAACTAGAGTCAGCGGCATTGTCAGCCATAGGAATGATTTCACTTACCGTGTTTGAGTGGTTTCATTCAGTGTGAGACAACCGACTGAAACAAGTCTCCATCGGTTGCGGCCGTTATATCAATGTTTCCACTCATCGGGTTTGAGTGGTTTCACTCAATTTACACACTTTTTCAGTCTTTTCGGCTGTACGTGAAGCATGACTAGGATTTCCAAAGTTTGTAGGTACAAATAAAGTATCTTATTTCAAAGACATGTGATTAAAAAGTAGATTTCTAAAACTAAAGTACATTCCAAATGTATGTACTTACGTATATCGACCTGAAACTGCTGCTACTGGTATGCGACCGTTATTATTAGTATTTCTGAAGGATTTTAGAAAAGCAGAGTAGCGGCAAACGAACAGGTACTAGTTTTTTTGGTGCCTTTATCCCAAATGACATGCTTCGGGCTCTACCGATCATCAGATTTCCATTTCATAGAAAAATGACTTTGGCACTTTGTTCCTTACTCATACAGCCACGAACCAAAAGGTGTTACATATAATTTAAACTTGGAGAATGGGAATGATTCTGAAATCCACTGTCTTAAATATCTATTTACTTACTGAAATACGAATATTGGCATTTAATGGCATTAAACATTAATTTTTGTTTGTTTCAAAAGTTTAATATCTGGTTCTGCACTGTAAATTAGTGTACATATAAATCAACAATCACTTTTGAACGTTTTCATTAGGTCGGTTTCTTGTCTGTTTTTGTTGGTACAAATTTTGTAATTGATTTTTAACTAGTTTCCCGATAAGCTAGAGTCTTGAAACTTTCAACATGGCTCATAACTGGATGATACTGTAAGACTAACTCGCTTTTAAGTCTGGTGTGTGGCAGACAGTACTTTAGCTTTTCGATCTGTTGGTTTCTGTTTGTTCGGTACAAATTTTGCATTTGATTGTAAACTAACTTCCCGATAATCTACAGACTTGAAACTTCCAATTTAGCTCATAAATGGATGACAATGTAATATTAACTCGTTTTCTTTGCTGGTGTGTGACGGATAGCAGGTACTTGGTGTACCACAGCTAATTTCCCTGTCTTCTCTTTCCAGTTGCGAACGTTTCGCACTTCAGAACGATTGCTTCTAAGCTTTCTTGTCAGTTAGATTCTCTAGTTTTTACATTCGCTGCCTTCTCTCGAGATACGCCTACGAGCAAACAATATATTGGATGACTCATTTGAAGAGCAACTGAAATAAAGTTTACAGTCCCCAATTCGGATTTCCGGGAGTGGACTGCCAAGGCTGAGGTGACCACGAGGAAAAGATTGAATAATCAGCGAAATAATAACTTTCTACGAGTCAGGGCGTGGAGTGTCAGAAGCTAGAACGTGGTAGGGAAGTTAGAAAATCTGAAAAGGGAAATGCAAAGGCTCCATGCAGATATAGTTAGGGCCTGTGAAATGAAATGGAAAGAAAACTAGGATTTCGAGTCAGATAAGTACAGGGTAATATCAACAGCAGCAGAAAATCGTATAACTGGAGTAGGACTCGTTGTGAACAGGAAGATAGGGCAGAGAGTATGTAACTGTGAACAGTTCAGCGATACGGTAGTTCATATCAGAACCGACAGATAACCAATACCAGCAACGATAGTTCAGGTATACAGGCTGACGTTGCAAGCAGAAGATGAAGAGGTAGAGGAAGTATGTGAGGATATTGAGCGGGTAACACAGTACGTAAGGGTTGATCAAAATCTAATAGTCACTGGGGACTAGAATGCAATTGTAGGGGAAGGACTAGAAGAAAAGTTTACAGGACAATATGGGCTTGGAGCAAGGAATGAGAGAGGAGAAAGACATAGTCAATTCTCTAATAAATTTCAGCTAGTAATAGCGAATACTCTGTTCAAGAATCAGAGGTGGAGGAGATATACTTAGAAAAGGCCGGGTGATACGGGAAGGTTTCAGTTAGATTACTTCATGGTCAGACAGAGATACCGAAATCAGATACTTGACTGTAACGCATACTCAACAGCACATATACACGCAGATCACAGTATAGTAGTGATGGAGAGTAAGCTGAAGGTTAAGACATTAGTCAGGAATAATCAGTACTCAAAGAAGTGGGATACGGAAGTCCTAAGGAATGTCGAGATACGCTTGAAGTTCTCTAAGGCTGTAGATAAAACAATAAGGAATAGCTCGGTAGGCAATACAGTTGAAGAGGAATGGACATCTCTAAAAAGGACCACGAAACAAATTGGAAAAAAGAACATAGGTACAAAGAAGTTTTCTGCAAAAAACCCATCGGTAACAGAAGAGATACATCAACTGATCGATGAAAGGAGGAAGTAAAAAAATCTCCCAGGAAACGCGCTGAGGAATTAAATAAATAGGAAGTGCCGCTGCATGAAAGTGTGAAGAAGTCGAAAGGAAAATGATTGTCGGAAGGACAGACTCAACATAGAGGAAAGTTAAAATAACCATCGCTAACATTAAAAGCAAGGGTTTTAACATTAAGAGGGCAATGGCAATTCCACTGTTAAATGCAGAGGAGAGAGCGGATGGGTGGAAAGGATACACTGAAAACCTTTATGAGGAGGAAGAGTTATCTGATGTGATACAAGAAGAAACATTAATCGATTTAGAAGGGATAGAGGATCCAGTTTTAGAATCAGAATTTAAAAGAGCTTTGCAGGACATACCATCTGACTTTCGGAAAAATATCGTCCACACAAGTCCGAAGACTGCGAGAGCTGAAAAGCGTGAGATTTACCGCACAATCAGCTAAACAGCTCATCTATCAAGGTTGCTGACAAGACTGATATACAGAAGAATTGATGATGTACTAGATGACAGTCAGTTTGGCTTTAGTAAAGGTAAAAGCACGAGAGAGACAATTCTGACGATGCGGTTGATAATAGAAGCAAGACTAAAGAAGGGGGTAAGCTATCGGTAGACACGGGTAATGTACAGTTTTTACAAGAGCCAAGAGGGAATAATAAGAGTGGATGACCAGAACTAAGAGCTCCCGTTAAAAACGGTGTAAGACAGGATTGTAATCTTCCGCCCCTAAAGTTCGATCTGTACATTGAAGAAGCAATGATGGAAATAAAAGAAAGGTTTGGGAATGGAACTAAAATTCAAGGTGAAAGGATCTCAATGATACGATTCGCTAACGATGATGCTATCCTCAGCAAAAGTGAAGAACAATTACATGATCTGCTGAATGGAATGAACAATCTAATGAGGGCAGAATATGGATTTTGAGTAATTCGAAGAACATCTACATCTACATGGATACTCTGAAAATCACATTTAAGTGCCTGGCAGAGGGTTCATCGAACCACCTTCACAATTCTCTATTATTCCAATCTCGTATAGCACGCGGAAAGATTGAACACCTATATCTTTCCATACGAACTCTGATTTCTCTTATTTTATCGTGGTGATCGTTCCGCCCTATGCAGGTCGGTCTCAACCAAATATTTTCGCATTCGGAGGAGAAATTTAGTGATGGGAATTTCGTGAGAAGATACCGTCGCAACGAAAAACGCTTTTATTTATTTTTTTAACGATTTCCAGCCCAAATCCTGTATCATTTCTGTGACACTCTCTCCCATATTTCGCGATAATACAAAACGTGCTACCTTTCTTTGAACTTTTTCGATGTACTCCGTCAGTCCTATCTGGTAAGGATCCCACACCACGCAGCAGTATTCTAAAAGAAGACGAACAAGCGTAGTGTAGGCAGTCTCCTTAGTAGATCTATTGCATTTTCTAAGTGTCCTGTCAATAAAAGGCAGCCTTTCGTTAGCTTTCCCCACAATATTTCCTGTGTGTTCTTTCCAATTTCAGTTGTTCGTAATTGTAATACTTAGGTATTTAGTTGAATTTACGGCTTTTAGATTAGACTGATTTATCGTGTAACCGAAGTTTAACGAGTTCCTTTTAGCACTCAAATGCATGACCTCACACTTTTCGTTATTTAGGGTCAACTGCCACTTTTCGCACAAAAAAATGTTCAAATTTGTGTGAAATCTTATGGGACTTAACTGCTAAGGTCATCAGTCCCTAAGCTTACACACTACTTAACCTAAATTATCCTAAGGACAAACACACACATCCATGCCCGAGGGAGGTCTCGAACCGCCGCCGGGACCAGCCGCACAGTACATGCCTGCAGCGCCCTAGACCGCTCGACTAATCACGCGCAGCTTTTTCGCACCATTCAGATATTCTTTCTAAATCGTTTTAAGTTTTGTTTTGACGTTCTGACGACTTTATTAGTCGATAAACGACAGTGTCATCTGCAAACAACCGAAGACGCCTGCTTAGATTGTCTCCTAAATCGTTTATATAGATATGGAATAGCAAAGGGCCTATAACACTACCTTGGGGAACGGCTGAAGTTACTTTTGTTTTACTCGATGACTTTCTGTGAGTTACTACGAAATGCGACCTCTCTGACAGGAAATCGCAAATCCAGTCACATAACTGAGACGATATTCCATAAGCACGCAGTTTCCCTACGAGCCGCTTATGTGGAACAGTGTGAAAAGCCTTCCGGAAATCCAGGAATACGGATTCGATCTGAAATCCCTTCTCAATAGCACTCAGCATGAAACGTCCCCTTAGAAAAATTAGTGAATTACTGTGCTGGTAAACCTCTTACGTTATTTGATTTTCAAGCAGCTGAGCAAAACTGAACGTACTCAGTCATTTCGCTCTTTACCGATTCTGATCAACACTAAACTGGCACACAATATTTTTTTTTAGCGCAACGCAATCTGACTTTCAATAATCCCTACAAATGAATGGCCCTGACTAATATTAACCTATACCTTTCACAAATCACTTACCTCACAAAAATCTTCGTTACTCGAGCTACTGCAATACAGCGAGCGCCAATACTGCCAGCTAAATAAAAGATTCTAACTACTGAAGTCACTGACTACTGATGGGCGTAGTTAGCAAATGAAAGATTTTGATTGAGAACGAACAATGTATTTACCATAATAGTGTTCAAAAGTCATAATATATATATCAGTTCATGACATCCAGTGTTACAAATTTACTGTCTCTTTCCAGATCATCCACTCTAAAAACTCCGCCATCTCACTCCCCACATCCACCACTGCTGGCGACTCACCTCGAACTGTGCAACGCTAAGCGCTGTTAACATCCAGCTGCCCAACACTACAATGGCGAGTATTACAACAATTCCAACCAGCCACTGACTGCACACAGCACAGCCAGTGATTTTCATACAGAGCGCTACGTGGCGTTACCAATATAAAAAACTAAACAGCCTACTTACAAGCATTTCATGCGGGAACGATGTTTTCTAAACCCATGTTGACTGTGTGTCAATATGCCGTTTCCTTCGAGGTAATTCATAATGTTCGAACACAACATATGTTGTAAAATCCTGCAGCATATCGACTTTAACGATATGCGCCTGTAATTTAGTGGATTACTCCTACTACCTTTCTTGAATATTGGTGTGACCTGTGCAAAATTCCAGTCTCTGGGTACGGATCTTTCGTCAAGCGAGCGGTTGTATATGATTGTTAAGTATGTAGCTAATGCATTAGCATACTCCGAGGGAACCTGATTGGTATACAGTCCGGACCGAAAGACTTGCTTTTATTAAGCGATTTGAGTTGTTTCACTACTTCGAGGATATTTACTTCTACGTTACACATGTTGGCAGCCGTTCTCGAATCGAATTCTGGAATACGAAAAGAAAGACGAAAGTAATGAGAAGTAGCAGGAATAAGAACAGCGAGAAACTTAACATCAGGACTAATGGTCACGAGGTAGAAGAAGTTAACGAATTCTTCTATATAGGCAGTAAAAGAATCAGTGACGGACGGAGTCAGGAGGACATCAAAAGCAGACCTGCAATGGCAAAAATGCCATTCCTGGCCAAGAGAAATCTGCTAGTACCAAATACAGGCCTTAGGTTGAGGAAGAAATTTCTGTGAATATACGTTTGAAGCACAGCAGTGTACGGTAGTGAAACGTGGACATCTAGAAAACCCAAACAGAAGAGAATCGAAGCATCTGAGATGTGGTGCTACTGACCAATGTTGAAAATTAGGTGGACTGAAAAGGTAAGGAATGAGGAGTTTCTGCACAGAATTGGACAGAATGATAGGATATCTGTTAAGACTTGAGAGAAAGACTTCCATGGAACTAGAGGAAGCTGTAGAGTTTAAAAATTGTAAAGGAAGATAGAGATTGGAATACATCCAGCAAATAATAGAGGACGTAGATTGCAAGAGCTTCTCTGAGAAGAAGAGGTTGGCACAGGAGAGGAATTCGTGGCGGGCCGCATCAAACCATTTAAGGTGACCATCGCCCCCTTTTACGTGATTGTAACGATTTTTCTATATCATGTTTTCGAAAGTAATTCGGGACAACTATTTGTTCCGGACTTAGCAATTATGAAACGATTTATTCTGAATCGTTTGTTCGGTTCAGCTGTGTCGCTATGCTGTTACTGAAGGGATATTTTCCCAACTGAGTAATGCATGGAGCAGTGACAAAACAGCTTTTGTAGAAACTAGAGTGATTGAGTTGACTTGTTTTCATAAAACTATTGAAGAATACAGACATGCTGAAGAAAATTTACAGCCGGCCGTTGTGGCCGAGCGGTTCTACGTGCTTCAATCTGGAACCGCGAGACCGCTACGGTCGCGCGGTTCCAGTCCTGCCTCGGGCATGGATGTGAGTGATGTCCTTAGGTTAGTTAGGTTCAAGCAGTTCTAAGTTCTAGGGGACTGATGACTTCAGATGTTAAGTCCCATAGTGCTCAGAGCCATTTGAACCATTTGCCTACTCGCACTCCTTCATCGTTACATGTACTAACAAACTATAAATTAATGTCCTTTTGGTAACAGATTAAAGTGATAGTTTGCGTATCTAGTTGAGACATTTTGTGCTATATCAAAAATTTTTAATGTGGCCTTAGAACCTTAGGTGTATTTGAACATTATACCACAAAAATCGCTTTTCTACCCATCCTCAATTCTGAAATATGTGATCAAAATTACATAGAAAATATTGAAACCACCTTTATTATTCATACTTCTTTATTGAGACAATGATAACCTGCCGACAATGGGCAGTCACCTACACCGCTACTTGCCCCTATAGCCGGACAACTGAATGTCTTAAATGTCATTTTCCTTCTACTCTTTGAGCTATTCATTCATTTTCCTTACTGCAAAGTAGTACTGCATCTGAATATGAACGTCTCTACAATGCGCTTTCTCTAACCCTTGTTACTCTCTTGTGCTATTTATACCTGCTGATCGGTAGGAGGCCCTCTCCCCCTCTTTCGCCCCCCCCCCCTTATTCTTCGGGTAACATTTTGGCCGACCGCCAACTTATCGTCTACAAACTGTTTGCGTCTGGGAAAATAATCCTATTTCACCCATAAGTCCGGGGTTTCAAAAGTTTTTTTCTGAGGTCGCAATATAAGCGATGGTAGGCCTACCCCAGGGATGGGTCAGGTTAATTACTTACGTGTTAGTAGCACTTGGAGGAATTTAATCCTGAACCGCATATGAATCAGTTTAAAATTATGAAAAGAAAAATTACTCCAATCAGTTCATAATTGACTGAAATTGTTTACTGCGTATGTTACCTTTGGCATACCCTAAACACACTCTTAGGTAGGACCATCCCCCGACAGTATAATGTTTCACTACTTTAGTTCTGCTAATTAAAGTATTGCAGGCCCGTTTCACTCAGAAGAAGGAGTGGATATCTCGCTCAGCTGAAACAACGAAGAGCAGTTTCAGCTAAAAGAATTAATGCGTGGTTCAACAGACAAATAAACTACTTATTCTTTTCACAGTCAATACCCAAAGCTGCAGCGGTGTCGAATCCCTTTACATTCGATTGCTCCCACTGACTGTTTTCATTCGTAAAAAGTAAATGAATATTAATTCTACCGGCAGGTAAAACTACAACCGACTGAAAAGATTGTTTTAATTCGGTTGCTCTTCCACTACTACTTTCATCCAAAAGAATGAATGAGTAGTCCGACCAACTAAACGATATTTTTCTTTCGGTTTCTCCCACAGACTTCTTTCACTCGAAACGGTGAATGAGTAGTCCAGCCGACTGAATCGATTCCTTTCACTCGGTTGTTTTCACGGAGTAGTTTCTCTCAAAAGAATGAATGACTACTTCAAGCAATACGTATAGTTACAACCAAACGAGTCGATTGTTTTCATTCTGTTGTTCCTATCACTAGCGTATATAAAGGCATTTCTAGTAGTTTGAGAGATTTGGCAATAGTTAGCTGTCAGGGAGGGCATTGCTGTTACTCCATGTCGCTTGTATTTGCTTGTTTGTTGAAGCTGAACTGAACTGGTGCGGTGTCTATTGCTCTGACACATACAGTTGAATTTTTATTACAGGTATTTAAAATACATTCGTGCATTTAATAAAAATTCTTATTTAGTATACCATTAGCGGTTTGGTTTAGTAACTGTAAACACCGTCAGTGACCCATAAAGAAACATATTTGTAATTTTTGATACTTCCAGTTCAAAAATGACTTCAGCTGAAAACATACTGAAGTGTGAAATTTTGATTACGCCACTATGTTAGAATTCGGCTCACACCTAGAAGTCTCATCTGATGTATATTCTCGTTGTATTTTCGCGTTTGGCACTGACCTTTCTGATATAACGTCACGATGGCTTGCAGCAATTCTTATTTGTTGCCGTGAAGCTCAACAAACTAATGAACCAGTAGTGTTTACTTAAGTGCTCCAGGCTAAACGTATCCCTGAGCGTTTGTTTTGTAGTAGTCTTTCGAAACAATTTGTTGGTCCTGATTTTCAGTTTATGTAAAAAATCCTGTTTTTATCTTTTGTTTCTCAAATATATTTGATTTACATTCATTTCCACTTATTTAAATATGCAAGTGTGATGATGATGTAGTGTTGAAGGGGAAGTGTCGAAGATTGTGCATTGATGTGGACAGTGAATGGAAACAAGCAACTTCTTGAATACAACACGAGATGCTTAAATTAGCCAGTATCATATGAGAATGTCACCAGCATTAATACACACAATGATCACAAAGAGGAATTTCCACATAATCGACAATAGAGAATCCAAAAGGTAAATTAGACAACAGGCACACAATTAACCACATTAATCTCTCCACTGCATGGTTCTAGATCCGTGAATATACTTCTGAGTATCTTTAAGCATGTGTCTCAATAGAAAGAAACAATATTTAAGACAACTCTCATTTTTTGTTCGATCTCAGTTGCGCATTTTTACTTATATTACATGTTGCGGTCACTCATGGTCATATTCAGATCTAAAACAAAGTAAAATTAAATATGTGCCATCTAATATTTTACGAATAAGTATGAAATAGAATAACTGTACATAAATGTAGACTTTATCTAGACATTTGCTTCAGCAACCCGTCTTGTCTGCTTAGGACCATACACCAGAGCACTGTTCTTTGTAGCTGCGGTCAGTGTTTTGAATAGGTATGTGTTGGAGTTTGGGAAAGGGGGAGGCGGGAGGAGAGGCAGGGGAAATGGAGTAAGTAAATGAGGGAGCGGGTGATGGGAATGTCATGAGCTCAACAACAGTGGCCGTGTTAAATTTATATAATGTATAATTAGTAAAATTTCTCTTTGGAAAACTAATAGCGTAGAACAGTAAACGGCATCAGATAGTAAAATTATTAATTCTGGAAGTAAATAGTCTAAATGTTTTTCGTTCAAGTAGAAAAGGTGTACTCCTAAACAATGGGTGGGTAAATAGTGAAAGACAAAATGATCGTAAAATTGCAGAAGTGGAAATATTTATTATATTCGCCGCAGGTGCAAAGCTTAGTAATCTGATACCTGGTTCTGAGACGGCAAGACTGGCTTCAGACTCAAGAACTCAGGTAATTTCTACATTTATGTAAAATTCTCTTCACTTCTACTTCTTGCTAAATATTAGATTGTTCTCATTTAATTTTACTTTGTCTTAGATCTGAAGGTGATCGCGAGTGATCGAAACATTTAATGAGGGGAGACGGTGGCAGAAATAATGAAAAATTTACAAATTATTTTTATTTGCTAATTTGATAGTAAATATAATTGAGATTATTATCCCAAATTTTTAATTGAAATTCGAACTAAAAATGGCATAAAAAAATTAAAACCCTAAGCACTGTAATTCGCCAAGCCCGCTTTTCAATGTACCAAATGGAGGAAACATTTTATTGCAGAATTTGGCCTGTGAACCTAGATAATATAGATTTACAAGGCTGTGATTTTTTATATACATAACAGCAGTGTTGTATAGAAGACTGTGGAGCCTTTTTCCGGTTCAATCATTGTGGTATGGAAGGCTGTGGAATGTTGTAAACATGTTTTGTGCTGTTCAGTGGAATTCGAGTGACGCTCGATTTATTGTGCCATTCTTTGTGCGAGGTTGAATCTGTCGATCCCTTTTTGCAATGCCTAGGCCTGGGGAAGTATTTAGAAAATATAGTAAGTCCCATATTTCCAATATAAAGCGAAAAACTGACATTGAGGTTGGGTCAGGCCTGCAGATGCAGGCATTAGCTTGTCTCCAAGTGCATCTAAAATAAAACCTGGGACAGAGATTGTGTCAGAAGAAACAAATCATGAAAGAAATACAGTTTTCAGAATTTTGGATCTGGAAATGGTGGCAGAAGCACTTAGGAAAGATTGCAAGTGCTCTGTTTGTGGAGAAATGTGGATTTGGTTGATGATGGAAAGGGAGAGGGTTTGGTTTGCACAAACTGTGATGCCGACAGACCATTCAAGACATCAAAGGTCAGTAATAGAATCTATGAAGCCAATATGAGATTTGCTTATGGACTAAGATGTATAGTGATTGGAAGAGATGGTGGAAACCTTTTATGTGGTATTATGAACATGCCCAGTCCTCCCCTAAAATTTTCTGCAATGAATACTGCTCTCCTCAATGCAGTTGCAGAAGTAAGTGAAGAGAGCATGAAAATGGCAGTCCTGGGGGCAATTCAAGATAATTGTGAAGCAACTAGTAGCAACGATATAGCAGTTTCCTGTGACAGTTCTTGGATGAAGAGGGGGCATACCTCACTGCATGGAGTTTTAAGAATCATTAGTGTGGAGACTGGAAAAGTATTAGACTTACAGGTGATGTCTAAATATTGTTCTGCATGTTCCTTGCACAAAAATATATTGATGCAGGTAAAGAAACAGAAAGGCAAGAAACCCATAAAGCTGTTTGTAGTAGAAATTATGCAGGCTCCAGTGATGGGATGGAAGCTGCAGGTATGAAATTCATTTCCCGTAGATCTCTGCCAAAGTATGGAGTGAGATACGTACAGTATTTAGGAGATTGAGACTCTAGTTCTTTCAAGAATGTAGTCGCAAGTCAGCCCCATGGAAAAGATTACACTATTGAGAAACTGGAGTGCTTAGGCCATATTCAGAAGAGCATGCGTGGACCATACCGCAGACTTGTTGGAGACAATAAAGGCAAGCTACTAGAGGATGGAAAGCCACTGGGAGGTAAAAACAAACTAACAAAGACGAGAATTGACAGCCTACAAGTCTATTATGGTGCTACAATTAGAAGTAACCTCACAAGCTTGGACAGTATGAGGAAAGAAGTATGGGCCATTTGGTTTCATTACTTTTCGACAGACACTACACCTCAACATGGCCTCTGTTCTAATGAATGGTGCAAACTTTTGAAAAGTAAGGAAAGTGGGGAAGCTTATACCCATAAAAATAACTTTCCTTATGGGGTTTCAATGGCCATTAAACCAACTTTTAGAGCACTGGCTTCAGCAGAACTGCTAGAAAAATGTCTGAGTGGGAAAACACAGAACCCAAATGAAAGTTTCAGTGCTCTTGTTTCAAAAAGATGTCCAAAGACTGTGTTTGGTTCCAATTTGGTGGTGAAGATTTTTGCTTTGGAAGCTGCAGCAGTGTTTAATGATGGGAATGCGGCAAGACTTAACATCCTCAGCAAGTTGGGCTTTACACCTGGAGTCTTCACTGAGCAGATACTGCAGATCATCGATAAGCAAAGAATCTCGAAGGCGGAAACTTCAGTCCAGAACATACAAAAAATTGCTATGCAAAGGAACAGAGAAGCTCAAAGAGCTATAGAGGATGATGAGGAAGAAATAGATTATGGGATATGGGCAGTTTTAGCTAAGGTACGATAGATTTTTTTTTTTACATTTTATCCAAACTTTAAAATGATTTTTCTGCAACTTAAGGTTTTCTACTTACAATAACTCATATACCAGAAACTACTGGAAGGACTGCAATGAAATTTGGCACACCTATTCTTTTACTTTGAAGCTGTATTTGTGTGGAACAAAATTTTAATCGAGACATTATACACAGTTTTGTGGTTGATAATATATTGAAAAGTTTGATTGTAAAAATTGTTCTAGTCCAAAATATCACAGAAAATAATAGCATTAATTTACGAAAAAGTTACTGCACTTAATTATACATGTGTTATTGTAGATTATTTTACCATTAAAAAATTAGGAAAATTTTCCTCTAAATTATGAAAAAGTGTACCTTAAAATAATAATGTAATAAAAAATTCAAAATTATCTCACTGCAATCAAAAATTCTGAATTTTTAAAAATATAATATTAGATCTCTATACATAAGCGTGCTAAATTTCAATGAGATTGAACAAAAAATGGGAAAGATATAGGTTTGCAAAAATATCAGTGCAAGACTGCCCCCTAATTTAATAAATATGTGCAACTGATACGGAGCAATAAGCGAGAATTATCTTAAATACTAATACAGGAGCTGAATCTCCTAAGAGGATTATATTAGCTACCGAAAAAAAATCTAGTTTATCGGAAAATCGAAGGGGAACTGGAGCTCACCAAGCAGCCAGCTGGAGACCATCCTGGCTGAGTAGAGGGCGACGGTGGCGAGTATGACGGAGGCCCAGACGGCCGCCCAGAGGAGGGGCGAGAAGGGCAGCACGGGCAGCTGCCAGCCGGGCTGCAGCAGCGGGCGCGGCGCCATGCAAGTGAGGCCGGCGCGCACGTAGGGCCGCGTGTACTCCACGAAGTGGTACTCGGGGTACCAGTGGTACACCGCCGCGTACCCCGCGTCCGCCTCGTCCATCGCCACGGCGCCCAGCAGGCCGTTCCCGGAGCCGTTCGGCCAGATCGCGCCCCACTTGTCCTCCTCGCAGTCCACCACGCGCCACGTCGCATTCTTCTGCCGAGGGACCACAAGAGACAGTTGGAAGCTTATGCGGCTACAGTGATTCACAGTTCCGATAGTTACAAAAAAAAAAAAAAAAAGGTTCAAGTGGCTCTGAGCACTATGGGACTCAACATCTGAGGTCATCAGTCCCCTAGAACTTAGAACTCCTTAAAGCTAACTAACCTAAGGACATCACACACATCCATGCCCGAGGCAGGATTCGAACCTGCGACCGTAGCGGTCGCGCGGTTCCAAACTGAAGCGCCTAGAACCGCAGGGCCACACCGGCCGGCTCCGATATTTACAGTTTTCTGGTAACTCGGTACGCATGTATGTAATGTACCACAGAGTTATCTCTCATTATGAGGATGCCCATAAGCAATCAGGACTATAATCATAAAATATTTGATTTCATTTAGAAATTATTACAAAGAAACCAGTTATACACGCCAGCTCATTAAGCTTATCAATTACATCTACATCTACATTTATAACCCGCAAACCACCCAACGGTGTATGGCGGAGCGCACCCTAAGTGCCACTGTCATTGCCTCCCTTTCCTGTTCCACTCGCGTATGGTTCCCAGGAACGACAGCCGGAAAGCCTCCGTGCGCGCTCGAATCTCTCTAATTTTACATTCTTGATCTCCTCGGGAGCTATAAGTAGGGGCAAGCAATATATTCGATACCTCATCCAGAAACGCACCCCTCGAAACCTGTACTAGAAGCTACACCGCGATGCAGAGAGCCTATCTTGCAGAGTCTGCCACTTGAGCTTGCTAAACATCTCCGTAGCGCTATCACGGTTACCAAATAACCCTGTGACGAAACGCGCCGCTCTTCTTTGGATCCTCTCTATCTCCTCTGTCAACCCGATCTGGTGCCGATCCCACACTGATGAGCAATGCTCAAGTATAGGTCGAACGAGTGTTTTGTAAGCCACCTCCTTTGTTGATGGACTACATTTTCTAAGGACTCTCCCTATGAATCTCAACCTAGCACCCGCCTTACTAACAATTAATTTTATATGATCATTCCACTTCAAATCGTTCCGTACGCATAGTCCCAGATATTTTACAGAAGTAACAGCTACCAGTGTTTGTTCCGCTGTCATATAATCATACAATAAAGGATCCTTCTTTCTATGTATTCGCAATACATTACATTTGTCTATGTTAAGGGTCAGTTGCCACTCCCTGCAACAAGTGCCTATCCGCTGCAGATCTTCCTGCATTTCGCTGGAATTTTCTAATGCTACCAACTTCTCTGAATACTACAGCACCATCCGCGAAAAGCCGCATGGAACTTCCGACTCTATCTACTAGGTCGTTTATATATATTGTGAAAAGCAATGGTCCCATAACACTCCCCTGTGGCATGCCAGAGGTTACTTTAACGTCTCTAGACGTCTCTCCACTGAGAACAACACGCTGTGTTCTGGTTGCTTAAAACTCTTCAATCCAGCCACACAGCTGGTCTGATATTCCGTAGGCTCTTACATTGTTGATCAGGCGACATGCGGAACTGTATTGATCGCCTTCCGGAAGTCAACGAAAATGGCATCTACCTGGGAGCCTGTACCTAATATTTTCTGGGTCTCTTGAACAAATAAAGCGAGTTGTGTCTCACACGATCGCTGTTTCCGGAATCCATCTTGATTCCTATAGAGTCGATTCTGGGTTTCCAGAAATGACATGATACGCGAGCAAGAAACATGTTCTAAAACTCTACAAGAGATCGATGTCAGAGATATAGGCCTATAGTTTTGCGCATCTGCTCGACGAACCTTCCTTAAAACTGGAACTACCTGTGCTCTTTTCCTATCATTTTGAACCTTCCGTTCCTCTAGAGACTTGCGGTACACGGCTGTTAGAAGGGGGGCACGTCCTTTTGTGTACTCCGTGTAGAAGCTGTGCTTAACCAGCTTTCGCTTCCACAGGATAACATAGGAATTATTATCACTCTATATAATTTCATGATCGTCTCTTTTTGTACTTTGTGATCCCATGTTCTGCTAATGGTTCATTACATGTTACACACGTGATCTGAAAGATTCTTTTAAGCAAATGATGTGGAACGATTCAGTTTACAGGTAGAAATGAAGTGATCGTATGGCATTGTTGACCGGGATGTACTAGTCGGGTTCGGCCGCCAAGTGCAAGTCTTACTTCATTCGGCACCTCATTGGGCGACCTGCGGCCGGTGATGAGGATGAAATGATGATGAGGACAACACCACGCCCAGACCCCGAGCGGAGAAAATCTACAACCCGGCCGGGAATCGAACCCGCGCACAGTGCATGGGAGGCAAGCACGTTACCACCCAGCTAAGCCGGCGGACTGTTTACAGGTTATGTAAACATGACTGGGGTTAATATTACTGAACGTTGTTTGGGAATCTAATTAAAAGAAGCGAAAAATACGCTCGCTTAAGATATCACAAAGAATCTGAGCAATAAACACAGTTGGATTTCAGACTTATCTGTTATTCTTAACACCTTTTATTCGCAGATAATGAATAAGTGTTTCTATTCATATAAGTGAATAACGATTCCAATAATATTTGTCATTCACAGATAACGAATAGTAATTTATGATAATATTCTTCTCGGGTGTGCAGCCGGATCATAACGTCATCTTGACACAATATTTCAGCGGCCGAGATCGTGTACCAGCACTATCACCTGAAGATGGCGGCCAGGTGGACCGCTGAAATATTGTGTCAAGATGACGTTATGATCCGGCTGCACACCCGAGGAGAATATTATCAATTAATACGCTGGGAAAGCCTTCGTAATTAGAATAGTAATTTATGTCTGTTTTCCTTATTTGTCATTCGCACAAATTTCGCCTAAGTTTGGTGCCAGACAAAACTCGCATCTGCGCACTGTGGATTATCAACTTATGTGCAAACGATAGTGATGATGATTGATTCCTGGGGCTCTCAACTTCCCCGTCATCACCTCCCGTGCAAAGTTACAATTTTTACACAGTCCAGTCTAGCAACTGTCACGGATGATGATGACATCACAAAAACCCAGTGCCCGGGCAGAGAAACTCTCCTACCAGACCAGGACCCGTCTTCTTGAGTTTTTTTTTTTTCAAGTAGTAAACAGAAAGTTTATGGTGCACAAAGGACTATCTCTTCATTGTTGAAGGAAAGTTGCTTCGTTGCTCTGTGTGAGAAGGAAAATGTTAAAACAAAAATGGGAAAGAAAAAATGCCTTCTGCATTGGTAAGCGTCTGGATATTATCTTAAAATTCCGATAAGAACTAAAGTCCCAGGATGCAACTAGGTTTCATACATACAGATCACTGGCAATCTCTGCTATCCGAAATATTGGATTTGATGTATTTAACCGTTAATTATGATTTTCAGCATATTTCCAAATATCCTCCTGAAGTCACAATGTTGACTCACTATAAGGTGCTCAATTTCGATGTTAGAATAATAATCTAGGAAACTAGCATGCTTATTCTTCATAATAAACAATGCTGTGTGGTCCATGATCCACGTTGCAGCGTTGTATTTTGTTCGTGTATATCTCAGTTTTTGTGGCTGAATGATCTTTAAAAGGTCTACATCACTGGGCGTCTTACGGTCTATCACCGACAATCGTTGACGAAGAGATGTTGTAATTTCTTCTGCATGTCCGCACGTGAGCCTATGAATAAGCGTATCGACTCTTCTGCATGCGTCACAGTTTGCCGTGGATGAAGGCCTATCTTATGTAGCTTTTCATTCGTTGCTACTTTATCGTTGACTGTTAGATACCAGTCGCCTATGAGGCGTGAGGGTAACATGTCAGGTGCTCATTCCGCTATACTATACTCCAATGTGTATGTAGATGTTTTTCTTCGAGACGATTTCTGTGGTTTGTTGTCATGAGAAGGTCATAAAGTTTCCTGTTCGTCAGGTTTCCGTTATCGGCGATGTTGTATCAAATGTAGCTCATTTCCATGTAGTACAGTCGCACATACCTGTAAGAAAGTGGAATGCAGGTGATATTAACGGGTGGGTCAAGGCTATGAGGCTTTCACCGCTGAATGAGGTTTGCGATGATACTGGTCCTCCTTCCTGATGCGATTTAGGAGCAGGGTGACACACTTTTTGTGTACCGTAATGGGGTTAAGGCCACCTTTGGACGAAAGTAAGGTTAAGGTATCGAACTGAACTTTGAAAATGGGCCCTTTAAAAAGAAACCAACATAACGTTCGTTGTATACTCTTGGCTAGATGGTCGGAGATTGGAAGAATTTGCGCCAAATAATTCATCTTGCTTGTAATGGCGATCTCTATGGTCTTAACTTTCAGTAGTATGTTCAAGTCACGGTCCTTGTGAAGTATCAAAGCAGAACGTTATTTATCAAGCTTGTGTGACCAGTTCTTCGTCAGGAATTTGTCTGGTTTGGCCTCAAAGGTAACACCGAGAGTTGTGTGATAATCCTTGACCTTGCACCAGGTAACATGGGATGTGTCTTTGATACCGCCTCCGATCTGCAAAGCTGTGGTTTTGGTTCTATTTAGTATTGCTCCTGAAAGAAACGTGAATGTTTGTAAAAAGAGTTTCTGTTGACATAAGTTGTTGTGATGATGACACAGTTACGCATATATCGTCAGCATTAGCAATGCATGGGATAGTGACAGACTCGACGCTAAGCCCGATGCCGCTATACGCTAAGTTGTTCAGTAGCGGCTCTACTGCAATAGCGTACAAAATGATTCAAATGGCTCTGAGCACTATGGGACTTAACATCTGTGGTCATCAGTCCCCTAGAACTTAGAACTGCTTAAACCTAACTAACCTAAGGACATCACACACATCCATGCCCGAGGCAGGATTCGAACCTGCGACCGTAGCAGTCCCGCGGTTCCGGACTGAGCGCCTGAACCGCTAGACCACCGCGGCCGGCAATAGCGTACAAAATCATTGTAAAATGGCCATTAATGAGAATCCATGAAGAGGCGTTTGTAGTAAGTTTCCGAATTAATTCTATGATATGAGGTCCAAATCCTAGTTTCTTCATGCTTTTAAAGAGGAAGTCATGACGTACACGGACATAAGCCTTCTCAAAATCTAGAAAGATCAGAGGGCCCTGTCCTTTGGTTTCAGTATTTGAACAAATCGCAGGCAGCTGAGATGGCACTTCGGCCTTGCACTGCACTGTACTGGTAACTGCCTAAATCCTTGTACATAACGGTTTGCATCCGTAGCTTAATCGATCTAATAATGACTTTGAAATCGGCATTCAGGAGTGTGATGGATCGCATGTTTTCGACCTTCCTGCTGTTACCTTATTTCGGTAAGGGCAAGATGATACCTTCCGTAAATGCCTTGGGTATGACTTCCAGGTGCCAGATTCCATTCGCTATCTCGAAGAGTGTCGGACAGAGGAGGTTCCAGTATCGCTGGTAAAACTCAGCGCTGATTGGTGATTTCCCTTTCTTTGCAGTGTGGACCGCCAGTCGGATTTCGTCCTCTGTGAAAACAGATTCCAGATTTGCTTTGTCCTGTTGTGACAAATGGCAGCTCAAGATCGTAAGAAAATCGTCGCACGAGTGTTCATCAACGGGTTGCTTCTTGTAAAGTTGACTATAATAGTCGTAGACGTTGCTTCGTGATGGCATTCTCAGCGTCATCAACGACGGCTTCAATAAACATTGCTTTACACCGTTTCGTCGTTCTCAGGATGTGGTACAGAAAGGCCCGTTCTTCGGCTGCAACGTATTTTGGTTGGGCTCGCACGATAATGCCTTGCAATCGTTTGCGTTGTATCGCCGTGATTTTCGCTTTATATCGTTTGATCTTTACGTCGAAAACGCGAGAAGGATTGGTAGTGCGATTGTACAGTTCTCTCGAACAGCGATAATAAAATTCAATAGCCGGTTTCTGCGAAAAACGTTTTTGTCGGGCGTAGCTCATGAGGGTGAGGCGTAATTTAGGCTTGGCACACTGAATCTACCACTGTAGAACGGTAGCGTAACGACATCGCTGCCGCTGGAGCTGTTGCCATGTTATGTTCACCTCCTCTTCAAGTTGGGCATCCTGCAGAAGGCTCACATACAATTTCCAGTGGCCTTTCCCACCGTAAATTTGCTGGCGTTGTAGGTTAAGGTAACACTCATACGCGCAATGGTCGGAGTTGTTGATAGGAGCTATGCCGCAGTCCACAGTGTGTCGCTGGAGAGCATCGGACACATATATTCCATCCAGCCGACTGGCAGAATCACTGGTTACGAAGGAGTACACTACCAGCTCACCCTGCACTTGCTCCCAAGTATCGTGAAGACACATGCCATGAACCAAATGTTCAAGTTCGATACATCTGTTCGTGTTAGGAGCTTGGTCTCTGTCGTTAAGCACACAAGTGAAGTCACCAAGGATGAGATGTGCACGATAAGCGCTAAGATGAATGGGAACCTCGTTTTTATAAAAAATGAGAACGATCTCTCTTATGAGTGCTACCTGAGGGAGCGTACACGTTAACAATCTGCACACCCTTCACTCGAAGAGAAATGCCACGGCCACTAGGCAGCCGCTGCACGTCCGTAAAGGGTATACCGTCTCGCAGAAGTATGTCAGCGCCTACAGCATCCTGGATATTGATGTTATCAATAAGAACGTAACCGGACACTTCTAAGACTGTGACTACCTCCTGTAGGAGGACAGTGTCAACCCTGGTACCATACAAGAAATCAGTTAGCGAACGGAGTTTCACCGCACTTTGAATCCTATTGACGTTAAGTGTGTTAATTTTGTACGTTTGGCTGTCGCATGATGGCTCAGAGGACAATGAGCGCTGAGTGTTGGGATCGTCCTTCTCGACGGCTTTGAACCAAGCTCGTTGGTATCGTCTGGAGTGTGAGGCGAAACGTCAAAGGCAATAACGTGTCAGGGAGTGGAAAGGTCGCAGTGCGATGGTCAAGCGCGAGAGCAGCTACTGCTGCATCTCCTCGTCCTGCTGGCACCACGGCTCATTGCTGTCGGGGTGCTTTGCGGTGCGCGCGCCGCCCTGCCCGCCACCACCGGCTGGGTCAACGTGGTCGCATCCGCCTGGCCACCACGCGGGTCTGCGACTGGTGACGTCAGCGAGTTCCTGCGGGAGGGCTGCTGCAGCTGCTCGCTGCTCTGCTCGCTCTTCCTCTTGGCCGTTACGGTGCTCTGCTCCCTCTCAGGGCTCAGTAGTGCCTTCAGGTGTTTGGTTTGTTCACGGATGCGTTCTTGTCTCGCGGTGTTCTCGCAGCGCACTGAGCAAGAAGACTGAGGTTCAGTCTCGCTGCCACTTTCTGGCATGTGGACGGGTCTCGAATCATCCGACTTTTCCTCTTTGATACTATGCCCTTTGCTTCTCCTACGGCGGCCTTCCTTCATTTCTGGTGCAGTCTCTCCCGATAGGGTGGTTCAGTAACTGTCCCGGCGAGGATGACGGGGCCGAATCGACGTCCGTCCTACCGCGAATGTCTCTGGCACTGCATTCCACCTGAACTGGCATATCCACCTCGTAAACATGTTCCGGCTACCGAAGTTGTGGTACAGTCCCCGCGACTACCTCACTCAACAATGGAACAAGCCTTTCACTACCGTCTGCAGGACGTTCCCGTGGAATCTGAAATGGATGTCAACGTGTGCATTTCATCCGCAGGTGTTCTGTTGAATGGCAGATCGAACAGGTAGGGGGTTGTCCAGTGTAAGTTACAGGTGCGCGACAGCCGCCAATGACAACATACGAAAGTATATGCTTCTTTAAGTCTCCACGTACACTTCGCACGCCGCTGTTAACTTGGTACCGGTATGCAATCGACCATTTTTCATTGGTAACTGTCAAAACAGCGCCGTACAGTGACAGAGAACGTGCAATCAGATCATTAGGGCACCCAGGTGGTACACTAAATGCACGCACGGCTCTCACTCCATAGCCTAAGGGCACGATTTGGACATTGTTAATACTGCCATCATTATGACGAAATGGTCTCACGCCAGCATGCTCCTCAATGAATTTCTCATAAGTGTCGCTCGAAATAAATTTGACAAATAACGAGTACATCTTCAGGCAATTTCAAATCCTCAAAAATCTACTCGTGAGTTTCAAACGCCGTAGGTCGCAATGCAGCGTGATCGAAAACACACTGAACGCTGTTCGCTCTGTTAATTGTCGACATCGTACATATAACAGTAATACAGAAGCAAACGTTAACAGCGCTCACACACGCTGCTCAGCTCTCCACCTCAGCACTGCTCGCGACGTAAACACTGGCCGACGCTACCGCCCGTCACCGCGTTATGTGCACTGTCCGAGTGGCTGAACACGACGTGAACCATGAACTGCGGACATGTGCAAGTGAGTGGAAGCGAGCCGGCCGGGGTGGCCGAGCGGTTCTAGGCGTTACAGCCTGGAACCGTGCGACCGGCATGCCTCGGGCATGGATGTGTGTGATGTCCTTAGCTTAGTTAGGTGTAAGTAGTTCTAAGTTCTATGGGACTGATAACCTCAGAAGTTAAGTCCCATAGTGCTCAGGGCCATTTGAGTGCAAGCGAGTTAAATCCGTGTGGCAACGGACTGTTAATTGGCTGTGCCAGCCACGTGGTCCAGTGTACATCTGCTCACGCGGCTGTCATTAGTATCACTAATCTTCGGCAACTACCGCCAACGTTCGCGAAGTCTAGGCGCTTCAGGACCTAGCGGATAGTTCGTGCCGTTGCAGGGTTCTAACAAGGGAGACTCCACAACTCCGCCCTTCTCACTGTTAGACTTAATGGTAAAATGGCCCAGTGGACAGCCCGTAGAAAACTGAACGCAGATCAATCTCGAAAACAGGAAGAACGGGCGCTGAACTGTGAAGAAAGAAGAAAATTGAAAACAGTTCATGGTGCAAGCTCAAGATGTGCAACATCAAGCAAATAGCAAGAACCACGTTGTCTTGGTTGGTTGGTCACGGTGATGGACTGCAAAACGGGAGATACGTGTGGAAATCTCCCTCGTGCCCCTTACTTTTCTCCCACAGTTATGATTGTGTATGGTCATCGACGTGTCTGTTTTCCTTATGTAGTCTTGGTAACTGACATACTATACATATAGGATATGAGTCATGTGGTAAGAATATATTACAGTCTCAAGTAAATATGATGAGTGGTGAGAGCAGCTGTGATGCAGTCCTCGCAGAAATGCTCAAATGTGTGTGAATTCCTATAGGACCAAACTACTAAGGTCATCGGTCCCTGGACTTACACACTACTTAAACTAACTTACGCTAACAATAACGCATACACCCATGCCCGAGGCAGGACTCGAACCTCCGGCGGGAGGGACGGCGCAATCAATAATGGGAATGAGCGTTTGGCGTCGTTGGCCGGGAGGCCCCTTACGGAGCAGGTCCGGCCGTCTTGGTGCAGGTCTTATGACATTCGACGCCACATTGGGCGACCTGCGCGCCGGATGGGGATGAAATGATGATGAAGACAACACAACACCCAGTCCCTGAGCGGAGAAAATCATCTACCGAACCGGGAACCGAACCCGGGCCCGTAGGACGGCAATACGTCACGCTGACCACTCAGCTATCGGAGCGGACCGTGCAATTAGTGTCATGGTGCCTCTAACTGAGCGGCCACTCCGCGCAGCAAGCCTCGCAGAGAAATGAAAACAACTATTAAACGGATGTAAACTATGTTACAACAAAGGAACACACGAGTCAAAACTTCCAAAACGAAATGCAAGAGCCATGTATAACATGTGGTACCTGTGCAGTAGAAATAGGAGGTACATACGTCCGGAGATCCCTTCCTTACACCTCGCTGTAGCAAACGGCCGTTACAGCACCAGACAAACTCAAATTGAATACAGCGAACAAACACGTCGCTATCCAGACGGACAGTTCACAATTGTGTGAAAAAAAAGGCACGAGAAAAATTTGAACACAGATCTCCCCCTTCACAATCCAACATGAAAACCACATAACCACAACGCCTTGGCTAATCTAATTCCCTCGATGTTCCACATCTTGAGCTTGGACTGTTGACTGTTTCTATTTTTCTTCTTATTTTTCACAGTTCAATACACTTTCATCCCGTTTTTATTCTTCTTCTGTATCCAGTTTTTTACGGCCTATCCACTGGGCCATCTTACCACTAAACCTGACGGGGTTCAGTGGGGACGTACCTTGTAAGCAAGAGTGTTGGTCGTGTGACTAGGGCCTCCCATCAGGTAGACGGTTCGCTGGGTGCAAATCTTTCGATTTGGCGCCACTTCGGCGACTTACCTGCCGATGGGAAGGAAATGATGATGATTAGGACAACACAACACCCGGTCCCTGAGCGGAGAAAATTTCCGACCCAGCCGGGAATCGAACCGGTACCCTTAGGATTGACATTGTGTCGCGCTGACCACTCAGCTACCGGGGGCGGACACGAGTCCTGGTGCTGCAATGTGGCGCTGGGGAGAGCAGTGGGTCCGATCTTACACTGCACTGTGTATGGAGCTTGTGACGCTGTGCTTCTTCGTGTTTATTGGACCTCACGACACGTAGACTGCTATACGGAAAGCATATAAATTTTTCCAACAACGTGCCCATAATAATGTCGCATTATCACAGACAAGGAAATATAACTTAATATTTTCAACTATCTGCCCATGCCACTGGGTGCTGACGTGGAAGTAAACTGCAGGCACTACAACTCGTTACAAATTTTGCTACACTGTCTATGCTCCATGCCATAACGTTGCGCTGCTGCTATTGGAAGCAACGTTGTTGAAATACACATTTATAGCAGGAATAAAAATCAATGACAAAAATTATAAACCATTTTAATAGCAGCAATGTCACTAACATATTTGGCAGATCCTTACTGGCTGCCTTCTGCTGCTATTTAAAATGACTTTTTGGCCATATTGTGAATGTAAGTGGCTACTACTGTTGCTGCTGATGCTTCCGGTGGACTACTGGCACTCTTGCTGCTCAGGCATTAAAAGAGCGTTAAATTCACAGGTAATTTCTAAGTACTCTCCTCTGCAGGCACCCTGCTTTCTGCAGTACCCTTCCAAAGAACCAAAATCAGCCATCGTCCTTCTCTAAGACTGAGGGTGTGCGATCATTATGCATACTGTGTGTTTCCTGCCAAGAAATCCTGAGTCAAGTGACAAATTTTTATGAAATCACTTTTAATCGTATTTCGATTAATAAAATTCTGTTAAGGCAAGAAACATTGCACCTACCTCTTTTCCTAGGTGCATGGCTTTAAGGACGTCACTATAACTTGTAACCTGCTGTTTGTAATAATTGATTTCTTGTTAAAGTAAGCTACAGGTGACTCAGTCTGAAATCTTAGACTTGTAATACATTCATGAAAACTAGGACCTTATCTCATAGTGAAGGCAGAGGCAGCTTTTAGCCTCACATTCAAAACTATTTCACAAACGGCTCGTTTGCGGACCCGTGTCTACTGGAACGTTCTTGCTTCTGTTATGATACACTTTGAAAGGGTGTCACTTTTTGCTCTTAATTATGATAACTTCCGCTGTTAGTAAATTAATAGATAAACTGTTAACTTTCATAGCTAAGTAAGCTTAGCGCCACGTCTAGTGGCTAGCAAGTTACCTTTTTGGTGAACTCAATTAGGATGCGAGTTTCGGTGCCATCCGCGGGGAGGGAACCTGTCTTGAGTACGACGTACGGAGGGTAATTGATTGTTGCGAAAACCATCTGTCGGCCCTGCAGGTCTGCAGTCCTGTCGGCGAAGAGGTCTGCTGACGGCGGCTCAAATCCACTTCCCGGCCGCCACCGCGCCACCACCACCTCGTGTCGCCACGTCTCTTCTCCTGTGAAGTTCAGGGTCACCAGCTCGAAGCTGGCGACCGACGTCGATATGAAATGGTAAAGTATGCCTGTACTATCAGAATTATGTGAGTCGGAAGCCAACCGAAAAACATATTTTATCTCTAAGTTACTGTGTAAGTGTCCGAAGTGGAAGGTGGCTCGCTGAACTTAATTGATAGGATTATTCACTCTAAATATTAATTTCTCGGTACTTCAGCTTGTGAAGATGTAGCCGTTAGTAATAGGCAATTTCTTCTGTAACTTCTCTCGCTTTCTTAGTTTATGTACCTTTGATGCTGTAGCAAGCAGTAGTTGGCAATATTGTTAAAAAGTAACTAAAATTCGTTTATTTTTCTCTAATGGCTTAATAGGTACTCTTAGTACCTGCATTACTTATTGGTGTAGAATTTTAATGGCGAGTGGTGTATAATATTAACTGTTATGTAAAGAACTCCTATGTAAATCGTAGAGATGAAAGCACAGAGGGCGATAGCGAAAGCACTATTGAACAGTGTTATACGATGAGGGAATGTTAGTTAGTGTGTGTGTGTGTGTGTGTGTGTGTGTGTGTTTGCGGTAGTATGACGGGACGTGCGTTGTTTATGTGATATGCAAAAGCTTGCCGAAACAGTGACTCGTGGAACTCATCAACTTACGATTCGGATTACCGTCGCAGTGCGTACTGAAAGTTGAAGTGACCATTATGATCAGGAAGATCTTACGGTTTGAGTATTACTAAGTGGGTTATTTCTCAACCGGTAATGACATGCCTACGCGAATAGTCATTGTAGTTGGTGCTACCATATGAGTGAAACTGTTTTTACGTCTAACTTCTTTGTGGGAGCCGCGGTTCCATAAAACTGTGTATTGTGTGTGTCTCATTAATGAACAATCGAGTGTTTGAAGCCGTAACTGTCGCGGTGAACATAATTACTACTGCCCGTCAGGCGAGAGAACTTCCTTTTTTTGGGTCTTGAGTATTCTGATAGGTTTGACGCGGCTGCCACTTATTCCTCTTCTGTGTCAACCTCTTCATATTATAGTAGCACTTGCAACTTACGTCCTCAATTATTTGCTGGGTGTTTTCCAATCTCTGTCTGCCTTTACAGTTTTTGCCCGCTACGGATACCTTGGAGGTCATTTCCTGAAGTCTTAACAAACGTCCTATCATCCTGTCCCTTCTCCTCGTCAGTATTTCTTCTCCGACTCTGTGCAGAACCTTTTCACTCTATAATTCATCCGTCCACACAATTTTCAACATTCGCCTATAGCACCACACCGGAAATGCTTAGATTATCTTCTGTTACGGTTTTCCAACAGGCCATGTTTTACTACCGTACAACGCTTTGCTCCAAACGTACATTATCAGCCATTTCTTCCTCAAGTTAAGGCCTATTTATGATACTAGTAGAACTTCTCTTGGCCAGGAATGCCCTCTTTGCCAGTGCTCTTCTGCTTTTGATGTCTTCCTTGCTCCGTCCATCATTGGTTATTTAGCTGCCTAGGTTGCAGAATTCCGTAAATTCATCTACTTCGTTTCCAACAAACCTGTTGTTAAGTTTCTCGCTGTTCTCATTTCGCCGGCCGGGGTGGCCGAGCGGTTCTAGCCACTTAAATCTGGAACCGCGTGACCGCTACGGTCGCAGGTTCGAATCCTGCCTCGGGCATGGATGTATGTGATGTCCTTAGGTTAGTTAGGTTTAAGTAGTTCTAGATCTAGGGGACTGATGGCCTCAGATGATAAGTCCCATAGTGCTCAGAGACATTTGAATCATTTGTTCTCATTCCATCTACTTCTCATTAGTTTCGTCTTTCGTCGAGTTTCTCTCAGTCAATGTGTACTCATTACACTCTTCACTCCATTCAGCAGGTCTCGTAGCTGTTGATCACTTTCACTGAGAATAGCAATGTTATCAGCGAATCTTACCATTAATATTCTTTCACCATGAATTGTAATTCCACTTTTGAACCTTTCTTTTATTTCCATCATTGCTTCTTTAATGTATGCATCGAAAAGCAGGAGGGAAAGACTACATCCCTGTCTTACACCCTTTTTAATCAGACCTATTCGCTCGTGGTCGTCCACTCTTATTATTCGCTATTGGTTCTTGTACATATTGTATATTACCCCTCACTCCCTATAGCTTTCCCCCAAATTTACTCCTAATTTCGAACGTCATGCACCATTTGACATTATCAAACGCTTTTTCCCGGTCGGCGAATCCTATGAACGTGTGTTGATTTTTCTTTAGTCTTCCTTCCATTTTCAACCACAGCGTCAGGAATTCCTCTCTGCTGCCTTTACCTTTTCTAAAGCCAAACTGATCATCATTTATCACATTTTCTTTTCCATTCTTCTGTTTGTTATTCTTGTAAGCAACCTGGATGCATGAGCTGTTAAGCTGATTGTGCGGTAGCTCTCGCACTTGTCAGCGGTTTTTCTGGGTTAGTTATATGCAAACGTGGTGAACAGTTACATCGCGGTCGGAAATTGTCACGAAGAGTGGGTGTATAACGTACTGAAACGAGAGCTAGACGTGTACGTGCTAGACCTGTAGATTATCACCAACAATTACGTCTATTCAGGCAGTCGCCTGTTAAACGCCGTGCGGTTGACTTTGCAGCGAAACCGAGAATAGGCTTCACAAGCATAATTCGTCGTGTAAATGCGACAAACGGAGTTGCCGTAGTAACTTTGTCTGCAACATTGCGAGCTGCTGCCGTCGTCTCAAAACGCCGTTACGCCTCTGCAAAAAACAAATGTTTTAGCTGCATTTCCAGGTTAACAGAATTCAGCAGTTCAGGCTGTAAACTGTTTGTTTCATCATGGAACGACTTTTTTCTTTTTCTTATGTTAATTTTTATTCCAAAAATGACGTTGCGTGAAGTGAACTATTGACTTTCAATGTATATTTGTTGACCTACCTTTAGTTATAACTATATTTCTTTTGAGATTTTGAATATGGCTGCTCCTCAGCAAGTGTGCATACAAGAGCTTCAGTGCTTTAGAAATAACAGCCAACCAGTTCCAAAGTACAGGTTTAATTAATCTTGACTATGGTTTCGACGGTTTCAAGACCGTCTTATTATCTGTAGTCTTTGTGGGAGTCGTTTACTCTAGCATACGTCATCCACTCAACAATAACTAAAATAAGTTATGTAAATTTAGTAGCCGTCCATTGACATAAACAAAGTGCGTACTTATTTCAGTAGTCACAGAGAGACACAATAAACTTATCATTAATTATGGTGGATGATTATGTGATTATGTAATAAACATTCAGGGATGGTGGAGAAGGGTAAATGTACTGATTTGACATAACAGACCCTGGCCCTGAAACGACCCAGTCGAAAGTTATTAGCGAAAATCGCTATTAACCTGTGTCGGTTACATATTCTGGTACGGTTGTTGCTAAGTTTGTAGTGTACCCTACTTTCAGACATGGTAGCATTGACGAAAACAAGAAAAAAACAGCTAATGAACTTGGGTTTTAAAATGCGGACCTTAACAGCCATGAGAACTTCTTCATCTTCGAAAATGTGAAACACGTCTCTCCTCCTGAAAGCTACTTGGTTTTCATATTGTTGGAGGAGGTTGTGTGGACCAAAACAAGAAAAAAAATCCAGTATATATAGGCTCTAAAACGAATTCCATAAGAGCTACGAGCAGTAGAATTGATGTGTTTCACAATGCCGAAGATGAATATTTTCTGGTAGCTCTTAAGGTATGTAGTTTAAGAGCCTATGTTTACCAGACATCTTTTCCTTGTTTTACTCCATTCCACCATCTCTGAAAGTTACTTATCCTGCAATGTTAGACGGCCGAGGTGGCCGAGCGGTTCTAGGCGCTACTGTCTGGAACCGCGCGACCACTACGGTCGAAGGTTCGAATCCTGCCTCGGGCATGGATGTGTGTGATGTCCTTAGGTTAGTTAGGTTTAAGTAGTTCTAAGTTCTAGGGGACTGATGACCACAGCAGTAAAGTCCCATAGTGCTCAGCGCCATTTGAGCCAATTTACCTTTCTCAATCACCCCAGAAAATTCGTGACGTCATCACGCAATAATCCTATATGTGTACTATATGACGGCACCAATTATTTACGTTTGCCAAAGGCGTAATACTCTAATTACAATAGCAAAATTAAACATCTGCTGCCCGTTATTCTAATAAAACGTTCTTTCAAAAAGTTACTGTTTACGTTCTTTTCAACAGAGAATGAATCACAACGACTTCTGATCTTGCAATTGCGTAACGAATGTTTGTGTTGGTGAGATCGCGATCAAGTCACCAAGGTGAATTGAGTAGTTCGGCCAGTCATGCGGAACGTGAACAAAGTGGGCATTATCAGTATAGTTCGCATGATCAAATCGTAAATGACCAAGTTCTGGAAAGTGCCATCTCCATTATCTTGAAACCATGGGTTTTCATTTGCCACCGTTAAGGTTTTCTCTTTCCTACCGCTGTTGGGGGAAAAACAATGCCGCGGTGTGAAATGGAGTTGGCAACAACATGATAATGTGGGTCACAGCCACTATAACAGGTTGTGTATTATGACCTTTAAATATTAAATCAGCATACCCGCCCACTACTAAAAAATATTCAAATGTTTGTGAAATCTTATGGGACTTAACCGCTAAGGTCATAAGTCCCTAAGCTTACACGCTACTTAACCTAAATTATCCTAAGGACAGACACACACACCCATGCCCGAGGGAGGACTCGAACCTCCGCCGGGATCCAGCCCACTATTCAGGTATCTGTTTGAACAAAGCTGAAATGTATAATATTTGACGATAAACAATTGCGCCCAAGGACATTTATCCTGAGGGTCTTAAATTTCCTTAGGCGTTCGGCTCATTTCTCTCTGCGTCTGAGAACGTCGGATGTCTCTGCGTTCTATAACCTTTAGTAGCATCGTACGGCCCTTTCGATGTGATTTTTCTCGTGTTACAAAATAATATCAAATGCAGCTACAGATGTAAACATAGAAAATATTCACCGTGAACCGGACGCTATCTGTAACACTTCAACATAATTGTACAGATCTCATTCAAACATAATGAGCGTGGAAGGTACTTATTACAAAGCTGAAGCTACCTATTGTAAAGCCGTTACATCAGTATGTTCTTTCGACGTCACCTCATTGTAGACATCTTTCTGTACCAGTAAAAGGAGACAATATATGTACGTATTGGCAGGTTCGGTGATTAATAAACAATTTATTCATTGTTTTGTATTTTACTTCTTAAGGAATTCTGTTTCATTCACTACACCCGCACCCTTTGATGAACAGAATTTGAGTTCTTCCCTTTTTCCCCTCCCCTTCCCCTCACTCTTATCAGAGCAAATCCCTTCAGCCCATATAATATTGTATTGAAAATGGCTAGACACTAGCCGAAATATGGATTTGCAAAAAAGGAAAACAAAGATGACTGATTTACTGCGCTCTATAATTTATAAATCAGATCACAGTCGCTGGGTGCACCCACGTTCCTAATGGAAGGTAACCTGATATATGTAATACTTTTCGTTCCTTAAAGTGTGTATACATTTTTCTGGCAGACTCTCTATATTAGGGCTCTGAACAGCGTCAGATGTTTAGTGATCACTGTGAAGAACATGGAGGACCCGCGTAGTCCTGTGAAAAATTCTGAACGTGGCAGAATTAGAAATTGGCTTCATTTTGTAGTTTCATTTGGCCTCATGGTCGAATAGAGTAATACTCAGATTAGTGGCGCATTTGCATGTGGCAATGGCCCTTTATTGGGCTTCGTGGGGACGTGAGCACGGGCATACACATCGTCACGATTCTGGTCTACCACATCTGACCAGCAGAGCGGAGGAATGCCATATTGTGCATCAAGCACGTCGCAAAATCTTCACATGTGTGCTTGCCGTCCGAGAACTAGAAACAATCTTTGTCATCTTGCACTACTGATCGGGGAATAGCACCATCCGGACTAAGAAATTACTGACACATGTTAGGCTGCTGTGGACACAAAAACGCTAATAGCTGTCCTTTTAGTGGTGCCATAAAAAGATAGCATGAACAGCTGATAAATGGGGTCGCATTGTGTTCAGTAGTGAATCGCAGTTTTGCGCTAGTCCAGATGACTTCGGTAAGTGTGGTGGTGGGCTATGTAGAGGTCCTTTCCCTCTAACGTTTTCGAGAGGCACAGCGGTGTTATTCCTAGCGTTATGCAGTGGGGAGCCACCAGGTATATTTTCAAATCATGATTGGTAGAGTTTGATGAAACTCTGACGCAAGAAAATGTAGAGTCATCTTGAGGCCCCAAGTGTTACCTCACATGCGACAGTTTAGTGGTACTGTTTTGCGAGAGAATAATGTTCGCCTAGACATGAAACGTCTCTCTATGAACTGTCTGCATGATGTTGAGGTACTGCCCTGGCAAGCAATATACCTCCGCAGATAGACCATGTGTTGGACCAGCTCGGATGTCTGCTACTTTCCAGTGCCAGAATCCCGGATACCAACGACCAGTTACAACAGTAGTCAGCAAGTTTGCTTCAGGAGAAGATACAATGGCTTTATGACAGGCATCCAAACAGAATAAGTGCATACGTCCAATCCATTTGGGATACTACCCATACTGATAAGGGGGATCATACTACCAAGTTCCTGTAAATTTTCTTTGGTTTTTGTAAGTACTCCAGTGACATCACATACCCTCTCAACCCCATAAATTTAATCTCGTTCCGTTCTCCTCTTTTGCATGATTCACCTTTTTTGCCAGGCACTGCAGCTGGACACTGTCGCTAATATACATTTTGCTCGTAAGTACAGATTTGAATTGAGTTTTAAGTAAACGAAGAAAGAAACAATAATGGCATCCGATAATTATCCGGGTCCTAAATACACATATAATTCCCAATCTCCTGGCATATCGATCTTTCCCTTTGACTGTAAAACTCTTAATATTTTGTCTCGGCCCACTGAAGACTGACATTTAGGATTTGTATGTTTTATTCCCTGTATTTTCAGCTTAATATTCGTCGTTTCTAGGTTCCTGCTTGAATCAATATCTGATAAATAGGAGTTAATAGCGGACAACGACATCGTATATTGTCTTCTTTTCAGTTATCTTTGAAGTTACTAGGATATTTTTGTAATTTCTTGCGTGTTTGAGTGCTTACTACGAGCAAACTTTCAATTTAAAAACAGTGTTGTGTACAGTACTGCTGTTGCTATCGACCGTTGTCTCGACCCTCGTATCGTACAGGCTTTCGTTTGTATTTGCTTGGATCAGCTCAGTTAAAAAAAATTGTTCAAATGGCTCTGAGCACTATGGGACTTAACTGCTGAGGCCATCAGTCTCCTAGAACTTAAAACTACTTAAACCTAACTACCCTAAGGACATCACACACAACCATGCCAGAGGCAGGCTTCGAACCTGCGACTGTAGCGGTCGCGCGGGTCCTGACTGTAGCGCCTAGAACCGCTTGGCCACCCCGGCCGGCAGATCAGCTCAGTGTCGGTTAGACAGTCAGTAACAGAGCACCGCGAGTTTCTGCTGCTGACAAGGTGAGTACACCGTTTATCAGATATCTTTACGAGTTTCAAACAGAAGCGAGTTCTGAAATGGTTAGGCACTGTGATTGCTGTGTACAGATGGAAGCTGTGTTGGTGACCCTTCGTGCACCGCTCCAGGCAGTGTTGGCTTCCGTCACACAGGTTGAGGCTGCTGACAAGGAAATCACTGTGTGGGGTCGGACGTGGGGATGCGATGGACGTCGAGCACGCCACATGTGCCCCGATCGATCCACTGCTGTGGCCGCCCCAGGTACTGCCTGCACTGAGGTTGACCCCTCACCCTCGGTCGAGTGGGAGATCATTCCAAAGTCTGGCAAGCAGCGAAAGACTTTCTGTGGATCCGATTGTGGGACCTCCCTGAATCTTTTGGCTGACGATGTCTCTGAGCCTGATGCAGTCGTCTACCCTGAACCAGAGGAAGCTTCTTGGTCCATAAGGTCTGGGCATTCACAGAGGGTGGGTTTGCCGGTAGTTCAGAGCTCCAGCGCTAGGCTGGATTGGGCCCTAAGGAACATGGCTGCCAAGGAGGGGAAGGAAGACAGTGTGGACTCCGTGTGCACACCGGGAGGGAGTCATTCCAGATGTGGAAAGGGTGCTTCCGGATGGCATGAAGAGTACTGGGTGCAGCCAACTGATGGTGATGGCCCATGTCGGTACCAATGATGTGTGTCGCTTTGGATCGGATGAGATTCTCTCTGGTTTCGGGCAGCTAGCGGTAAAGACTGCCAATCTCGCTTCCGAGATTAAGGTGGAGCTCACCATCTGTAGCATCGTCGAAAGAACCGTCTGTGGTCCTTTGGTGCAGAGCCGAGTGGAAGGTCTGATTCAGAGGCTCAGGCGGTTCTGTGACCATGTGTGCTGCAGATTCCTTGACTTGCGCCATAGGGTGATGGGTTTCTGAGTTCCGCTTAATTGTTCAGGAGGCCACTACACACAGGAAGCGGCTACACGGGTAGCGGGGGCTCTGTAGAGGGGACTGGGTGGTTTTTTACGTTAGACGGTCTCAGGAAACCACAGGATTGGCGTCCGTCAAAAAGGGGCAGGTAGAACACAGTAAGGTAGGTGTAGAAACAATCACTATTGTGGTTGTAAGTATTCGTAGATGTGTTGGAACGGAACCGGAACTCCAAGCACTAATAGAAATCACCGAAGCTCAAATAGTTATAGGTACAGAAAGCTGGCTAAAGTAGGATATAAGTTCAGCTGAAATATTTTCAAACGATCTAACGGTGTTAAGAAAGGATACATTAAATACATTTGGTGGTGGAGTATTTATTGCTGTCAGAAGTAGTTTGCCTTATTGTGAAATTGAAGTACATAGTTCCTGCGCAATGGGTGGAGGTTATACTTGACAATCTGACTAAACTATTAATTTGATCGTTTTACCGACCACCAGACTAAGAAGATATAGTTGCTGAACAGTTCAAAGAAAACTTGAGTCTTATTTCAAATAGGTACCCCACTAATACATTTATAGTCGGCGGCGACTACAATCTACCCTCGATATGCTGGAAAATTATACGTTTAAAGCCGGCGGCAAGCATATAACGTCATCCGAAATTGTACTGAAGGCCTTGTCATAAAATTATTTTGAGGAATTGCTTCAGGTGGCTATTCGAAGCGTAAATGGTTGCGAAAGCATACTTGACCTCTTAGCAACAAATAATCCTAGACGAATAGGGAGTACCATGACGAATACAGGGAATAGCAACCACGAGGAAGTTGCGGCTATGCTGAATACCATAACACCCACAACCATCAAAAAGAAACCCGAAGTACATCTATTAAAAAAAAGCTGAAAAACATGCTCTTAACGCTTTTTTAAGAGACAGTCCGCACTCCTTGCGATCCGATCACGTAAGCGGAGGAAAGATGTGGAATGATTTCGAAGTTATACTATCGACGGCAATTGAGAGATATATAATACATAAATTAATAAGTTATGGTACTGATCCCCCATGGTACACAAAACGGGTGAGATCACTGTTGCAGAAGCAACGAAAGAAGTATAAAAAATTTAAAAAAATAAACGCAAAATCCCGAAGATTGGCAAAGTTTTGCTGAAGTTCGAAGTATAGTGCGTGCTTCAATGCGAGATGCTTTTAATAATTTCGACAACGAAACTCTTATCTCGTAATCTGGCAGAAAACCCAAAGAGATTCTGGTCATATATAAAGCAGACCAGTGGCAAGACGCAATCAATACCTTCACTGCGCGATAACAACGGTGAAGTCACTGATGACAGTGCCACTAAAGCAGAGTTATTAAACATGGTTTTCCGAAACTCATTCACCCAAAGAAGACGAAGTAAATGTTCCCGAATTCCAATCAAGAACAACTGCGAAGATGAGAACTATAGAAGCAGATATTCTCGGTGTCGCAAAGCAGCTTAAACCACTTAATAAAGGCCAGGCTTCCGGTGCAGATGGTATACCAGTCAGGTTCCCTTCAGAGTACGCAGATGCAATAACTCCATATTTAGCAATTATATAAAACCGCTCGCTCACAGAAGGTTCCGTACCTAACGACAGGAAAGTTGCTCGAGTCACACCAATATCCCCAAAGGGAAATAAGAATAGCCCGCTGAATTACAGGCCCATATCACCAACGTCGATTTGCGGTAGTGGTTTGGAAGATATACTGTATGCGAACATTATGAAGTACCTCGACGGAAAGGATTTATTGACACATAGTCAGCACGGATTCTGAAAATACCGTTCTTGCGGAACTGAACTATCTCTTTATGCTCATGAAGTAAAGAGTTGCTATCGACAGGAGTTGTTAAATTGACTCCACATTTTTTGATTTTCAGAAGGCTTTCGACACCGTTCCTCATAAGCGTCTTCTAACCAAACTGTGTGCCTATGGAACATCGCCTCAGTTGTGCGACTGGATTCGTGATTTCCTGTCAGGAGGGTCACAGTTCGCAGTAATAAACGGAAAGTCATGGAATGTAACAGAAGTAATATTCGGCGTTCCCCAAGGAAGCGTCGTAGGCCCTCTATTGTTCCTGATCTATATTAACGACATAGGAGACAATCTGAGTATCCGTCTTAGATTATTTGCAGATGAATTACCATCTTGTTAAGTCATGAGATGACCAAATCTAATTGCAAAATGACTTAGATAATTAGCAATTGACCCTGAATAAAATAAAGTGTGAAGTTATTTACATGAGTACTAAAAGAAATCCGCAAAATTTCTATTACGCGATAAGTCACACTAATCTGAAGGCTGTAAATTAAACTAAATACTTAGGGATTACAATTACAAATAACCTAAATTGGAATGATCACATAGATAATGTTGTGGGTAGAGCAAACCAAAGACTGCGATTCAAAGTCAGAACCCTTAGATGGTGCAATAGTTCTACTAAAGAGAAAGCTTGCAATGCAATTCTCTGTCAAATTGTGGAGTATTCCTGTGTGGTGTGGGATCCGTATTAGATGGGACTGACGGATGATATTGAAGAACTTCCAAGAAGGGCGGATCGTTTTATATTATCGCAAAATAGGGGAGATAGTGCCACAGACATTATACGTGGATTGGAATGGCTGTCATTAAATCAAAGGCGGTTTTCGTTGCGACGGGATTGCGAAAACATTCTGTTGGCCCCCACCTATATAGGGATAAATGATCATCACGATAAAATAAGAGAAATCAGGGTTCGCACAAAAAAAATTAAGTGCTCGTTTTTCCCGCACGCCGTTCGTGCGTGGAACGGTAGAGAGACAGCTTGAATGTGGTTCATTGAACCCTCTGCCAGGCACTTAATTGTGAATAGCAGAGTAATAACGTAAATGGCGAAGTTCCTTATGGTCTTATCTTTCTGTAATGCGATTTTTGGAAAATTGTGTCTCCAAGAGGTAGTTGAAATTTATTCTCTGTTCAACTGTTTCTTTGCGTGGGCTATGTATGTCTGTTACTAATAAGTGAAACCTCTTTTACAAATTTGAGCAATTTTATGCTTTTACCCGCACTTCTCAGCAGCTAAGCTACGAAAAGACTAAATGAGTATCCTAGGTCGATTCCTTAAAAGACGCCATAAAATGCACATATTGTCATAACAGTTTCGTGTAAGTGTTTACGCACACATATGACTACACGCTAAGGAAATGCGAGATGAAAGCGTAGCCCGAACTTATGGGGAAACTGTTTTGAGCTTAAGACGGAAATAAATGGCAAACAGTTAATCACAGAATGCAAATCAACATACTTGTCGTATTTGGGACAAGATGAGCATATTGAAAGTTGGAGTCTGAAATGACTATACTATTGCAAACGTTGTGTCTTACCTGTCAGCTTCGTCCACAAGCATTGCAACAAGGATGTCGGGGATATTCCCAATACCGTGGAGATAGAAAATTTCAGATATGTTAGTGAAGGAAGTTCGCCTGTTCGGCAACACCAGTAAGCGGCGTTTTCCCCTCCGGATGGCCAGTTTGGACGCCTTGAGAAAGGAGTCCACAGCCGTGACGGCATCGCCGCAGCGAATCACGACCCCCTGGCAGTCCGCGTCCAGGGCGGACACCAGGAGCCGCTCAACTGAACCGTTGGTGGTGGCCATTGAAATGCGCACAGTCGTGGTCCCAGAAGGAATGGCATCAAGAGCGGAATCTGGATGCTCTGATAACAATAATATACAATTATAGTTGCCAAAGTGTTGCCTGAAAACTTCGGACGCCATTTCACGTATCACGTCGTCAAAAGAGCTGCGAAGATCTTGCAGCAGTGCAATACGTCCTTCGCAATAAGCGAATTCAAATACTGCAATCAGCAACAGAATATACATTTCTTGCGGAAAATAAAGTCCCTCAGAATTTGCCCCTCAGAAATACAGTTTATTTTAAAACTAATGATTTTTCGTCCCAATTTGAACCTTAGAACTGAATTGCAAGTACTACACAGCCTTCCCTAGCTGATACTTTCTCACACTTACCAGAACCTACCCCACTTAGCTGTTGCGTGTATGAGGATGGCAATACTCTTTAGAAGAGAATTCATCGATGCACAACACTCTTTGTGCGGTGGAACCGCAGTGAAAAATTCAGTCAATAACTTACTTTGATACTCCCACCCCCCATACAGTTTCCGTGTTACTCAAACAGAAATTCAGCCTCCCAGTTTTTGAAAGGTCTTTTGCATTCTTCATAAAAGGATCAAAAGTCTGCTACTGAAATATAAGTGGAGAAGTCGGTTTGAAAATTGTCCAAAGTCAATTTAAAGCATTACCCACCGATACTTACCCGTACGTCCCGTGGAACTGCTATATATTTCAAAACATTTCCGAATATTTGATCAAAGAAAGCTCGGTCGTTTAGGGGAAGTAATAACTTCAAACAGTCGTTACTGAGCTTCTTTTCCAAGACCCAAATGATACATCTCCATCTCTCGTCGAGCACATTTTCGATAGCTTTTCGTGGAGATCGTTCTTATGCACCCTCCTGGACGTGTTTATTATCGTCTTTTACACTGTTCTGATCAGCGGTTGGCAAGACATTGGTAATCTCTCACTTCAGTGCGTGTTCACACACACCTCGTATGTTTCAAGAGAAAAGAAAATCCTTATTATGTCAAAAAAAGTTAATTTTCAACCATTCGTTTAGTTGCTAACCTTCATTTTTCTTTAAAAATATCCGTCTTTGACCATTGAGTGGCGGAAATGAAACTAGCGGCAAGCTCAACATAATAATTATGGACCAAGAAGTAGAAGAAGAGAAAGGATTCTGCAACACTGGCAACAAAACAAGACGTTCGAAGCAAGGAGGACATTAGAAGCAGATTAACACAAACAAAGAGGGCGTTCCTGGCAAGGATTAGTCTACTAGCATCAAACATCGACACTAGTATGAGAAAGAAATTTATGAGAAAGTACGTTGGGGCACATCAGTGCACAGTTGTTAATAGTGGGTGTCGGAAAATTCGGAAATAATAGAATCAGAGCGTTTGAGATGCGGTGCTATTTAAATATTTTAAAAATTATGTGGAATGATGATAAGGGATAAAGAGGTTTTCCGCAGAATTGGCGAAGAAAGCAAACTACTGAAAACACTGGCAAGAAAAGGGGTGAGGATAAAAGTACAGGTGTTGATATTCTCATTTATTTCTTTCGTTATACTTCTAGATAACGTTGCCCTATGAATTACTAAAATTGCATGTAGTCGTGGATTGCGTAACTCTGTAGTGGCTATGTTCACTTGTGATCTTTTTAAGACCAGACAAGAAAACGTGGACTATTGGCACGTAGACTTCATTGTGATGCAGGGAGAGAATAGTGTCAGATCTAACACATATTATTCTCTTCCAGAAGACATAATAATTAGTTAACAGTCAGCGATGTATTGCCCAACAATACGAGGACAGACACGTCAATTCTCTCGGTACGTGTATAGCCAAAATTGCCTCCATCGTAGACTCTGCACAAAATTTGTAGGGCTTTTATTTACTGAAATAGATCTTCCCACTGAATATGGTGACTCATACTTCTTGGTGGAAAGTATGACGGTAAAAAAATAATTGCATATTGTCTATTTAAATCGTAGCAGCTACAGCTTTGCGTGGGACCAGTTCATGGGATCAGTTTTATATGTAGTGTATCATTTGACTGAAACTTATTCAGTTGGAACCATGTCTACGACATTGCTGCAGACATAACGGTGCAATGCTCTTACTGTCTCATTCAAGATTCTTTGTTTTAAGGAACTGAAAGATTGTACCACCATAACATGTTAAAAGTTCCGTCCACTTTCTAGAGTCATTAAACTGGAGTAGAATTCATACAGTGACATCCTGTCAGGGCGTCTGTACCTCTGCTGTAGCACAGGAAACTCTTTTTTTGTGATAATTCAATGTTCCTGCCCACAGAGGACAGTAAACAACAGGCTTGTACTGCTGAATTGTTCGTTACACCATAACAGTAGGCGCCTTGCTGACGTGAAAGAACATTATCTGGTCTTGTATTGGTTAAGTTAATGTCGACTTACGTTATAAATGCAATGAGCAAATAACTCTAACAGACACGATGATTGCACCCTGACGGGACTCAGATGTGCTGCTCGTGTTATGTAGATAACCTAAAAAAATATATGTATTACTATGCATTTCTCTGTTTTTAGTTGCTTGTATGATATTCTCCTCAACTACTCGATCCTTAGGTATACATTTTCATAGTTTGGGTAAAAACGGGTCAAATACCTAACTGCAGAGAGTTTCAGTCAGCATGTCACTGAAATCTCGGACTGACTTGGTTTACAGTTCTAATACGGAGAGTGTTTGTGATCGAGGATCGCATATCCAAAACGTCTTCTAATGCCAAAAGCGTCATCGATACCTTTGTTTCCTTGCTGGAATTCTGCATTTCAATGGAGAAATCAAATTTATGCTGGTACATGAGATACTTTTTATGCTAAACGTCTCCCGGACCATTTATGATTCTCTGTGTTTTTGGAGCCCCACTAGGTACACGAAGGGCGTGACAATTTATTTTCTTTGTCTGATTTCAGTATCTTTGCCTTCGCCGTCTTCGCTGGAAGCTCAAGGCTTTGATGAGAAAAATTTACAAGAAATTTGTGATTCAACGTACTGGTCATCACAGGCCAGTAGTTTTTCCCATCTTTCGAACAACATATGTATCCCGGGGGTCTTTTGAGGAGATCCACAAATCCATCCAATTTTGCACTTGTTCATATGACGGACGTTCCGGTCAGCCAACCTGTGTACCATTAATCTAAAAATGTGTTAATCAGAGGGAGTAACGTCTGAAAGATACGGTGGATGGGGCAGCACTTCCCATTTCAACGGTTCCATGTATGTTTTGAGGGGTGTCGAGCAAAGACACGCTGCAAAGTCGGCTTTTCGTGTCTACCTGTGTACTGTGGCCGTTTGTCTTTCAGTGCTCGGCTCAAACGCATCAACTGCTTTCGATAACTATCTCCTATGGATGCTTCCGTCGGTTTCAGTAGCGTCGAAAAACTTCTCTGTTCCACCACCATGCTGGAATTCGACGTCAAAATCACCGTTCTTGAAGCATTGAAACCATTTCTGCACGTTCTTCCACTAACAGGTGCCTCTCCATAGGGCTTACCCAGTATTTTATGAGCCTCAACAGCATATTTCTTCATGTAGAAGCTACATATTAACGGGGGCACACATTTTGAACTGTCCCCGTTGATGTATATCAACGCCTGTCGACAGATTAGGGTCTTGATTAAATTTTCGTTTCATTCTAATAAATGTTAGCTGACCGTATGTAACAATGAGCGAATAGTTTTCAGCCACTTTACAGCTGTGGTGCTTTGTTGCAGCTATTTAATTATCTAGTTTACGTTACAAAACATTTCTTGCTTGGTGGCTCAGTAGTACACAGTAGTGTTACGCACTCAAAGGTCTAGAGTTCGATCCACGCTGAGTTTTAGTATATTTATCTGTCACATCTTACTTCTTTCACCTTTGGCATTGCTTGTTAATGTGCAAAATGGCAGTGTTGCACCGTGCTTCGGAGTCCACTTTAAACTGAAAGTTCCCCTAAAACACGATTGCTGTTAGCTCGAAGATCGGAGGGCAATGCCTAGTAGAACGTAATCTTCAGGTTGACGACAGATTTACTTGTTACCTATGTAAAGTCTCCCTCACCAAAAGGTAAGTAATAGATGCTGGAGTTGTGGTACTGATGCCGGCTGGAGTGGCCGAGCGGTTCTAGGCGATACAGTCTGGTACCGCGCGACCGCCACGTCGCAGGTCCGAATCCTGCCTCGGGCATGGATGTGTGTGATGTCCTTAGGTTAGTTGGGTTTAAGTAGTTCTAAGTCTAGGGGACTGATGACCTCAGAAGTTAAGTCCCATAGTGCTCAGAGCCATTTGAATCAGTTTTGTGGTACTGTTCTACAGTACACGGACTGCCACATCAACTGCAAACGGTATTAAATGCGCACTGTTGAATGGTGTAGGACATACATATAGAAAGCCGGTCTTCTATTCATTTCCTCACTAAATTTTTCCATTACCCGTACGATTATTAGAATTTCATTTCTTTCAAATTAGTTTCCCTCCCAGACAACTTTCTACACGTATACCTGGACTGTTATTGTTTTAATCGGTTTGCGGCCGATCCTCACGACAATAGTCCTATGACTGAACTATTTGTTGTAAATTCTTCATTTGCGAGGCCATAGTGTCAGTAGTTGCTTTATAATTCTTGAGTGTATTTTTGTTCTGTCGTAGCAACTACAAAAATGCGTCGTTATTTCACCACACGTGGTTCTTTCACTGGGGGTAAAGCATCATCAGTGGTCTTTAATTAAGTTATTCACAGTTTGATTTGATTTTAGATCGAAAAACAGCTCGTTAAGAGTCGGTTGATTGGTACTTACGGTTACATTTTCGGCTGATTTCTCGCTTACATCGGAAAATGCCGTTTGCTAGCATATCGTTGCTTTTCTGTGTTAGACACTGGTATTTTTGGTCTAATTTTTAGATGTTCTGCAACACCATGCGTTTCTTATGTTTTTCACGATACACTTTTATGTACACCATTGTATTCTGTTTGTTTTTCTACTTCAAATATGTGTTGTTGTTCGTGATTTGTAGTGTGGCCAACATAACCATTCCACTACTTTGATTAGACCTACAACATTTTTTTAAAATTAGATTATTATATGTGTGTAATTCTATTTAATTATGTTTATGTGTATTTATGTGCTGTGGAAGAGTAGCGATGTAGGGATTTTTTTTGGTGGGGAGAGGGGGAGGAGGCAACCATGATGAGTGGACATAAGTATGTAGCAGTGTGGTGGAGTATGAGTTAGAGGAGAAAGTGAGGAGCGAGAAGTGAAGTGAAACTGTGAATATGTGGGTGGGAACAGGGGGGGGGGGGGGGGGGCTGTAGGAGAGTGGGAGGGAGTGAAGGATGGAAAATGCTCTTTTCTTTTTCATGTAATTTAATAAGTTATTCTATATAGAGTCTGGTTTCAAATATTTATCTGGTCATTGAGCAACTGTTTATTTTGTGTTAATGCTTTTTTGTTCAAATGGTTCAAATGGCTCTGAGCACTATGGGACTTAACATCTATGGTCATCAGTCCCCTAGAACTTAGAACTACTTAAACCTAACTAACCTAAGGACAGCACACAACACCCAGCCATCACGAGGCAGAGAAAATCCCTGACCCCGCCGGGAATCGAACCCGGGAACCCGGGCGTGGGAAGCGAGAACGCTACCGCACGACCACGAGATGCGGGCAATGCTTTTTTGTATTTTGAAAGTTTCTTGGGAAGGGAGGAGGTGTCTGTCTTTAATGATTTTTATGATATTCATATCGTTTTCAATATTGCTTGGTCTGTGGTATTGTTCTTTTAGATGATCTGCAAATGTTGAATGATTTGCACCATATTTAAATACTCAGATGTGTTCTTTATACCCTATATCGAATGTCCTGCCTATCATCCTCACAATCTCTGCAACTGAGCTGATAGATACCACATTTTTTGTATCTATCTGGTATTGATTTTAGTTTTGGGATGTCCTTTTGTGTGGAAATGTTTGCTCGGTAAGCAATGTTTTTGCCCTGTTTTTATGAATATGGTACATATTTTATGAGTTAATTTCTTGTGGTAGGTCATTGTATGCCATTTTTTGTTGTAATGCAAGTTGTACGAGTTAGCATGCTTTGGTTAGTTTTTTTTTGCATTATTTGACTCTTTACTTTTTTGTTTAGTTTGTCAACCATTGTTTCTTTGTGTCCACTTTTCAATGCTATTTGTTTTATAATGGCTAAATCTTTCTGGTAATTAGAAAAATTAATTAGAAGAATTTTTTCAACCTGTTTAACATGTATCTGATTGCTGCTTGCTTGTGCTTCTGTGGGTGGTTTGAAATTCCATTTAAAATAATGTCACTTGTTGTGGGTTTTCTGTATATGTCAAATGTGTGTTTATTGTTGTCTTTTCTTATGGTTATGTCTAAAAAGTTGAGTGTGTTTTCTTGTTCTTCTTCTATTGTGAACGTTATGTTCTGTGTACAGTATTTTTGTCTTTGTGTAGTTGCTGTATTCTGTTTTTAGGTTCATCTATCTTGCATATTATGTCATCCATGTATCTGTACAAGTAGATGATGTTGTAGCTTTTCTTTGTTATTATGTCATCACATATTAATTTTTCTATGTGATTCATGAAAATGTTGGCTAATGTTCCTGTTTACGGTAACTCACTCTTTGCACTCCCTTCCTATTCATAAAGAATATTACTCCTGTTACGCTACCCTCCACTGCTGTTAATATTATCATATGCGTATTCGTGTGCCAGAATTGTTTTTCATTTCACTTCACTGAATCCTACCACATCCAGACTGAGCTCTTGCATTTTCATATACAGATATTCTAGCCTACCTGTCACTGCCGACATATGAAATTCCATGATCAGTCTCGTAGACTTTTACCGTTGCAGTCGCCTAACAGAGATTCGAATTCAGGAATAATCCGAAATGTTTTGCTAATAGAGAGCCATTCATGACACTTTTTCTGTTACAGCGCACATTTCTGTGTATATACGTTTCATTAACCCAGTATTTTCTACGGGAGGGGGAAGGGAGGAGGGGAGAGAGGTGGTCAACAACTCACTTACAGGTAACAGAGGGAAGGTTATGAGCCGTGATCGTGTGCATGGAACTTGTCACGTCCTTCAATTATTCAAATACAGCTTGGTTATTATTCATTTCCATTCCAGTAGATAACAGAAACTTTAATCTTGAACGCTACATGTGGTAGGTTGACTGCGGACTGTGGGTTCAGCTTTCCGTCCGACTATCCAGACGGGATTTTCCTAGTTTATATAATTACCTCGTTGTCGACTGGATGTTAACGCACTTCCTTCCTTCCTTTACTTTTCCTCAGGCGTAAGGTTATTGCCGTTCAATTACTTGTTGGTAAAAGGTTTAAGCAAATCGGTGCTCTGGTGTCAGCTGAAAGCGATATTCCGGTAACTTTGGCACCATTATTGTGTTTCCAAGTGTGAAATATATTAAAAGGTTTCTAGATACTACGCCTGCAGTTTCTGATCGAACTGCAAATATGACGCCCTGCTGAAAAGTGATGCCTTCGAATTTTTTTTATGGGAAAACAAAGTTTTTTAAATAAAACAAATTTTATAACATTCTACATCTTTATAATTCATGTTTAAGTATTTATTTCTCAACTTATTCGCTCTAGCAACGAACACATTTCTCCCAACGAGAGACTACTTTCTTGATTCTGCCACTGTAGAACGTCTGACTCGTTTGACGGAACCTCAACCTCACGTCCTTAAGTAAGGCTTCATCATTAACAAAGTGAAGTCCTCGAAGGGGTTCTTCAAGTTTTGGAAACAAATGAAAACTGGATGGCGAAAAGCGGCGGAGGACGATCGACGACGGTGAATCCAAGACATGGGATTGTTGCTGATGTCGCAGCGCTTGTGTGTAGTCTGCCGTTGTCAGTGCTGGGTGAGAAGGTGTTCCATGTGTGGTCGAACACTTCGAATTCGTGGTTTCACTTGTCAGAGTGTTTCTCAGGCTCCAGCGTACATACGTCACATACTGCCATGTTACACGCTACCATTCGGAGCCCTCTAGCGGAAGAGGGTTGTAACTTGCGTTAGCGAAGCAGAAAAGTCGACCGAGTAATACGCATGACATGTAATACCTCAACGAATATTAAGAACTGACTAAAAAATTCGGAGGCTTTACTTTTCAGCACGCCCCTGTAAATCCGGCAAGAAGCTGCCTTCTTCTCTCTTTTAAATCATTTCCACAAGCACACGAGAACAACACTTGAGAATCCACGTCTTCTTCTTGCTAATCGTAGTTCCAACCGTAATACAGAAGGGCTCAGTTCCGCTAAACCTAACGTAATCGTTACGTTGTCTGCGATAATGACTGAAGCAGAAGAAGTGATTAAAATTTGTGCTGCGGCCAACACTCGAACCAGAGTCTCAGGGAAAGATATAAAACCTATAAGATTACCTATGGTACAGGACTTTCCCATTACGTCCAACGCTGGGGTGCTATTCCACTGCCGAAGAACCCGGGCGGTAGTGACAGTGGAAGGGAAAATAAGCAGAACATATGAGTTGAAGTTTGTGTTGTAGAGGGCACTCAGTTTGGGTAGTTCATTCAGCATTGTCAACCATAGTGCTGTGATGGTGTAATGGTTAGCATTTCTGCCTACCAAGCAGGAAGACACCGGTTCGAGTCCAGGCTACAACACAAGTTTCAGTCCATTTCCTCTGCTTCAATCATTACCACAGATAACGAGATTTTAACGTCTCAGGGAAAAACATAATTATAAAATCTGTAACGTTACGTTGTCGTTTCACTCACTTTCGTCCAGTAACTTGACGACGCTGTCTGTGGCGTGTTCGAGAGATTCTTCGACTTAGCTTGTGACAACGGCATGGTCAACAACGCTAGCTGAATGATGACAATTTACGATATGCCAAAATTCGTTTCTCGTGCCTATTTCTTGCAAAGACTACTTCCAGTTCTTCTTCGGGATTTCGGTGCACGGACATGTATCCTTTATATTGTGACATTTTACATCTACTAGTTTCGGACCAAGCAGTGTATCCAACAGAGTATAGCCTACGAACCGGCTACCACGAAAGCCTGAAAAACAGCTTTCAGAGCAGGCAAGTTAACAGCTTCCAGAGATATCTCAAGATAACTCAAATGAATATGAAGCCGTGATCCGCAGTGCGTACAAATAACCTCCTGTAATGAGGCATTTATCAAAGTCTGTCGATAGAAAAAATATAGACAGAAATATATCCCGGTTGGGGTATACCATAAATTTAATAGGTTTATTCAGTTAAAAAATGTACGTCAAAAACAGTGAAACATCTATTTGTAAAAGAAAATGAGAATAACTAGAACCCAAAAAATAAGAAGACTTTAAGAAGAGGGAGGAACACGAATCTCAAATGGAGAAGATCGGGATGACGATGACTGTTATCATTTGGTTTGATTTGAACTATTTTCTTACAGAAAAACCAAGAAAAATGGATTCACTGTATATAATCCAAGATGTGAACTCGTGAATAATGCCTTTATTCCAACGGAACATTCTTTTCTGAAAATTCAAACGCTTCTATGGACTGAACATAATGAGAAAATACAGCCAAGGAGATGCGAGGTACAGTAAGGACGGAGGGGAGCACTACACACACCGCCTCTTCAAGAATTAAAAATCAGATATTGCGACACCGTGCCTCGGTCTTCCTACTGAAATGCGTAGACGGAGCGTTTCATTGTGTGAAACACAACAGACTGATATTTTCACAAAGCGAATGATGTTTTCCAGTCTATATAAATGTGGTAGGATTTTGTGATAGTTAAGCTACATTACTACTTTTTTCTTTTCAAAGTTTATTATTTCAACAGTAACGTACACCTGATCATGCCCAGCAGTTGGTTAAAATAGTACCAGTGTGCTATAAAAACCAAATGTTACCTGAGGTTACGAAGCGTAGCTTGGGGATGCAACTTCGTTAAGAATTGCTTACAGGGTGCGATAGGTGCTGAAAACAGCTGTAGCATAAACCATTGTCCTATGGATTGTGTGTTTTTAATTTGTATTAAACTTACATGTGTACTTCAGCCTATTTAGCTGGGTGGTAACGTGCTCGCCTCCCTTGCAAGCGGGTTCGGGTTCGGTTCCCGGCCGGGTTGGAGATTTTCCCCGCTCTGGGACTGGGTGTTGTGCTGTCTTCATCATTATTTCATCCCCATCACCGGCGCGCAAGTCGTCCAATGTGGCGTCATATTAAATAAGACCTGGACTTGGTGGCCGAACCTCCCCGAACAGGTGCCTCCCGGTCAGCGATACCATACGCTCATTTCCATTTTTTCCACGTGTACTTTAGACTCTTATCACTGTTCTATTGTGAAGGTTGCAGTATCGTAAACTTGTCACGGTTGTAACTACTGCCAAGTCTATGGTGTTCGTCTTTTAGTGTTTTATTTTTCATATAGAACTTCTGTTTGTACCTCGAACTCCCTTTATTGTTCTCTTGTGAAAACTGCAAATGTGTTAACGTGACACTATGGCAGTACTAATGTTGCCTGTAATTTCTTTGCTACCCAAAGCAAGGGTGATTTCCATTATTGTACTTTCCATTTCTATTCTTATGTGTATTGCATACTACCCCCTATCCATGTAGCTCACATTTGTTTTCTTGAGTATTTCGAGAATTTCACATTTGATTTTAATGCTTCAATTATAAAGCGCAACGTCAGAGGAGGCTTTCTCCTACCTTTACCTTTCCTAAAGGCAAACAAACAATCGTCATCTGACAGGTCCACAATTTTTCTTTCCGTTCTTTAGTATATTCTTCCAGTCAGTAACTTGGCTGCGTGAATCACTAAGCTCGCTGTGCGATAATTTTTGAACTTTTCTATCACTACTGTCTTCGTTATTGTGTGGATGATGCTTTTCCAGATGTCTGATGGTATAGCTCCAGAAGCATTGTCTCTACAAAGTAACTTGACTAGTTGTTTTGAGTGCCACTTCCAACACTTCCAGAATTTCCGAAACGAAAAATATTTGACTCCATCAAGAAAACAGCATTGGAATTTATAAAACGTATATTTATATACTTCTGTGGAGTAAGGCCGTAGCAGTAAGCTTGTTATATTAGACTGAATGAGTAGCTAACTTTTGACTTCGTGTCAATAGTAGATATAATCTTGCAAGTACTCTTGCAAAGCTAAAACACCAGTGAAAATCAGCTTATCATGTCTTACACAATGTAGGTGTCACATCAAGAGAGCTGCTACCTGACCAGGTATCCAGATTCCTGCCCCATTCTTGTTCAGTCGACTTACGATCCCTATGCGGGAGCTTCCATGCCTTCTTATTACTTTTTTGAAAAGCTTTTATCAGAGTGTCTCAGTAATTTTTATGGCGTGTAATTTTGTTAAAGATCGGGCAGATTTAAGGCACCCGCAACACAATCGACCGCTTGGGAGGCATACTGACAGGGGCACCAGAGGCCCACAAGTGAAAGACGTGTGTGCAGGTCGCAGCATAATTAATAGAGAAGATTGGCACGGGTGAAAGTACACGATAAAAGAGTAGGCAACGTTCCAGTAAACATGAGGCAGCGACCGATAATTATGAATGTGTGGCTACAAGCCACAACTGACTTCGGTATCAAGTACTGCTCTAATCGACCAACCCATCTTGGACATATTGATGTGTTGAGTACCATCTTATACCTGTAGCAAAATATGCCTGTGCCCCATCATGGATGTACCACATCCCCATCGGTTCGCGATTTAAGGTGGACCGCGGGGGATATTTGCGCTCAATTAGATGAGGAATTAATAGAAAAGTTAACATTTCAAATACATATTTATTAACTAAGATATTATGTAGTACTGGAGACAGAGGTGGCCCTTAGTCATACTTTTACATCTGTCTCGCAATCGGCTTGTTTACGAATCCATGTTTACCGGAGCGGTATTGCTTCTATCATCGTATACTTTAGTCAGTGTTAGTTTTCACTATGTGTTGTAGTCCACCTTCTATATATAATAACACAATTTTATTACAAGGTTTGCAAATAAATAAATATTGTGTATTGTGTCGCTCATTGCATGGCGCAAATATTTTTATCTGATGCCATTTCCGTGACGGGCGCGTCGTCCATTCAGAATGATTCTGTCACCAGTGATCGAACCCAGATCCACCGCTTGGAAAGCGTGAACGCTCTCATTCATCTACAAAGAGGACATGAATAAAATGATTCTGGTTGCCTGTTATTAACCTCAGGGCATTTTGACTCAAACTGTTCCTCGCAGCTAAACACGGAGAATTTGGCCAATGTTCAGTGACGAGAAATAAACTCTTGACTGACGAAAAATAAACTGTTATCACAGAAAGAATGACACATCCTCAATAGCTGTAACGGCTCCCTTCACTCCCTTCACACTGAATATCAAATAATAATATCCAAACAAGGAGTTGTCATCTCAAACTGTAGAATTCTAGAGAAATCTTGCTCCATACCACTACATTGATCTGTATCTGCTTCAATAGAGTGATAATGGATGCCAAAGTACGTGCTGACAAACTCGTATCTGGTTCGGAATTTTTAAAGATAAGAAATTTTCTTAAGGATATGGAGACGAAATTTACATATGAATCCTATTGATGGAAGATTGCAAAAAGCGATTTCTGTGTACATTTGTTCTATCTTATTGTTGATACAGCCATCTGCTAACAGTGAGATAGATTTGAGCTTGTGAACATAGCAGAAGCTTCAGCTTTCTGTAGGCTACAGTATTCATGATCTGCTAACATGAGATGACAAGAATAGGAGCTCTCGAAATGTGGTGCTATAGAAGAATGCTGAAGATTAGGTGAGGAAATCACGTAACTAAGGAGAAGGTACTCAACAGATTTGGGGAAGAAGAGGAATTTGTGGCACAACGTGACTAACAGAAGGGATTGGTTGGTAGGACACGTTCTGAGGCATCAAGGGATCACCAAGTTGGTATTGGAGGGAAGTGTGGAGGGTAAAATTCGTAGAGGGAGACCAAGGGATGAATACACTAAGCAGATTCAAAAGGATGTAGGCTGCAGCTGTTACTCGGAGATTAAGAAGCTTACACAGGATAGAGTAGCATGGAGAGGTGCAACAAACCAGTCTCTAGATGGAAGAGCACAACAATTTCAACAGCAGTATAGTTGCCTACATAAAATATGTGGATGATATTTAGAAATTTTCAACCAATTACGTGTAAATGTTCTAAAATTTAACTGCTTATTTGTGAATTTTCTCTGCTTGTAACCTATAACTAAACGTCAATGAAACAGTGTATTATGTTTAAAATATCAATACAAAATCATATTTTCTGCCAATCCGTTCCGCTCTTCCAACAGAAAGTGAAGCGATTTCTAAATTATAGAACTGGAAAGTTCCGTTATCACAGTTAAAAAAGTAAAAACTTTTTTATTTTAGTAATTCCAACTAATTTTAATAGAGGGGAAAAATACAATAGGAGTAGCTCTTTCTTCTTTCAGTAAAGCTTTTAGAAATTTCCGAAACTACCTTAGGTGTAGATAAATTTATTCTTCTTTTAATACATAGAGTGAGAATTAGATTCAGAAATTTATTTCTGTCATAGAGGATAGTCTACGTAGACTTATTTTACACGAAACAACAATTAGACTTAGATTTACTTTTGAAAGTATTACAGAGAACATAAAGACAGATAAATAATTACTGGAGGAGAGAGAGGAGGGGGAACGGAAAATTATGTGTTAGCTTATGTGGAAAAGTATTTTGGAACCAGCTATACTTATAAAATATGATGTCTTACTAAACACCTACACATGTTTGGAGTAGTTCAGAGATAGATAAAAGACAAAATATCTTCTGGCTATTTATAATTATTCTTCCTATATAACTACTCTTAGCGCGAATAGATATTTTTTCTTGTGTGATCGTAATATTAGTACACGTTCTACAGTGCAAAATATATTGTAAGATCAATTTGCGATATCTGGGAAGGACAGTGCAAATGCGTAAAACTAACTGGCCAATGTAAAATACCGTCGCATTGATCCCTTCAAACACTGCGCAGCTGTTAAAACCACAGTAGTTAACCTAATATTTTAAAAAGCAAGTGATAGAATTAAGAAAAAGAAGACATTAAATGGTTCAAATGGCTTTGAGCTCTATGGGACTTAACATCTGAGGTCATCAGTCCTCTAGAACTTAGAACTACTTAAACCTAGCTAACCTAAGGACAGCACAGACATCCATGCCCGACGCAGGATTCGAACCTGCGACCGTAGCTGTCGCACGGTTCCAGACTGAAGCGCCTAGAACCGTTCGGCCACTCCGACCGGCCAATACATTAAAGATATTGCACTATTATCGAATTATCACGTGTACCTTATTCATCAAAACAGTTAACACTCGTTTACTATACAGACTACTGTGTTGAGGAAGGCAGCCACAAGGCTTAAACCATGAACAGAACTGAATGCACGAAAATTACAAACATTTTTAATTCGAAAATTCAGGACATTTTTCGTTCCTTCCGACCCAGCTTATTTACACTTTGTTCGGAATCTTCTTTTCAAAACAACAGCAATAAGACATGCAGAGAGGTCAGTTCCTTTCAAGTCTGCTGTGAAATATTGACGAGCCTTTGACCGCGACCTGGCTCGAGCGGGCTTTAGTATTTGCGCGGTTATCGTACAGACAAACACGCTTTGTTTATCGTGGCAATTCACAGAATACGCACTGCGTTCTCTGGATAAGCACAGCAGAACGCAGATGAAACAGAACCTTAGTCAAACAAAGCCGTCTCAGTTTTCACGTTTATTTCACGGAAACAGGACATTTCAAAGATTGCGTATGTAACGAAGCAAGTTATTTATTCTTAACGGGTTTATGAACAACAAACACATGTAGGCAATAAACTGGGTCAATCAACCAAATCGTTCTCATTTTTGCAGAGTGAATTAGAACAAATGATTTTCAAGAACGCTATGAGGAGCAATATTTTGTGTGTGCTTGCGTGTGTGTTTGTGTGTTTGTGTTTGTGTGTGTGTGTGTGTGTGTGTGTGTGTTGTGTGTGTTTTTTTATTCGTCACACGTAAGTCACCTTGGTAGAAGGAAACTTTACATCCAACTTCTTAAAAATTTCTGACGGTCGTAGTTAGTGCGATAATATCTTCTAGCGTGTGCATTAAAACAATGACAGATAGATTTATTTAATTCGTGAAGTTGGCACTGTATAGAGTGATAACTAGCAAGCCTTCAGTTTGGCTGATGATCAATAAATTATTCTTTGGATTAGTGGTATTGACTTTGTCGTCAGACCTTTACAGAGCGTGTAGGCCTCCCACATTCATGTCCAACAGTTTGTAGTTTCAGCGTCCCTCAGCATACTTTCGATAGATGTTCATCACAGTATAACAGTGATAGTGACAACAAAAATACACAGGCGCCCCAAAGCGACTTGAAAATTAACTAACGAATAAGGTTCGTTGCAGGAAAGGCATTTTGGCGACTACAGTTTGCTGGGGTAATTCTATGAAATTTTAGCTCAGCTATAAAGGAGGACACGTATAGGACAGTTGTGCGACCCACTCTTGAGCCAGCTCGAGTGTTTGGATTCTCACCAGATTGGATTAGAGGAAAACGTCTAAGCATTTCGGAGGCGTAATGCTAGATTTGTTATCAGTAGGTTCGATCAACACTCGAGTATTATGGTAATGCTCTATGAACTCAACTGAAATTGCCTAGAAGGAAGACGATGTTCTTTTCGAGAAACACTTTTGGAAAAGTCTGAACAATCGATATTTTCCCGCAAACAATCGAACGATCATGCTGCCACCAATATATATCTTGTGTAAGGACCCTTGAAGACAAATAATATTAATCCGGGCTCGTACAAAAGGATGTGGACAGTCGTTTTTGTCCCACTCCATTTACAGGAAATGCCATGACTAGCAGCGATACAAGGTATCCTCCGGCACGCACCATATGGAGATTTGTGAATTATGTAGGTGCAGAGGTGTAGGTGCAGATGTAGCACGAGACTAGCCGACCAGCTTTGCCGTTCCTGAGAAGCTTGTCTGTAGTCGCCGTGTTCTAACAGTATCCTCTTTGTCAGACATGCTTGTTTCAGTGCATTTCACCATTTTCACCATACATCGTCGGCCAGATGGTTTCTTCATGCTGCTCTGTTCCGCTTGTACACTACCCTAGCCGCCTCACGTGCCATCAATACCTTCAGGCTGCATTCAGCCTCTCGATATGCCAGACGTTTCACCTCGGAGTAGCACTTGCATCCTACGTCATCAGTTATTTTCTGTAAGTATTTCAGTCTATATCTCCCACTTCTGCTTTGTACTCTACAATCCTCTCTAGTACCATGGAAGTTATTCCCTGACATGTTTTACCATCCTGTCCGCTCTTCTTGTCAGTTTTGACCATATATTTCTTTCCTCACCGAAGAACCTCCTCATTACTTAGCTTATCAGTCCACCTAATTTTCAACAGTTCTCTGCATCGCTACATGTCAAATGCTTCGATTCACTTCTTTTCCAGTCTTGCTGCAGCTCATATTTCACTACCACGAAAAGCTGAACTCTAGACGACATTCGCAGACACTTCTTCCTCAAACTAAGGTCTACGTTTGATACTACTGGACTTCTCTTGGCCATGGATGTTCTTTTTGCCAACGCTAGCCTGCTTTTGATGCCCTTGCTCCGTCCATCACGGCATTTTTAGCTTCCTAGATAGCAGAATTTCTTAACTTTTCTACTTCGCGATTACCAGTCCTAATTGTAAGTTCCTCGCTGTTCTCATTTCTGCAGCTTCCAATTACTTTCATCTTTCTTCTATTTACTCTCAGTCAATAGATACTCATTAGACTATTTACTCCATTCAGCAGGTCTCGTAGCTGTTCTTCACTTTCAATGAGGATAGCAATGCTTCAAAAATGGTTCAAATGGGAGAGATCATCAGTCTCCTAGAACTTAACTACTTAAACCTAACTAACGTAAGGACATCACACACATCAGTGCCCGAGGCAGGATTCGAACCTGCGACCTTAGCGGTCACGCGGTCCTAGACTGTAGCGCCTAGAACCGGTCGGCTACCCCGGCAGGCGATAGCAATGGTATCAGCGAATCTTACAATTAATATTCTTTCATCGTGAATTGTAATTCCACTCTTGAAACTTTGTTTTACTACCGTCATTGCTTCTTCGATGTACTGAATGAACGGTAGCGGCGAAAGACTATATCCTTGTATTTCACGGTTTGTAATCGGATCATTTCGTTCTTGATCTTCCACTCTTATTCTTGTCTCTTGGCTCTTGTACAGATTGTATAATACCTGTCTTTTCCTGTAGCTTACCACTATTTTCCTCGGAATTTCTAACATCTTGCACGATTTGACATTGTATAACTCTTTTTCGAGGTTAACAGGTCTTATGAATGTGTCTTTATTTTTCTTCTGTCTTCCATCCATCATCAGCCACAACGTCAGAACTGCCTCTCTGGTTCCTTTACTTTTCCTAAAGCCAAACTGATCGTCATCTATCAAATGCTCAATTTAATTTCCATTCTTCTGAATATCATTCTTTTCAGAAACTTGGATGCATGAGCTATTAAGCTGATTCTGCGATAATTCACGTACTTGTCGGCTCTTGCATTCTTCGCAATTGTGTGGATGATATTTTTCCGGAAGTCGGGTGATACGTCGCTAGCTCATACATTGTACACACCATCATGCGTAGTCGTTTCGTGGCCATTTCCCCCCAAAGTTTTAGAAATTCTAATGGAATGTTATCTATCCCTTCCACTGTATTCGACCTTAAGCCCTCAAAAGCCCTTTTAAATTCCAACTCTAATAATGAATCGCCTATCTCTTCTATATCGACTCCTGTTTCTTGTTCTATCATATCAGACAACTCTTAGCTCTCATACAGCCTTCAAGGTACACTTTCCCTCCAATCCGCTCTCTCCTCTGCATTTTACAGTGGAATTCCCATTGCACTTTTAAATTTTACCGCCCTAACTTTAATTTCACCGGAGGTTATTTTCACGTTTCTTCATGGTGAGTCAGTCCTTCCCACAATCATATCCTTCTCGATTTCTTCTCTTTTCCGTTACCTGTATTTCTGCATTCCTGAAGTTCCCTGTACATTTTTGTACCTTCACATTTCATCGATCAGCTGAAATATTTCTTCTGTTACCCTTGGTTTCCTCGCAGTTGCCTTCTTTGTATCTATGGTTTTCTTTCCAACTTTTGCTACCCCCGTCGTAGGTTAGTGTCCTCCATCTGGGATAGGTGGGTGTATTGTCCTTAGCGTAAATTAGATTAAGTAGTGCATAAGCTTAGGGACCGATGACCTCAACAGTTTGGTCCCATAAGACCCTACCCCAAATTTCTAATATCTGCTCCTGATTACGTCTTACAATCCAATATCTGCTTTGAGAATCTTCGCGTGACCGTGACTCCTCTTGTGATAATTCACAGATTATTAGCTATAACTAGCTGTAATTTGTTGAACTACTCCATTAGATTTTCTCCTCTCTCATTCCTAGCACCAAGATCACATTCTACCGTAACCCGTTCTTCTACTCCTTCCCTCACAGCAGCATTCCAATCTCTCGTGACTATTAGGTATTCATGTCGCTTTACGCATTGAATTACCAGTTAATATCCTCATTTACTTACTCTATCTCTTCATTTGCGGTTTGAAACGTGGGCATTTATACCTTATCTATTTTGGGCGGGTTTGGTTTGCTGTCCATTCTGATGAAGATATCCTATCACAGAACTGTTCACAGCAACTCTGTGCCCTACCTCCCCAGTCATAAAGAATCCTACTTACGCTATACTATTTTTTACTGCTACTGATATTACCCTATACTCAACTGACCAGAAATACAGACTTCTTTCTGTTTCACGTCACTGACCCCCCGCTATATCTAGATTGTGCCTTTGCATATTCCTTTTCATTTTTGCTAGCTTCCCCACCACGTCCAAATTTCTGATATTCCACGCTCCGACTCGTAGTACGTTATCGTATCGTTGGTTATTCAGTCTTTTTCTCATGGTCACCCCCATTCCCCCTTGGCAGTCCCCTCCTGCAGAACCGAGTGGCAGCTAGACGGAAATCTTTTGCCACTGAAGAGACCATCACGTGCTTTTGAATTACAGGCCACATGTCCTATGAATACACATGTTTTCACTCTTAACGGCCGTCTCTGTGCGTGGGATCAATAAAATATGGTGATACATCTTCATCTACATCTACGTGATTACTCTGCTATTCACAATAAAGTGTCTGATAGGCAAGCTGTCTCTCTAAAGTTCAATTTTCGAACGGCACGTCGGAAAAACTAGTACTTAAATTTTTATGTGTGAGCCCTGAGTTCTCTTATTTTATCATGTAGATGGGTGCTAGCAGCAACCTTTCGCAATCGTAGGAGAAAACTCATGATTGAAATTCATGAGAAGATCGCATCGCAACCTCCACTATTTCGCGATAATACAAAAAGAGCCGCCCTTCTTTGTACTTTTTCGATGCCGTCCGTCAGTCCTACCGATCGTTTCTACAACCAACTTACTGTGTTTTACTTGACCCCTTATAGACGGACGCCCTTTCTGTGGTTCCCTGGGACGCTCTAAACTAAAATACCGCCCAGTCCTCCCACACAGCCCCCGCTACACGTGTGGTCGCTTTTTGTTTGTAATAGAAACCCACCATCCGATGGTACAAGTCAAGGAATCTGCAGCCTACATGGTCACAGAACCGCCTGCGCCATTGATTTAGACCCTCCTCTCGGCTCTGCATCAAAGGACTACAGTCGGTTCTACCGACGATGCTACAGATGGCGAGCTCCGCCTTAATCTCGCAAGCAAGACTGGTAATCTTTACCATCTCTGCTAGCCGCCCGAAACCAGAAAGAATCTGCTCCGGTCGAAAGCGACAAACGCATCATAGGTACCGATATGAGTCACCACCTGCAGTTGGCTGCACCCTGTTCACTTCATGGCAACCGGCAGCACTCTTTCCCCATCCGGAGTGACTCCCCGCAGTATACATACGAGTGCACACTGGCTTCCTTCCCTTCCTTGGTAGCCATGTACCTAAGGGGCCGCGTTATGCGCCTAACGTTGGAGCTTCCAACTACCGGCAAACCCACCCTCTCAGAATGCCCAGACCTTGCGACCCAAGAAGCTTCCTTTGGAACAGGATGAACGACTGCATACGGCTCATAGACGTCTTCAGCCACAGATAACGCCCTAAACCTGTTCGTCAAACGAACTGGGGAGGCCCTATAATCGGCCCCTCGGAAAGTTTTTCGCAAAAACTTACAAAATTAATCTAGTAACTACATAGGTAACTGTGTAGAAGTCGCTCCTGTTGGAAGCTCGTAAAAATGTATAACAAACTAACGGTGTACTCGCCTTATTAACTCCAGGAACACGAGGTGATCTGTCTCTGAATGTCCATCCTACAGTCATAAAGAGGATATCCAAGCGGTCTTTACGCTCGATCAGCATGCTTTTAATTTGCACATCAAGAATTGGTCAACGGAAATGAAAAGCATTAACTTAATAAAAATATTTATTTTGACATGGATGGAACAATGGTCAAAGTGTCTAGAGTATGACAGCAGAGGAAGAGAGAAAGTACTGTATGGAACTGTCAAAAGTAAGAGGAGGGGTTTCGGAGAGGGTTCAACGATTATAGGTAAAATTAGGAACTAGATCAATAACAAACAGAAATGAGAGATGGTGTGGAAGGAGTACTTTGAGCACTTGTCAATACTTGGAAATGAAGATAATGAGCTAAAGGAGGTAGAGGTGATACTTAGGGAGAAGAGAGGACGCGAGAAACAAAGATGTGGAAATGGCACTGGACAGGACGACACGGGGAAAGGCACCGGATGCGGACCAAGCAAGCGTCGAAATGGTGAATGCAGCAGTGGAGGTTGGGAATCGATCACAGTATCGTGTGATGTAGGTAGTGTGGAATGAGGAGAAGACTCTACAAGCTTGATATATTCAAGAAAGGGAGTAGGAGAGATTGTAGAAACTGCAGGGGAGTCACACTGATACCATACTGTGCCATGGTATATGAAAATATCCTGGATAGAAGATTTCGAACAAGGGTCGAGAACACATTGAAAGAGGATCATTCGGGCTTCAGACGAGGGAGGTTAACTTTTGACGCCATATTTTCAGTGAGGCAGCCACAGAGGAACCACTGCGAGTTTGTGAAAGACGTTGAGAGGACCTTTCTCGATAAAGCTGAGAGTAAACACGGCAACATGGTGCAGAAACAGGACTAGAGGACGAGGCTTATGTTCCAAACAGACCCTTCTGGGATTGGAAACCATTCATCCTCACGATGGTGATGGGTTCTGCTCACACCATATCTCACCTCTGGCACGTTATAAGGTATTTCATCGTTAGAGATATTTCTGTAACGTACACTTCGAATTTTTAAAATCGTATTAAGCGGAACCAAGACTACATAGGAGGAAGAAAAAGACGCAAGAGACTTAATCTTAATAAATATCCCTCACTGCAGATATGTAGCAAACACAACTTGAAAGCCACTCCCCACCTATATGCTGGTAACGTAGCGAACGACCAAAGGCAGAATCACCGCGCTCTCCAGTAGTCGGTAGACCTACACCGGCCGCAGTGCGAGGATTGAAGAAAATGCCGTTTCTGGACGCGCATTACACGAAATGCCCAGCTGGACGATAATAAAACAGTTATTTATCTGCACCTAAGAGTTTAGTCGAGGCGTCAGAGTACCTGTAGAAAGGACAGTCCACCTTGCACATGCGTCACGTGCCATTCATTGTCAGGCACGAGGAGCTGACACTACCACGAGCCAACAGGCGAGCGGCTTCCGTATGTGCCTTCTCTTTCTAGACGGCGGGTTTTCGACTAACTCAGACCTGCATTCTCCTCCAGAAATGCAAAGAAGCATAGCGCATATGGGCTCCACTCGGAAGTTTTGAGACCACGGAGAACAGATTCTCGCAAGTCTACTTGGACTTTGTGGGACCACTCCCTACCGCTTATAATACTGGTACTACTTCATGGTTTTCGACAGATAGAGGTGGGGGCGGAGATACTCCAAATGGATCAATGTCTACGTTTACGTGCTTACACTGCAAACCACTGTATGGTGCCTGGCGGAGTGTGCCCTGTACCACTATCAGTCCATTTTCTTTCTTGTTGCACTCGTAAAAAGAGCGAGGGAAATGTCAGTGCTATGTGCCTCTTTTAGAACCACAATCTATTTTCGTGATGCTTAGCGAAATATACGTTGGCGGCAATAAATTCGTTCGGCAAAGAGCTTCAAATGAGGGTCTCTACATTTTCTCAAAAATATTCCTCGAGAAGAATGTTGTTTTCTTTTCAAAGTTTCTGATTTGTGTTCCCGTAGCGTCTCCGTACTGCCTATGTTTGTTTGAACCTACCGATGTCAAACCTAAACAGCCCCCATATATATTAATATATTTATAAAAGGTCTTTAATAATGTATCAATAGTTACATGGAACTGTGTATCTAGTGGTAATCCAGTCAACCGCCACACTGCCACCAAATGGACGTACGTGGTGGTCGCTGGGTTTTCACCACTTTTCTGTCAGTCGCCAGATGGTGTGAATATGAACACTTGTAATCGGGGGAATACAATTATGTTTATGTTTATACCTAGTAATTTTACATTTCACACGACGATTTGTACTAATCTTTACGATGGTGGGAAATGTATATGCAATATGAAACGAACTTGCAACATCGATGGAAAATATGTTGTAATATTTTAAAGCGTAAGGTACGTTAGACAATTTCATAGATTGTGTTAGAAGACAATTAATCGAGTTATCATATAATGACTGCAAAATATTTTTCCTATGAGTTTCTTTTCATCCTCTTGCAGATCCGATGGCGACGGTATAGCTCTGTCGAAACTGGTCATCCTATAAAATGTTTTTTAGCGATTTTGGCTTTCAAGTTTTCTTCATTTACCATACATTGCAGTTCACCCCCATACTGACGATGTCAGGAAAATATGAAAATAAAAGTGGCTAAGCAATATGGTTATAGCCAGCTAAAGTGCAAATGGGTATGTTAGCATAATATTAGCACAATAATACTCAATTATAATGCGTTGAACATATATATGCTTCCTATAGAATGAGACAGCGCGATTCTGCCACCTGCCTCAACTTCAGAACCCACATTTTTGACTAAAACCATGCAGATGTTCACAGTATTAGGAGTTCGCATTAATGAGAAATGCAATACGAAAATAGTAAGATATTACCAAGAGCTGCCATTTCGCACCGTGCATTGTCGTACTGACTACTCAGTGCAAGCTACGCAATGGTGTATAAACAGAAAATAAATGACCAGGTAAATTAAAAGAAGGCGCTTAAAACGTAACTTCTGAAAACTGACTTCAAAAGATACGTATGTATGTATGTATTAAACCGGGTACCTAGAAACGACGGAGCGGCTTCATCCGGCCGTAACCCACAGTGGTCCACAACCCCACAAAAGGCCACAGCACTCCACCCACCCCACCGCCGCTCCACACCGAACCCATTGTTACTGTGCGGTTCGACCCCCAGTGGACCCCCCGGGAACGTCTCATACCAGACGAGTGTAAACCTCAAATGTTTGTGTGGTAGGATAATTATGGTGCACGCGTACGTGGAGACGGTGTTTGCGTAGCAATCACCAACATACTGTAACTGAGGCGGAATAAGGGGAATCACCAGCATTCGCCGAGATAGATGGGCTTCTGTGTTGCGCTCTTCCATGCATGTCTCACCACGAGCTATTTCACGTGGAATGGCGATTTCTACGAACAGCTACAAGGCGTCGCCATGGGTAGTCCTCTCAGTCCAGTGGTGGCCAACTTCTTCATGGAACAATTCGAAGCACAGGCACTGGACTCGGCGACTTGCAAACCTAAGGTGTGGTACAGGTACGTCGATGATACTTTCATGGTGTGTAGTCATGGTGAAGAACAGCTCGGTGACTTCCTAAGACACTTGAACAGCCTCCATGCCAACATAACATTTACCATGGAAGTAGAAAAGGACAAGAAACTGCCATTTCTAGATGTGATGGTCACAAGGGACGGAGAAAACTTGGGACACAGTGTGTATCGAAAACAGACACACACGGACCGATACCTGCACAAACTGTCGAACCACCACCCGAGCCAAAAAAGAGGCATGATTAGAACGCTCGTAACGAGAGCAGGACGAATATGTGAGCCGCAACACCCCAAACGAGAAATGCAGCACCTGGAAACTGTCCTGAGGAGCAATGGGTACTCCACAAATTATATTAGAAGTGTAACAGAGCCAAACACTCGGCGAAGTAAGGAACCAGAAAAAGAAATGTCGGGTACGGCCTTTCTGCCATACATTCCCAGAGTGACGGACAGAATCGGCCGTATATTGCGCAAACATGGCGTAAAGACGATTTTCAAACCGACAAGGAAGATCAAAGAGTGTCTTAGATCGGCGAAGGAGAAAAGAGACCCACTTGCAATGTCGGGAATATACCGTATACCATGCACATGCGGAAAAGTTTATGTCGGAATGACTGGACGATCCATCAACACCAGGATCAAAGAGCATAAGCGACATTGCAGGTTGGGGCAGGTGGAGAAATCGGCCGTGGCAGAGCAAGCACTGAATGAGACCGACCACGTAATAAAATTCGCCGACACGGAAGTTCTGGCTGTAGAGAAGCATTATCACACGCGCTTGTTCAGAGAGGCTGTAGAAATACAAAAACACGCGAACAGTTTGAACAAGAAAGAGGAAAGCCTTAAGGTTCAAAATGGTTCAAATGGCTCTGAGTACTATGGGACTCAACATCTTAGGTCATAAGTCCCCTTGAACTTAGAACTACTCAAACCTAACTAACCTAAGGACATCACACACACCCATGCCTGAGGCAGGATTCGAACTTGCGACCGTAGCAGTCCCGCGGTTCCGGACTGCAGCGCCAGAACCGCTAGACCACCGCGACCGGCAAAGCCTTAAGGTAAACGCATCCTCGCTTCCCGTACTGCAGCGAACGACCGTCGCAGGTAGCAAGAGGAGAACCGCACCGGAAATGACCGCGGAGAAGCCCTCGGATGTTGGCGCGCCAGGTACTATAGTCTGCGCCCGCGAGCTCGGCTCCAGTTCACCACCGGCAATGGAGGGTGAAGCTTAGACAATGCCAGCCACTCGTGCTGGCGAAATGTCAGAAAAATTATTAGATGAACGTCGGCCGAAGAACCCGAGACAGAAGCCAATAGGCAGTTTGTCAACAAGTGGCCACGAAAGCCTTAACAATTTTGTATGGCCTTGTAAGCCGAAAACCGGTTAACAATGAAAGTAATATTGTATAACAAAAGCAAACTGGTGCTTTTCATTTATTATAATGAAATTCAGTTTAAGAGAAGCCTAAAGGAGTTATTGGTGGTCAATTCCTCCTACTCCATTGATGAGTTTCTCAGTAGACCCAACTGATTTGTGTGTGTGTGTGTGTGTGTGTGTGTGTGTGCGCGCGCATGCGTGTGAGGTGTGAGGGTGGGTGGGTGGGTGTGTTTGTGTGTGAGTGTATAAAGTACAATCTAACTTTTGCACCATTTCAGTGTAGTAGTGCGTTCATTGTAAATAAGAATTGTAGTAGTTCCATTATACGTTTATGATCTTATAAATAAAAACATTTTTTAAAATTTTAAATCCAGTGCATTAATGTGATCTTAGTAAATAAGTGTGGTAAAATGATTCTGTCATATGGTGTTCATTAAATGTAATGGCGATCATTCCACTTGCGATCTGTGGAAGGTGCATCAGCTTATTTGTATTAGTTGTAAATATTTGTCATGTATTATTGTTTTTATGACGTGTTCTATATCCTGTAGGACCTTCTCACTACGGATCAATCGGAATGAAAGTAAATCTATATATGCTCCAGCACGTCCAATGCAAGCTGTTACTGATTTGTTTGACTGATGGGGCTGCTAAGTGCTGGACCACCTACTGCACTCTCCTGTCTTAAGCCCTCGTAAGTTCAACTCGATTTTTAAACTGTAGGAAACACTTCACGGCAATAGCTTCAGAACTGCTACAAATTCGTCGGGCAATAGACCGTGCGCTCGAACTGTCAACACAACTGTCACTGCTAAGAGTATCCTATGACTTCCACATAGCTGGCTACGGGTTATACAGAATCCTGGTGACTATTTTGAAGGTCAGTAAATCTTTGAAACACATATCTATTTTGTTCGAGCTGCAAATAAATAGTTGCCACTATTCAAGTTTCAACCCTCGTACATATCCGACCAAAGCCGGGTTCTCAGATATAATTGGAAATATATCTAAATATTGTATATCTGTATTACATTCAAGTATCAGTGCGGTGTGTTAAATCTGTGTTTTGTAGAGAGAAATTTATGCAGAGATTGGTGTGGCAACAAAAGGTTCGTCACCAGAGAAAACAGCCTTCTTTATTTAGAGGTAATACTCATCACTGAGAAGAAATCACGCCCAATAAAATTCGAGCAGGGTGTGCAGCAGCATATCGCCCTAAAGGCTGCTATTGTTCAAATTGTTCTTTTTGTACTAAAACGTTTCAAAGCCTGTCATCAACTTTAATAATTAATGTTTTGTTTACAATTTGCGATCTAATGTATGTATCTAATGTCAACACCGTGTTTTTAGAGACCTCCATATAGAATATAAAATTAGTATGTAAAAGTCAAAGTGGTTGCAACACGCCCTTCCCTTTAAATCACACATATTTTTTCCGAGTATTGAAACACGTATGTAACGTAGCAGCGATGGCGAGACATTGCAGCGTCTCTGACCAGAGAGTAGGCGCTTGACCGCGCGAGTGTTGCGAGCGGTTCTCAGTCTGTAGCTCTGTTTAGTTGAGTGCAGTACTCTGTCAGTAGTCGTTGCGAGCAGTAGCTCTGTTTAGTTGCGTGCAGTATGTCGGTAATAGCAGTCGAGTGGAGTTGTGTGTGTGAGGAATCGGCGAGCGTCGACATGGCATTCTGGTCAAGAGGCTAAATGAGGTATATTATTAATTAAGGTAATGATCACATAATTTAAAGTTTATTTATTGTAATTAATCTCCAACAAGTGCCCCAATAATAATTTTTATTTCAAAAGCATTTTCTCAAAAATTTTATTTTTTATTGAACTAAAGATTTCGTTGCACTTCCCATTTCATTCCACTTCCGTTAAAGAAAAATTTCAGTAAAATCACAGAAAAAAGGAATATTATTATTTGTAATGCAGTTCCTCCAAGCCGCGCGCAAGAATAAGAGCAGAAATTTGTCATCCAGTTATACTGAGGTAAGAATTTAATTCTGATTGTTTTATACAGGGCCAAAGACCGATATTTCGGTTTAATTGAAATTTCTTATCACTGAATGGACTTTAATTTTTCGTGAGGAATTTATATTTGAGTCAGATTGCTAATTTTTGTTTAATTGTCATTGTCAGTAGATTCCATTGTGGGAAAGTTACACTTACCGCAATGTCCATTAGCATTTCTTAAATAATATTGTCAATCTTTTCTTTTAAATTTTTGTGGGGAGGTTACACTTGAAATTCATACATAAAGCCGGACATAGTACCAGGAATGTTGTCAAAAACTGGAGCTTGCTGTAAAAGAATTTTGTGTAAGTGCGTTCGTTCGTCGTCTGTAGTTGCACTGCTTTGTCTAACTTTATCGGAAATCATTTGCATTACGTCGTAGTCAACTTCGTCTGGAGAATTATAGTTGTGTACGTACGTATCCGTGAACAGTGTGGGATTACAGTCTATGTTACGTGTTGCGGAAATGACCTCTGTGGGGTTAATTGTTTGTTCTTCCGCATATAAAGAGTGCTGAAATTCTAAAGCCAATTGTACATTTTCATCCTTTAACATTAAATAAGAATTCTGAAAATCAATGACTGCGTCGTGTTGTACCAGAAAATTCGTACCTAAAATTACGTCTGTTGTCAATAAAGGAACAATCCAAAAATTTGAGTGGAAAGTGTAACCTCCCCACAAAAATTTAAAAGAAAAGATTGACAATATTATTTAAGGTATGCTAATGGACAGTCTCCTAGAACTTAACTACTTAAACCTAACTAACGTAAGGACATCACACACATCAGTGCCCGAGGCAGGATTCGAACCTGCGACCTTAGCGGTCACGCGGTCCTAGACTGTAGCGCCTAGAACCGGTCGGCCACCCCGGCAGGCGATAGCAATGGTATCAGCGAATCTTACAATTAATATTCTTTCATCGTGAATTGTAATTCCACTCTTGAAACTTTGTTTTACTACCGTCATTGCTTCTTCGATGTACTGAATGAACGGTAGCGGCGAAAGACTATATCCTTGTATTTCACGGTTTGTAATCGGATCATTTCGTTCTTGATCTTCCACTCTTATTCTTGTCTCTTGGCTCTTGTACAGATTGTATAATACCTGTCTTTTCCTGTAGCTTACCACTATTTTCCTTGGAATTTCTAACATCTTGCACGATTTGACATTGTATAACTCTTTTTCGAGGTTAACAGGTCTTATGAATGTGTCTTTATTTTTCTTCTGTCTTCCATCCATCATCAGCCACAACGTCAGAACTGCCTCTCTGGTTCCTTTACTTTTCCTAAAGCCAAACTGATCGTCATCTATCAAATGCTCAATTTAATTTCCATTCTTCTGAATATCATTCTTTTCAGAAACTTGGATGCATGAGCTATTAAGCTGATTCTGCGATAATTCACGTACTTGTCGGCTCTTGCATTCTTCGCAATTGTGTGGATGATATTTTTCCGGAAGTCGGGTGATACGTCGCTAGCTCATACATTGTACACACCATCATGCGTAGTCGTTTCGTGGCCATTTCCCCCCAAAGTTTTAGAAATTCTAATGGAATGTTATCTATCCCTTCCACTGTATTCGACCTTAAGCCCTCAAAAGCCCTTTTAAATTCCAACTCTAATAATGAATCGCCTATCTCTTCTATATCGACTCCTGTTTCTTGTTCTATCATATCAGACAACTCTTAGCTCTCATACAGCCTTCAAGGTACACTTTCCCTCCAATCCGCTCTCTCCTCTGCATTTTACAGTGGAATTCCCATTGCACTTTTAAATTTTACCGCCCTAACTTTAATTTCACCGGAGGTTATTTTCACGTTTCTTCATGGTGAGTCAGTCCTTCCCACAATCATATCCTTCTCGATTTCTTCTCTTTTCCGTTACCTGTATTTCTGCATTCCTGAAGTTCCCTGTACATTTTTGTACCTTCACATTTCATCGATCAGCTGAAATATTTCTTCTGTTACCCTTGGTTTCCTCGCAGTTGCCTTCTTTGTATCTATGGTTTTCTTTCCAACTTTTGCTACCCCCGTCGTAGGTTAGTGTCCTCCATCTGGGATAGGTGGGTGTATTGTCCTTAGCGTAAATTAGATTAAGTAGTGCATAAGCTTAGGGACCGATGACCTCAACAGTTTGGTCCCATAAGACCCTACCCCAAATTTCTAATATCTGCTCCTGATTACGTCTTACAATCCAATATCTGCTTTGAGAATCTTCGCGTGACCGTGACTCCTCTTGTGATAATTCACAGATTATTAGCTATAACTAGCTGTAATTTGTTGAACTACTCCATTAGATTTTCTCCTCTCTCATTCCTAGCACCAAGATCACATTCTACCGTAACCCGTTCTTCTACTCCTTCCCTCACAGCAGCATTCCAATCTCTCGTGACTATTAGGTATTCATGTCGCTTTACGCATTGAATTACCAGTTAATATCCTCATTTACTTACTCTATCTCTTCATTTGCGGTTTGAAACGTGGGCATTTATACCTTATCTATTTTGGGCGGGTTTGGTTTGCTGTCCATTCTGATGAAGATATCCTATCACAGAACTGTTCACAGCAACTCTGTGCCCTACCTCCCCAGTCATAAAGAATCCTACTTACGCTATACTATTTTTTACTGCTACTGATATTACCCTATACTCAACTGACCAGAAATACAGACTTCTTTCTGTTTCACGTCACTGACCCCCCGCTATATCTAGATTGTGCCTTTGCATATTCCTTTTCATTTTTGCTAGCTTCCCCACCACGTCCAAATTTCTGATATTCCACGCTCCGACTCGTAGTACGTTATCGTATCGTTGGTTATTCAGTCTTTTTCTCATGGTCACCCCCATTCCCCCTTGGCAGTCCCCTCCTGCAGAACCGAGTGGCAGCTAGACGGAAATCTTTTGCCACTGAAGAGACCATCACGTGCTTTTGAATTACAGGCCACATGTCCTATGAATACACATGTTTTCACTCTTAACGGCCGTCTCTGTGCGTGGGATCAATAAAATATGGTGATACATCTTCATCTACATCTACGTGATTACTCTGCTATTCACAATAAAGTGTCTGATAGGCAAGCTGTCTCTCTAAAGTTCAATTTTCGAACGGCACGTCGGAAAAACTAGTACTTAAATTTTTATGTGTGAGCCCTGAGTTCTCTTATTTTATCATGTAGATGGGTGCTAGCAGCAACCTTTCGCAATCGTAGGAGAAAACTCATGATTGAAATTCATGAGAAGATCGCATCGCAACCTCCACTATTTCGCGATAATACAAAAAGAGCCGCCCTTCTTTGTACTTTTTCGATGCCGTCCGTCAGTCCTACCGATCGTTTCTACAACCAACTTACTGTGTTTTACTTGACCCCTTATAGACGGACGCCCTTTCTGTGGTTCCCTGGGACGCTCTAACCTAAAATACCGCCCAGTCCTCCCACACAGCCCCCGCTACACGTGTGGTCGCTTTTTGTTTGTAATAGAAACCCACCATCCGATGGTACAAGTCAAGGAATCTGCAGCCTACATGGTCACAGAACCGCCTGCGCCATTGATTTAGACCCTCCTCTCGGCTCTGCATCAAAGGACTACAGTCGGTTCTACCGACGATGCTACAGATGGCGAGCTCCGCCTTAATCTCGCAAGCAAGACTGGTAATCTTTACCATCTCTGCTAGCCGCCCGAAACCAGAAAGAATCTGCTCCGGTCGAAAGCGACAAACGCATCATAGGTACCGATATGAGTCACCACCTGCAGTTGGCTGCACCCTGTTCACTTCATGGCAACCGGCAGCACTCTTTCCCCATCCGGAGTGACTCCCCGCAGTATACATACGAGTGCACACTGGCTTCCTTCCCTTCCTTGGTAGCCATGTACCTAAGGGGCCGCATTATGCGCCTAACGTTGGAGCTTCCAACTACCGGCAAACCCACCCTCTCAGAATGCCCAGACCTTGCGACCCAAGAAGCTTCCTTTGGAACAGGATGAACGACTGCATACGGCTCATAGACGTCTTCAGCCACAGATAACGCCCTAAACCTGTTCGTCAAACGAACTGGGGAGGCCCTATAATCGGCCCCTCGGAAAGTTTTTCGCAAAAACTTACAAAATTAATCTAGTAACTACATAGGTAACTGTGTAGAAGTCGCTCCTGTTGGAAGCTCGTAAAAATGTATAACAAACTAACGGTGTACTCGCCTTATTAACTCCAGGAACACGAGGTGATCTGTCTCTGAATGTCCATCCTACAGTCATAAAGAGGATATCCAAGCGGTCTTTACGCTCGATCAGCATGCTTTTAATTTGCACATCAAGAATTGGTCAACGGAAATGAAAAGCATTAACTTAATAAAAATATTTATTTTGACATGGATGGAACAATGGTCAAAGTGTCTAGAGTATGACAGCAGAGGAAGAGAGAAAGTACTGTATGGAACTGTCAAAAGTAAGAGGAGGGGTTTCGGAGAGGGTTCAACGATTATAGGTAAAATTAGGAACTAGATCAATAACAAACAGAAATGAGAGATGGTGTGGAAGGAGTACTTTGAGCACTTGTCAATACTTGGAAATGAAGATAATGAGCTAAAGGAGGTAGAGGTGATACTTAGGGAGAAGAGAGGACGCGAGAAACAAAGATGTGGAAATGGCACTGGACAGGACGACACGGGGAAAGGCACCGGATGCGGACCAAGCAAGCGTCGAAATGGTGAATGCAGCAGTGGAGGTTGGGAATCGATCACAGTATCGTGTGATGTAGGTAGTGTGGAATGAGGAGAAGACTCTACAAGCTTGATATATTCAAGAAAGGGAGTAGGAGAGATTGTAGAAACTGCAGGGGAGTCACACTGATACCATACTGTGCCATGGTATATGAAAATATCCTGGATAGAAGATTTCGAACAAGGGTCGAGAACACATTGAAAGAGGATCATTCGGGCTTCAGACGAGGGAGGTTAACTTTTGACGCCATATTTTCAGTGAGGCAGCCACAGAGGAACCACTGCGAGTTTGTGAAAGACGTTGAGAGGACCTTTCTCGATAAAGCTGAGAGTAAACACGGCAACATGGTGCAGAAACAGGACTAGAGGACGAGGCTTATGTTCCAAACAGACCCTTCTGGGATTGGAAACCATTCATCCTCACGATGGTGATGGGTTCTGCTCACACCATATCTCACCTCTGGCACGTTATAAGGTATTTCATCGTTAGAGATATTTCTGTAACGTACACTTCGAATTTTTAAAATCGTATTAAGCGGAACCAAGACTACATAGGAGGAAGAAAAAGACGCAAGAGACTTAATCTTAATAAATATCCCTCACTGCAGATATGTAGCAAACACAACTTGAAAGCCACTCCCCACCTATATGCTGGTAACGTAGCGAACGACCAAAGGCAGAATCACCGCGCTCTCCAGTAGTCGGTAGACCTACACCGGCCGCAGTGCGAGGATTGAAGAAAATGCCGTTTCTGGACGCGCATTACACGAAATGCCCAGCTGGACGATAATAAAACAGTTATTTATCTGCACCTAAGAGTTTAGTCGAGGCGTCAGAGTACCTGTAGAAAGGACAGTCCACCTTGCACATGCGTCACGTGCCATTCATTGTCAGGCACGAGGAGCTGACACTACCACGAGCCAACAGGCGAGCGGCTTCCGTATGTGCCTTCTCTTTCTAGACGGCGGGTTTTCGACTAACTCAGACCTGCATTCTCCTCCAGAAATGCAAAGAAGCATAGCGCATATGGGCTCCACTCGGAAGTTTTGAGACCACGGAGAACAGATTCTCGCAAGTCTACTTGGACTTTGTGGGACCACTCCCTACCGCTTATAATACTGGTACTACTTCATGGTTTTCGACAGATAGAGGTGGGGGCGGAGATACTCCAAATGGATCAATGTCTACGTTTACGTGCTTACACTGCAAACCACTGTATGGTGCCTGGCGGAGTGTGCCCTGTACCACTATCAGTCCATTTTCTTTCTTGTTGCACTCGTAAAAAGAGCGAGGGAAATGTCAGTGCTATGTGCCTCTTTTAGAACCACAATCTATTTTCGTGATGCTTAGCGAAATATACGTTGGCGGCAATAAATTCGTTCGGCAAAGAGCTTCAAATGAGGGTCTCTACATTTTCTCAAAAATATTCCTCGAGAAGAATGTTGTTTTCTTTTCAAAGTTTCTGATTTGTGTTCCCGTAGCGTCTCCGTACTGCCTATGTTTGTTTGAACCTACCGATGTCAAACCTAAACAGCCCCCATATATATTAATATATTTATAAAAGGTCTTTAATAATGTATCAATAGTTACATGGAACTGTGTATCTAGTGGTAATCCAGTCAACCGCCACACTGCCACCAAATGGACGTACGTGGTGGTCGCTGGGTTTTCACCACTTTTCTGTCAGTCGCCAGATGGTGTGAATATGAACACTTGTAATCGGGGGAATACAATTATGTTTATGTTTATACCTAGTAATTTTACATTTCACACGACGATTTGTACTAATCTTTACGATGGTGGGAAATGTATATGCAATATGAAGCGAACTTGCAACATCGATGGAAAATATGTTGTAATATTTTAAAGCATAAGGTACGTTAGACAATTTCATAGATTGTGTTAGAAGACAATTAATCGAGTTATCATATAATGACTGCAAAATATTTTTCCTATGAGTTTCTTTTCATCCTCTTGCAGATCCGATGGCGACGGTATAGCTCTGTCGAAACTGGTCATCCTATAAAATGTTTTTTAGCGATTTTGGCTTTCAAGTTTTCTTCATTTACCATACATTGCAGTTCACCCCCATACTGACGATGTCAGGAAAATATGAAAATAAAAGTGGCTAAGCAATATGGTTATAGCCAGCTAAAGTGCAAATGGGTATGTTAGCATAATATTAGCACAATAATACTCAATTATAATGCGTTGAACATATATATGCTTCCTATAGAATGAGACAGCGCGATTCTGCCACCTGCCTCAACTTCAGAACCCACATTTTTGACTAAAACCATGCAGATGTTCACAGTATTAGGAGTTCGCATTAATGAGAAATGCAATACGAAAATAGTAAGATATTACCAAGAGCTGCCATTTCGCACCGTGCATTGTCATACTGACTACTCAGTGCAAGCTACGCAATGGTGTATAAACAGAAAATAAATGACCAGGTAAATTAAAAGAAGGCGCTTAAAACGTAACTTCTGAAAACTGACTTCAAAAGATACGTATGTATGTATGTATTAAACCGGGTACCTAGAAACGACGGAGCGGCTTCATCCGGCCGTAACCCACAGTGGTCCACAACCCCACAAAAGGCCACAGCACTCCACCCACCCCACCGCCGCTCCACACCGAACCCATTGTTACTGTGCGGTTCGACCCCCAGTGGACCCCCCGGGAACGTCTCATACCAGACGAGTGTAAACCTCAAATGTTTGTGTGGTAGGATAATTATGGTGCACGCGTACGTGGAGACGGTGTTTGCGTAGCAATCACCAACATACTGTAACTGAGGCGGAGTAAGGGGAATCACCAGCATTCGCCGAGATAGATGGGCTTCTGTGTTGCGCTCTTCCATGCATGTCTCACCACGAGCTATTTCACGTGGAATGGCGATTTCTACGAACAGCTACAAGGCGTCGCCATGGGTAGTCCTCTCAGTCCAGTGGTGGCCAACTTCTTCATGGAACAATTCGAAGCACAGGCACTGGACTCGGCGACTTGCAAACCTAAGGTGTGGTACGGGTACGTCGATGATACTTTCATGGTGTGTAGTCATGGTGAAGAACAGCTCGGTGACTTCCTAAGACACTTGAACAGCCTCCATGCCAACATAACATTTACCATGGAAGTAGAAAAGGACAAGAAACTGCCATTTCTAGATGTGATGGTCACAACGGACGGAGAAAACTTGGGACACAGCGTGTATCGAAAACAGACACACACGGACCGATACCTGCACAAACTGTCGAACCACCACCCGAGCCAAAAAAGAGGCATGATTAGAACGCTCGTAAAGAGAGCAGGACGAATATGTGAGCCGCAACACCCCAAACGAGAAATGCAGCACCTGGAAACTGTCCTGAGGAGCAATGGGTACTCCACAAATTATATTAGAAGTGTAACAGAGCCAAACACTCGGCGAAGTAAGGAACCAGAAAAAGAAATGTCGGGTACGGCCTTTCTGCCATACATTCCCAGAGTGACGGACAGAATCGGCCGTATATTGCGCAAACATGGCGTAAAGACGATTTTCAAACCGACAAGGAAGATCAAAGAGTGTCTTAGATCGGCGAAGGAGAAAAGAGACCCACTTGCAATGTCGGGAATATACCGTATACCATGCACATGCGGAAAAGTTTATGTCGGAATGACTGGACGATCCATCAACACCAGGATCAAAGAGCATAAGCGACATTGCAGGTTGGGGCAGGTGGAGAAATCGGCCGTGGCAGAGCAAGCACTGAATGAGACCGACCACGTAATAAAATTCGCCGACACGGAAGTTCTGGCTGTAGAGAAGCATTATCACACGCGCTTGTTCAGAGAGGCTGTAGAAATACAAAAACACGCGAACAGTTTGAACAAGAAAGAGGAAAGCCTTAAGGTTCAAAATGGTTCAAATGGCTCTGAGTACTATGGGACTCAACATCTTAGGTCATAAGTCCCCTTGAACTTAGAACTACTCAAACCTAACTAACCTAAGGACATCACACACACCCATGCCTGAGGCAGGATTCGAACTTGCGACCGTAGCAGTCCCGCGGTTCCGGACTGCAGCGCCAGAACCGCTAGACCACCGCGACCGGCAAAGCCTTAAGGTAAACGCATCCTCGCTTCCCGTACTGCAGCGAACGACCGTCGCAGGTAGCAAGAGGAGAACCGCACCGGAAATGACCGCGGAGAAGCCCTCGGATGTTGGCGCGCCAGGTACTATAGTCTGCGCCCGCGAGCTCGGCTCCAGTTCACCACCGGCAATGGAGGGTGAAGCTTAGACAATGCCAGCCACTCGTGCTGGCGAAATGTCAGAAAAATTATTAGATGAACGTCGGCCGAAGAACCCGAGACAGAAGCCAATAGGCAGTTTGTCAACAAGTGGCCACGAAAGCCTTAACAATTTTGTATGGCCTTGTAAGCCGAAAACCGGTTAACAATGAAAGTAATATTGTATAACAAAAGCAAACTGGTGCTTTTCATTTATTATAATGAAATTCAGTTTAAGAGAAGCCTAAAGGAGTTATTGGTGGTCAATTCCTCCTACTCCATTGATGAGTTTCTCAGTAGACCCAACTGATTTGTGTGTGTGTGTGTGTGTGTGTGTGTGTGTGTGTGTGTGTGTGTGCGCGCATGCGTGTGAGGTGTGAGGGTGGGTGGGTGGGTGTGTTTGTGTGTGAGTGTATAAAGTACAATCTAACTTTTGCACCATTTCAGTGTAGTAGTGCGTTCATTGTAAATAAGAATTGTAGTAGTTCCATTATACGTTTATTATCTTATAAATAAAAACATTTTTTAAAATTTTAAATCCAGTGCATTAATGTGATCTTAGTAAATAAGTGTGGTAAAATGATTCTGTCATATGGTGTTCATTAAATGTAATGGCGATCATTCCACTTGCGATCTGTGGAAGGTGCATCAGCTTATTTGTATTAGTTGTAAATATTTGTCATGTATTATTGTTTTTATGACGTGTTCTATATCCTGTAGGACCTTCTCACTACGGATCAATCGGAATGAAAGTAAATCTATATATGCTCCAGCACGTCCAATGCAAGCTGTTACTGATTTGTTTGACTGATGGGGCTGCTAAGTGCTGGACCACCTACTGCACTCTCCTGTCTTAAGCCCTCGTAAGTTCAACTCGATTTTTAAACTGTAGGAAACACTTCACGGCAATAGCTTCAGAACTGCTACAAATTCGTCGGGCAATAGACCGTGCGCTCGAACTGTCAACACAACTGTCACTGCTAAGAGTATCCTATGACTTCCACATAGCTGGCTATGGGTTATACAGAATCCTGGTGACTATTTTGAAGGTCAGTAAATCTTTGAAACACATATCTATTTTGTTCGAGCTGCAAATAAATAGTTGCCACTATTCAAGTTTCAACCCTCGTACATATCCGACCAAAGCCGTCAACCCTCGTACATATCCGACCAAAGCCGGGTTCTCAGATATAATTGGAAATATATCTAAATATTGTATATCTGTATTACATTCAAGTATCAGTGCGGTGTGTTAAATCTGTGTTTTGTAGAGAGAAATTTATGCAGAGATTGGTGTGGCAACAAAAGGTTCGTCACCAGAGAAAACAGCCTTCTTTATTTAGAGGTAATACTCATCACTGAGAAGAAATCACGCCCAATAAAATTCGAGCAGGGTGTGCAGCAGCATATCGCCCTAAAGGCTGCTATTGTTCAAATTGTTCTTTTTGTACTAAAACGTTTCAAAGCCTGTCATCAACTTTAATAATTAATGTTTTGTTTACAATTTGCGATCTAATGTATGTATCTAATGTCAACACCGTGTTTTTAGAGACCTCCATATAGAATATAAAATTAGTATGTAAAAGTCAAAGTGGTTGCAACACGCCCTTCCCTTTAAATCACACATATTTTTTCCGAGTATTGAAACACGTATGTAACGTAGCAGCGATGGCGAGACATTGCAGCGTCTCTGACCAGAGAGTAGGCGCTTGACCGCGCGAGTGTTGCGAGCGGTTCTCAGTCTGTAGCTCTGTTTAGTTGAGTGCAGTACTCTGTCAGTAGTCGTTGCGAGCAGTAGCTCTGTTTAGTTGCGTGCAGTATGTCGGTAATAGCAGTCGAGTGGAGTTGTGTGTGTGAGGAATCGGCGAGCGTCGACATGGCATTCTGGTCAAGAGGCTAAATGAGGTATATTATTAATTAAGGTAATGATCACATAATTTAAAGTTTATTTATTGTAATTAATCTCCAACAAGTGCCCCAATAATAATTTTTATTTCAAAAGCATTTTTTCAAAAATTTTATTTTTTATTGAACTAAAGATTTCGTTGCACTTCCCATTTCATTCCACTTCCGTTAAAGAAAAATTTCAGTAAAATCACAGAAAAAAGGAATATTATTATTTGTAATGCAGTTCCTCCAAGCCGCGCGCAAGAATAAGAGCAGAAATTTGACATCCAGTTATACTGAGGTAAGAATTTAATTCTGATTGTTTTATACAGGGCCAAAGACCGATATTTCGGTTTAATTGAAATTTTTTATCACTGAATGGACTTTAATTTTTCGTGAGGAATTTATATTTGAGTCAGATTGCTAATTTTTGTTTAATTGTCATTGTCAGTAGATTCCATTGTGGGAAAGTTACACTTACCGCAATGTCCATTAGCATTTCTTAAATAATATTGTCAATCTTTTCTTTTAAATTTTTGTGGGGAGGTTACACTTGAAATTCATACATAAAGCCGGACATAGTACCAGGAATGTTGTCAAAAACTGGAGCTTGCTGTAAAAGAATTTTGTGTAAGTGCGTTCGTTCGTCGTCTGTAGTTGCACTGCTTTGTCTAACTTTATCGGAAATCATTTGCATTACGTCGTAGTCAACTTCGTCTGGAGTATTATAGTTGTGTACGTACGTATCCGTGAACAGTGTGGGATTACAGTCTATGTTACGTGTTGCGGAAATGACCTCTGTGGGGTTAATTGTTTGTTCTTCCGCATATAAAGAGTGCTGAAATTCTAAAGCCAATTGTACATTTTCATCCTTTAACATTAAATAAGAATTCTGAAAATCAATGACTGCGTCGTGTTGTACCAGAAAATTCGTACCTAAAATTACGTCTGTTGTCAATAAAGGAACAATCCAAAAATTTGAGTGGAAAGTGTAACCTCCCCACAAAAATTTAAAAGAAAAGATTGACAATATTATTTAAGAAATGCTAATGGACATTGCGGTAAGTGTAACTTTCCCACAATGGAATCTACTGACAATGACAATTAAACAAAAATTAGCAATCAGTGTAACCTCCCCACAAAAATTTAAAAGAAAAGATTGACAATATTATTTAAGAAATGCTAATGGACATTGCGGTAAGCGTAACTTTCCCACAATGGAATCTACTGACAATGACAATTAAACAAAAATTAGCAATCTGACTCAAATATAAATTCCTCACGAAAAATTAAAGTCCATTTAGTGATAAGAAATTTCAATTAAACCGAAATATCGGTCTTTGGCCCGGTATAAAACAATCAGAATTAAATTCTTACCTCAGTATAACTGGATGTCAAATTTCTGCTCTTATTCTTGCGCGCGGCTTGGAGGAACTGCATTGCAAATAATAATATTCCTTTTTTCTGTGATTTTACTGAAATTTTTCTTTAACGGAAGTGGAATGAAATGGGAAGTGCAACGAAATCTTTAGTTCAATAAAAAATAAAATTTTTGAAAAAATGCTTTTGAAATAAAAATTATTATTGGGGCACTTGTTGGAGATTAATTACAATAAATAAACTTTAGATTATGTGATCATTACCTTAATTAATAATATACCTCATTTAGCCTCTTGACCAGAATGCCATGTCGACGCTCGCCGACTCCTCACACACACAACTCCACTCGACTGCTGTTACCGACATACTGCACGCAACTAAACAGAGCTACTGCTCGCAACGACTACTGACAGAGTACTGCACTCAACTAAACAGAGCTACAGACTGAGAACCGCTCGCAACACTCGCGCGGTCAAGCGCCTACTCTCTGGTCAGAGACGCTGCAATGTCTCGCCATCGCTGCTACGTTACATACGTGTTTCAGTATATTTGCGTCTTACCTACGTGTTAATTTGCAGCTGATGCCAGCAGCAAGAACACTGTTTACTACGCAATTCTCAGATGCCATTCTATCTTATAATTCCTGCTTTAATTTTCTGTGATACCATAAGAGGTACGTATACATATTAAAAGTGGTTCCCTACCACCTTCATCCGTAGCTGATGCTATGCATATAAGAGCTAGTATTAACGGTGTCTCTTACGCAGACTAGTGGCAAGACATTTTTTGGTAGATAAAGTAAATATACTCGTCGTGAATTTCAACTTTTCTTACATAACGTAACTGGCGATGAGTGGGAACTGCAGATGTAAATTAACTAGTTCTGTACCGAAATAACGTGGAAATTATCTCCTGTGTTTGTTATTTCAGATGCGCAATTTCGCATTTCCAGGCATCATTATGCCTCCGCTTGCGCATTGCCAGAATTCCGACAGATTAATCTCGTCAATACCACGAGATACTCATAAACTAGCTATACTACGCACGGAAAAGTGCACACAAGCGGAAATGATATGTGACATTCAGTATTTTCCGTAGATAACAGGTCTTATATTCAGCCGACAATTTGTGCCAGAAACCTGACGATGAGAGGCAATAGTTTCATAATGCGAGAGATCACATTTACGCTCAACGATGCACGACATTCTGGATACTGCTGGTGCAAATGCTGTCCTTGATTAAAGTCTCGTATGGATGTATGTGCAAGCTATCTGACTTAACTTGTACCGCAGATAATATCCTATGCGTTGGCCGACATTAATAACAGTCGTTATTAATGTAACACATCAGTCATTTTACGACAGCACAGTTTAAATATGTATGAAAGACCTTCTCAATACACCTTGCAAATATCACGATACTTACGCTGTATAATAGCATCTCGTAATGGAATTCATGCCAATTTTCTATGTTTATGTGAATTAAAATTATAACTTAGTTATTTTGTTCGAAACGTAAAATTTTCCGATGTAACTCACCCAACTTCAAGGAAATCAGTTGCTTGGTATTAATATCTGATATGATTACAAAAGGGAAACCGAGACATCTGAAGTTAGAGACGTTAGTGAGAGAGGGGGTTATGTGTTAAAAGGAAACTATAACCGTTTAAATGTCTTATGTGTGTTACTGCTAATTGTAATAGTAGATCCCCTGGAACTGTAAAACATATTTGTTTAGTCGAGAAACGGATGAGAGAAAGTTTTCTGGAGTGACCTGTGCAATAAATACAACTCTCATGCAATTTCATGTATTACGAGGATGAGTAATTAGTTCTGCCTCTCAGAAAGATTCATTGTGAATGCATAATTGGTGTTTAACGAATTTCTATCGCGAAAGATTGGTCCAGAATAATGTTTGTGAAATATCAGTGCAAATTAAAGTTAAAAAATTTCGAAGTCCTTGTACGTAGCAGAAATTTCACTACGTTACTTTTCCCGCTCCATGGAGAAACACTTCCGCCCGTATCTTAAACTTCATTCTGCCAGACTATATTTTAGTTTCCAGAATAGTGAAATTAAATATCTGGAAAAGTTTTGTGCACAGTAGTTAAACTGAATAGCAACTTTACATTGTACCTATTAAAATTACGGTGACAAATAACATAATTGGGGTAAAGACGATAGTTACTTTATAAAAATTATAATTGTCATCAAATTGTAATCAGTATTATTACATAACTGCTGTTTTATATGTTGCTGTAATGAATCCATAGATATAATAAAAATGTGTATGCGTGTGCGTGTGTGTGTGTGTGTGTGTGTGTGTGTGTGTGTGTGTGTATGTGTGTGTATATATGTGTGTGTGTGTGTGTGTGTGTGTGTATTTCACATTTCCGCCTAAATCATTGGAATGAATTCAACCAAACTTTGTACACATATCCCTTACAGTCACGCAACAATCGCTCGTTGGGTTAAAATCCACCTATCATAGCTCGGGAGATATGACGTCATAAAGAATGAGATGCGTGAAAAATTTCAGCATCATGCATGTCGTTTAAATCTGTTACTTCTGTGGTGCTAATTGTATTTCGAGGAAATCTTGCAGTTCGTAACGAACCTATAAAAATTTATCATGATACCAGTTCAATAGATACGACGTCATAAACATGGAGATGCGCGAAAAATTGCCGCCTAGTGGTTGATGTTTACATTTATTTCTTCTTTTCCGCTAACTCAGTTCGCAATTCATTATGCAGACAGTGTCCAAATATGACACTGAATGTGCCTACAAAATTATGTCATTGTATGATATATAGATGAGGAGATACGACTTCACAAAAACTGACACGCGAGATTAACTGCTGCATACGTTTAAATTTATTATTTACTTGCCTCTAACCCTATTCCCAACTTATAGTATCCACATATGCCACCGAATGTAACTACACAAAAATATCGTTGTACGGCATCAACAATGAGATACGTGAAAAAATACAGCTTCATGCATGAAGTTTTAAAACATTTATTCTTTGCTACTTACAGACTCCTACATACGAGTCAACTTAAGGAAATACCTGATGCCGGGCGCCGCTTTTGACAGCTTTCAACTGCGAGGAGCAAACGGCTATGGGCGAAAACGAGAGCCATCTATACAGCTACGAAGAGGCGTTGACATAGAGACGTTTACAAAATCGCGTTGTAGAATCGCGAGGCAGCTGCCCTCAGGCCACAGAAACTGTTTCACATAATTTCTAAGGTGTTTCCACGAATAAGTGGAAATGAAAATTTTCCGAAATTACACTGCAAACATTGTTCATTTATTGCTTTGGTTTCTTATAGAAAATTTGCAAAATGAATACCCGAGAAGGGCAGGGTATGTCAGTTATACTGTAAACATTATATATAAACAGAAAGGTATTCATCACAGAAAGTGAGACCACTTATCACGCCGACGTGTAAACAACAAATACAAGTAAATAGGAACACTGATGTGGAAGTACAAACCTGATACGCACATCAATGATTAAATGTCTTAGTTAAGGTTTGTGAAATAATGATCAGTTAAGCTAGTCATCTCAATTATTACCGGAACGTGTAACCTCCCCCTCACTTCTTTCAGTCACTCCCCATTCGATCATCTTATCGATCTCCCGTTGAACTGCTTCCTTTTTGGACAGCAGTATAGCATACGGGTCACGAAGAATGGTTCGTGCGGAATTACATGCAACTTGCATTTATATCCTTCCACAAGTCCCGGTTTGTCTGAAAACACACTCTTATTCCTCATTACTACTTCATACAGTCCTCGTCTTTGTTCGTGTGTTATGTTTAACATACCGTCTACAATACTTTCCAATTCACTTTCTACACTATTGTCAATGCCGAGATTCCTCACATTACAGTAGTTCAAATCCATACCTACGTCAATAGCATCCGGCCAGTTAACAATGTGTATAGGCTGGTATTGCCTATGCACACCGTCTCCTGCCTCGTCAAAACTAACTACTATTGTTTTATCTTGTGATATACGTGTCAAAGTTTTGCTTTCGCAATTAATCACTGCACGGTACTTTAATAGCCAATCTAACCCGATAATTACTTCCATAGTTAAGTCTGGTACGACGACAAACTCTTGTTCAAATCGTGCCCCACATATCTCGAAGTTCACAAAAAATCTGTTTTGTGACCGGTTTACTGGCCTTCCCAGTAGCACCGATAATTTTCACTCCTGTTACTGGCATAACTACGATGCCAGGTCTATCTTTCAGTAACTCAAATATTTTCCCAGATACAGCACTCAATTCTGCACCGGTGTCAATCAACACGTTTAGTTGTAGGTCGTGCATATTAACAGACACTACTATCTGTCTACACTTGTCCTCGACTGTTTCTTCATTTTCCCACAGTAAATCCTCGTCTATATCCAGGTCATTCCAGAAAAAACCATCCGGCTTTGATCCTAAATCCGGCTTATCTGTCGGCCTATTCAGCCTCTGTTCACATACAGTTTTAATTTCAACACGTTTGTCCTGAGGCTTAGTCTGTAGCGTCGCCTCCAATACCGGAACCTTTTCCTGTAACTCGTCAACTAGTGAGTGTTGCTTTGCTATCAATTCATTAATTGTCACCTTCGTTGATTCCTCTTTGGTCAGATTGATCTCATCTGCCAATCTACCTGGAGGAATGTGCCCAGTAGTATCTGCAATTACTTCCTCTAGATCTGCGCAACTCACACTGCTATCGTCTGACCGTATAATGTCAGCTCTAACCTCATACACGCTGTAATCTATGTGCTTTTCTACCAATCGTGTCCGGCTATAACTAAAATTTTCGCAATCCTTCTCCTTAATACTCTCGCCATGTTTAAACTGGAGGTTTGCGTCGGATGGGTCGGCTACTTCTACCACTATAACTTTCGGTAAAGTCTGCCTGTTAAGGCCAGAACTTTCCGTTACTACTTTAACATCCAACTCCTGCGGGACGAAACACGACGAATCTTGCTCGTGCTCCCCATGAACATCAACTATTTCTAGTAAAGTCTACCGGTTAGGGCTAGAACTTTCTATCACTTCACAAATACTATCTTCCTGTGGGACGAGACGCGGCAAATCCTGCCCGCGCTCCCCATAAACGCTTCTCCCGTACAGGCCCCTATAATCTCTTAGTTCATCATATAAGCGACCGAATTGCCTTAACCAGACCTCATCCCTCTCTGCATCCCCTCGCTCAATGACGAACGAGTTATCCGACATCTGATCTTCTCTCAACAATTGCGAATCATTCTTAAACTCAATCTTCATTTCCGCTGTGGGTGTTACAGCTGCCACTTTATAATCGTTTTACGGAACACTACTTAAATTGTGCTCACTGACAGTGAATGTTTTTCCTATTGCCCTGTCTACAGCTGATCTACTACTTGTGGGCGCACTCCTTTCTCCTAACACTGGCACTCTCTCCCGCCGTTGAATATTCCGTACGGAATTTTCATAACGACGACACCTGGGTTTTCTCCTGTTATTGGGCCTCCATAATTTCTCCACGCCCGGTGGGCCCCTCACCGGCGCGGCTAGTGGTTTCCCTGTCTTGTCCCAGCAGATCAGCTCCCCGGACGCTGCTGAGGCGGGTTATCGCACCCTCTGGCGTTATTACTATCATGTGAAGCTCGTACCACGTTAGTATGATACTAGTTTCCGTCATTCCTGTTATTATTTGCATTGTACCGATTGTTATCACGGTCCGAACCATTATTGTTATTGCTTCCGTGGTTGCGGTTTGCGTTATTCCCATGGTTATCGTTGTTGTGGTTGCTTTGGTACCCGTTGTTGTTACTACGGCCTCTACCACTATCGCGATTATTGCGCCAATTGTCCTCGTCCTCAGCTCTTTCCAGGATATCATTGATTGTCCTGTAATTGCTTCCTACGTAGCGTTTTGTATCATCTGGAAGCTTCTTGTAGAGTTCCCAGACTATTTCGAATTCCGTGCGGCGATCACGCAAATATTCCAACTTGCGGATCCAGCCCTCACAAAACTCCTTCATCGAGCCGCGCGAATTCGCATCGAAAGGCCTCGATACGACAAATGGCTCTGAGCACTATGGGACTCAACTGCTGTGGTCATCAGTCCCCTAGAACGTAGAACTACTTAAACCTAACTAACCTATGGACATCACACACATCCATACCCGAGGCAGGATTCGAACCTGCGACCGTAGCAGTCGCACGGTTCCGGACTGCGCGCCTAGAACCGCGAGACCACCGCGGCCGGCTCGATACGACAAATTCGCGCCAGACACTTTGCTGTTTTTGCTCTGACCAGTATTCAGCCGGAAACAAATTCTTAAACTCGTCAAAAGTCAGGTTCGTAATGTTGAGGTTTAAGCCCCAACGCTTGGCATCACCAGCCAACACATTAATAGCCGCATTAATTTTTCTCTCATTAGTCCATGATCTGGGCAAAACTCTTTCACAATTTTTAATGAAATCAGTCCCGTGTATACCGCCTTTTTTCAAGGGGTCGAACCGCTCCTCTTTCGTCAACAATTCCAAACTATGTGCACAGATTGGCACATAGCTCTGTTTTTCGTCAAGTTTCTTGGCAAGTGGTTGTCGCAAGCTTTTCTACTTCCCTTTTTTTCTCTTCGCAGGTATTAGCCTGATTCGCCACTTTGGTATCTACTTCGGATACTAAAGCCTTTAAAGTTTGCACCTTCTTTTGATCCTCTTCTTTCACTAATTGAATTTGTTCCGTCACCTTATTCTCGATGATCGGAGCAAGTGCTTCTCCTACACTTTTCTCGATTCTGCTAATTTCGGAATAAAAACAAGAATTTATGCTCGCAATTTCCGCCTGAACGCCTTTCATTTCCTATTTAAGATTACCGATTTCGGTATTAATTACAACAATATCTTCTTTGATTTTATCAGCTTTTGTGTTAACAACTCCAACATTATTGTTAACAACATTAATAGCTTTGTTCTGATTGTCTAGCTTCCGTTCAATTTTTTCAGACTGACTCGTGAATCTGTTAATCAAAACATTCAATAAATCAGTTAAATTCCCGGAAACTACCGGCTTTACTTCCGTAGCGGCTTCCTCTTTAATTGTTTGTCCCCCCGTATTCGTCATCAAGGGATTCACATTTGATTTTCACTTCCGATTCCGAAACATTTTCTAAAGTTTGGAATTCCATTTCTGCTCTTTGTTGCGTTTCGGCGGTCGCGTGTTTCAAGCTAGCCGCCTGCCCCTGCAAAACGGGTTTCGCGGTGCGCGTTTCCCACTGTTCGACCGATTCTTCCGTATCCAAGTCTACCAAATTTTGGTAATTGTTGCCTTCACTCATATCAATAATTTTCAATATAAATGCCAAATCCTAAATCTAATTAGGATTCCTTACACTAATATTCTCGCTGACGTATCGACCATTTCATAACCTGTACTATGTTACGAGATTTGCACAACGCAAAATTCGTGTCCAGAACAACCTCAAATCCGAAGATTGTCCTGTCACCAGGTAGCCACTTGTAACCTCCCCCTCACTTATCGACCTTAATGACAGTGAAAAATTAAACCGCGTGTACCTAATGGAAATTTGGGAAAAGCAATCGTCACCGAAGTTAATTTGTCGGTAAAGAGGGAGGAAAGGGTTACATCTAAATGAAAGGAAAAGTGCAAATGAAACTGGTGGAAATTAATTTTGGAAAGGGGTAAAGTTAATAAAGAAAGTAAATGTGCGGCCATTACGTTAACAATTAACTAGCGGTAATTAGATATTTGAGATTTGGGGAAAATTACGGTCGCCAGTCCTAAGGACAATTACTATAGTAACTGAAAAAGAAGGGTTATTACACATATAATTAGCACTAGAAGCGTGGCAACTGAAGGTTGACACGTGTAGTGTGAAAACTGAAGGTTTGTCAGCAGTAATAAATTTCGCTACACTCTGACTTAATTTAGCAAAAGAATTAATAAAACCGGAAAATCGAAAGTTAATTTAGTGAGTGAAGTTAATAGTGAGCTTCCTTTCTGAAGCACGTCGAAATTCAGTAAAATACGGTTAGTCTTGGACTACCTCAACAATCATTTCAAAAGCTACTCGAATCTACGCAATTTAGAAATAAGAGATAGAACTTGAATTAAATGATTCTGAACAATTAACAATAGTAAAATTTTGTACGTACCAAGCTCTGCTGCAGTCACAGGTAAGCTAAAATATGGTAACAAAACTCGCACTCATAATTTGTGCTTGTGTAACCTGAATATTGTAGCCAGCTATGAATACTTTAACTGAACTTTGAAATTAAAGCAGTGAAATAGAAGAATATTGCTTTAATGCTGTCGTTTGAATTTCAACGACACTCGGGTTCATTCCAGAAAAGGAAGGGACCCTGCTTGGTAATGCAATTGGGACAGTGAGCAACAAAGGTTCATGCTACATTGCTGTAATTTTGTGATTTGAACAGTTTTAAAAGCTGAGGTCTGCCATACAGTTCTAAAACTTTACGTTCTTCCAGTGTTCCTTGTCGGTTGATTGAAGGTTTGAAGCCGTCGATCGAGGACGTGGCGACAGTCACTCATTGTCGGCCGTCGCTGTTGCAGAAGCTGGATGTTGGCGCGCCTCCTTCTCGACACGGCGAAACGGGCTCTTGATATGCGCCAGCTAATGCTTCCCGTCCGCGTCACCTAGTCAGAAACTATCATAGCAAGTCGAGCTCAATTACATGCTGCCAAACCCCGAAAGCGCGGCAACTCGCGGGAGCGTCACACAACACACCTGCTCCACTCACTACTCCAGGCAGACTCTCTCTCGACCCGCGCTCCACGCGACCGAGTTAACACTACCAAAGATCCTAAACACTTTTGTTCTCCACACGACCTATCGATGTATTCGTTCGATAGCATAGTTTTCCCAGCGTATAAATACAAATAATATTCACAAAACAAACCAACATAAATGCATATATATATATATATATATATATATATATATATATATATATATATATATATATACAAACAGTAAAACAGTTACAGTGTATAAAGACACAGAAATGTCATATCTTCAGGTAACAAAAGAAGGAAAAAAAATTATAGTGCAGCAGATGGAAATAGGAGGATATGCATTTCCGGTGTTACAAACGATTGAAGATACTGTAACTTTGTTTTCTCGCGGATGCATTATGAGAAAGTTCACACTAAATGACGCATAATCTGTTTCGTAGCTGCTTTTGATATCGGTAACAAATTCGCTTGTTCAACGAGAACTATAGTAATATCTGCTACTAGCATGGTAGTTCGAAAAGAGACGAACCGAAGGTTGTTTCACTCTTCAGAGTCAGACTACTAGTTTCGGGGTAATTACAGTGAATTACAGTGTTTACAACTTAGGATATATCTGTTTTGAACATTAAAGCGATTGCGGTCATATTACGACGGATAGAAGTCAATTCAGATAAGGAGAAAGAAGTGTTGCGTCGCAGATATGCCGGTGTAAAAGAGACAGAGAGCAAATACAGCTTTCATTCTGTTTGTGGTGTTTAAGTGCGTCGCTGCTGATTCGTATGAACAAATGTGTATGATTCACCAATCAGGTGATACTACACACTCTACTTCTTTGCCCCAAAGGGGAACAGAACAGTTGAGTCTTACGCATAAAGGCATCCCAGAAGATGGTGTTCAAGAACAATTACAGTTCAACGCATGTGCAGAAAATTGTTGGGAAAGCACTGGAATACTATACTGTGGATAAGGAGCAAGCCTGCTACGAGTGGAGCAAACGACATAAATCTTCAGGCAGCTGCTGCTCCTTATCTAGGTCTTAGCTCCAGAGAAATTGCGAGTAAATATGGAATACGTCAACCCGGCTTTGTTCGCATTTTGCGCGCAAACGGATTACATCCTATTCGCATTGCACTTCACTAGCAGTTCATTGAGCGGGACTGCTGCTAAAGATCACTGGAATTCTATCGCTTGGTTCCACTACGGTATCAGGACAATAGGTTCATTCTTCAAAGAATTTTGTATACTAATGAAGCTACGTTTGCAAACTACTATTGTAGCGTAACGGGTAGAGCGCTAGCTTGCGAGTCGAGGAGGTGTACCGGACCCGCGTAAAATCCGTATTAACGACCGGCGTTTTGTATACGGGCTAGCCTAGTGGCTTTTAGATGGTTACCCGTTCTCGTTTAGGTAAGTACTGCACCACCCTAGAATTTCGACTCAGAGAATAGGATACACAAACATTTAATAGATGATAGTGCACACGACAAAGTTTACATGATTCACAAGCAGATGACGCACACCATTTCACTACCTTGTATAGATTACTTTTACAGCTGTGGCATTAGGTAGGGCATCCAGCCACAATGTAAAATAATAGAATTACATTTGCCAAATCCTGACATAGCGTGCACCATATTAGGCTGGATACACCCTAGGGAAAGAAGAACATGCTATCTTAGCAGATCACCGAAAGCTCAATGAAAGCTGAAGTATAACTGAGCTGCAGAGAATCCTCACTGTCTGAGGTACTGACTGGAGTGTGACGTTTGATTCGGAGTTATTGGAGACTACTTGACTGATTCTTACTTCACTGCAGAACCCTTGACGGGTAAAATACACACCTAGTTCCTTACCGATGCGTTACCATCTCTCCTTCAGGGAGTAACACTTCTCTCTTTCTTCGTCGTTGGATAGGAAATGAAGGTCTTATCAGTTGTCCTGCAAGTCCACCTGAACTTTTTTTCTCTAAGGTGAGCGGTAAGATGTTAGTACTCACGTTCGGACGACACAGCAGGATTTAAGACGTCGCACTGTTGCAGTATGTCCAATGGTGTTGAAGGGCACTCTCCACCGGCCGCTGTGGCCGAGCGGTTCTAGGCTCTTCAGTCCGGAACCGCGATGCTGCTATCGTCATTCGAATCCTGCTTCGGGCATGGATTTGTGTGGTGTCCTTAGGTTAGTTAGGTTTGAGTAGTCCTGAGTCTAGAGAACTGATGATCTCAGATGTTAAGAGCCGGCCGCGGTGGTCTAGTGGTTCTAGGCGCGCAGTCCGGAACCGCGGGACTGCTACGGTCGAAGGTTCGAATCCTGCCTCGGGCATGGATGTGTGTGATGTCCTTAGGTTAGTTAGGTTTAAGTAGTTCTAAGTTCTAGGGGACTGATGACCACAGAAGTTAAGTCCCATAGTGCTCAGAGCCATCTGAACCATCAGATGTTATGTCCCATAGTGCTTAGAGCCATTTGAACCGTTTTTTGGGCACTCTTCAGTCTGGCGAGAAGTCCTCGCAACAGTGACTGCAAACGTGAATCGCTGTAGACAAGGGGCATTTCGAACACTTTAACAGTTGCATGCCGACGACCTGTGTTCTTTGTTCCACTTGCCAACACCAAAGGAAGGGTTATGGAACGGGACGGGAGGGGGTGGGGGTGGAGCACATAGGGACGCACCCCATGACCAGTACTCTGTCTCATTCTGGGATGAAACATATGACTTAAATATTTCTGTAATGTTGATAGACTATAAGTTTAAAGTGTTGATAAGACAGGGAAAGGATTTCTTAGTCTTTTTATAAAAGATTTCTTAGAATTATGTTTACATGAATTATAAATAATAATTTTACATTTATTTGTATTAATTTCACACTTACAAGGCTTCCTAAGATGCATACTTAGAACAATTCACAATACGAATTAATTCTTCCTTCTTCGTGTGTTCACGGCAGATATACTTCTTGCAAGAAGTGCAAGCTTCCACATCCTTACGGCCTTTGCTCTTAGCACAGAAGTAGGAACGTCCTTTCTTCGGCAGATTATTCGCAGCTGTACGTGTAACTTTCCCTCGTGGCTTTGTAATAATATTTCTCTGCTTACGGCACCTTGATGTTGATTACAATCATACTGAAAAGTTTATAATGCTGTTGTTTACTTTGAGTGAAGGCCTGCAGTATTCTGACCGCGTCTTTTCATGTTAAGGTAACAAAGTTCTCGAGAAAAATCATTCAGATAATGCTTTCTTCCAGCACTCTTTGTGGGGTGATTCTTTGCCCATTCCTTGTGTTTATCTTGAATTCTAACATACTAATTGTATGATACAATGCCAATGAAGTTGGAAAACATCACTACTTGTCAAAAACGCATTGCTCGACGGCAGCTGTACGTTATTACACACTTATCGAGTGTATCCACTTCAGACCTTTTACAGTTGTAGAATAGGGTGATGACTAGCTTCTCTTCCATCACATTCATATAGTGATATTGGATTGAAAACACTGTAACAACCATTCCTTTCTTGAGAACGTAAATGACTAAAGTAACACCATTAATAAAGGCAAACCGGACTGTTTCCGGTGTAACTCCATTTAGAGAAACAGGACAGAGTTCTGTAGGTACATCACGTTCGTCACTTCAAATAGTACGAACTGTAGATATTTTCTCTTTCAAAAGATTAGATGCTAATGGGATGGTAACGAGCTTTTCGTCCATATTGATGTTTACTCCTTTTTGTTTCAACTTAGACATTTGAATCGACCTTCTAACGATATCAGGATCGCTGTTACAATTCTTCTTACTGGTATGTCTTCCAGCATAGTTATTCCCTGTCAAGCAGTATTTCGTATCCAAATCACATAACAGGTTCACTTCCATGCCATGTTTTCCTGGTTTTGTTGGAATATATAGCCTGAATGGGATCGCCCATGGAAGGTCAAACTGTTTTCATACTAACATACATAACTATCTCCATAGGATTGTAAAACTAAGGAAATTTAAGCATTATCGTGTTTCATAAATCCCTCATAGGAGCAAATTTGTTTGTCTGTCTTCGAGCTGCTCGGAATACAGCATCGTCAAAACGCAGGCAATTAAGTAAGAGCCACAGTCTACGCTCCGAAAATGAAGCCAGGGCAATCGGAAAATTTTCTTACTAAATATGTCACGTAAACTGTCCTTATTCTGTCTGTGGCTCCACATTTAAAAAGACTTCCGATTGCTGTACAGTTTCTTCCATTTCAAAAGGTTGTGAATTTTTCATGAATGTATCTTCACGTGATTCCCAAAGAATTCCTAGTGTCATCGTTAAAGTATATGAGAAACATTTTACCTGGTGTATCAGATTTTATCGTTGGCCTGGTTCGTTTTGGAGCTCTCATTACGTTAGCAACAGACCTCCACCTTTGAGTTACGTGAGGGTCTGTTCATATCATACCTGACAGGGCCACCATTTCTCCTTCAAGGTGATAAATTTGTACCTCCGTCCCAGGTCGCCTTCTATACGAAAAAAAGGAAACAGAACCTGAAGTTACCACGCAAACCACTCATGTGTCGAGGAAATAATCCTAATTTTCTCAATAATATCTGCAAATAGCAAGAAATGGCAATACTTCCCGTGTTCGCTTCCCTCCGACTGGCTGCTGCCAGAAACTACTTGATTTGGAAGATCCACAACTACGTCAGTTTCATTTCTTGGACTTTCGGATAGTTCTCAACTAAATAAATTGTCTGAGTTGCTTGAAGTCTGGAATAAATATCTTATTTAATCACCTGTAAGTTTCATATTTTGATGCATTCTATTAATGTGCCACACATATTCTAGTTTCCAATCACACATATGCACGCTCCACTCGCCACACTGTTCACCGTTTGACTGAGAGTATTAGTTGCACTACTACACAATCGCTATAACTCAATAACGAGTGTAAACCATGTAGTATCGATAGCTACGATGCCACAACGTTGGTCCGCTCTGCTAGGTTGGCACTACGAGATACACCGACGACAGCACCCTCAAGCCGGTGTTGTCGAGGTCTACGAGCTCCGCGACTGCTTCAGCCCATTTCATAAGGTGCAGACAGCCAGGACACTTCGCTTCAACTTCGCACCACCTTGCAAGTTATGTAATATGTTTGCATGTGTTATCCACTAGTAAAGATGCCTTAACTGTATCTGCAGTACCGAGAAATTAGTACCTTTTCCTTTTCCTGTTCCTACCCACGCGCCGCTTCCCAGGCGGGATACAAAAAAACCAAAAGCTCTTATTATAGTCACTTGTAGCAATAGTAATTGCAATAGGCGTCATGTATGTGTTAAATAAAATACGGGAGTTTTAGCTCAAAAGTTTTGTTGGTGTTAGTCACTGATCACTGATTCTCTCTGATTCCTCCCCCCCCCCCCCCCCCCGTTCCGTTGGTGTGCAACTGTTAATAATAACATAAATGAAATCTTTAGAGAGTAATTATTTAACTGTCATTATACCTCTAATGTCTGTTGCACAAATTCAACTGTTGGTTTACATTTATCTTTCAAAGCTCTGGCACAAACTAGAACAGGACTCCTATCGTATTTGATGAATAGTGCTTGGATACCATATACCTTGCTTTCCAGTTAGTTTGTTGGTTCAAGTTCGTACAGACAAGTGTGATTAAAAGAAACTGATCTATACTGTTCATCTTTTGTTCGAGTAAATAGACTCCGTTAAGCAGTCGGCACACTGAACGTGCTGTCGAAGGTCATCTTTGAGCGTGCCGCCCCAAAGTGGTGCTGAACGCTCCGAAAAGGTGCGACTTGTGCATATTGTCCGTGCGCCTCGGTGTGCCACAATGTGGTACACGTGATCGCAGAGCACTCCAGCGGCAGTTGTCGGCTGCATCTCGCTCTTAAGTCACAATATTTGCGAAACTGAGGAACTTAAAATTTATACGATAGATCTATATAAAGCACATTTCATCCCTTGTCCACATCTTAGTAATGTTGTTCTACACTATGTGATCAAAATTATCCGGATACCTCCAAAAACATACGTTTATCATATTATTTGCATTGTGCTGCCACCTACTGCCAGGTACTTCATATCAGCGACATCAGTATTCGTTAGACATCGTGAGAGAGCAGAATGGGGCGCTCCGTGGAACTCATGGACTTCGATCGTGTTCAGGTGATTAGGTGTCACTTGTGTCATACGTATGTACTCGACATTTCTACACTCCTGAACATCCCTAGCTCCACTGTCTCCGATGTGATAGTGAAGTGGAAACGTGAAGGGACACGTTCAGCACAAAAGCGTACAGGCCGACCTCGTCTGTTGACTGACAGAGACCGCCGACAGTTGATGAGGGTCGTAATATCTATTAGGCAGACATCTATTCAGGTCATCACACAGGAATTCCAAACTGCATCAGGATCCACTGCAGGAACTCTGACAGTTAGGCGGGAGGTGAGAAAACTTGGATTTCGTGGTCGAGTGGCTGCTCATAAGCCACACATCACGCCGGTAAATACCAGACGACGCCTCGCTTGATGTAAGGAGCGTAAACATTGGACGCTTGAACAGTGGAAAAACGTTGTGTGGAGTGACGAATAACGGTACACAATGTGGCGATCCAGTGGTAGGGTTGGGTGTGGTCAATGCCCTGTGAACTTGATCTGCCAGAGTGTGTAGTGCCAACAGTAAATTCGGAGGCGGTGGTGTGACGGAGCGGTCGTGTTTCTCATGGAGGGGGCTCGCACACCTTGTTGTTTTGCGTGGCACTATCACAGAACAGGCTTACATTGATGTTTTAAACACCTTCTTGCTTCCCACTGGGTTTACACGACCATAATATCCCTATAATGGACTGACCTGCACAGTGTCCTGACCTGAATTCCATAGAACACCTTTGGGATGTTTTGGAACGCCGGCTTCATACTAGGCCTCAGCGACCTTCATTGATACCTTTCCTCAGTGCAGCACTCCGTGAAGAACGGACTGCTATTCCCCAAGAAACTTTCCAGCACCTGATTGAACATATGCCTGCGAGAGTGAAAGCTGTCATCAAGGCTAAGGGTGGGTCAACACCATATTGAATTCCAGCATTACAGATGGAGGGCGCCATGAAATTGTAAGTCATTTTCAGCCATTTGTCCGGATACGTTTGATCACATAGTGTATCTGTACATTGCAGAATAAGAACTTCAGTATCAATAAACATGTTATAAGGCAAAATAGAAAGTCCATGCCCAGTTAGTAAGGATACTCGCTTAGTAAAGCCCCGTTAAAACTGTGCGATACTTATTTACGGTACTTCTCCACATAAGATAAAAATTGTTTCACCACTCTCACTTGTTAGTAAAACGCTTTTCTTACAAGATCAATGTTTGTGTTCAGTAGCAGAATCTTTACAAAATGTAAAATACAAAACTTGAAACAATAAAGTACAAAATATCTTACTGCAACGAATACAAGCTCTCCTGTAAATGAAGCCGGTCGAAAAAATCCACTTTTCAGAAAGGGCGCACGTATATTTACTTAAGATCGAATATTATCGAATATGCTTCTGTTAAACTAGTAGGGGAGTATCAGAAAGGATTAGAAATCCGAGACGTTATTAAGAACATATTCGGACCTAGTGACACTCGAACCAGCAACACATCACCTGTTACTTACCACATCTGTATGTCTGCTCATTACTTTACTATAACCATAAATGATTGAAAACCATACTTTCTATCTTATCACCTTCTGAAAGCTTTAATCATAGATACGTTATTAACTGACACTTAACTATGACAAATTGCACTAACTGGTAGGTATGAAAACAGGGAGTAGAAACAATACAGGATTATTAATTTATTCCAAAAGACATGATAGAAGCTTCATTGGTATTAGTATAAACATTGACTGACTGAATCCCATAAGATGAGCTTATTAGAGTTAAATAAAATTAAATAAAGCGGAATGGCAACAACTTTAATAGAGGTCGCAGTCTTGAAAAAAGTTATTCTCCTCTCCTTTAAAACAAATTTAAAAAATTAACAGCAGTTAAACAACAGTATTTTTGTTTCTGCCTTTTCCTTGCTCCTCTAGCCTATAGTTAGAAACAATTGTTGTTGTACACTCCTGGAAATTGAAATAAGAACACCGTGAATTCATTGTCCCAGGAAGGGGAAACTTTATTGACACATTCCTGGGGTCAGATACATCACATGATCACACTCACAGAACCACAGGCATATAGACACAGGCAACAGAGCATGCACAATGTCGGCACTAGTACAGTGTATATCCACCTTTCGCAGCAATGCAGGCTGCTATTCTCCCATGGAGACGATCGTGGAGGTGTTGGATGTAGTCCTGTGGAACGGCTTGCCATGCTATTTCCACCTGGCGCCTCAGTTGGACCAGCGTTCGTGCTGGACGTGCAGACCGCGTGAGACGACGCTTCATCCAGTCCCAAACATGCTCAATGGGGGACAGATCCGGAGATCTTGCTGGCCAGGGTAGTTGACTTACACTTTCTAGAGCACGTTGGGTGGCACGGGATACATGCGGACGTGCATTGTCGTGTTGGAACAGCAAGTTCCCTTGCCGGTCTAGGAATGGTAGAACGATGGGTTCGATGACGGTTTGGATGTACCGTGCACTATTCAGTGTCCCCTCGACGATCACCAGTGGTGTACGGCCAGTGTAGGAGATCGCTCCCCACACCATGATGCTGGGTGTTGGCCCTGTGTGCCTCGGTCGTATGCAGTCCTGATTGTGGCGCTCACCTGCACGGCGTCAAACACGCATACGACCATCATTGGCACCAAGGCAGAAGCGACTCTCATCGCTGAAGACGACACGTCTCCATTCGTCCCTCCATTCACGCCTGTCGCGACACCACTGGAGGCGGGCTGCACGATGTTGGGGCGTGAGCGGAAGACGGCCTAACGGTGTGCGGGACCGTAGCCCAGCTTCATGGAGACGGTTGCGAATGGTCCTCGCCGATACCCCAGGAGCAACAGTGTCCCTAATTTGCTGGGAGGTGGCGGTGCGGTCCCCTACGGCACTGCGTAGGATCCTACGGTCTTGGCGTGCATCCGTGCGTCGCTGCGGTCCGGTCCCAGGTCGACGGGCACGTGCACCTTCCGCCGACCACTGGCGACAACATCGATGTACTGTGGAGACCTCACGCCCCACGTGTTGAGCAATTCGGCGGTACGTCCACCCGGCCTCCCGCATGCCCACTATACGCCCTCGCTCAAAGTCCGTCAACTGCACATACGGTTCACATCCACGCTGTCGCGGCATGCTACCAGTGTTAAAGACTGCGATGGAGCTCCGTATGCCACGGCAAACTGGCTGACACTGACGGCGGCGGTGCACAAATGCTGCGCAGCTAGCGCCATTCGACGGCCAACACCGCGGTTCCTGGTGTGTTCGCTGTGCCGTGCGTGTGATCATTGCTTGTACAGCCCTCTCGCAGTGTCCGGAGCAAGTATGGTGGGTCTGACACACCGGTGTCAATTTGTTCTTTTTTCCATTTCCAGGAGTGTATTTTATAAAAATAATTTCTCACTATTATTAGCACCAAAATATAGGGTAGCAGCAACAAAGATTACTGTTGATCACTCAGTATAACGAGGCATTAGTTCTGAAAGATTTGTGCAAGGTATCTAATAATAAAGGAAAATACTCAGACAAACATTCCCTACCATTCACTAGTCTCAATTAGGTCCAATTAAGAAGTTTGGAATCAATCGTTTTACAACCAGGCGCAAACTTACTTCCAAAACACTTTCTGGTTACCATATTTGCATTAAACAAATTAGAATAAAACATGTTACAGCTGAACAGCCCATCCCGACTCCCACCACTTGGTGATAATTAAAAATAATAAACACCTTTCTCCTTTTACAATTTTTCATGTTATGGACAAATGGCAATTACTAAAATTACTAGGAAGAACCAAAAAACTTCCTCTGAATAAAAAAAATTCAAGCACTCAAGATCTCACATGGTCCTTGTGCATGGCCGGTTGTGACTGCACAAGCCGCTTAGGCACTTTGGTCACGCAACCTGTCTCTGCGCCCTTGGCAGGACACTTAAGACTACAAACATCTCGATCTAAAACATAAGGAAATACCATTAACACACAGAAGTTGCTTCAGCAACTAAACCTTGTAACACAAGCCAGAAGGCACTTAAAAGCTTGGAAATTGTCATGAACAAGGGCAGTAGTGGTTAAATTATCCGCACAATTATAGCAAGAGCTCGTATTTCAAATACGTTTTCAAAAGGAACAGAAGTACGAACCATAAACGTACCACCGAATACAAATTTTGCACCTCTACCTTCCAAATATGGTATTGTCATACCATCTTATACTCTGTTGAAACAATTAGAAATATTAACCCAGCAAACAGTTTTGAACTCTGCTTCAACAGCATTTGTTTAGCACTAGAAGTACTGGACTTCGCCGTACCTGTAGTAGTATCATGTGAGTCGGGTTTGACCCACAGTAAGAAACCACCGTTTTGTTCGTATTTGGATGGTGTTTTGAGAGTCGCCATGTTGACAATGCGTTCGGGAAAACTGTAAAGATAACCAAAGAATAATTTAGTCTCTAAAATGAATAGTACACTGTCGAAAACAATTTTCAGACACAAACTTTTTTTTTAATTTTAGAGAAGAAATTGCAAATCTTTCATCAATCATCATTAAAACAAGTAAGTAACAAAACGTTGAAATGTTTTCCTTTAATAAAAGATCGGAACAGAATCAGACCGTATTGTTTATGTGAGTACAGGCAAATGAGGTAAGTAGTGAGTATTCGTGAAAGATTCTGAAACGCAGAAGGTGGCTAAAATGCTCTCCGGTTTTTTTGCTTATTGTGATCAAGGAACTATAACATAAGGACAAACAACTTCAGTCTATAATTATAACTATTTGGAAATATCTAGAAACAAAGACTTGACAGGATTGCCTAAGCTGGGATGGGCTCACAGTTCTGATATTCGACGAGAGTTTTTGTTTGGAAGCTTTTGGACACTTACTTGTTGCACCTGGAGCATAAGTTTGATGTTTGTTCCCCTATGTTGTTTTGTTGTTTGCAGGGAGACTGAATTTGACATCATATTCTATTTCTGTACTGCCCAGCGCCAGTATAGATTGCCTGCAATGGGAGATTAGCTCCTGTCAGCAGTTTGTAGTGTGCAGCAAGCTCATCTGCTACTCTGAGGAAGAAGTTTGGTCGAAAAGTAGTAGAGGTAAATAACTTTAAAACTTTGTGAGCATTGACCATGGAAAGGTCAAGAATAATGTAAAAGACATGCACAGGCCATCTGTGGGTGCCAGTTCGGGCACTGTAATGTCTAGCCATTTGGTGAATTAAATCTACTAAACCCTTAGTTTCATTATAAAACTTCACCGCTTCTGGAAGTTTCTTCTCTGTATTCTCATTCACCCGACGTCCGGCATGAATGTTACTCAGAACAAGAATGTTTTTATCTTTTCCCCTTCGTATGCTGTGTGAAGGTTGTCGCCTGATTTGCAAGTGTGTTGCACACAATGCGTCTTCTCCACTTCGGGCTGTGAGGGAGACCTCTTTGAGTAATCTCCTAAGAGTGCCAAATAAACGTGTTCCTTTTTCTTTCAGCTCATCCTCCAGTTTCTCGGAGGTGAAGAAGCTGTCAGTGGTGATATTCCGTAATGTCGATGCGCCTGCCATCCGCTGTCGCGTAAGACAACTAATAACAGTACCCTAGGAAGCAGTGTAGGAGGACGGGGGTGGGGGTGGTTTCAGCACTGTATAATGGGCTACTCTGTAACTTCCCAATGTCACTCGGAAGATCAGCATGTCACCAGTCCGTAGAAAACGGAAAGCCGCGCTGATGTAAAGTATCGCCAGACCTCCGAATTCTGCATATTTCACATTTGGTCCAATATGTCGTAACATACATCGACATCACGTGAATAACGTCGAGGCACGCCCAGGAGCTGTTTAGTGTATAAAACGCTGTTACTGATATGAAACAGCGTTATAATGCATATGGGTCAAATATTACCCTCATAGTACAAATGGTATAACGGTAAATTTTTCATACTTCTAGGTGGGCTAGGCGGATGAAAATTTGGTGAGTTGTTCAACCCCATAAAACGACGAAAAGTCACTGGAGCGTTTGGTCCTGTGATGGGAGACAACAAATCGTGGGTCAAAAGTGACGCATGTAACACATCTGGTGTTAACATGTTGACTAGGTCAGTCCCACAATAACAACTCTCAACACAGATCTCGCAGAAAGAAATACGTCACTTTAGCACAACAAGAAAGCACAGAGAATATCCTTTCTATATTCTTAGCGTCACGTTCACGACAACCAGGGCACAATCATAATCAAGCAACGACTCAACCTCTACAATCTCCCAAATAAACCAGTGAGTACCAAGGATATCGAAGGGAGTTACGGCTCACAAAGAAAAATGCGTTTCTGATGGATCTTCGATGTGATTTCTTAAAGCGAATACTTTCATAATAAGTAAGTTACTATAATCCTTTAACCACCAGTACCATGTTTCCTGTCACTTTTTTACAACAAATCATACAACTGACGACGAGCTTTCTAGAGATCCTCAACTAGCTAGTGCTTAGAAACGGGATACACTTACGTACATGTGGGCTCCAACTGGAAGCCAACATGCGTCTCACAACTCTGAACTGACGAGCGATGGCCTGCTTGTGACGTAGGTTGGGACTTTCCATCTCACTGGTCTACGTTAAAACGCACGTTCAGTGTGTCTGACATGCTAGATAATGCTCCGCAAGATCGGAAAGACTTCCCCAACGTGGTTTTTCCACGCTATGACATCAGAAACTCGGCACGCTCAACGTTCGAATGCACGGTCGGTGTAGCGACGGTCTTAGCAACGTCAAGCTGACGCGCCCCATCAGTTTTTCATGGCAATTTCGTGGAACAGCTAACTTTCATATGACACCGCAATCGATTTTCTGTTGAAAACAAACGAATACTATGTTTTAAACATAGTAATTACTCTGAAACTAATAATCTTAGTTTGAAGAGTAAACCGCCATCAAAATCGTCTGCTTCAGAAAAGAGATACCAGCAACAGAAATTGGTGTAATTGCATACGAAAACAGAATGTTGATCTCTGTAATATCTCATTATGTCAGTACATTGTCACTATACGTTTGTTCCTAACAGTATTAAGATATCTTAATGGCCTCGATACAAACTGGACCCAAAAATGCAATTTTCAAAATTTGTCCAAAAAATTTCTTCTTTCCTTTAGCTTTAAATGCGTGAAAATCTAAACCAAAAAATCTTCATTGTTTGTAGAGTTGTAAATGAATACTTGTGTTGCGGCACATGCCACATTTGAGATCCTGCACCCATTTCATTCCTTACTTTGTGGCTCTTAGTTTTACTTCGAACCTGCATCTCGTACTTTTGTGTCACAGAAAAGTAATTTTCTCAATCTTAGTTGGTATTGTTCAGTCCATGAATTGCTTGCTTCGGAGCTGTTCGTAGCTTGAATTGCCTTTCATTATTGAGTGTGAAGACTTGTTTCAGTAGCTGTTTCGGAGCGAATTCTGAGGTGATTGTATTTAATTTAGGAATGGAAAAACTATAAGCATCTTATAAAACAAAAATATCAGTCTTTTACGGAAACAGACATACTAATTTCCAAGAGAATGCTAATATTCGTAACCAAAAACCAAGATCTTTGGTGCCAAAAGTGAAAACATATTTCAATTCTATGGACTCTACATAAAATATAGTAAACGTGATTTTAATATGATTTAATTTTTAAGGAAGTAAAAAGTTATATGGTTGTATTCACTCATTACGCTAATGAGTCATTCCAGTCCGGAATTTGGAAGATTTAGGAAAAGACTTGTTTTTGGAAGATTAGTAAAAACAGGAAATCGTGCTGCTCTGATTATTTTTAATGATAGAGTGGATGACAAATTAAGTTACCGAAAGAACTAAAACACCTATGGAGCAAACAGAGCCAAATATGATAAAATATTTGAAGAATGGAGACAGGCAGAGAATAAATAGTCCTTAAAAAGGTCAGAACAATGCACCAAGAGAGCAAGGAAATTATGAAACAGTTTTAAATTACAAAACGAAACCAAAGAAGGTGGAAGAGTAAGAAGTATATTATTCACGGGGACAGTTTCAGTTCACTGAAGTCCTTTTAAGATACGAGTACTATAAAGCATTTTTGAAACTTCAATGGTAATTTTCTCAGTTCCTATGTTTAAAAATATATTTTCATGGTAACTCTTTGTCTACTGCTTGAGTCATCTTATAATTTTCACAGTGTTTGCTAATTATGATGGTCTACAGCATGCACTACAATTTGTTTGCGAAAGACAGAAAGTTATGAAGTTATAATTTTTTAAGGTTGCAACAGAATGTACAAAAATGGTTCAAGGAACTCAGTTTACCATTAAACAATTTTCACAATGATTGCTTGATGATGTTGTACCTATGCACAATGGCTATACAATCCAGTTTAAATAAATACAAAACATATATACTTGACGAGTTTCAAGGAAACCCTGAAAGTCAACTTTGCTGAAAGGTGAAATTAAGACATTTCCAAACTAGTTATTTATCGAAGTGTCGGCATTTCTCATTGCCTATATGCACATTTCTTCACACAGACAATTACATGGAGTTATCTCTGACGTTTATTGAGGAACAAACATTGGAATTTACCTTAAGTTTACTGAGCAGTAACTAAATCTGTCCCTCAAATAGTTCAGAAAATATCTTAGATGAACATCTTAGCTGAACCCTGCAATATTTACTGCAAAAAAATCATCATTGTCTACTCAGGGACATTATATTCCGCTCTTCCACTTCATAAATCAGTGTTGCTCACAGTTACTGTTTTCTGACGGATAACGTACCTGGGGATAATATTTTGTAAAAAGAATTGCACACAACCGTTTACTCTAATCTGAGAACCAAATTCGGCTCTATTTAACTGTTTAATATGGAACACCTCGGTTTCCTACCAAATTACGGTGAACATCAATCACTTAATTTCTTATCTTCATGATGAAGAAAAATCAAACTCTATAAGAAAACAATTTTTGAATTATGTATAGATCAAACTGCAAGAAACGAGCTCATGTCGTAATGATAAACAGACACAACTTCAAATGTGCAGAAACATTGAAACTAAAGAACTAAAGATCAGCAGACAGGTTGATCCCATCTGTAGGTGGTTTATGGAATGAACATTAATTTTTCTTCATTCTATTACTTCCTATAGAAGTTTTATGACTGCAGTAGTGATGACGCCATGTGACTGGACGAAAGACATGTGAAACGAAGTTGTATTTTTTCTTCAGATCATTTACTTTTACGTAATCCAGTTACCAAAAGCAAACTGCGCACTGATGAAGAAAGACGGAATGTTAGGCTCTTTGCCTTGTAAATGAAGGAATTTCCGTACTGAACTATGCAGCAGACATTTCTTGCCTTTGCAGTCGGAAGGAAGTTGACGCCAGATTTTATGCCATCAGTAACTACTTTCCCTCCTCACTTAGCGCCTAGAGAAAATAAAGGGGAAAACACAAATTAAGATAAATGTGGAAGAAGCACTGTCTGCATCGTAAAATAGTGTAAAACGAATTTTATTTGTATTCTGTTCTATACGGCTGTCAAAAATATTGTTACAGACAAGTTTCAATGGCTTAAAGGAACAGTTTCGTTCCGCCTGAAATACTACGGTCAGCATTAATAGCATACCGCGAGCGAAACTTCAGTGGCAGAATGTAGACCATGTACTTGTAAATGATAGTAGTACAGTGTTGATTTGTGTTCATGTTAAGTGCCAAAATTTGATCAATACCACATAAGTTTCTTTCCCTGTCTCAGAGACCACCATAAAAGATATGCTTGAACTGGTACCATAAAATAGTTGTTTGTTCATTTTCTCGTTGTCCTCACTGCTGCTAACCTAAGGATTCTGTTCAAATTTTGTTCTTCAAATCTAGAAGCCGAATTTTTCAGGCACCAAATATGTACTTAAAAGGGACATTCCATGAGATGGCTGCTCTGCTTCACTAACACAGATTACATTGCTTATTGCCTATTTAACCTAAAATGTTCTGCAACACCTCTTGACACTGTTTAACTATCTGACCAAGGTATAGTAAACGTCACATTTTGAAGCATCATACACATCAGAGAAAACATCAAATTATATTTATAGATCAACTCTATATTAGTGTTGCTGTTAATAGTGCAGCGCTAGTGTCAGTCCTAGTCTAGGGAAAGGGAAATTTTGTAAAAATTCAATGAAGGCGCGGGTCAGTGATGAAAGGTGAGGCCACTGGGTGAGTATAGTAACAGACGCCAGCCAGCAGGCCAGGCAAGGTAAACATGGCACTCATGGGCGTGGAGGTGTGACGGCCGTATTGCACCCACGATTTGTTTTGAGTGGAGCAACAACGAAGCAGGAAACTGTAGCGTTGCTGTAAGTTACTGCGATGTATGACGTGGGGCACTAGGCCAGAGCCAGGAGTGGCGATTAGTAAAAGGCTGACGTGTGGGAATCTATCCCTGCCACAGTTTCTGTCTCTCTCTGACACTACATCAGAAGCGTGGGAGAAACCAATATAAATACACGGACAATTTTAGCTTGACAGAATGTACCAGGTCAGTCGAGCGTCGGGAGGGACCTGTGCTGGTTTTCACTTATAGGGGCCAGCCTCGCAGCAATGTTATATGTATTCGGCATAAACTTGCACTTTGTTTCTATGTACACTGCTGACCATTAAAATTGCTAGACCAAGAAGAAATGCAGATGATAAACGGGTATTCATTGGACAAATATATTATACTAGAACTGACATGTGATTACTTTTTCACGCAATTTGGGTGCCAGGATCCTGAGGAATCAGTACCCAGAACAAACACCTTTGGCCGTACTAACGGCCTTGATACGCCTGGGCATTGAGTAAAACAGAGCTTGGATGGCGTGTACTGGTACAGCTGCCCATGCAGCTTCAACACGATACCACAGATCATCAAGAGTAGTGACTGGCGTATTGTGACGAGCCAGTTGCTCGGCCACCATTGACCAGTCGTTTTCAATTGGAGAGAGATCTGGGGAATATGCTGGCCAGGGCAGCAGTCGAACATTATCTGCATCCAGAAAGGCCCGTACAGGACCTACAACATGCGGTCGTGCATTATCCTGCTGAAATGTTGGGTTTCACAGGGATCGAATGAAGAGTAGAGTCATGGGTCGTAACAGATCTGAAATGTAACGTCCACTGTTCAAAGTGCCGTCAGTGCGAACAAGAGGTGACCGAGACGTGTAACCAATGGCACCCCATACCATCACGCCGGGTGATACGACAGTATGGCGATGACGAATACACGCTTCCAATGTGCGTTCAGCGCGATGTCACGAAACACTGATGCGACCATCATGATGCTGTAAACAGAACCTGGATTCATCCGAAAAAATGTTGTTTGGCCATTCGTGCACCCAGGTTCGTCCTCGTGTACACCATCGCAGGCGCTTTTGTCTGTGATGTAGAATCAAGGGTAACCGCAGCAATGGTCTCCGAGCTGATAGTCCATGCTGCTGTAAACGTCGTCGAACTCTTCGTGCAGATGGTTGTTGTCTCGCAGACGTCCACATCTGTTGACTCAGGGATCGAGACGTCGCTACACGATCCATTACAGCCGTGCGTATAAGATGCCTGTCATCTCGGCTGCTAGTGATACGAGGCCGTTTGGATCCAGCGCGGCGTTCCGTATTACCCTCCTCATGCCACCGATTCCATATTCTGCTAACAGTCACTGGATCTCGACCAACGCGAGCACCAACGTCGCGATACAATAAACCGCAATCGCGATAAGCTACAATCCGACCTCTATCGAAGTCGGAAACGTGATGGTACGCATTTCTCCTCCTTACACGAGGCATCAGAACAACGTTTCACCAGGCCACGCCGGTCAACTGCTGTTTGTGTATGAGAAATTGGTTGGAAACTTTCCTCATGACAGCACGTTGTAGGTGTCGCCACAAGCGCCAACCTTGCGTGCATATCACACCATGTTCTTCCTGTTGCTTAAATTTGGCATCTGTAGACGTCATCTTCGTTGTGTAGCAGTTTTAATAGCCAGTAGTATACTTGTTCGGCTATATTCCACCGCAGGGGACAAAACACCGGGGCGGGACGGAACGGCAGCCTGGAACTTGGAGATCACACAGTCTATCTGAAAGAGGGCAGTGACAGCAGTCTGCATCAGGTCCAGGAGGGGCTCAAATCCACTCTAGTCTACGGGCCACGTTCGGTTCCCACCTGGCGTACCGGGGTCCGGGCGAAGCATTGGCGTACCAGGGTCCGGACGGGGTATACGCTGCGGTCGGCGCAGTAGCGCTGTGGCAGTACCAAAGACGGCGGCGGGTGTTGCCATCCGGCAAGCACCACTAGCGGCAAGTTGCTGCACAGCGTCCAGGAGGGCACGGGTTCGAATCCGGTCCTGTCCTGGAAGCAGCGGCGGCCCGAGGGCCCACGGGTGACCGGTACACCCACCTTCGTCCCATAGTCGGACGGAGCCGGCCAAACGGCGCGGAGGGCGGCGAGGACCAGGGACTGTAGCAGTCTTCGGAATCGCAGGCAGCAGCGTGGCGCAAGTCGGAACGCGTCGGCAGGCGACGACGGGGATAGCGGTGGCCGACCTCCATCGGTGGGTGGCCTTGATGACAACATTAGTGGCGTCGGCATACCAGGAGTCTGCTGAGCTGGCTGGACTCTCGGGACATCGGCGGGTAGCACGCTACACTACACTTCACCATCGAGTACTGTAAATTAGCTGAAAATCGATGTTACCGAATACCGCTTGTAATGTGACAATGTGCTGTCTATAGTCAAGGCGCAACGGTAGAGAAAGTGGACGCTTATGCTATCTGTGGGCCAGAATCGAAGGCAAAGAGGAAGTGCTTCCGCCTGGTGGCAGCTAAATTAAAGAACGCCATGCGGGACACAGTGTCTGGCTTGTGCAGCACTCTGACAGCGAAATAACAAAAGAATGGAACTATATAATATTGGTACGTGTACTAAAAATATAAATGTAATTTTACTGTAATATAGTAAAATGCCTGTAATTGGATATTGGAATTGTATGGTATGTTTAATTGTAAATAGAGAACTTGGCACAATATAAAATAATTTTTAGGTGTGGCGGGGTTGGGGGGGGGGGGGGGAAATTCCCGAGAATGAGAACAGTGTACAGGTTGCCGCGTAATATTGGCGGTAGAAATAAGTTGGCGTAGCTCTGATGCAGAAAAAGTGTTACGTGGCGTAAAAGTGACTGCCGATGTGTGCTACGGTAACGTTGCTAATAGACCATTTAGAAGTGAGCTGAAAATAGATATGGACTTAGTTTATCGTTTTGCTACAAGCTAAATGGACACTAAGGCTTGTAAGGCTCGGTATTTCGACGGAGGTGGGCTGTGAGCGGCAAAATAGTACGGTTTTCCGCTCTGAGGTACATGGCACTGCATGGTGCAATGCTGTGTTAATTGTGACGAGTAGCTTGTGCCAACGGCGATGTGTGAAGGAACCAGTAGCCGCATCCTACGGCGTATTGTGATCTCAATAACTGATGAGGTCCATCGGTGAGCTCACTTCGGTAGCAACGAAACAGAAGTTATCTTACAAGAGTATTATTATGAACAGTGGTTGTTATACCGACGCCATTACCAGTACATTTCTATTTTGTGAATCAGTTTGTGTAATAGTCAAACCAAGTTCTCTACAGTGTGTAAAGTTTATAGGCAGTAATAATTTTGTGGTTTAAATTGCTTTCCCCGACTGTAATCAATTATTTAAAGGAAATAGATCATTATTGCCCATATCCAGAGATTTCTATGTGCTGCAACATCAGTGAAAAGTTATGGTGCGTGAGTATCAGTGTAGTTACATTACAAGAGAAAATAGTCGGAATCAACGCTGAAATTGCCAGCACACGCCGCTTCATACAACGGATGGAAGATGCCAGATACTGTGCCACCCTAATTACTATCCAGCTCGATGTGGTGGCTTTTCAGTACATTGCCATAGTCAAAAATTACTCAGTTCCGTCCGAGCAACGTGATTATCAATTACTGTTTTCAGTAACTATATTGACAAGCACATCTATATTGTTCTTTACTTAAACGTTCAAGGAAATTGCTGCCACCACAGTACACACTGTGCCCTCAGCACAATGCAAGCAAGCTCAATACCATCAAATTCAGTAATCACAATTTGTATAGTTTACATTAACCTAAAACAAGTTCAAGCGTTTATCATGTGTGTTTATGTAATGTGAAATGATTTCAGGCTGTGGTATTGTTTTAAATGAATACTGCCCTCCTGCTAGGAAATATCAAACATACAGAATTAAGTGCTCCCTGTTCAGTCACTTCAAAGAGATTATCAGTGCCACTAATAATCAAATATAGACGTAAAAATAAGTTTGTTACCCGCCATCATCATTATTTATTCCCAAAATTCCGTGTAGTAGTTGGATTACCATAGGGTGTCTATTCAAACCTATTACACGCGAGAGCCGCTTTCCAGAAGTCCGATGCCGCATGGTCTGATAATAATACAGGAAACTCCGGCAGTGGCATCACACGCTATATCTCTCTGCGCTGCCCCTCGACGCTCTTGATGTTGCTCGGTCTCCTGACGAAATACGGCGCTTTGGGTCCCAGCTTCAGCTCAGTCCCAGATTTGACCCCTGACCCCGCAACAATAGTAACGAGTAGATGCGAGTGGGCTTTAAAATCAGGAGAAATTTAGAATCAAAATTCTTTGTGTTGGTATGGCGATATGACGTTTTAAAATTAGATTTAACGCAAAAATAGGTAATCACAAAATAAAAAAAAAATCTCTTTTAGTTGTCTCGCAGCTGAGAAACTGACAAAGAGATATTGAGGTTCAATCTTCTATCGACGAAGAGGTCATTAGAGACAGAGCACAAGCTCATATGCGGAAATTAAAACGGCCGAGTCCTTTTAAGAGGAGCTATACCGTCATTTGCCTTTACGCGGGTTAAACAAGCCACTATAAAACTTATTCTGGATGAGGGGGGGGGGGGATATTTGAGCTCGGTCCTCCCTATGCGAATCCAGTGTCTTTCCACAGCGCGTCTTTGCTGCTCTATACAGGGTGAAATGTATTTAAACTGACAAACTCTAGGAGGTTGTAGGGGACATCAAAACAAATATTTTTCCCTAATGTCATTTTTTCTTATGAGTAGTATTTATACCGGTAGAGGAAGATTTCTCTGGCGGCAAATTAATTAAACCAACAAACACTTTTCCATTTTTCTATGACCAAGAGACAACACATTAACACAACCCAATTTGAATTACAGTAGATTTTCAAAAATGCCTCCACTGACACGTAAACAAAGTTTACACCGTCGGATCGTGTTCTGTCTGACACGGGCAAAAACCCCAGGAGTATCTTGAGTTGTTCCTGCTGCTGCTATTATCTGGGCTACCAGATCCTCTTCTGATGCAACAGGAGTTGTGTAAACAAGGTTGCGCATCTCTCCCCACATAAAAAAGTCCAGGGGGACATATCTGGGGATCGGGCAGGACATTGTACAGGACCACCTCTGCCAATCCACGGTTTTGGGAACCGTCGGTCCAGGAATCGCCACACACGACGACTCAAATGTGCTGGCGCCCCGTCATGTTGGAGCCACATGCGTTGTCTTTTAGGGAGCGGGACGTCTTCCAGCAAGTCTGGAAATGCTCTGGCGAGAAAATTGTAATAGTGCCTGGCATTTAATGGCCTAGGTAGCAGAGACGGCCCAATTAAACAGTCCTCAATAACACCGACTCACACATTAACAAAGAACCGCACTTGTTGATCAATCCGCTGTGCGGCTCGTCCGTTATGGTGTGCTACGTAGTACGCACCAACCGTATCAGTGTACTCACTCCAAGTGTATCGCTCCATTAGTAAACAGAGACAGTGCGCTACTACACTGGTGGACAGCAGCAGCCTACAACTGAAGAGCGTAAGCTCTAACAACTAAAGATCGTAATACGGCCTCTAACAACTGAAGAGCGTAATACCGCCTCCACCGGTTTAAATAATCTTCATAGGAAAAAATGACATTAGAGAAAAATATTTGTTTTGATGTCCCCTACAACCTCCCAGAGTTTGTCGGTTTAAATACTTTTCACCCTGTAGAAAAGGTGTAGTTGTCCAAACGCCATGTCATGTTGCATTAACAAACAGAAACAACACAGCGCGATCCTGGCACGGAGAAAGAGAATTGTTTTACAATCGTTTTACTGCAATTGGCTTAGGACGTCATGTGAAGAATGGGCACCAATATTACTTTCACACTGCGTCACGAAGCCATACACTTCCAATATTCCGTACAAAACTAGAAAATAAGATAAGCGAAAGTGGAAAATTCTTAAGTAGTGATGTCATTATTCTGACGAAAAATCTGTAGAAAAAACTAATATCTATGACAAAACTCTCCCGAACTATTTAGTAAGAAGTAGAAACAGTCCGCCAAAGAACTTCACGTGCCCCTTTGGAGTTTGCGAAAAGTTGTGTGTTTCCATTCGACTGTTGGCTATTGACGTCGACGGTTGGTCGTAAGTATTCATTTGGTGAAGGCCTACCGGAGGGGACTACAAGAGAACTGTTTTCGTTTATTGTGTATTTCTCAGATCTACAATTACGACGGAGAAATTAAATGGAAAATCTGTTTAGCAGGCTCTCTGAAGAACTTTTAAATTATGATTGCTGGCACAAAAGATTTTATGAAATATAATCATTATCACTGAAAGACAATGGAAAGCTATGGTTTTGTGTTTCCATAGCCAGACTGATACCATTGGCTAGATCTAGCTGGACAATCAATAACTCGTTTGCTTTACCTTTACGCACAACCGGTTTCTAGTTTCGCACTGATTACTAAGTACAATACAGGAATACTGCATATCCGAATAAGACATACTGGTAACTGCAACTGTCGTTTTACAAAACGAACGTTTGATATACGAGGCCGGGCAAAAGAAGTATTCATTGAATACGTTCAGAAATGTTAGAAGAACAAGAAGATGAATCATGGTTTATGACACTCAAGATTTTAAACATGGCTGAAACAGCAACTGTTGAAATTCTTCACGGTAAATGATGACAGCCAAAACAGTTGCAGGAGAAAGATTTATTAAAATTCTTGACCAAAGTTTCGGTATATATAAATATACCTTCATCAGAAGTAAATAATCCTGAACAGGAAGACACTTTCATTAGCAAAAACTTAGCATCGGAAATGAGAAATTAAAAACACTAAAGCTTAAGTAGCCGTAAAATTAGCAGAGTAATACATGCACAAAATCTTTTAGTTACTTACTAAAATTATATCCCGCAATGGATATCAATAAAACAATTGTGCTAAAGACGTCGTCAATAGTTAAGACATCATCTCTACTTGTACAACATGATTATGGACACAAGGTCAATGCGAACACAGTTTAGCACCAGTACTTCACCTACGAACTATCGTGACGAGAGTGTGAAAGCGATAGGACAGATGATATCGCCGAGAGAGGGCACTTGTGGTATGTGGCAGACACTCGAGCACATTAAAATCCATGGATGCATACACAAGCGCATCAGACTTATTAAAAGTTGTGCTAATTCAAACTTTCTATCACACATTGACTCTTCTGGAAAAGTACTCTGGAAATAATCACTTGAAATTGCAATATCCCGCAACTCGCTGTAATAGAGGCATATTAAATTAATGGTGCTATCTACTTAGGCCATGAGGAATTCCGAACAACTTCTCCATTCTAGAATTAAATTTTCACTCTACTGTGGAGTGTGCGCTGATGTGAAACTTCCTGGCAGATTAAAAACGTGTGCCGGACCGAGACTCGAACTCGGGACCTTTACCTTTCGCGGGCAAGTACTCTACCAACTGAGGAATTAAAGCTGTGAGGACGGGGCGTGAGTCGTGCTTGGGTAGCTCAGTTGGTAGAGCACTTGCCCGCGAAAGGCAAAGGTCCCGAGTTCAACTTCTCCTTATCATAGAGAACATTTGATATTTCTTATAACAATTAACAACTATGATATGAACTGTGTGGACTTAAGCTTGCCTCTTACTTTATGATAATATGCGTTTTTCGTATCTATTCTTTGTTTCACAGCCAGAGAAAATGCCAATTAACATTACTTTCTTTCGCTGTTTACACATACTTTACTATCACTTGAATTTTAATATTAAAGCAGTAATTATTCCACATGGAATTATGAAACCCCACACATCCTATCCCTAAACTGGTACTGTTCATAATTTCAGACAAAAGGTGACTAACTGTCGTTATTCTTTACGCCCTACAGCGATACTATCGCGTCGTTTCATTCGTTCCTAGTACGTAACGATGAATGGCTCTGTTGATTACATTATAATATTGCTGTTGCATTAGAACCAAAGAGGTAGAGAACATAGAAAAAGCATATTTGTGCCATCAACTGCACAATTTTATGTCTATTCTCAGTCAGAGTATACAAGAAAATATGGCGGCACGCCATTTGAGGCTCCTCGTGTTGCCATGCTGTAAGTGTTTTTGTTTATTTTTCTTTCTCTAGGTACAGTTGGGGTTACTCGAGTTTTGACCTTAGGCAGAATCATGGTTAACTGATAGTGGTGGCAGGCCAAGTCCCAAGTAAGAATACATGAAAGGGGATTTCTAGTTACAGTACTTACGTTGCAGCCAAGAATATTGGTAAGAACAGGGGGCTGTGAAGTATTTTTCATTTAATTGTGGGAGTATATTCCCCAGAATAAAGTATGGAACCTAATAGGTCTGGAAGTGTATAAGATATATATTCCGGTGAGGATTAATAGGGATGGTAATCCTGGTAACCTCTGACGTTTATGAGTAGGCTGTTTGTAAAAGAATGGGTCACGAGGCAGAACACACTTCCATGAGTAAGAAAGGGGGGGGGGCCGCTCAGTGGGCGTGTCTTGATTTTAATTTCACCTAAACCACTTTCATCAAAAGCAGGGGGCAGACTGATTACTAACCATGAAAAGAAGGGCTTCTCGAATGAGCTATTGAGGACAAGGATCTAATTAAAAGACTTTGCCTTTAATTCCTCGTAGCTACCATAGATAGCACCCGAAAGATAAACATAGTAGATGATTGGTATGTGTGTACTGACTTCACTGAACCAGACAAATCCATTTAAATAAACTTGAAGACATAGTTTTCAATTATTATTTAACCAGTGTAATGACTTGTTTAGGGAATCTTGACAGAGCATTCAAAGATAATAGTGAACTGCCACTTGGCGTTTATTTATCATTAAGCCGACAATGTTCACTGCCCAATAAACATACAGTTGTTGTTGTTGTGGTCTTCAGTCCTGATACTGGTTTGATGCAGCTCTCCATGCTACTCTATCCTCTGCAAGCTTCTTCATCTCCCAGTACCTACTGCAGCCTACATCCTTCTGAATCTGCTTAGTGTATTCATCTCTTGGTCTCCCTCTACGATTTTTACGCTCCACGGTGCCCTCCAACACTAATTTGCTGATCCCTTGATGCCTCAGAACATGTTCTACCAACCGATCCCTTCTTCTAGTCAAGTTGTGCCACAAACACCTCTTCTCCCCAATTCTATTCAATATCTCCTCATTAGTTATGTGATCTACCCATCTAATCTTCAGCATTCTTCTGTAGCACCACATTTCGAAAGCTTCTATTCTCTTCTTGTCCAAACTATTTATCGTCCATGTTTCACTTCCATACATGGTTATACTCCATACAAATACTTTCAGAAACGCCTTCCTGACACTTAAATCAAAACTCGATGTTAACAAATTTCTCTTCTTCAGAAACACTTTCCTTGCCATTGCCAGCCTACATTTTATATCCTCTCTACTTCGACCATCATCAGTTATTTTGCTCCCCAAATAGCAAAATCCTTTACTACTTGAAGTGTCTCATTTCCTAATCTAATTCCCTCAGCATCACCCGACTTAATTCGACTACATTCCATTATCCTCGTTTTGCTTTTGTTGATGTTCATCTTATACCCTCCTTTCAAGACACTGTCACATACATATTAACACGAACAAAACTGGATCTTGCTGTTGTTGAAAAATAACATAACGTCAACTCTGAGTAGGGATTATACATTTACACACATAAACATGACGAGTAGCGAGAGCATTGCTGGGATGCAGCGTTGAGAAAATCCACTCACACATGTATTCAGTGAATTCCTTAGAAACCATTACTTTATTATAGTTCGACAGAATGAAATACTATAAAACGGGGATATAGAGAAACTATCACGCCAACATATGGAATGACCTAAGTTCCCGAAACAAATTGCGAATTTAGATATCTCCAACGATTTCACACGATTGACTTCTAAATACGAGAGAGCATTCTGTCTCACCATCGATACTACGGATGCCGGCGGATTGACTGAAAGACACGCTGTCGGTCATCAAAGCACTATCATAGGAAGACTGCCTAAAATATCGAAGTACATTGTAGGTCGTACTGTACGTAAAACGTGGATAACTTAATTCTCTACCAAGCTCAGTGTAGTCCGCACTGCTGAAAACATTAGCATGCCGTCGCACAAAGGCACAAAGACACAAATACTCGACAGCCAGAAAGGGAATGTGAATTACGAACTCACGTGAATTACATTAGCTCACATACGTTAATCCTGAAAAGCAGAAGTGGATGCACTAGAATAAACACTAACGAGCATGAAATTCCTTTTTACGATCACTACACGTGGACAGCGGAGCAACACATGAAATAATTTCGCGACAGATACCAAAAGATCTCCTAAACGCATGATTTATACCAGGCTGTTCCAGCTCGTCGGCACCGTTGTGAGCCGCGGAGCGCTCCATACTCCAGGGAGCCGTGTCGCTCGCTGTGACCATTAAAGTGGGCCGAAACGCCGGCACGTGGCACGGCTGGCTGAGGCAGGCGGCAAGGCAAGCGTTTAGACGTGTCAGCTGCGTGTTACAAGATCGACAACCTCATACTCTTAGCTGCTAAGACGTGGTGACATGGTACACCAGGAAATACGAAGTTCAGGAAATAAACAAGAAAGAACTCTTTTACAAGAAATTGCATACTAAATTTATTGGGCCTCTGTAGCTTGACATTTTCTTTTCATTACAAGATCGGAAATATCAGGCGTCAAAGTGTTCGTAGCGTTAACGCGGAGGATGGCCTTCATTGTTGCATCCTGAAGAAACGATCGTTCCTTACTTTTTACTCTTTTCATTGCTGAGACAAGCTGCTCACAACAATACGTAGATCCAAAGATGCACATCATCTGAGTGGCATTGTTGTGAAGCTTCGGAAATGTTTTTTCCTGTAAAGTACGATACTATCGTGACAAATCCAACGTGTTGTAGTACTTGTCTTTCAACAAAGTTGAATTTTGCAAATCAATAATCTCAAATTGAAGTGACGATAACAAGTCATCGGGGGAAACTGAAAAAGGAGTGCTGAACACCTTAAGTTCCGTTTCCAAACTAGTGAGGTCTCAGAATCGTGTTTCAAACGACGTGATGAGCTGCTTTAACTTTGCTTGGTAATCGCCGAAAGTAGTACCTTCAGGTAGTTTTAAAGCAGCAAGACAATTGAAGAACAAATGTCCATTACTCATCTGCCTCACAAATAAACGTAACTTTTCCATGAACGCTTTGATCTGGTTGTGCATGTCAACAATTAGCTGCCCTTTGCCCTGCAATGACAGATTTAAATTATTCAGATACATAGCTAGGAACGCCAGGTCTGATATCCATTTTATATCTTTCAGAAAACGCATTTCTTCCGCTTTCATTTCGAGAAAAAGGTATATTTCTTCACCAGTGGCAAAGAAAACATCAATAACTTTTCCCCGACTCATCCAACGAACTGTACTGTGGTAAGGTATATCCCCATACTCAGCTTCCATATCTTTCAGGAATCCTTTGAATTGGGGATGATTCATACCGTGACGCCGCACAAAATTCACACACTTCACGACATCTTTCATTACGCCACCTAGCTCTACTATTTCACCACACATTGCCTCTTGGTGAATAAAACAATGAAGAGTCAAAATGTCTTTCCCGAATTCGTCCGTGAGTTTATTTTTCAAACGAGAAGCAAAACCTTGGTGACGCCCGATCATTTGTGGTGCACCGTCCGTCGCTACAGAATGGAGCTTATCGCAGGGCAAATTCATATTGCCCACTGATTCAGAAACAGCTTCAAAAATGTCACGTCCTGTTGCGGTGCAATCGAGTGGTACCACATCCAAGAGTTTTGCGGCTACTTGCAGCTCCATGTCGACACCACGCACAAAGACTGCAAGCTGAGCACAGTCCGATGTGTCGGCGCCTCTGTCAAGCGCTAGCGAAAATGCAACAAAGCTCTCTGCCTTTTTCCTGAACTGTGTCTCTAAATCCGCTGCCATGTCCAGGATTCGATGAGACATTGTCTGCTTCGACAGGCAAACCCCTTCAATTGCCTGCACCTCCAATGGCTCTAAGCACTATGGGACTTCACATCTGTGGTCATCAGTCCCCTAGAACTTAGAACTACTTAAACCTAACTAACCTAAGGACATCACACACATCCATCCCCGAAGCAGGATTCGAACCTGCGACCGTAGCGGTCACGCGGTACCAGACTGAAGCGCCTAGAACCGCACGCCCACAGCGGCCTGCACCCTGCACCTCCCTCGTATACAAACATTCTGCAACTGCTACCATGCACGATTTTACGAGTGGTCCCACCGAAAACGGCTTGCCACTCGTCGCAATGATGTGAGCGACCCTGTAGCTTGCTCGAATTGCAAATTCAGTAGTGTTTTCTCCGCTCTCATTCACCTGAAAATTATAAACGCATTACAGAACACGAACTATGATGCATGTTTTGATACCCTCTGTATTACGAACCCGTTTTTAAACTTAGGTCTCCTGGTATGTTCTGGCTGGCTGGCTACCAGTTCTCTGCGTGCAACGCCTTCTACCTGATCGTAGTGCGCTGCGTGAAGACGTGTATAATGTCGTTGTATGTTGTACCTCTTCGCAGAATTAAATACTTTATGACATAAAAGACACTGCGGACCACCATTCCTCTCAATGAATAGAAAGGTATCCTCCAATAGAGGTACAGGGGTCCTGCGGCTAGTTATAGCTGTCACTGAACACGGATTGTTGCGTCAGTTGCGGCTGCATCCAGCCAGGGGGCAGTGAGTTCGCTTTCCCCCTCCACGCGGGCTCCGAGCTGCCGCAGTGAGCGCTCCGGAGCGCTCCGGCTCCCTGGAGCTCGGTTGGAACAGCCTGATTTATACGCATCTAAACACTGACAGCTTGACTAATATTGAAACACTGAAGGGAAAATGATTAGGTAAGATAATAATGCACTAAAGCAAAAATTCTAATGCCTTCATGATACTATACATAGAGTAGAGCGGATCCACGTCTGTCTTACCTAGTCCCCAACCTGCGGAAGGTGTTTCAAACCATTTTCGTTCGCTGGTCTTTCACGGCCTTGGTGCGGTAAGATTGCTTCAAAGAGGCTAAGCTCGCCCTGATCAGCATAGAAGCAACACCCATTCGCTACTACAACCCAAGGAATTGTACAGGCGAAATCTCTGGCCACACACTAATGTTCTAAGATTGGCAAACATTTCTTAGCAGAACATGCTTCCCTTCGGACACTGAAAAGAGCCTCAGATTATAAGGTACTTTCACACACAGGAGGTGGATGTAGGAATAAAGATACATTCATTCACATTATCCTACATTCACATTTATGCATGCATGAGGAATGGTAGGAACAATGCTGATACACTTATGTGATTGGAATGATCAATCAGATGCACTGCTCCTTCCTGGAGGTCTGCTGCTGTAACAGTTGACTAGCACGGGGCAGAAACGACAATACATACCGATGAAATACAGGGTGATTCAAAAAGAATACCACAACTTTAAAAATGTGTATTTAATGAAAGAAACATAATATAACCTTCTGTTATACATAATTACAAAGAGTATTTAAAAAGGTTTTTTTCACTCAAAAACAAGTTCAGAGATGTTCAATATGGCCCCCTCCAGACACTCGAGCAATATCAACCCGATACTCCAACTCGTTCCACACTCTCTGTAGCATATCAGGCGTAACAGTTTGGATAGCTGCTGTTATTTCTCGTTTCAAATCATCAATGGTGGCTGGGAGAGGTGGCCGAAACACCATATCCTCATAAGAAAAATTCGCAGGGGGTAAGATCAGGGCTTCTTTGAGGCCAGTGATGAGGTCCAGAACTTTTCCCTTTGCACAAACACCCATTCTCTGTAAACTGTTTATACCAACGTTTAATACACCACCTATCAGGAGGTTTAACACCATACTTCGTTCGAAATGCACGCTGAACAACTGTCGTCGATTCACTTCTGCCGTACTCAATAACACAAAAAGCTCTCTGTTGAGCGGTCGCCATCTTAGCATCAACTGACGCTGACGCCAAGTCAACAGCGCCTCAAGCGAACAAATGTACAACTAAATGAAACTTTATAGCTCCCTTAATTCGCCGACAGATAGTGCTTAGCTCTACCTTTTGTCGTTGCAGAGTTTTAAATTCCTAAAGTTGTGGTATTCTTTTTGAACCACCCTGTATTATGAAACACATCTAACGAGTATGTTTCGAGTGTATGAGCACATTATCGGCAGATTAACTGTGCTCCATTTTGCATACAGTGGTGTATTTGTTTATTTGTGTTATTAAGCTTTTTTCATGAAAGTTCTCTATGCCGTATACCTTAAGCCATATGATTTTCCGAGAATTCCTTCACAAAAGCAAATCTTCTTACGGACATGCTGTATGTACAGATTTTAATCTTTTCCCCAGAATGAACAGCCGTGATTGAAGATGCGGGAACAAGTGTTGAGTCACGCTAGAATAGTTCAGTTGGTGGAGCATTTACTGCGAAATGCAGAAGTCCCTGTCTCGAATCCATGTCTGGTACGATTTCAATCTGTCAGGAAGTTTCTAATTCATTAGAAAAACAACTTCATAGACTGTTCCTAAGCCATTTCTCCCTAAGAGCCTTTCTTCCATGAGTACAATCCAGCATGATATGCTGGAGCACTCGTGTGAAGTTTGGAAAGCAGGAGAGATGCCGGCGGAAGCGAAGCTGTGGAGGCAGGTCGTAAATCGTGCTTGGCTATCGCAACTGGCGGAGCACTTTCCCGCGAAATGTAAAGGTCACCCTTTAGAGTGCTGGTCTGGCTCACAGTTTTAATCTCACAAGGAGTTTCACCTACAGAATAGCTTTCAACATCACTAAAAATTCAAAAACGTAAGATGCTTACTCTGTGCAGTGACTCAAGACTTCCTTGTTGGATGATGCGATGCCTCTTTCTTGTATCAACATTTTTATTTAATTTATTAGGATTTTAACAGCTGAAGTACGGATGATCGATATTCTTTATAAAATGTATGTTGTATTTTAAATGAAGTGTGCTTTCGCATAACAAAACGTGCATTTCAGAAAGAAAAGCAGGTAATTTACTTTAAACATATGGCTACCAGTTTTAAAACGTAACTCACTGTCTTAATGCCGTATTATGGCCACAAGTCTTCAAGAATCTAAAGGATACACCAGAAGTACGACGGTAGATGCGTTTTTCACCCATCGGCAAAATTGACGAACTCGATACATTTGATCGCAGACGATCTCGGCCTCACAAAAAATGACTTACATAATCTACCACACCAGTGTGGGAAGTCTTATACTGGGCAGATGATTCGTGTACATCATTAACCATTCGTGAAGATGTCGGCAATTCTCTACTGTGTATATAGACTGTTATTGTATTGCTTTCGATATTAACTACCTTTGCGCCACGTCTAGCATACAATGTTTGGATGTATATACTACCTTAGATATCGGCAGCGTGTTACATAATTATGAACCATCGTGTGGTTGCGTCATAGATACATCGAGGTTTGGAGCAATATTGCATTTTGTTATTGTTCATTTGAGTGTTAATGACTGTTTTTGTACTATTTCAATATACGCCATTGACAACTTAGACAAGAGTTGGCATAACGTTCATTTGTAAAACCATTCATGTAACTCAATCACTCCACTTTGCAATGCACACTTAACGAATGCCGCCAACTGCAATATGCCTGTAGTGAGTGATTTTGTAGGTAGTATTACACGTACACTGTTTATTTTGACTGCCATGGTATCTTGACATATATACAGACGCCGTTATCCGTTTTTATATGCGTTTACGACCATTTTGAATACTAAAGTAATTCATTATTGTTTCGTATTGATTGTTACTAGATTAGACACTGTTATTGACTATTTTGGAGATTTGTATAACATACAATGAGCAGATGTATGTACTAACATAGAATCGATATCGATTGATGTAGACTTCGGGCGCCAGATGATTACACCATTGATCTGCATTAATTTGCATCTGTGATTGATTCTATGAGGCAATAATCAATATTTACTGGTTACAATGACTGTTACTATACTGTTCACAATGTTTGCGACTTGCATATTACATTGTGATTGGGTTTATACATCAACCTAGGCTTCGATAACATATAACCTTGAAATACGGCAGTGTTATATGGTGTAATTATAAACTGGAGGTGATGTATACGTCCAGATAATCTTTACGTATCCTCCAGCACACAGTAAGGTTGACTAACATACGTACATTTTCATAGGTTTGGCTGCTACAATAACTTGTAAACCACAATCTCTTGTAATCTCTTCACACTCTTGTATGGACACTTAGTTCCCATCTTTGTTATTTTAGATTTGAGCTGTTACCTGCGTCATGGCAGATTCATTCATGCACTTCTGTTCTCGTGTTTATATGAGTGACCTGATTACCATACACACTGACATTTCCTCCTTGTACCGATCACATGATCACATACACTGGTTGTCTTTATATATTGCCTATAGTTAAACCAATCGTCAATAATGCGATTTCTGTTATCTGTTCCTATGTAGAACATTTTGTGTATAGATCTGTACAAGTTACTGTATCATTAGTCCTTCTATCTGAATAGACAGTTTTTATGATATTAGCAACGACTTCTGTGTATTTCCATATTTTTATTTACGGCGCTTGTCTAGTTTACTTCACTAATTTCTTTACGACAACTGTAGCTTTGACTGTTTTCTGTTTTCATTTTATACTTAACTTTATATTCCATACTGTTATACTTGAAATTGTGTGCAGCGACCTCCTAATGGTTTCTTCACCCATGAGCCTGTGCACTTATCATAGGTTAGTTGGCGTACGACAACCTCATGAAAACTCTGGCTGTCGCTGTCTCCAGACGACATGACTATTGTATAGATGTCACTTTGTGTGCAGGGCAACTATGTTTGTCTATACTTACTATTTAGTCATATCACAAGTATGAGAACGTCGTATGCTCTTAAAGCAGTGTTCTCGTTTAACTTTTGCTCTAATTCCTGTCATTCATGGCATATATAGACCTACATTACGATACTTCCATGTCAGTCTTAACGTCATTTGTTTGACAGTTGACGTATCTTTTTAACAGGTGACGTTCTCTTACGTTGCTAACAGCCAACTGACAAAGTGTCCTCTTACCTTAGAAACTGCTATAAGTACAGTTTAATAATTTTTTATTTTCTTAAACTACCATTAACGTTGAATGCAAATCCCTGTCTTGTAATCTTTCGCATGTAGTCCCTTCAGATTTGAAGGTAGCCCTTTACGGTCGAAACTAGTCATTAAACCATAACATGTAGGCTTTCATGGCCGGCGTCTTCATTAATTAAAACTTCCGGGCTGAATTGCCGTGGTCCGTATATAAAACTTCTCCTTCCTGACGTTTCGTTGCCTACTGCGGGCAACATCTTCTGAGGTGAGTCGGCGACTGGCTGCTAGGCGCTGGAGGTCCCGCTTATATAGAGCGCTTAGATGGTGCACCACTCATCACGTGCTTTCGACTTTAAAATTATCTCTGGCTAGTGCCATCTCTCTCGATTGTAGGTAATCGATAGTCACTTCGTTGGTACAGAGTCGACCGCCATACCTTTTCTAGTTTTAATCCTTCTTCTTTTTTATTAAAATTATTTTCGTGTTTGTAGATCTCTACAGCTTCTCTACATATGCGGGTATAATAATGTGAAGCCCTAGCTATCCCGTTTGTCTCACTAAATTTTATTTCGTGATCACCGTCTTTGAAAACGTGTTCCGCTACAGCTGATTTGTCAATTTGTCCCAATCTAAACCCGCATGTATGGAGAAGCTATAGAGATCTGCAAGCACCAAAATAATTTTAATAAAAAAAGAAGGATTAAAACTAGACAAGATATGGCGGTCTACTCTGTACCAACGTAGTGAATATCGATTACTTATAATCGAGAGAGATGGCACTAGCCAGAGATAATTTTAAAGTCGAACGCACGTGATGAGCCGTGCGCCATCTAAGCGCTCTATATAAGCGGAACCTCCAGCGCCTTACAGCCAGTCGCCGACTCCCTCAGAAGATGTTGCCCGCAGTAGGCAACGAAACGTCAGGAAGGAGAAGCAGTTTTAAATATGGACCACGGCAATTCAGCCCGGAAGTTTTAATTAATCTAGTCATTAAACTTCCTATATGAACTCTTGGCAGAAAGACATATATAAAAAATCAATAGACGTTCAAATAATTAAACGCGCCTCTACACTGACAAACTAGGAGACGGATTCAAATTCCTCATCCCCAAGTACATCCTCACCGGATGCTTATACCAGCGGTCCTATATCTATCAAAAATTTGCAAACTCTACCTCCTACATAGTCTGTTAAGCAATGTTCTTCCGCCGATTACGCATAGGGGTGCCTTGTACTAAAATTCACAGTGAACGTTTAACAGTGCCTGCACTGAGATTCCTGGGAAATTAAAACTGAATCTTTGACTGGGAGTCGAAATCGGGAACTTTGCCTTTCGCAGGCAACTGCTCTACGAACTGAGCTACCCAAGCACGACTAGCGATCCGTTCTTACAGCTGTACTTCCGTCTCCTCCCTTCCAGACTTTCAAGACTAGCACTCATGGAAGAAACGCTACTGCGGAGACACAGCCTGGGGCATGTTTCCAGAATGAAATTTTCACTATGGAGCGGAGTGTGTGCTGATATGAAACTTCCTGGCAGATTAGAGTTTCGTGTCGGACAGAGACTCGAACTCAGGACCTTTGCCTTTCGCGGGCAAGTGCTCTACAAACTTTCTTCCAGGAGTGCTAGTCTTGCAAGCTTCGTAGGAGACCGCTGTGAAGTTTGAGAGGCTATAGTCGAGTACTGGCGCAAGTGGAACTGTGAGTAGATGTCCTCACTCGTGCCTGGGTAGCTCATTTGGTAGAGCATTTACCTGCGAAAGGAAGCGGTCCCAAGTTCGAGTCTCGGTCTGGCACACATTTTAATACGGCAGGAAGTTTCATATCAGCGCATACTCCACTGCAGAGTGAAAATTTCGATTATCATTGGGGTGCGAGATGCACCTTTCAACCCATAAGCACATGTCTGTGTATCCCTTTGAAATTTTGTTCAGGGTCCAACCCATTTATACTTAGAGCCCTGCTGATTGCTATAACATTGTTGAACGTAGCCCAGTTCGTCACATCTACCACACACAGTCTCAGCAATATAAACTACTTTCGCCCAGTTCGCCACATCTACCATACACAGTCTCAGCACTATAAACTACTTTCCTCTGTGTAGGCTTTGCCACTGTATCCATCTCGGACAAGGCTGCTGTAGCTGCTACAGCCTCAGTTAAAGGTTTTAGAAAATCCACGCACACTTTATGTAACACATGAACAGGCAGTCCCTACGTAAATGCATGTAGCGTCACCTGCCGACTCATACATTTTAATGTTTAACTTCCTAATGAAACCCGAAACACTCCCCAAAGTCTGTGCCTGGCTCCGAGCTATCCCAATAAGTCGTTCCTGGGAGTATGATGTTGTGTTTTTACATCTATAACACTCTCTTATTCCGCTCTGCATATCTTGGAAGGACTGAATGTTTAACGCCTTTTTGTGACGCATCACACACTCTCTAGCATCACTTGCCAACTTCAGCTGAGTTGTACGTAACCTCTCGTCGTTCCAATTCCCTAATTTTGCAGCTGTTTGTGAATTATAAACAAATCCTCCATAGTTTTCCCCAAGAATGGAGTCAATAGGACAGGTGGGTTAATGTTAGGAACTGAAATAGGAATGGAGTCTTGATTTGTACATTCAAATTCATGTATTGCGGGTCTACACCAGGATATAATTCAAACAGCGGCAGTGTAGCTGAGGCAATCCAGTTGCTTCCCTCGTGTGTATGCGTGGCATCGTACAATCCTGCCAGACTGCGGCTTGGCTGAGCTGAGTTAGAGCACCACTGCTTTTGTCAGCAACATCATCTGGGCTCAGCGGGTACAGTAGTGATGGCTGAGACAAGACTGATGTCTCCCGCGCTGTGCTGGCTGTGACCCACTGCAGGAGCGCTGTCGCTGGCATACTCTGCCCACGTCTTGGCGTGTCCCGTGGCGGCACGACTCTGCATCTCCTGTCTCAGTGCAGGTTGCCATGACATGAAGTAGAACTATGGCCTTCTCCAGCATTCCGGATGGTGCCACTAGTATCACAGGCCCATGGGTGTAGTCTTCCGATACTAACAGAAGAATATTTCAGTACGTCAGTGGCTAGGTGTTTATACACTCATGAGCTATACTTGCTTGCGCTTTGCTATGCCTTGCTGCGTAATGATCACTTCCGCAATCGCTGGTGCGACACAGCATCCACCTTCATCCGTCTGGGTGCTGCTGTGTCAATTATTTTCAATTCTGCCTGGCTGGCCTCAAAATGCGCGACAGCTTTATTGTGTTTTGAAAGCTATAACATACACACTTTCCTGCAACTGGCTCGGCTCTAATCTATTTTCTACCTTGCGTGTTTCGCACCAAATGCGTTCGATGAGCAACCGACCTGACTTCTCTTCATTCTTCCCTTAGCCTTTCTACCTCCATACCTAAATTCCCACTATCAGTCCGCTGTGGATCTAATTGATGCAGCATGTACTGAAATGTTTTTTGAACTGATGCATTTTCACTTGCTGCCGCTTTACTCATCTATTTCCACCAAAAGCATACAAAACCCACGCAAAAGATAAAAAAGGAGGCCAGTGAGAACCATACAGACCCATACACAGGGTGATTCTGTGATGCTCTTACAGATTTTCAGGGATGGTGCAGAAGAGTAAATGTATCAATTTGAGGCAAGGGACCCTGGCTCAGAAACGTCCAAGCCGAAAGTTATAAGCGAAAATCGTTCTCAAATCTCTGACTGTGGATTACCTGTACTGGTACCTTAAAAGCTATGAACCTTATCTCTTCTACTGAGAGCTCTTTGGTTTCCATATTTTGGAAGAGGTAGTGCCAACCAACGCAAGAAAAGTTGTGTAGTGAATATAAATCACAAAATGAACATTGTAAGAGCAATGGGCACCTGTTAATGTGTTTCACGGTATCGAAGATGAACAAGTGTTCATAGCTCTTAAGATATGTGTTTTGGAGCGCATGTTTACTGGACTATTTTTCTAGTTTCGTCCGTACTACCATCTCTAAAAGTTAACAACAACTGTAACCATTTATGTATTCCCCTGTTAGAGAAATGACAGCGTTTCTCGCTTATAGTCGGTTATTTCTAGATGAGGGTCTCTCACCTCAGACTGATACATCTTACCCATCACTCCTGAAATTTCGTAAGGAATCAACACGTAAAAGTTGAATACCATATTAATACAGTCTCAAATGATCGGTAGCATTATCTTCACAATAAGAAGATTAGTTCAGGAAAATGAAGTTCACAATTAGTTTGCTTCAGTACAGTATGTTCTACAAAAAATATATGTCCTTACAGAAAATACCGAAACTTCTTTGAGACAAACATAAACCACAGCTTTTGGAGGAGGGCGAGTTCACATATTAGTAGGATAGCAGACTTTATAAACAGTATACGAATGGTATGAAAGGTGCAGTTACCTTTTATTACAATTTGAAATAAGTGAACTTTTTCTTCCATGGGTTGAATATGGAAATTCCGACTCACAGATCAATACATTACAACATAACCCACACATCCAGCTGTACATGAATGAAGTGGTGGGCAAGCCATAAGGTTATGAGATCTAAGACACTACCTAGTTAAAACGTCCTAAAACCGTTCATTAAGAGATCCAAATTTTCAAAGTGACTACCCATGTGCAAGAGAATACCACGATCAAGTACCATAGGAGTACCTTACACTTTGCACTTAATTCAGAAACGTGTTTCGTTAATAAATACAATTCTTGGGGTTACTGTCAGATATCACTGTGCAAGCCCCTTAATATTCCATCGGTGTTTGTTGTTGAAATCTCTGGCCGAAGACGCTGTTGCTTTTACTGACTTGGGGAGTTGGAAGTTTTAGGGATGAGGAGCAGCTAGTATACAACTATGGGGAGATGTTCAAAGTTGGACGAAGGTAGCCATCATAGTGCCCAGAGCCCCCTGCTGGGAACTTAGAGAGGCCTTCTGTGAATGTGCTGTGGAATGAGCTGCCAGACGCTGCTGCAGTTTATAGCTGAATTAACCCTCTGTGACTCACTGTGTCAGGTCTTAAATCGAAGATTTTTGTTTTCCCTGTTTTAATTTAATAGCAGCCATTGCTAGGTAGCGCTAGGCTCAAATCATGCATGTCTGATACTAAGAGTGTCTGTCGTACAGATATATATACGGCTGCCTTGGAATACCATACGATCCACTGTTATTCATGTCCCACCTGCATATCCGCCCCCCCCCCCTGCACCCCAAATTCTATAAGTCCCCCCAGATCCTCAAGTGCCATGCACTCTGCCTCACCTTCCGTATATGCCTCCCATCCCCCATGTGGATCCTCTACGACCTCATTCCTTTCCCCCATCTGCTACTATTCCTTGAACATATCCACATACTCTACACCTCCTGCTACTTTGATCTCCCACACCCCATGGTTGCTCCTCTCCTCTCCCATCCCTGCCCTCTGCCACACCTTCTCTGTTGTGTCCCCCTTACCCTCCATCTCTACACCCTTCATCTCCTTTCCCAACGTGGCCTCTGTCAACTCCCCCTCCCGGATGATTCCCTCTCTCCCTCCATTTATCCCCCCTATCAACTCTGATCTTCACCCCCTCCTTTCCTCTGTCCTTTCCCTGGCCTCCCTCTTTCCTCCCCCCTTCCATCCTGTTTTCTCCCCACCTAACCACTCCCTGCCCCCCTCCCCCCCCCCAAGGCCTTTTGTATTTCTGTCCTGCCTTTCCCCTGTCGCGTCTGCCCAGCACTCCACCCCCCACTCTCATAGGTCCTCGTCCTCCATTGGCTCCTTTGTTCCCTCCCTCCGCTTCGTTTTTCCTCTTCTTCCGCTCCCCCCTTTTCTTTCCCGTCATCTGTCCTCCTTCCTGCAGTCTGCCCTCGGCTGTGGTATGTCATATTTGTGCCAACATTTTAGTGCAGTGTTCAAGTGAATGTTCAGTGTTGTTCGTCTTTCGAAAGTGTTATGAACAGAAATCATGCTGTCGCTGGGTGTGAATTTTATATCTCTTGCGAGCAGAAACCAGACAGTCGCGGTGTTTCTTCACTGTCTGTGTATTATTTTACCTGTCTGCTTCATATGTATTTTATTAGCATCATCAACCCCTTATTCTATGTTTTAAGTTCCTCGATTTTCCACCATGTTACCATTAAAGTCTCCGATTTTATGGCCTGTTTTTATTATTTATTATCTTCATCTTTTTAAAACAACTTCTGTAGGCTGAAGAGCAGCATAATAAGCTGCTCCCACGCGCCCCCTTCGGGGGGAATGGAAACTCAATAAATAAAAAAAAGTACCATACGAGAATGATGACGCAGGAGATCACAGTCTGATCATTATCAAGTATGATGCCCCATGTTCAGGTAGTGGAGCATCACTGCTAATTTGTCAGGCTGGACCAGGCGTGTAGGTCGATGGTGCTCAGCACAACGTTTTCACTACATCTCATTGTAAATTAACTGGTGTAGTTGGGGCTAGTGTTCACACTCTCAGTTAAGCAGCCTTGGCTTTCTGAGAAGAGACAGAGACAGAGAAGCTAATGAGCTTTCATGTAAGGCCTCCCTAGTGGGCGTTTAAGCTATGACATCATACTTCGGCTTCATTCCCTCATCAAATTTCGTGCCAAAGTCGATCTACAACAGTTCGTAGTGGAGCCAGATGGGACTCTGTTCATGTTGGTTTTACTTCTGATAGGACCTTACGGTCACAGGAGAAACCACAGAAACTAGGAAAGCCGACTAACCTGCATACAAAGTCTCTTAGACTAGACTCATGGGGAATAACAGTGTAACATTAAGCCAAGATAATCTGGGTTGATGTAGAAGCAGACACGGCAATTAAAAAATTATGTGTGAATAATTCCTTGAGATAAAATGAATAGTTGGGTACAACAATGCGGTTTATTTGCCACGGTTCGTTCTAGTAATGCGTTTCTTGAATATTGTTGTGACCTGTGCAATGCACCCGTTGAACATTTCCCGTCGTTCCAGCGAGGCGTTTCTCATTTAAAGATATACAAAAATATTATTTTTAACACCCTTGAGTACATATTGCAGTTCCTATCACTGTTATTGTTATTCTTGCTATTATTATTATTGTTAATAGCAGAAGTAGTAAAAGTAAAAGTGAATTAAAGGTGTAAATATGAGCAACTTCTTTTGTTACTGACTATATTTTTGGAAAAATATTATATATTTGTCCTTCATTAACAACTATAACGACTTTCGTATATGATAAAGAATAAAATAATAATCAATATTAACTATTTCTATTAAAAAATTAATGTGTACATGAAGGTTGTAAACTAGCAATAAGAAATATAGTGCAAATATGGGCGCTCTCGAAAAAAAGTGATAAAAACCTTTCAGAAAATTTAAGTGAACAGGACAAAACAATATGAAATTGTACTTGAAAAATTTAGCTGATTCGTGTTGTATTGTTGATTGCGTTTACTTAAACATATTGGCTTGACTTTTTTCGTGTTAAAAAACATTTTATTTTTATCTGTTATTAGTTTTTGCTGTGCTGCGAACTCGGCCTCTTGTTGATAAGGTGCTCCGTCGGTTTGTAGATTAGACTGATGCTGAATCTGTCACCCCATATCATATAAACTGGTAGATTACCACCATGAACCCAATAGCCTACTTGAAAAATCAACTGCCGCGCACATCGGAAAACGTTGTTTGATAAGTTCCTGAAATTGTCAGCGGCCTCGCCTATTGTTTATGGTTGGAGGGACTGGAGCATATCAGTTGAGCAGTTTACTTTAATGGTTGCTGAAAGATAGATTTCGATCTGATGAAATAATATTTATTCAAACTTTTTGTGCCAAAATTGCTCATGATACATAAACTTCGAAGTTACAAAACAATGTGAGAATGAATTTAAAGAACTAAAATAGATCAATGATAAGAAAATGAATGGTTGTTATCGTCGCCACCAGCATGTTGCTGGACAATTACGGCTGAGATGGTGCCCAGACACATGAAGGACACAGATTATAGTTTCAATCGTGATCGCAAAGCTTTAAAAATTACACAAAAAGATACGAATTCGAAGTAAGCATATAACAGATCAATGAATAAAGGAAGAATGAGCTCCAATGAGTGAACTCAATAGCCGAACAAAGATAGGTGTTCATGAGAAAAATCCTCTCTGAAGCAAGAAGTAGACTGCCGAAAAACTTGCATACCAGGGCGTGAAGCGCATAGATCAAGCTAGAAAGCGTGAAAAATGGAAACCAGGAATGAATGCCTCTTCCCCCACTATATCGCGATTTCCGAAGACAAGGTGTGCTTTCCAAGTGCGATCTTACACTGATTGCCACTGAGATGGTTGCCGACGGCATTGGTGCGCCGAACCACGGACGGCTGGCGCCAAGGAAAACACGTACAAGCACTGAGTCGAGAGTAGCATCACCAAGCAGAAGTTCGAAACAGAATATCCACACGAATCTCAGTACCGGCTACCGAATTCCTCTGCCAGTTCTTGGTAGCCTTCTTTCAGACGTCGGAAAGGCATCCCGCACAATCTTTTGAGCCAATACCACAAAGGGCCTAAGTGCTCTTCCAATCAGGGATCTGGAAGTCCATTCCCTAAGCTCCTATCATAATGTTAAAAATGTATCCGCCAATGAGATACGTGTATCACGAAAAGGGAAACGAGTGTCCCCCGTTCCCAAGTGAAGGCTTCTTTGTCGGAAATTCTGAGAACTATTTTGGGCTTCGCACAGCGGCCTTCGGGAAGGGCAAAACACGCTAGTTTGCAGACACACTAGTGGCTATTTATTTTGCTTTAGGTAACATGTCTGGAGACCACACACAAATAGGTAATGGCAAATGGACAGCAAGGGACTCCACCCAGTAGTTACTAACAAGCAGACTTCTCACCCCTTCCTCCTGTTGTTTCCTGCTCTGCCATAGACGACACCTGTCTTTCATCCCGCCGCTCATTGTCTGCAGAGTCTTAGCCAGGATAAAAATCCTTGGAAGGCTCGTCCCACTTTCCGGGCAGTCTCTTCCAGAGCATGCCAAACTTCCCCCTGTTTTCACTCAAGCGGAAAGGAGTTCCCCTGGTCAGTACAAGATGCATTTAACGGGGAAAAGCTACTACAATAATGAAATGTTAGGTTAAGTACAGAGAGGTGCGTAAACCACGTTGTTAGAAGCTACCCTTAACCATCTAGTACTCAGTGCGCAGTACCGGTCAAAAGTAGACAAGTAAAAACGGGATCAGAAAGTAAATAAAGTGGAAGAGTCTTGTACACAGATTAGGGTTGCAAATAGGATAAAACATGAGATGGAAGGCCTGTTTCAGGCCTTTATCCCCACATTTTCTCTCTATAAACTCCTTGGTCTTCTCATACGGGCCCCCTCACCGGGTTGCAGCCCTGGACCGACGGCCTCTTCTTGACACAACTTTTATCAAGAAATTGATTCAAATGATCCTTGAGGCTCCAGCACTCGATATTTTACGTCCCCGAGTGGTGGTTCTCTTGATCATGTTAGCGACAGGAAATATTTCGAATGGAGGAACTGAATTTTATGACCCCATGGAAAATTAAGGTTTTTATATTGGGGTCCATATCTGCAGCAACTCTACCTAAGCAAGTGAATACTATCGAATTAGCATAAAGACGTGGGTTGCTAAAGACGTGTTTCTAAAAGTAGGTTAGGATTATGATTTTAGGATATCAATGTGAAATCAATTTAGGCCAGCAATAAGGGAATGTAAATAAGAAGATTTCGTAACCTGCCATGGGTTTGCAGTCCAGAACAAACATCAATCTGGACAAAACCCATGCTCCATGCACACTACAACACAGAGACGTTCCAACGCTTCCCTGATAACTTCTATCAAGAACCGGCACCGTTTACATTCCTGGCAGTAGTTTTATTCCCTATCCTCTAGTAGTAGTTGTTCTCGTAGTATTTGAAATAGTATTAACACAATTAGACCGTATTTAGTACAGTTAATCGAACTGTCAAAAGACACGTTAAGATCACTTTTGAGATAATAATTATTTGTATTTCTGCCACTTCATTACTATTTCTAAAATCTTTGGTGTCCTTCTTTCGGACATGTCCGAAGGATCAGATGCAATATGATCCCACAGCCAGTATGAACCAAGACACAAAGGAGTTAATAGCTACTAGTGGACATTGCTTTAAATCAATGGGGAAAGTTGAGACATTTTACCATAGAGGGATTCGAACCGGGACCCTCTGCTTACTAGGCAGATGCGGTGGCCACTGTCCCATTCAGACGGTCGTCAGTACAAGCGCATGGAATACACTAGCATGTCTCCCGTCAGGTGCTAATCCTCAACATATCCATACACTACAATGGTTCAAATGGCTCTGAGCACTATGGTACTTAACTTCTAAGGTCATCAGTCCCCTACAACTTAGAGCTACTTAAAGCTAACAAACCTGAGGACATCACACAAATCCATGCCCGAGGCAGGATTCGAACCTGCGACCGCAGCGGTCGCGTGTTTCCTGACTGCAGCGCCTAGACCCGCTGGGCCACTACCGCCGGCCCAATACACCTCTAGTCCTCCTGGCCCCATAATGATAAAGGACAAGGGGCACCACATTAGTAGTATATGGATGAGAATTTGAGTCTAACGGGAGGTGTGCAGGGTACTCCGTGTAGTTACGATGACCACTTTGTCTTGATGGCACAACAGTTAGCCTATCTGCCTAGTGACTAGGAAACCCCGTTTCGAATCTCTGTTATGGACTGTGCGGCTGATCCCGGCGGAGGTTCGAGTCCTCCTTCGGGCATGGGTGTGTGTGTTTGTCTTTAGGATAATTTAGGTTAAGTAGTGTGCGTTAGCTTAGGGACTGATGACCTTAGCAGTTAAGTCCCATAAGATTTCACACACATTTGAACATTTTTTATAAACTCTCAGTCCGCCACAAATCTTCAACTTTCCTCGTTGATTTATATCAAAACCAACCATCAGCTAATGTATTTAACTCCTTTGTGTCTCACTGTTTGTAATGTTGATATTGCTATGCGGCCCACGTAAGAGAGGGCCTGCTTGTTCTAGCCAGATCAGGGTAAACAAGTAAATCAGTGTAACGTTCCTTGAATAACAAAGACTCTTTCCAATGAGTCTACCATAGAATTGCAGGTTCTTGTAATGTTAAGTCAATAACGAAGTGCTTCAAAACAGTTTGGCGGCGGCTGTACTGTGGAGATTGCCGCGTACGGCGTTCCCTCCACTGGCGCTGTTCCGGCCGGTGCAGTGCCTTCGCCGCTGCGGCAGACGGCTCCCGCTGCACGCCGGTGGAGGAGTACTTGTTGGCAACCAGTTCGGCCGCGAAGGCGACCAGGGAGAGGCAGAGTCCCAGCGTGAGCAGCGCGAACTCCCCCTGCACGTGCGACAGCCGCAGCTTCACCGGCTCGTCGCCGGCCGGCGAGGAGGCGCGCGCGCCCGCCTGCACGGCCAGCTGCACGCGGGGCGCCATCCACTGCCGCGACACCTGGCGGGCCAAAGTGTCACTCTTTCAGGAGCGAATATGGTGGCTCGGTCCCAGCCTGTCTAACGGTTTCCAAGCGGCACAAAATTCTTAAATTCAAAACTTCATATAAACATATCAAAAAAGTTTTGCATCACCCCGATTCCCAGAACTCCTGAAGATAAACGTTGATTGTGGATATTGCATCACAGAAACAGTCCCTTTGACTGCTCTGAGATGTCACCAACCCGCCCAAAGACGTAAACAGCCATGCATCAGAAGCGCCTATTAGACAGAGGGGGACCGACAGCTGATTCTCCCATACCCGCCCCCTGCCACGTCTTCACTGGTGTATCCCCCCTACCCTCCATCTCTACGCCCTACATATCCTTTACCAAGGTGGCTTCCATCAACTCCTCCTCCCGGATGGTGCCCTCTCTCCCTCCATTTATCCCTCCTGTCAACGCTGATCCTCAACCCCCTCCTTTCCTCCGTACTTTCCCTGGGCTCCCTCTTCCTCCCTTCCATCCTTTTCCAAGGTGGCTTCCATCAACTCCCCCTCCCGGATGGTGCCAACTCTCCCTCCATTTATCCCTCCTATCAACTCTGATCCTCACCCCCCTCCTTTCCTCTGTCCTTTCCCTGGGCTCCCTCTTCTTCCCCCCTTCCATCCTCTGTTTTCTCCCTGTCTACCCTCTCCCTTCTCCCCCCCCCCAAGTCCTTTTGTACTCCCCTCCTCTGCCTTCCCCACTCTGTGGCACGTCTGCTCAGCACCCCCCACCCCTCTTCTGGATCCTCCTCTTCCATTGGCTCCTTTCCCCCCTCCCACTTCACTTTTCCTCTCCTTCCACCCCTTTTTTTCCCGTCATCTGACCAGTTTCCCCTACCTGCTCTCGGTATGTCATATTTGTGTCAACTTTTTAGTGCAGTGTTTAAGTGAGTGTTCAGTGTTCTGCGTCTTTCCACAGTGTTGCGAACGGAAATCATGCTGTCGCTGGATGTTCATTTTATATCTCTTGCGAACAGAACCCAGACTGTCGCCGTGTTTCTTAATTGTCTGTCTATTATTTTTCTGCTTCCTGTGTATTTTATTAGCATTATCAACCCCGTATTTTATGTTTTAAGCTCCAGAATTTTCTGCCATTTTACCTGTAAGTCACCGATTTTATCGCCAACTGTTATTATTTTTTCTTATCTTCATCTTTTTAAAACAAATTCTGTAGGCTGAAGAGCGGCGTAATAAGCTGCTGCCAGCCCGCCCCCTTTACGGGGAATCGAAACTCAATAAAGGAAAAAAAAAAGGACAGCTGATCAGTTCCAGTCATTCCACTAGGAAGGATGTACATGGCACGTGTTGCCTGTAGTTCAAACATGCCTAGATTTATCACATTATACGGAGAATGCTGAAGATTAGATGGGTAGATCACATAACTAATGAGGAAGTATTGAATAGGATTGGGGAGAAGAGAAGTTTGTGGCACAACTTGACTAGAAGAAGGGATCGGTTGGTAGGACATGTTCTGAGGCATCAAGGGATCACCAATTTAGTACTGGAGGGCAGCGTGGAGGGTAAAAATCGTAGAGGGAGACCAAGAGATGAATACACTAAGCAGATTCAGAAGGATGTAGGTTGCAGTAGGTACTGGGAGATGAAAAAGCTTGCACAGGATAGAGTAGCATGGAGAGCTGCATCAAACCAGTCTCAGGACTGAAGACCACAACAACAACAACACGGAGTTCACTATCCGAAAATTACCTCGAGCAATTAAACAGAGAACCAACTCGTGAAGATAACATCTTGGACCTACTGATAACAAACAGAACCGAACATATCGACTCTGTAAGCGCAGAACAGGAAATCAGCGATCATAAGGCCGTTGCAACATCCCTGAATATAGGAATAAATAGGAAAACAAAAAAAACGGAGGAAGGTTTATCTGTTTAGCAAGAGTAATAGAAGACAGATTTCAGACTACCTAACAGATCAAAACGAAAATATCTGTTCCGACACTGACAGTGTTGAGTGTTTATCGAAAAAGTTCAAGGAAATCGTAAAATGCATTACAGAGCCAGAGGCTGGTTGAACATGAACGCAGCTGGAGTTTGCAGAATTCAGATTCTGCATTTTCTGAGCATGTACTGAGCGAGGGACACAACTACCAGCCAGTGTCCCATGTACTTCACTTAGAAAACAAAGGCCATAAACTCAACCTTCTCGAAGCCCTGGAAATTAACAAACATCTTGCTCACAGTTCAGATCTCAACCTAAATTACCAGACACAGCTCAACACTTCCGCTCTCCTAAACTTCATATAACCATCTTTGTTGTTCATTACTTCCCACACTCTCTCTTTCTACATATTCCCATTTCCCTGTATGCATTAAGTTGTTTTATTTTCTTGAAGTTATCTTTGTGTTCCACATAGACTGTAGTTTCAATAGTTAAGGCTTTCTTTTAACTGGTACTTGTATTACTGTCCATGTTTAACACCCCTTGTAGTTGTCTCATCAAATACAGTTCATATTTTGCTTTGCTCATTTATTTAATGAAAACTGTTACACAACCACTGCTTTGATTATAATGTTAATGTTAAAATGCAGTACCACCACACTCTTAGACTGTAGGTTAACTCAAACACCTCCATTTTCCTGCATTTATTTATTTCTGTTTATCTTATTGATATTGCTTAAGTTCCTTACATATTCCGTATTTTCATTGATAACTGTCTCTTCTTTTAATTTGTTGTGTATCACTCTCCATGTTTCATACCTCCTGATGAAGCCTCGTCTAGTAGTAATTTTATTTTATTTTATTAGTTTTGTTTATTAATAGAAACTGTTATGTAGCCATGCTATTCCTATTTTGCGCTAAAGGTTTTCCTGTCTACTCCACTGTTATCCATGTACAGTTCAGTTTTTACTTTTTCATTGCAAAGATGTTATTTACTGTATGTTTCCACATCAGTCTAGATGTGTTACTTCTCCTCCAAAGTTGTCTGCTAATATTTAATTTCTTTGGTGGTAATACTCAGTAAATGTCTGAAGATGGCCTTGTAAGCCGAAAACCGCTTTACAATAAAAGTAATACTGTGGAACAAAAGCAAACTGGTGCTTTTCATTTATTATAATGTAGTTCTACCAAGAACCGACGGAAGATTCTGTTAATATGAAAAACTCAAATATTTTGGCTTAAGTTATCTATCGCTTAGCACTGATAACCTGGATGTTGAGCTCTCCTAATTCACAAATCTGTCGTTCCCTGGTATAAAACAATAACGCTAGTAATCATTTGGAGAGTCTGAAATGGACGTTGAATTACAGAAGCTGGACAAAAATACGGAAACACAGTGAGAAACATTTACTTGCAAATGAATGCATATGTTATCCAAGCCTCTAGTTTGCTCTGTAGTATTTGAAGACGAAACGCTCCTGTGTGATGTCCTCGATATGTTCCAAATGTGACTCGTCATCAAAACAGTTTTCTGTGTAGCTGTAAATCTGTTATGACAAAGCTAAGTGAATTCGAACGAGGGCATATTGTTGATGTTGGTATGGTGACAGCTTCCGTGAACAAGTTAATCGAAGAGTTTTGTGTTTCAAGAATCACCGTTCCGATGATTTATACCGGGAACAGAGAGAGCAGAAAAACGTCGTCCATTCAGTCACAACGCGGACAAAAGCTTGTGTCGAGTGATCGTGAGAGAAGCTCACAGAAGAGGATTGTGTCGAGAAGAAAGAGAATGACAGCTGGAAATGTCTCTGCAGAACCGAATGTCGAACTCCGGAATCCTGTCGACACGTAAACAACACATAGAGAGATACATAAGCAGGGAAATGCAGGGCGACCCCGAATTCCAGTATCACTCGTCAGTGATGCTTATGGCCATAAAACTTGGAAAAAGTAAAAAAAGTCATTTGGTCGGATGAGTATTGTCCCACCGTGTTTCCACCTTCTGGCCGAGTAGGCGTCTCAAGACGGAAATATGGTGGGGTTTCAATGATAACTGGGCAGTCATATTGCGGCATTTCATTGGCCTCATGGTTTCCTTGTAAGTTCATATTACTGCCAAGGATTATGTTACCACATAGGCCCATCAGATCTATCCCATGGTACAATGTTTGTTCCCCAATGATGATGCAGTGGTCCAAGAGTAGAGGGCCTCTGTCCACACAGCTTGCGTCGTCCAGAACTGGTTTTGTGAGCAGGAGGATGATTGTTTGCACCCCTCTGCCACTACAGTCACTAGATCTCAACATTATTAAGTGTTTGTGCCCTTCTTTGCAAAGAAGTGTGCTTGATCGCTAACTACCTTCGTCATCGTTACTTGAACTTGTCATTATGCTGCAGGAGGTATTATATACGATTTGTCGGCCGGTGTGGCCGAGCGGTTCTAGGCGCTTCAGTCTGGAACCGCACGACCGCTATGGTCGCAAGTTCGAATCCTGCCTCGGGCATGGATGTGTGTGATGTCCTTAGGTTAGTTAGGTTTAAGTAGTTCTAAGTTCTAGGGGACTGATGACCTCAGATGTTAAGTCCCATAGTGCTCAGAGCCATTTGAACCAATATACGATTCCACTGCAAACCGTACAGGGGCTGTATTTGTCCGCTTCGAGACGGCTGGAAGTTGTATTGAATGCCAAGGGCTTTTATAAATCGTATAAGGCATCATAATGTGCTGTGGTTTTGGTATTTCCATATTTTTATCCATGCTCGTATGCATCTCCTCTGCGCGGAAGAAGAAACGCTGCAAGCGGCTATTAATCGACATAAAATGGTAGAATGGTCTTAAAAAACAGACTTCGGACATTATAGACAGCTAGGAGCCACTCGGTTTTTCCGATGACTGGATTCCATCTCTGACAAGGTCTTGTCAGTTTAATTCACTGCCTCTCTAATAGCACGAATTGTAAACTGAAGAGCCCAAGAAACTCATACACCTGCCTAATATCGTACGCCCCCGCGAGCACGCAGAAGTGCTGTACACGACATGGCATGGACCGAGTAACGTCTGAAGTTGTGCTACAGGGAACTGACGCCATGAATCCTGTAGGGATCTACATAAATCCGTAACAGTACGAGGGGTCGAAGGTCTCATCTGAACAGCCCGTTGCAAAGCATCCCAGATATGTTCAAAAATGTTCATGTCCGGGGAGTTTGATGGACAGCATAAGTGTTTAAATTCAGAAGAGTGTTCCTGGAGCCACTCTGTAGCAATTTTTGACGTGTGAGGTCTGTGCATTGTCCTGCTGGAATTTCCCAAGTCTGTCGGAACGCACAATGGATGCAGGTGATGAGACAAGATGCTTAAGTACGTGTCAGGTGTCAGAGTCGTATCTAGACGTATCAGTGGTCCCATATCACTCCAACTGCACACGCCCCACGCCATTACAGAGGCTCCACCAGCTTGAACAGTCCCCTGCTGACATGCAGCGTCTATGGCTTCATGCGGCTGTCTCCATACTCGTACACTTCCACCCGATCGATAAATTTGAATCGAGACTCGTCCGACCAGGTAACATGTTTCCAGTCATCAACAGTCCAATGTCGGTGCTGACGGGCTCAACGAGGCGTAAAGCTTTGTATCGTGCAGTGATCAAGGGTACACGACTGGGCCTTCAGCTCTGAAAGCTCATATGGATGATGTATCATTGAATAGTTCGTACGGTGACACCTGTTGTTGGCCCAACATTGAAATCTGCAGCATTTTGCAGAAGGGTTGCACTTCTGTCACGTTGAACGTGGTAGTTCGTCCCGTTCTTGCAGGATCTTTTTCCGGAAGAGCGATGTCGGAGATTCGATGTTTTACTGGATTCCTGATATTCATGGTGCACTCGTGAAATGATCGTACTGGAAAATCCCCACTTCATAACTACGTCGGACATGGTGAGTCACATCGCTCTAGCGTCGACTATAACACCACGTTCAAACTCACTTAAACCTCTATAACCTGCCATTGTAGAAGCAGTAACTGATCTAACAACTGAGAGAGGCACTCGTTGTCCTAATATACAGGCGTTGCCGACCGCAGCGCCGTATTCTGCTTGTTTACATATCTCTGTACTGGAATACGCATGCCTATACCAGTTTCTTTGGTGCTTCACTGTGTGTTTCATATACAGTTTTTGTGTAAGGAAACTTTGCTTGCTGTTGACTTGGCACTTTCTGTAGCCATACTCCACGATCGATGTGACGACGTGTCTGTGCTAGTTAGTGTACGGCTAAGCGGGGGCCTGTGATCTTCAGAACCCTTTCATTCCTGCAACCTACTAGTTCCGCAGTTCTCTTAGAGCCCTGTAATTTTAGCTCGTCGCGTTATCCTCTGTACTTAAAACGACTGTGACAGCATCTCCATTCCATTTCTCGTTCTTTGAAGTCTTTCTAGTATCTCCAGGGTGTAAGGTCTGCAGCTGTATGATTCAACTGTTAATCACAGTTGAACATATTTTTGACCCACAACTTAAATAGCTTTGTTGGATGCGACCAAATTTTTATTGGCAAACAGCCGGAAACGTTTCACAACCGTTGTCTTTGACAATATAATTTCTCTGAAAATCATCCGCAGTTGCGAAAGTTAAACTAAGCTTTGCAGCTTGAAGATGTCAGTATTAATTACGACTCAATTTAGGAGCAAAGTTAATAGTATGTTATTACAGATCATTTAAAATCAATGTTGTTTTCAGTAACTCGAGCAAAGCAGGCATAGCAGAAATATACTTGATGACGATAAAAACTGTCTCTAGCAACTGAGCTAGCCTTGCAAAATCGAGGACGTCCAGAAATCCCGACCGTATTTTTTTGATGGCACAAACAAAACTATCTTCTGAACGACATCTTACACAGATTTTGAAAATTCTGCAAATCCCACTAGACCAAAATTCTTCGTCAGAATTAAACATTAGAAGATTTGAGTTTAAATTATGGTTTCCCCTAGGTAAAAGAATACTCCATTTTAGAGACACCGTTTTTGTTTTTAATTCAAGTTTAAGCGTTGTAAAAGCTGAGATGGCAGAGTGTTCCTTAGTTTGGACTCATAATTGCACACGGACAACTAAGGAAATTTTGGAAATGAAATACTAAGGTACCAACATCCAAGTCAAATAAATGGCTTTTGCCATTTATTGAAAAGCTATAGAAGAAGTGTATATGCAGTACAGGAGGGGTTTCATACCTTTCAAGACCTTCGGAGGCGTAGTGCTAGCAGTGCTGAGGAAAGGAGATAGACGAAATTCGGAATCCTACGGGACACCGATCGAATGCCGGCAGTCACGAATTCGATACATCTGTCCACAATTAAATTCTGTTTCTCGCACTTCAAAGTGCTTCACCGAACTATATAAAGTGCACAGGTCCGCTTCTAAAGCCCTCGTGAGGGCGGATACTTGGCCAAATACCTTACAATTGCTAATAACATTGTCACCTGTCAGCACGTGTGTAGGCTGACTTCCAATACTCCTGATTCAACGTAGAGGTGAAACACGGGACATCTCCACCCACAACATTTCGCCCGTTCACCTTTGGTAAGCTTTGTCAAGCGTAAAAGAATGTTGTGCTATGAAATCGTATGAGAAGGAGTTAGCGCCCATGCACTCACATTAGGCCTGGCACTATCGTATCATGGGAAACCTCTACATGATCAACAACTGCTCGTCGTATAAGGTGTCCACTGCTTAAGGCGGCGCTAATCCGGTGGTCAGGCAGTGCAGATTGAGGGATGGAGCGGTTGCACTTTCTGTGCTCGCCTTCCCCTATCAGCTAGCGCTTCTGTGGTCTTCTTTCGGCTTTTCCCACGCTAACTTTGAGGCTGTTGCAAGTCACGACAACCTATCCCATTTTCCCTATTAGCGTTTTCCTCCTAGCATTTATAAAATCAGATTAGCTACTATCTAAACAGTTTTTATCATAAAGGTGACAAGTTATTCCAGTAGCTCTGTTCTGGCATTCAGATGGGTACCAATAATGTATCTGGCAAGAATTTCTTCTAGATGAATCATTATAGCCATAATTCAGTGCAACAGAAACGTAAAAAGATACCATTATTATTGTGTTTTTCATCGTAGGTTTACTTGGCTGTTTATCAACCAGGAGTTAGCTCATGGCATTACTGAACGTAGTGACAGTGCATAGGGTACTGTAGTAACTTTCCTTCAATCGGATGGAAGCGCAGAATGGATTCATCTTAAAATTTACACAATGTTGAGTTATTGTGTAAGTACACATCCAAAGAGTGGGACTTCCTATTTCCCATATGTCGTGTACATGTAACAATACACAATAGTATTGGTCTTTCATTCTATGAAGAAGTATATGATAGTAAGATGCTGTAATCTTTTGACTTAGTAGATCCTAAACCGGGGAAAAAATTGAGGTTCTTTAAAGAAATCAGCGAACTTTGGCAAAAAGTGAAAACAACAAGTATGATAGCGCTGGAGCGGCAGGAACAACTATAAATCCTGTTGAAACACTTAAATCGATTAGAAGTAGGTTTATTTTATGTAACTGTGTATCTGCAATTATGAAGTGCGTATTCTTTGTTAGTTAGAGTCATTCACTTGTGACAGGAAACTTATAGTTTTGTAATATATATATGAATAAAGCAAAATGATTTGCTAAAATAATGAATTTTTATAAAATGTGTATGTTTATCAGAAAGACACTGTTAAATGGAAGCTGGTTCATGCATAGGGCACTTGTATTGTAAAATGTAAAACTTGTAGTGAAGCCCCTCTTCAAAGGTAGTGGCATGGAGCAATGTAAAAGGTGGTCGTGGGGGTCGAACTGGGTGGCTCCTTGGCGGGAAAGGTACGCAGTAAGTGACTAGCCGTAGCCCGGTACACTTCGACGGTGCCAAGAGAGGCAACTGAATGCTGCTTTGCGAGGGATTTTTGCCTTGCAAGTGGAACTGGCTATTATTTGGTATTCTCGGCAAAAAGGAATGGCTCTAACATGGTGGAAACCGACGACAATCAGAAATTTTATAGAACATTCGTACATCAAGAGCAGTGAGTACCGTAAGCTGTCACGTCGCTTGCCACCAAAACTTCGCCACTGCTTCGCTAACTTCATACATCCATATATTTATATGGCGATGGACCAGTTAATTTGGGTGAGTGGTTTTAATAATAATCCAAATGCTATAAATCTGTGTTTCGGACCGTATTTCTATCATTATCAGGAATCTATGGACGGTCCTCTCCCAAGTGGTACTAAAACTCAGTATCCAGTTTTAAATGAACTATTATTACTTTCAAGTGTTCTAAAGTGGTTACCTTTTGTTTGTCAAATGTGAAAGGAGTGACAAAAGTTAAAGGTAAAACAACAAAAGTGAAGTCATATAGGATTTTGCTTATGTACTCTCAGTGTATTGCAAACTATAGTTTTGCAAGAAGACAGTGCCAGATTGTGTAAAAGTTATTGTCTAAAAATCTGCTTCCCCGTGGTAAAAAGGAGGCAAGTTTGTTTTAAAATTAGTGGTGTCTTGATTCCTATCATGAATGACCCCTTTTTTTTAGTTACTTTAGCTCAGTGTTGAATATTTTGCATTGAAAAGTAGAATATAAACTATTCCAAGTGAAGTTAAGGAGTAGCTTTGTTTGAATTAGTTTTTTCTACTGAAACAATCGTACAGCTTGACTAGTGACATTACACTCGTTAATGGGTACCCATTATACTCATCTATATATATATGTACACAAACAGTGTAATTGTGATTTTCTCTTTATTTGTGTTTTTTTACATGTCAGTTGAGATAGAAGCCCCTAAGTCCACATTTAGCTCTGCACTTCCTGCAGTAACATTTTAGTACTGTTTTAAGTAGTGATCTTGAGGGTAGCCGTGATTAGTATTAGCGTAGTGCAAATTTGCTGTCCATAATTACTGGAGTGTGCGTTATTGATAACAGCAGCTATACACAGCTCAGAATACCCTACGTCAGTTTGTATCCTGTGCGGTATTCAAAGCGAAATATTAATGAAAGTAAGTTTGATAACCATTATTCAATTTTCTTCAAAATATCTTTCCAAATTTATGTGCCCAATTGGGCTGGCTTCCGTTCATTTTTTTTAATTCACATATGAATTTTACCACTTTCATTAAATCCCAAGGTTAAAGTCTGTTTAGTTTTTCTATTGATTTTCCATATTCAAAATTATAGTCCGATACCTTTATCTATTAGACTCACGCACGGTCAAAATTCAAAATCCTCTCAGACAGTAACATTAACTTGTTCCACGGCAGGCTGGTGTTATAGTGTCCGTATGTTACCTCAGTTTGCACTTAGCCAGTAGGTTTTGTTGACGAACCCCGAAGTACCAAAGGTCAAAACAATAAAATTCCGGAATCGGTATCAAGGAACGTATCAGGATACAGAGTTACTACGAGTGTCATCAGAAAGTTACAACTGTCCACGAAAATCTTTGCCGTACCTGCAGGTAGGGTTAAGCCGTTTTAAGTGTAACTTAAGCGCTCGTCTCCTTCTCTATATCTGCGCGAATCTTCCTAAAATTGTGTAGCAAATCTTCTCTTAAAAGATTAACAAACAAACTAATTCCAAACTTAAACTCAAGTGCTGTCCATAATTATGACTACACTGAATTGCACAAAGACTCAATATAATATGCTCAACACTGTCTACAAACTGAACCTCACTGTTTCTATAAAAATGTAGTGCTGCCCTGAATATAACCGGACTTTGGAAATGAAGGTGCAAGTGAACTTCAAAAGTTATTCCTGGTCCTAAATTGTATTTTCGCATACCTTGTGCCTTGACAAACATTGTAGATTTTACGAAAGAGCGCACAGGGTACATAGCTGCAAAGCATCATTAAAAAGTCCGACCGAAAATTCCATACCACAGACTGCAACGTGCGTTCGTAGATAATACACTGAATGAGGAGTGGAAATTTTAACTGGTAATAAACTACGTCTGACATAATTCAAAGAAAACTCTATACCAACAGTAATGCTTTAAAATTCAGCTGAATGTTGACGTTAGTACATGTGTAATATGACTTCAGGAAATAAATTTACACAGGGGGAACCTCATCTTCCTAACAGAGAAATACACGTGACAATCCCACTGTCTGAGCGTCGTTACTGCACTTTCACTAACACAAAACAATGCTCAGCGCTAGGGTGCTTACCTCAACCTCTCAACATTCCAGAAAAGCTAACAAACAGTCCTCCTTCGCTTCTTTCTCAATCATAGCATCAAACTCATTCATACTCAATTTCGTCAATTTCATGCCACACTTTTAAAGAAAATTTCCTTACCAGTTCTTCAAAATATGTCTGCTACTCAACACTGCTCAGCTTAGAAGGTGTGTGACTTTGTTGGCGCTATTCGCCAAAGGCGGTGTAGCACCGCAGGGATACTGTAGGAATAGCCGAAGATTATTAAGCTGCATGCTTTTGCTCTGTGTGAGCTATCTACGCCTAAGGTTCCGTAAGAGAGAGAATTTACAGAGTGACGAAAATAATAAGCACACCTGACTAAAGGAGCTGCAGACCCACTTCCTCAGGCGCCAGAGTCATCGTCATTGTAGGACATTAAGTCGAAAAAGGAAGAAAAGAGATCAAAAGTCATTCATAAAGGAATACAAGATGTTCCGCACACCCTTAGAGCACGTCGCGGAATGACTGACTGATATGGGTTTGTGAAATGTTTTGTCGGTAATACATGTCACTGTTTTGATATACTCAGGTATACTACGTGCTTAGTTTGCTGTTATGGATTTATTTTTGTTGGTAGTATTTATAATGATAGCACATAGGGTATTGTCAAACTGTATAACGGTGATAGTGATTGTATGCGTAAATCTTATTGAAATAGGAAAGGAAATAAACACAGATGAGATTCAGAGTATGGTTGACAATTTATACTGTTTGGAATTGGCAATGCCTTTTGTTGTAAGAAAGCTGTACGATCATTGTGTTTAAATATTTGATAATGTCAGTTGTTTAGAGGCCAGCTATGATAAGCTGAATGTCGTGGGGAAGTGCTGTGGACACACAGTTATTTCCAGGAAGTAGTTAGACTTTGGAGGCACTCAATTCTTTTTCTGAACATGGTGATAGTAAAATTTTATGAGTAACGGAATCCCAGGGGCATGACAGAGATAACGGGATGCTAATCAATGGTGAGTACGACACACGGTCTCCCGGCTACTGTCTCTGGAACGACTGACATAAATCTGCCTCAATCTGTGTTTTATTTTCCAGTAAAGCCACAGATGTGTGTTTCAAGCGAAGTAACTAGCCTTCCCAAATAAAACATTGAAACCAGACCTTCTACATTCTATCCACAAATTCATAGCATTGTAAAAGGAACGAATCACTGCAGACCAAATGTTTCAGAATATACAACTGTATTAACGAGACACAATACCAGACCGTACTGACCATAACTGTAGCAGTTTCCAGTGCTGTGCTGATTCTGGTTATGTTTTACGTAGCATAATTTTATTGTAACCGAAAATGTGTACAATTTCCAAAGCCACCTGTACATCAAATCCCAGTCGAATAGTTTACTTATAGATGTACAGATAAGAAAGATTTAGAGTATTGTATTACCTGCATTAAGCCTTAAGTGCGGTGTCTGTGCGTGGAATGGGAAATATTGTGATTCCGTTAGTCTGTTAGTGTGTATTTACAGGAAATGCATCCTCGTAAGAACATGAATTGAAGAAAATAAGGTTTTAGAACTAAGAGCGCAACCTAGGAACCATGTGGTTAGAGATAGACACAGTGTGAGAGGAACCAGGAACGTTGCATATAATTGCATTTTCTGCATGTGTGTCAAGAATTCTTCAGGGACACCTCGAAAACTCGAAGTTGTATTTATTAAATATTGAGGCAGTGTAGCAGTGTAGCCAGAAAAACTCCAAAGACCTTTCCTGGCGACAAGAGGCAGGGAAAAAGGACCAAGTAGCCAGGGAGAGTTCCAGTGAGAAAGGAACATTGGTGATTCAGTAACAGACATGGTAGCTATATCACCACACTGCCCGAGCAGCGACCATCGCAGAATGACCACATGGTGACAAAGAGATATAATCTTAATGTTAATTGCACAAAGAATCACAGAAAAGCCTAAGTCGGACACAAGAACGTTTTTCAGTGCTCTGACCCCTTAGAATATGCCTGCTACCACTCCTGAAAGGCAGAGCTGCTGACTGGACAAGAAAAGTAGGGTTAATGACTCCTTATTCACGTCACAGTAGCAAAGGACACAAGTCTGTCTTCCATAACAGCACTTAAGTTCAGGTGGAGTTCTAATCTGTTTGCAGCTGTACAGCCAGAATGTGAACCCTGTGTCAGTAGCTGTGTGTTGTAGACTTCGATCTTCAGTGGAGCAATCTCCTGTCTGGAGGGACTTAGGCTCAGTGAGATGTAGCACCGAGTATTGAGTAAAGATTGATAGAAACCTGTGGCTGTCACCATCTGACAGATCCTTTGGAGGCTTAAGTAACAGGGGCTGAAAGCAAAACCATCATCCGTCATCATGGAGGGTGCGCTACTGCTGCCACTCCTCTGTTCTTGGAGCAGACTTCGGCACTGCCTGTCTCTGTTGTATGAGGAGGCCAAGGATCATTCGTGCACGACTTCATATTCTTGAAGCACAGCTGATAGATGCCTTCCCTTTGTGCAGTTTCTGATGGGACCATGGGAGCCTCCCCATCATCTCCTGGAAGCTGCGTGCAGCCGCAATCGGTACTGGCGAGGTTGTATACTAATGCAGGTGAGATTTATTACCTCTTGTCATTGCTGGAGCTGAGATGACGCGCCTCCTGACCGTTCTCATGTGCCGACCGGCTCGTTCTATGGTGGAACTTTAATACCAACACTGCTAGTGTTGCTGGCTGCCAGAAAATCGATATGTCAACTGTCGTATTTTGTGAGTAATATATATTTGAAGTTTTCATAAGGTTTAATAATACCTTCGTTTATCAAACAGGCACCAACAGTTCGTGCCACCATGGTCCACGTCCTTGGGTGGTCAACTAACGACCTCGACTAGTTCTCGATACACTACCTTCTGTAATATGCTATGCAAAGGGCGCTGCAGTACAATATAAAGAAAATGACAATTTAATGTCCAACCATACAGCATGTGATGAACATGTGAAGACAACTAAGCATAATTTGACACAACTCAAAATAGCATGGAAATAATACACACTTCAGATAAATGTCCTTTGTCAAGGGTATTGGAGGAATTAGAAATATTTGTAGAAACCCGCTAAGAGCACTGGATGAACATATGAAGAAAAATAATCATAATTTGGCACAAATTGACCTAGTACGGATATTATAAGCACTGGAGATAAATAACACTTTTTAAATGTTTTGCAGGAGTTACAAATGTTTGTAGAAAGGAAGGGAAACTTGCTAAATGTATTAAATGAACGAAATGAATTTGAACCTAGAACACTATAGAGGAGGTAAATGTAACATTGCTAATAAACCATTGTAAAATTTACTACTCCACATTTAATTCAAAGCAAGTCATAATTTGTAAGTTATACGCTAATATGTTACCATTATTAGATTTCCGATTAATGTTATGTAACAGAATGCTAAGTCTCAAAATGTCCTGTTTTATACCCAACTGCAATTGTAAATTATCGAGAGTTTAGTAATCTAAGATTAATTTACAGATTCTTACTGTCGTTAGCTGAAATATTATAGATACACTCTTGTCTATCTGCCGATTTATCCTTACAGAAGCATTGTAAAAAGTGTATTTTTTAGTTGTGTATCATAGCAGGTATACTATTAAAGATTCTTTTGAAGACATGTTGTATGAAACTGTATTTTAAAAGAAAGTACAACACAATAAAATTTGTGTAATGTTAGAGTGATGTGTCTATATTTACCATCACAATAGCGGCAATTCAAATTTACACCTGTTTTTTCTGTGACAATACAAATGATACAAATGAAAGAGCAGTAATTTGATAACAGTATACAACTAAATTAAACTGGCTTTTCATGAGCTAAATTCAATCATATATATATATATATATATATATATATATATATATATATATGTGTGTGTGTGTGTGTGAGAGTGTAAGATATGCACTCATCAATAAATATACTATATTATCTTAGGATGCATTTGCCAAGAGGCGTTACAAACACTGTAACACAGCCAAATTAATCTCTGACATCATAAATGTAATCGGCCAATTATTTTGGCCATAAATTACCATAACGTAAATTCAGTATGTTCTTTTACGTCAAATTACGATTCACTATCAAGCGACGATCTTGTTAAATTGAACAAAACCGGTGAGTAAAAAGTGTTGATTGCGACGTGTGTCCTACAAACTTAGTTTTAACAGTCAGTGTGTCCCCTACTAGGAATTCCTAGTTTAGAAAAATAAGTAAAAAGGAACAGTCATTCTTGGCTGGTGTTGCAATGTGTACAGAACATTTCTTGGTGTTCTTGACGATATTGTTGTTCTGTCGTTGCAACTGCAAAAATGCGTGATTTCCTCGCCAGACGCGTTTCGCGTTGTTGAGGTAATGCATCATCAGTGGTCTGTAATAAAGTTATTTACATTTTGATTTGCTTTTAGATCGAAAAATAGTTCGTTAAGAATAGATTTATTTGTACTGATTCCCCACTTACATATGGAAATGCCATCTGCTAGCACATTGTTGTTTTTCTATGTTAAAAATTTTGGTCTAATTTTTAAATGTTCTGTAGCACTATGCATTTCTGTGTGACCATCGATCTGCTGTGTACTTATGTCCGCTCATCATAGTTTCTATCTCCCCCCTAAGGAAAAAAAATCCTCCATCGTCATTCCGTCTCTACTCTTACACAGTACATAAATACACAGAAACATAATTAAATAGAATTACACACATACGATAATGCAACGAAAAAATATGTTACAGGTCAAAGACAAAGTAGTGGAAAGGTTATGTTGACAACACTACAAAACACAAACAACAACACATACTCGAAGTAAAAAAACAAATACAATACAGTGGTGAGCATAAAAGTGTGTTGTGATAAACATAAGAAATGCATTGCACTGCAGGACATATAAAAATTAGATTACAACTATCAGTGTCTAACACAGAATATCAACGATGTGCCTGCAGACGGCATTTCCCGATGCAAGCGAGGAATCATCCGAAAATCACGGTAAGTGCGAATCAACTTATTCTTAATTAACCGTTTTTCGATCTAAAAGCGAATCAAAATGTAAATAACTTAATTACAGACCTCTGATGATGCTCTACCTCAGTCGGTCGATGTGACCGAGCGGTTCTAGGCGCTTCAGTCTGGAACCGCGCGACCGCTACGGTCGCAGGTTCGAATCCTGCCTTGGGCATGGATGTGTGTGATGTCCTTAGGTTAGTTAGGAGTAAGTAGTTCTAAGTTCTAGGGGACTGATGACCTCAGATGTTGAGTCCCATAGTGCTCAGAGCCATTTTTGATGCTCTACCTCAATAAAGTGAAACGCTTCTGGTGAAAAGATGACGCATTTTTGTAGTTGCAACGACAGAACAAAAATACTCTTAAGGATTATAAAGCAACTACGGACACTGTGGCCACTCAAATGAAGAATTTAATGTCGCATTTAGTAGAGATCTCTGACTGTAAAGAGTGTCGAATTATTTATTGAAACAGATTTTGTTTTAGGTTTGGTATACACAGAAACACTAATTTTGCTGGAATGAGATTTTCGCTCTGCAGCGGAGTGTGCGCTGATATCAAACTTCCTGGCAGATTAAAACTGTGTGCCCGACCGAGACTCGAACTCGGGAGGTTTGCCTTTCACGGGCAAGTGCTCTACCAACTGAGCTACCGAAGCACGACTGACGCCCGGTACTCACAGCTTTACTTCTGCCAGTACCTCGTCTCCTACCTTCCAAACTTTACAGAAGCTCTCCTGCGAACCTTGCAGAACTAGCACTCCTGAAAGAAAGGATATTCCGGATACATGGCTTAGCCACAGCCTGGGGGATGTTTCCAGAATTAGATTTTCACTCTGCAGCGGAGTGTGCGCTGATATGAAACGTCCTGGCAGATTAAAACTGTGTGCCCGACCGAGACTCGAACTCGGGACCTTCGCCTTCCGCGGATAAGTGCTCTACCAACTCAGCTACTGAAGCACGACTCACGCCCGGTACTCACAGCTTTACTTCTGCCAGTACCTCGTCTCCTACCTTCCAAACTTTACTAGTTCTGCAAGGCTCGCAGGAGAGCTTCTGTAAAGTTTGGAAGGTAGGATACGAGGTACTGGCAGAAGTAAAGCTGTGAGTACCGGGCGTGAGTTGTGCTTCGGTAGCTCAGTTGGTAAAGCACTTGCCCGTGAAAGGCAAAGGTCACGAGTTCGAGTCTCGGTCGGGCACACAGTTTTAATCTGCCAGGAAGTTTCACTAATGTTGCTGATTACTGTTGGAGAGCGCCATATAACTATGATTTAAATACGTATTTCAATCCGTATCTGAATTTATTGTGGGTCGTATGTGGCCGACTTCCTGTTAAATCGCCGCCAACGCAGTCCTCGTGTTGGCAGATCCGTACCTGTCCCTCCCAGGCTAGCAGCAGGCCGGACTCGATCAGCCGGTCGATGAGGGCGTCCAGCTGCTCGAGGTGCGGCCAGCGCTTGGGCACCGCGATCACCACCCACTCCCAGTAGATGTCCTCGCGCATCGGGCGCAACCACTTGCTCGCCGCCTCCTCGTCGATGTATTCGCCGATTGCGAAGTAGCCTGAGAAACAGACCCGACAGTTGCATGGGGTCTTAATTATATATAATGCAAAAAATCGCTCTGAGCACTATGGGACTTAACATCTATGGTCATCAGTCCCCTAGAACTTAGAACTACTTAAACCTAACTAACCTAAGGACACCACACAACACCCAGCCATCACGAGGCAGAGAAAATCCCTGACCCCGCCGGGAATCGAACCCGGGAACCCGGGCGTGGGAAGCGAGAACGCTACCGCACGACCACGAGATGCGGGCGATATATATATAATGCAAATATTTTTAATTTTAGTAGCTGTCTGTCCGGTTACGAAGTCTCGTAACCGGTTGGCCCTGACTAGTATTAGTACGCAATCTGACTGCATAGAATAACAACAAGGAATGAAAGGAAATTTCCGTTAACACAATTAATTAATTAATTAAGTCCCCAGCAACTATAAAAGCTACGAAAAAAACAAAGCACAAGTGTAACTGTTCTGTGTGTGGAAGCGTGATTCAACGTACACATCTGGCACGGTTCTTCCTCAATACGACAAGATGCTTTAAACGCCATTTACAATTAAGTAATTTAAAAAAAACAGAAATACTATGATTGCACATAGAAATCAGAATTACACTCTAATACATGAACACAAGCCAGATGCTTTGTTGACTGAACCTCTGACCAAGAGACATTGTTAGTTAAGAAACTTAAAAAAAATTTAAAAAAAATGTTTTTTACCTTCATATATATTGACGAAAAATACCCTCTGATCATTCCAACATCTCCATTCGAACAACATCTGATGTCTAGCCCATCAAAACAACTGCACACGACATGGCCTCAAATAATACAGCTATCAACATCCTCTCAGCAAAGCACTAACCACCACACCTTCTGAACAAGCACTGCCAGTGGAGGTGGCGGAATAAAACTCTTTGGCGCGATCTCTGGCGCTCTGACTCAGTGTAGCCACCTTTCACAGTACGCTGTCGCATTATTAGGGAATGCTGTGTGGTGCAAAAATTACCTCACCTCTGCAAATTGCCATCAAATCTTATAGTGCCAAGCTGTCAGTGTATTAATTAAGCCCACGATAACAATACAGTGACTCGGCGGTCACCGAGAATTTTGCGTGCCACAAGATTAACCCAGATTTGAGTGGCTGTAACAGGAGGAATGTTTTTGTTTTGATCAGAGATGGATGTACGTTTGCCTGTGCAGAGTGAGCCCAAACAGGAAGGGACTAATGCAAACACCTAGCTTTCGGCGGGGAAATACAGCAATGGAGTTACTTTTAACAAAACCGTAAGACAAGCATTGAAAGTCTGATTGATACTGTGATCCTCGAATCAGATTACACTCCATTCAGGTCGAAATTTATTTCACTCTGGTAAAAATCAAGATCATTAGCACGAGATCCCTCAAACAGCTGTAGAAACAAGAATGTTAAATGATTTCCCTTGCACTTGACTACACAATTCCTCTTAACTTTTTGAATGTTTCCTTACCGCCCACAACTGTCATCTCTTATTTCTTTTCTGATCTGTCGTAGGCTACAATTTCAGCCATCATTTACTTTCAAACAACACGTAAAAAAAAGAAGAAAAATATATCTGTAAATGACCTATGGCTAAAACTGTATGTGAATAAAGAAAATTAATTTAGTCTGAAGTAGGACGCAAGAATAAGATATAGCTTCATGTCCACTAGGAATCCATGAGAGACGGACAACTAGCACGGAACGCAAAAGTATAGAGTGCGAAGTCTGCTATTCCCTTTCAGTGAATTATGCCGGTATTAATCTTAAGCGATGTAGGGAAACTACGGAGAAACTAAATCTGGATGGCCTAACGAAGATATGAAACGCCATCCTACCCAATATATCCGGTTTCTCGCCTTGCGCCTCATCACTCGGCGGTATTAATTTGTAGAGGAAGTAAGCAAGACTATATCATGCAAGACGAAAGGAACGAAACTGTTACACGCATACCGTCATGTGTAATACCAGCTTCCACGTGTATATCTCTTGTAAACTATATCAAACCTTTAGCAGCACGGGGAAGTTCACACGTATCGGTCGTTATCACTTTCTTGCGCTGTACATCTTCCATCAGCAAGATCTCCTTCTCCCGCCCCTTTCCCTAACCACTATACCTCCCTCCTTCCTTCTCTCTCTCTCTCTCTCTCTCTCTCTCTCTCTATATATATATATATATATATATATATATATATATATATATATATATATACATAAACACACGTGCTGTGCACATTAAACACATAGTATAAGTTAAAAAGCCTCAATTCAGTCGGAAACCGCGAGAACCGTTCATAATTTTAAAATTACTACGTCGATATATAAGTATGAAAATTTAAATGATTACATTGCTCAGGTCATCGAGATGAATGATCTTAAGAATAGAAAAAACGAATACGACAAAATATGAATAGAATTTATTCAACTGCACACGAACGTAATTTCAAAATCATTAGGATGATATAACCACCAATTGTGGATCAATGGAACAACACTGTCATGCTACATTTCCGTTGTGTTATAGTGAGTCTCATATCTGAAGTAATTGATTAATATATGAGATCTGCATTTCGTGGAGGAATGTGAGGATAGTTTGGTGTGTTGACGGTTCTTGGATCTATTGACGCTCTTATTCTAATCCTGCTGTGGTAAAGAGAAACGAGCGTCATTTACGATACACCTTCATTTTTTGCAACAGTAACACAATAACCTGTCTAACGGTTTAGATCAGTTTGAGGCAGTACTTGGCTAAATTTCTCAGCGGGTACATTACAGTGATGTATCGTGAAATATACAAAATACAGAAAAGTGATCACGGAAGGAGCTAATGATTTACCGTGCAATGTAAGAAAAAATTATAGCAAAGATTTTATTTTGTGAACTTCACTGCGGTACTAAAAGAAGTCATTAGTGACACAAAGAAAATTAAATATCCAGATATGAACAGCCTCGACTTCACTATCCCTTTTTGTTTCCATAATCGGCTTGAGAAATTCACAGGGCTACTGTGTTGATTATGTTATATTATTGTAGTTCTTTGTCTGTTAACTCTCTTTTATATTCTGCTGCAGTGTAGCTCACTATTTTACTGGTTTCGTAAAGTTATTAGCCTTCATATTTTGATTTAGACACTTAATTATCCTTGAGACTTGAAGACAAATTATTCGACACTTGTTTCTTTGGAAGTTAAGTAGAAGAAGGATGAAAAGAAGATATTGACAGTTTAGCTGCTGAAGCAATACGAAACAAGATTTTATGGGTGAATTTTTAACCCCACGTTAATTCTTATGTGAGACGTAAAAAAGAACATCTTCTTTCTCAAATCCTGGTATCTACGAGAAAAGACATGAAGCTACCTATCACGTCTATCTTTGTAATTGGTAAACCAATTGAAGTACTTGGTTTAGAAATATCATGAGTACTAGAAAATGTTTTCCGTCTTTACTTTCGACGGAACAGTGTAACTCAGAATAAAATTTCGTTCTTTGTTAGATAAGTGTTGTTTTCATTCAGGCGTGCCGTAGAATGTAGTTTTGAGGCTCTTACTGGTTCCACACAGTCACGTTGTTCTCTACACATTTCAAGAGTTAGCATAATTTTCACAGACAGCGAATAGGGTGACGTTACTCCATCATATTCAGCACGGGTGTTCACGGTATGTGGAGTACTCACATGCGTAGGTGAACATGGACTGCGACAGGGATTCAAGAGAATTGCCAATAAATAATGGGACCAGCATATTCTTATGTTCAGCATGAGGTACTGCTGACGAAGCAAGCTGCTTTCAGTGAATTATTCTAGTCGTTTAATGACAACAATGGCTTGGAACCAGAATAGCAATTTTTGACTGAACAATGCCTTATGGCTATACTGATAAGGTTAAAGGATACCAAACAGAGTTCTGCGAAAGGCAACCGTATACACTGATCAACCAGAACATTATGACCACCTAACGAATAGCCGGTACTATCACCTTTGACATGGATAACAGCGGTGATGCATCGTGGCATGGAAGCAATGAGGCCTTGGTGGGTCGCTGGAGGGAGTTGGCACCACATCCGCGGACACAGGTCACCTAGTTCCTGTAAAATCAGGAGAGGGGGAAGAAGAACTCTGATGCCACGTTCGATCACATCACAGATGTGTTTGATCGGGTTCAGATCTGGCGAAATCGTCAATTGGAACTCACCACTGTATTCCTCGAACCGCTCCGTTACTCTCCTGGCCTTATGACATGGCGCATTATGTAGTTGAAATATGCCACTGTCACGTAGTCTGCAAACAGTGCACGACAGTCCTTGGCATCATCCTGCCTTGCACATGCTCTACAGGACCCACGGACACCCACGTGAATGTTCCCAAAGCATAAAGCAGCCGCCTCCATCCTGTCTCCGTCTGGCACTGCAGGTGTCAAGGAGTTGTTCCCTCGGAAGATAACGGATTCACGCACTCCCAGGGATGATGAAAAGGTTATCGGGATTCATCGGACTATGCAGCACACTGCAACTGCGCCAAGATCCAGTGCTGATTGCTACGTGCCCATTTCAGTCGTAGTTGCCGATGTCGTAGTGTTAAGATTGGCACATGCATGGATCGTCGGCCACATAGAACCATCGTTAGGGGTGTTCGGTGCAGTGTGTGTTGCTGGCCACCTCTCCCGTTTTACCAGTCTGCCAAGCCTACAACATTCGACATCTGTAATGAGTGCTGTCTCCCCAACCCCACGATGTCCGCACGTGGGCTCATCTTGCTTTCACCATGTGCTGAAGGCACTCATCACAGCAGTCCTCAAGCACCTGTTAAGTCGTGTAGTTTCCGAAATGCTCTTGCCGAGCCTTCGATCCATCATAATCCGTTCGTGCTCAAGCTCAGATGGACTGCGAGCCTTCCCCATTCTAGACACGGACTGCACGCTCACTGGTACTTCATGCACTTTTGCATGTGTCTGACTAGCAGTAATTCCTCGCCACGTCACGGTGCTATCGTCTGGACGGGTGTTTGTCGGTAGTAGGTCGTTGGGCATAATGTTCTGGCTGATGATGTCCAGGGCAACAGATCTGTGAGGTGAGATTCTCAGGAGTAATGATGAGCAACCTAAAATTTTTACTCGATGTTTGAGGGTACTTTTCAAGCCTTCAACGACCCGGCCTCATGCTTTCCACACTGCGGAAGTTTATAAGTTGTGTTGTGATCGTGGAACACAGAACTGTACAAAGGGGATGGTGGAAGAGGTACAAAGAGCATGGCCGGCCGGAGTGGCCGAGCGGTTCTAGGCGCTACAGTCTCGAGCCGTGCGACCTCTACGGTCGCAGTTTCGAATCCTGCCTCGGGCGTGGATCTGCGTGATGTCCTTAGGCTAGTTAGATTTAAATAGTTCTCAGTTCTATGGGACTGATGACCCAAGACGTTAAGTCCCATAGTGCTCAGAGGCATTTTTTATAAAGAGCATGAACAACATAAGGTTAAAAAAAAGTGCGAAAGCTGTAAAGTGGAGCACCAGAATAGCGACAAAGAAATTTATTTAACAACATATGTGTGCTAACCTAAGGGCGTAGTATTTACGAAAGGAAATTCGGCGAATGCTTGAGTTCTATCGGAAGGTGTCACATTTCAACCGAAATGGGCCTACGTATGTCAAATTTCATAGCTCCTAAAAATCGAGAAAGTCACTAAATTGCTGTAGATATTGAGAAATTGTAACACTCCTAACAATTCTCGGTAAAGCAACCTATCTGCATGCTTAGAGATCTTTTAGTGTGACGTGTTTGGTTAACATTCCTCTCTCTTGCACTTTACAAGCAATGTCGACGGCATACAAATGATAGCCAGTGCGGTTTCCCTAGCAACTACGGAGAATCTCTATTTTTCTAGCCGCTGTATTCATTACTTCAAAAAAAATGCATATGAAAGGTTTCGATAGCAAGCTGCCGTATTTACGTATCCACTATTAATTATAACTGCTTGGACTTAATATTCTGGTTTGTAAGGATTGTGAGCATTGTATCTACTCAGGAAATTTTTCGCAGCCTGCTCCAAGGCAAACCTTATATATACGTATGACATACGGCGTTCTTTTCTTTTTTCTTTTTTTTAAAAAAAAAGAATGCTACCCACGCGAAAACTGTTTCCTACCAGAAAACAAAAAAAAAAAAAAAAAATTCATAAGATATAAGAAAGCCAACTACCAGAAGAGATACAGTAATTAGTAAAAACGTAGAGCAGCTGCTATCGACAAGCGCCGTTTCAAATTGTTTTTGTTAGCAAGTAATATTAGCACGAGCTGAATATATTCGATTTCCCACAATTTTTCACTTTACAGTTACAGGGGTTCTGTAACTAAGAGGAATACTATAAATGCAGAGGTGAAAAGTCATCAAGACTAGGAAGTTACCCACGAAAGACAGGGAGGAACAGAGTGTTACACATTACACATGTATTCTCTTACTACTTACAAGCAGTGTCTGAATGACACATCTCCTAAATTGAAAACAGTCTCAGTATCTCGTTTCGGCCAAAGAGTATGCCGGAACCGGTGTTACCCTCCGATTTTATTTCAAATTGTGTATCCTCCTGTCCACTGCCAGGTTCTCTATTGCATGACTGAAACTAAACTCTATGATGGGTCAAATCTAAAACGGTTGCCTGTATCCCTTGGAACACAGAATGCAAAATAATAGAATTTCTATGTGATATATTTTGGAACGTATATTAAATCAGTTAACCTAATTCAGAAAAACAGATATATTTTGATCAACTGCGTTTAACCATTGAACTGAAAACATGTAGATAGGAAAATATTGAGATTTTAATTCATTAAATTTCTTTTATTGGAAGTATATGAAAAGTTAAAACAAACAAAAAACAAAATTTTAAATGTAATTAAATTTATGGCGGTGTTATGAACTCAAGCCATATGAACTAAAGCCATTGTGACAAACAGAAACAATTGTTTCTGTTTCTGACCTGCAAGAAAGGATTTCAAATCGTAACTGAGTTCCACTGAGATTGGCTTTATGGTGTCACAGTATGCGACATTGTATTGTAATTTACCTATCTACATAACACAGCGTTACTGGTTCGGAAACACTGGCCCAGTTGACAATCACTATAAAGTGAAAGTGTTAAGGAACACGTATTAGGAGAAATAAAAACTTGTGTTTGTAACTAGTATCCTACAAAATTCAAATCTGTTAAACATTTGTATAAGTAAGCAGAGTCGCTGGTCATTTGGGGACATGCCAATACTACGTCAGTTTGGTGAAAGTACGAACTAGCTGGATTCTCGTGGAAAGGAGTATGTACATTACGTGAAACTCATAGACGTGGTTCCAAAACGAAAGCACACTCAACAGAAACCGGAGAAACTGGATTCCAAGTCGAGTCACTGTGTAACACGCAATAGTGTCATCCTCCCAAATACAAGGCTAATACGCTAACCACAGCGCCATCTCGCTCGGTGTCGACATCGCTGTCATTAGTGTTGGAGCACAAGCTTTGATGAAGAAAGAATGTGTATGGAAATTGGTAGTGTCTTTCACGGGAACCATCGCGACATTCGACTGAAGCGACTTAGGAAAATCATGGAAAACCTAAATCAGAACGGCTAGACCGAGATTTGAACCGTCGTCCTCCAGAATGTGAGTCCAGTAGGAACTATCTGAGAACAGGAACACGACAACGCCAGCGATATTTTATTAGCCCTGAGTAGCTGATAATGGAAAATTTATGGAATCACAGAGAGAACCGTGTATTTTCTCGTAACATTTAATGTATATTCTCCTGACTTTACGTTGTTTTATTCACTGCATCTCTGTGCGTTTTCGTGCTGTTGAATTCACATTCTGAAAATAATATTTCGCAGAACTGTAATATCAATTATTTACTTACTCCGGCGCACGTTCTCCTTCAGCTGGGCTACCTTGTCGGGGATATTTTCATGCACTTCCACTTTTAAATATCCCTTTAGGTAAAAACCAGAACCAGCTAACAATGGTGCACAAAGCGGCCGCACAACTTTGCTAATTCAATGTTCTTCTGGGGAAGCTTCATGAATACGACACGGCGTTTGGCGAGACGTGTGGTACGCAGCTCCATGATGAAAAAGCGGTACTGACTTTTCTGTTTGTTTACGTCAGAACAAAAGTTCTAGTTACTATTTAGATAAGCTGTAGATAAATATATGCATAGTGAAAGTTTTCAGATAACATCGGGTCGATACTTTCAGTACCAGAAACCGCGCACCGAACTCAGGTAGTTTTTTTACTTATAGCATGAATGACCTGATGCACAATGTGATGGTTTGCGGTGGACTCGTACCAACTAATCTGGCTATTCACATGATCAGAAAGGTTAAACCAAGTTTCGTCTATATCACTATATAAAATCGTTGTTTAAAGTTGTTACCAAAACGCACGAAAAGTACCTGACCGATTTGCTTCATATTTTTAAACGATTCTATAATGAACATTTGGATGAACATAGGCGATATATGTTTGTACAATATTTAATGTACAAATGCGAGGGTTGGAACTTCAATAGCGGCAACTATTAATTTAAACGTGTTTCAAAGTTTTACTGACAATCAAACTAGTCATCAGCATTGTGTATAACCCGTTGCCAGCGATGTGGAAGTCATAGTTGTCAGTTCGAGTGGCGCAGTCTGTTGCCCGACGACTTTCTAGCAGTTCTGAAGCGAATGTCATGATGTGTTTCCTTCAGTTTAGAAATCCAGTTGAACTCACGAGTGCTTAAGTCAGGGGAGCGCAGTTGGTTGTATAGCACTTAGTAGCCCCATCAGTCAAACAAATCAGCAACAGCTTTCACTGTACGTGCTTGAGTGGTTCAAATGGCTCTGAGCACTATGGGACTTAACTTCTGACGTCATCAGTCCCCTAGAACTTAGAACTACTTAAACCTAACTAACCTAAGGACATCACACATATCTATGCCCGAGTCAGGATTCGAACCTGCAACCGTAGCGGTCTCGCGGTTCCAGACTGTAGCGCCTAGAACCGCTCGGCCACTCCGGCTGGCGTACGTGCTTGAGCACTGTCCTGCAAAATGATAGCCAGGTCCTGCAGAAACTGTCATCACTTCTATCTCTAAGCTGGTCGTAGGTTGTATTCCAAAAATAAACAGCATAGATACAGAAATGATTCCACACATGCTGGCAGTAGAAAAATGTCTCTCACAAAAGCTTTTCCTGTGGACATTTCGGACAGTAAATGGACGTTAAAAATTGGCAGCCTGGTAACTCTGTAGTTACATGTAAGTTAACTAACTCTATCAGGAAGTTCAGCAGTGCTGTGCCGCTGGTTCAGTGGATAGCGTTTTGGGTTAGCATGGGGGAGGTCTAGGGTTAGATTCTGGTTTGAGGCTTATTTGTTTTTATTTGCTGTTAGTAGACTGCGTGGTACGGTGTCTGAGGTCCGAATCATCATACAGTGATTACAGTGGGTCTTCTACAAAACATTTGCAGTTATGTACCACGAATACAGAAGTGGAAGTACAATCGTTTTAATTGGTCAACTTTTAAAGAAGCCTTTTTCACGTCGTGGACGCGAATTGTACTAGATGCCAAACCTATATTCTGTGTGATCTCCCTGAATGGCCCCACCGAAATTATTTGCAAAGCACGTTGCTAGCCCTACTGGTCACGTAAGGCGCTTACGAAGTGTAACGGACCTGTCACTGCCAAATTCGTTAAAACCGATGGGAACGTTGGTAGAGGGTACACACAAAACAACTTCGTAATCTAGTAGATGCAGTGGTGCGAAACAATTCGCGTCCACGGCTTGCAAAAGGTTTTCTTAAAAGCTGACCAATGAAAACGACTGTATTTCCATTTCTGTGTTTGCAACATGTAGCTGCAAATGTTTTGTAGACGACCCACTGTAATCGCTATATAACGATTAAGACACCAGATATCGTACGACGCACACTACTTGTAGCAAATGAAAACAAGTAAGCTGCGCCCCAGAGTCGAACCCTCGATCTCCTGCATCCTAACCCAAAACGCCAGTCCCCGCACCATCAGCACAGCACTACCCCTATAACCTGACAGAGGTAGTTACCATACATGATTAGAGTGTTGCCAGATTACCAGTCTTTAATGTCCATTTACTGCCCGAAATATGCGCAGGATGAAATTTTGACACAGATATTTTTGTTCTGCTAGTATGTAAGGAATCGCTCTGCGAAGTCCGAGTACGCGAATTTTTCTTCACCCTGTATAAATACGTATGTAACCTACTAAGGGGAAACGTTGTTACCAAAACCCTAATTATCAAGGAGAGACATCGTTTGCAAAAAAAGTTCTTGATCGATCTACTTCAAATTTTTACATGATAGTCTAATGAGCCTTCAGACAGACGTAGGGTATTTTTTCAAATAACAACGTACAGTTTTCTGTTAAAACGGACTGCGAGAATGAAAGTGGTGTGCTGCGTTGTGATAATATGCGGCTTCGAATTCTTTCTCGCAGTCCTTTTCGACAACGATAGGAGGGCGTGTAAACTATTAGACAAATTCCTTCTCCTTATACATATTTTCTAACAAAAATTGTATTTAAACTGTATGTACAACTATGTCTGTTTTATTTTCATCCTTTCTGTCGGTTTTACAGAAAATAGGCGTGTTCTAGTTATGGGTTATCGACTTAGGATTAGAACACTACCACAAAATCTGAATCGTCCGAAACTTTGCAATATTACCAGTTTGCAGCTAAACTATGAGAAATACTGTCATTTAAGCTGCTATTCTAACAAATGTATCGGCTGGAGAGGTCTCTCTTGTACCCCGGGAATGTTGATAATAATAATAAACAAGCCTCAATTTCAGAGAGGGGGAGGGGGAGGAAATTGAAGTAAACATGGGGGAGGAGGGATGGCCAGAGAGAAGATGGAGAAAGGAGTTTGAGATGTATATACAATTACGATATTTAACAATGGTGCAGCATTGCCGGGATCGCTAGTTAGGTACAAAATACAGTATCCTCGCCAGCAAATTTTTTTATCGGTCACTCACAAATCGTACGTAACCCATTTCTCATTATCAGCTGGAAGTACTTTCTGAACATATGGCACGCGGTAAGATTGCCAGCTGTACGAACATCACTACAGAATTACAAGACGTACATTTAATTGCTGTATGTTGAAGGCGCCTGACACAGTATCTCGAACCTACAGTTTGCGGTTTGAATGCGTTTTCGGGGTTCAAACTGAAACGCTATGGTTACGCTTACAATCAGCGACATCACCACTGGACCGTCCGTTTGTTATCAGTGCCTGAACACAACAGGAATTCAGGAATTATTCATAAAAATGAATCAGTGGGTGTAAGCTCTAATTATGGACACTATTTCATTCACATAATATGGCGTTCCTCTCTGGAATAACTATGAGAACCACGAAAACAGAAGCAGGGCACATTCCAATAACAAACAACAACGCTTTGACAATTAATCACGGCTGTCACCAAACAAAATCTGACTCTGTGACAATTAATCACAACTGTCATGTGGTCGGAAGATCGGGCGAGAGCGTAAAAGTAAAATCACAACGTATTGTTTATATAGCGGGACGGCTTTTATCTAGACATATTTGTACTAGCGTTGTGCAAAAGAGTCAACACCGTCATACCACACCAGGCTTCGCATTGACTAACACGAAAATTACTCATGTGAGAGTGAAGCGGCTAGAAATGGCATCTCTTTCTTTTCCCACCTGTTGGTATGGTAGGTATTTATTAACGAACAAAACATTATACCTATTGAAATTCAGCTTTAATGCAGGCTGGACTTCATGAGCGAAGAGAAAACACGTTGATGCCGCTGGTTTTTTGCCAATTGTCATCAAATAGTCCCTGATGAAATGCATTATTGTTGGGCGTCCGCATTGGTGGCTTTGTGGGACAGGTACCGAAGCCCTTTATGGCTTTGGAAGTCGACAGTCATTCCCGTCAGAGATTCTCATTTTGCGCATGGCTGTGGGACTTGCGAAGCAAGAGGCACCAAACGCACACTGCTGAAGCGTGCCAAGTTGTGGTTAAACTTGGTGAGATATGATTCACTCCATATAACGTATTTTTCAAGGAGTTTCAGTAACGTATGGTGGACTATTGATTCGACGGTATTTACTCCTGTGGATTTCCGTCTTTCCTTTCATTTAAAGAAATTTTAGTCTCGGGAATACACTTAAAAAGACAGGAACGTTCAGGCGCCTATAACAGAGTACTCGTAGTTTCAATATCTAGCGCTAGAAAACACTAAAAAGGCACACAAAAGCTACAACACGCTATGAGCTTTGTGGTGTCACCGCCAGACACCACACTTGCTAGGTGGTAGCCTTTAAGTCTGCCGGGGTCCATTAGTATACGCCGGACCCGCGTGTCTCCACTGTCAGTGATAGCAGAACGAGCGCCACCACACGGCAGGTCTAGACAGACTTACTAGCACTCGCCCCAGTTGTACAGCCGACGTTGCTAGGAAAGGTTCACAGACAAATACGCTCTCATTTGCCGAGACGATAGTTAGCCTTCAGCTACGTCATTTGCTACGACCTAGCAAGACGCCGTATTCAATTGATATTTATTATGTGAAGCATGTATCATCAAGAGAGATGTTCTACAATTGTGGATTAAAGTTAAGTATTACATCACCTACGTACTTTATTTGAAATTCTCAAGATATTGTCCTGTTCTAGACCTCACGCCAGTCAGCGTGTAATTAAACGCGTGCATTTCGGCCTCCTCTAGAAACACAGTGTTGGCTCTTCTGCCAACACTACAATCTTCCCAGTTAGGAAACGAGTATGTAAACAAGTAACTCAAAATATTTTGTGCTTTGTACATCAGTGTTCTCTTGATGCATCTTGTGTTTCTGAATATGGCTCCAGGGAAACTGACACTCAGATCTCTCAAATAACTCATGTGGAGCGAACGTGAAATTTCAAGTTACAAACTGTCCTAGCAAATAATATAGTCTCCACAGTTGCTAGGAAATGTGTAAGACGAGAAACACAATGAACTTCAAAAAGAGATCATCACAATAAAAGACGATACGAAATGAAACATAAGTCGATAGTGGAGTAAGACAGAAAAAAGGGTAAACAGAGCTGCATATAAGAAAAACGAACAGGTTTCAGTAGTAGATGATGGCTATTTTTTAGTATACAAAGGCAACCGATAGACCATGACGAAAACGAAATTATGTCGATTACCTTTATAATTTGTCCAATGTCATGCGCAAACCGAGGAATTATTAAAAACTGTACGACACAATGCATGAATAAGACAACAGGTAAACACTACGCGTAACAGTTGTGAACAAAGCGTAGTTCTGACGGTAGGCTAGTTTCAGTGACGTCGGAGTATTGGAACAACGAGGCTACTGGGGAAGGAAGTTCGTGGTGACACAACAAAGGAAGGAGAGAAAGATGGAGGATTAAAGTTTACTGTCCCGGCGACGATGTGACGTAGGAACGGAGTAAGAACTCAAACACGGCAAAGCATTCCTGTTAAAGTACTACAGTATTTTACTTAAGTTATTTAGAAAAACCTTGGAAAACTTAAAACTTCATATATAGAAAGAAGTTTGAAAATGTCCTCCTAGCGAATGGAGCGTCCAGTGTCCAGTTACTGTGGCACATCTCTCCTAATATGAGAGGTAGAAGTTACTAGAAATCCATTCATCGTATTCCACAGGAAAATTCGTAGAGGTGGTAGCAGTGAACACAAGTAAATCTCGACACTGCCTTAAGAATAATCTACCAATATACCACTTAACGATAGTGCCAGATAAATTGAACCCAGTAAACTAGAAAGGAAGCTGGTACTATGACTAAAACTGTTCCTTGTCAGTTACACTAAATGGGATCTGGTTATTATTTCATATTGGTACTTTGGTACTGACATCACGAAATCGGTATTTTCCAAACAAAATAGTTACCAGTATTTGTACATACTGAGTCATGTTAACAGTATTTGTCACGGAGTTAGGCAATAAACACTTCCCATGGAACTAACAGAACTCTACTCAGTTATTGTATATAGACAGCCAAATAAATTGCCTTGAGGCTGGCTAACGAGTACTTTTTTATTTTGAAATTCTCAAATTCTTGCTATATTTTAGATGGGAGCTTGCTAGATATCTTTGTACAGGGGCACATCACTGCTGTTTGAGTTCTAGACAATGAAGTAAAATCAAAACTATTTTTCGCTTCTAGTATTTATTGTCATCGACCTAGACAACCGTCTGTTTGCCAGTGGCTACTGTGTAAACCCAACTTTTTCTGGTTGGCTAAGTGGATAATCAGTGATTTGACGACGCAAGAAGACTTTTACCGGTAACTACTTACCTCTAAAGATCATCTCTAGAACTTTGTTATGCTGTCTGTAAGTTGTTTATTTCTTTTCACTGTACACTTCAAAGAACTTGAGTTCTGTCGGTGGTGTCTTTTGATGCGTCTTTAAAATTATGCTTTTCGTGTCGCTAGTCATTACTGTGATTCAGTTTTCGTACTAAACAAGATAATCGTGTGCAATTTCAGTCTGTAGCCAGAGACACGTATGAGTCGAGTTATTTCGTCTTGTCTGCCACGGAATTTTTCAATCTACGAAGTGCTCCTTGGTCATTGATATGTTCTGTCAGTTGCTGGATTAACTACCTAATAAGGAGAAGCCTGTGTTCCCCAACAGTGACAATGAAAGTGAAATGGTGGTACTACGGAGAGTTTGCATCTTCTTGATATGGCTGTAATCAGTACAACAAAATCTACAGCGGATTAAACACAGAAGATGGAGTGAATTTGGAGACGTTTCTAGGTGTTTTTGTTGGAGAGCTTGGGGATGCGTCAACGTTTTTGTGAAGAACAAAAGCAAATAAAGCACTGCCCATCAGCTGTTACAAACAATACGTTCCATGTGAAAGTTTGTTAATGGCGGAGCAAATTTTCAGAAATGGGAAAAGGAGTTATGTATGAAGTGTGTAGCACATACACACTCTATCACTGTAACTAATGGACGAGTACAATGTTGTTGGTCTTTGAATGAGTAAGAATAGTAAGTGGTTTGTAGGATACCACTAAACGGTAACAATACCTGGCTTACCAGTGGTCTCACTGCGAAACCACACACAATAGTGTGTTTTTTTCTGAAAATGCTTATGTTAATTTTACATGTACTTGATTTTACCTTTGTTAAGAAAATAAGAACGTAAGAGCCATACCTCTGGCATCAAGGAGATAGGCAACTGTATCAGCGAGAATACCATCAGCTAGGAGTACGAGTAGGGGAAGAATGGAAGGCGTGTGGCGTAAAAACACGGGGAGCACAGAAGGATGCCACATGCACCTCCTGTAGTAGGGCAACGTCAACGTCCGCAGGAGTATAGCCAGTTTGTAGCGTATGCAAGTGGTATTGGCAACGACGGTGGCTATGAAAGCTACTGTCACCAGGAAGACGGGCGATTCAAACACGAACGAAGCACAGCGTGGGCCCCGTTGGGTCCCAGTGGAAGGGCACATCGCTGTGACAGGAAAGCTCCACCAAGCGATTTCCATTGCTCTTTACACCTACAGAATCTTTATCCTCAGCATAGACGTCGTCTGCCAAGGAAACAGACGTCTCGCTGGGCGGCATCAGTCATCTGACTGGTTTGATGCGGCGCGCAACGAATTTCTCTCCTGTGTTAACCTCTTCGTCACAAAGCATTTGCAACCTACGTCCTTGATTATCTGCTGCCTGTATTCCAACATCGGTCTTCCTCTACAGTTTTTGCCCTCTACAGCTAGTCTAGTACCATGGAAGTCATTCCCTGATGTTTTAAAAGATGTCATCCTGTCACTTCTCCTTGTCAGTGTTTTCTACATATTCCTCTCTTCTCCGATTCTGCGCACAACCTCCTCAATCCTTAGTTTCTCAGCCAACTTAATTTTCTACATTCGTCTGTAGTACCACATCTCAAGTGCTTCGATTCCTTTCTGTTCCGGTTTTCCCACAGTCCATGTTTCGCTACCATACAGTGCTAATCCCCAAACGTATTTTCTCAGAAATTTCTTCCTCAGTCCTATGTTTGATACTAGTAGACTTCTCTGGGCCAGGAATGCCTGTTTTGCTTGTGATGATTTGCTTTCTATGTCCTGCCTGCTCCGTCCGTCACTGGTTATTTTGCTACCTAGCTAGCAAAATTTCTTAACTACATCTTTTTCGTGACCATCAATCCTGATGTAAAGACTCTCACTGTTTCCATTTCGGCAACTTCTCATTAATTTCGTCTTTCTTCGATTTCTCAATCCATATTCTGTGCTCATTAAACTGTTCATTTCATTCAAAAAATCTTGCAATACTTCTTCTCTTTCACTGAGGAGAGCAATGCCATCAGCAAATCTTATCATAGATATCCTTTCACCTTGAATTTTAACGCCAGTCTTGAAGCTTTCTCTTTTTTCCATAATTACTTCTTCGATACATAGAACGAACAGTAGGGGCGGAGGACAGCATCCCGTCTTACACCATTGTTAATACTAGCACTTTTATCGGGGTCTTCCACTCTTATTTTCCCTATTCGCTTTTGAACATGTTGTTTATAAGCCTTCTCTCACTATAATGTATCGCCGTTGTCCTCAGAATTCCGTCAGGTGACTTACGGACTATGGATGTAGATGTAGATGTAGATTTTGCTTTCTCGATTGCTTTTTCCAGGTCGACAAATACTGTGAAAGTGCGTTGCTATTTCTTTACTCTCGCTTCCATTATCAACCACAATATCAGAATTTGCTCTCTGGTGCCTTTACCTTTCGTAAATCCAATTTGATCGTCATCTCACACATCCTCAATTTTCTTTTCCTTCCTTCTGTATATTATTCTAGTCAGAAACTTGGATCCATGAACTGTTAAGCTGATTGTGCTTTAATTCTCGCACTTGTCAGCTCTTGCAGTCATCGGACCTGCGTGGGTGATATTATTCCGAAAGCCAGACGGTATATTGCCAGACTCATACATTATACACACAAATGTGAATAGGCGTTTTGATGCCACTGCCCCTAATGAATTTAGATATTCTGGTCGACTGTTATCGATCCCTTCTGCCTTATTTGATCTGAGTTTCTACAAAGCTCTGTTAAATTCTGATTGTAAAACTGGATCCCCTGTGTCTTCTTAAATCGACTCCAGTTTCTTCTTCTATCACATCCGACGACTCTTTCCTTTCATAGAGGTTTTCAATGTGTTCTTTCCACATATCCGCTCTCTCTCCTCTGCATTTCACAATGGAATTTTGGTTACAATCTACATGCTTTTAATTTCACCAAAGGTTAATTTGACTTTCCTGTGTGCTGAGTCAGTCCTTCCGACTATCATTTTTTTTTTCGATTTCTTCACTTTTTCATGCAGCCATTTTGTCTTGGCTTATCTGCGCTTCCTATTGATTTCATTGCTCAGCGACTTTATTTATGTATTCCTGAGTCTCCTGGAACATTTTTGTATTTTCTTCTTTCATCGATCAGCTAAAGTATTTCTTCTGATGCCCATGGTTTCTGTCCAATTACCTTCTTTGTACCTATGTTTCCAAATTTTGTGATTGCCCTTTTCAGTACATCCACTACTCTTCAACTGTACTGCCTACTGAGCTATTCCTTACTGCTGTATCTATAGTCTTAGAGAATTTCAAGCGTATCTCGTCATCCCTTAGTGCTTCCGTGTCCCACTACTTTGCGTATTGATTCTTCCTGACTAATGTCTTAAACTTCAGCCTACTCTTCATCACTACTATATGGTAATCTGAGTCTATGTTTGCACCTGGGTACGCCTTACAAACCAGTATCTGATTTCAGAATCTCTGTATGACCATGATTTAATCTAACTGAAATCGTCCCGTGTCACCAGGCCTTTTCCAAGTATAGCTCCTCCTCTTGTGATTCCTGAACAGAGTAATTGCTATTACTAGCTGAAACTTGTTACAGAACTCTATTAGTTTTTCTCCTCTCCCATTCCTTCCCCTACAACATAACTCCAGACCCCCATGACTATTACATTTCCATGTCCATTTACATACTGTATTAGCCTTTCAATATCCTCATACACTTTCTCTATCCCTTCATCTTCAGCTTGCGATGTCGGCATGTATACACGAATTATCGTTGTCGGTGTTGGTTTGCTGTCAATTCTGATAAGGATAACCCAATCACAGAACTGTTCACAGTAACAGACTCCCTCTCACCTACCTTCCTAGTCATAGCGGATCCTACTCCCGTTATACTATTTTCTGCTGCTGTTGGTATTACTCCATACTCATCTGACCAGATATCGTCTTCTTTCCATTTCACTTCACTGACTCCTACTATATCGAGATTGAGCCTTTGCTTTTCCATTTTCAGATTTTTGTAAGTTCCCTACCACATTCAAGCTTCTGACATTCCATGTCCCCACTCGTAGAACTTATCCTTTCTTTGATTATTCACTCTTTTTCTCATTGCCACCTCCCCCTTGGCAGTCCCCTCCCGGAGATCTGAATGGGGACTATTCCGGACTCCTTTGCCAATCGAGATATCATCATGACACTTTTTCAATGACAGGCCATATGTCCTGACATGTGGATGCACACTATGTGTCTGTCAGTTTGAAAATCCTCCACGTTCGGAGGCCAAAACCAGCGTTATCAGCCACGACGGCGGTTATATGGCCGTCACAGTATCGGACCTTCAGATCGTTAACATGGCACCGAACAATGTCTGCGCCCAGCTCTTCATTCCCCAGACTTATATGCACATTGGTACTAAAGACTGAAAAATGATTTCCGAGAACATCTTGTCTCTGGAGACGAATTTCGTCCGTGTGGACCGTTCCACTTCATACGATTTCCGTGGTTCACGATCCAAAGGAACCCTTGGGATACGAAAACGTCATGATGATCGGTGAATTAGAAAAGGGAGACAAACCGTTATGCGGAAATAAACAAATACGCTCTCTTTCGCAAGCGTTGCATTAGGAGATACGCAAAGAAGGCGTTCTCGCCTCACCACTGCCGAAAGCAGCATCGCTTCGGCTACACGAGCAAGCTTTTCGGCCAGTCACAATACTATATTTCTCGCACATTACCTCCGTGGCGCTCATCTCCATACCATCCTCATTTCTCGCAGCATTTAGCGTGATTCCTACAAGAGGTCGGTCCTAGGGTGAATTTACACTTACGGTATGTCATGAAATGCCGTTAAGACGTACAGATGTTACTATTTTATGTATGCTATCCCTTCGTTCATATCTGAGAGAACAGACACCACACACACAATAGAAATAGTACGTAATACGTCAACCTCACAAACACATATATGTTCGATATTATTTAGGCGGCCTGGGTGGCCGAGTGGTTCTAGGCGCTACAGTCTGGAACTACGCGACCGCTACGGTCGCAGGTTCGAATCCTGCCTCGGGCATGGATGTGTGTGATGTCCTTAGGTTAATTAGGTTTAAGTAGTTCTAAGTTGTAGGGGACTGATGCACTCAGAAGTTAAGTCCCATAGTGCTCAGGGCCATTTTTTTTCAATATTATTTAAAAGATATCCTTGTTGTTTACATATACACAGGGTGAGTCACTTAACATTACCGCTGGATATATTTCGTAAACCACATCAAATACTGACGAATCGATCCCACACACCGAACGTGAGGAGAGGGGAAGGTGTACTTGGTTAATACAAACCATAAAAAAATGCACGGAAGTATGTTTTTTAACACAAACCTACGTTTTTTTAAATGGAACCCCGTTAGTTTTGTTAGCACATCTGAACATATAAACAAATACGTAATCAGTGCCGTTTGTTGCATTGTAAAATGTTAATTACATTCGGAGATATTATAACCTAAGGTTGACGCTTGAGTACCACTCCTCCGCTGTTCGATCGTGTGTATCGCAGAGCACCGAATTACGTAGGCATCCAAAGGGAACGGTGATGGACCTTAGGTACAGAAGAGACTGGAGCAGCACATTACGTCCACATGGTAATACCTTTTTATTGGTCTCTTTCACTGACGCACATGTACATTACCATGAGGGGTGAGGTAAACGTACACACGTGGTTTCCGTTTTCAATTACGAAGTGGAATAGAGTGTGTCCCACTGGAAACGCGTCGAGGTATGTGATATCAGCATGATGGTGCACCTGCACATTCCGCAATTAACACCAGGATGACCCTTGACAGGATGTTCGACGGGCGTTTCATAGGACGTGGAGGACCCATAAATTGGCCAGCCCGTTCTCCTGATCTTACACCTCTGGACTTCTTTCAGTGGGGTACGTTAAAGGAAAATGTGTACCGTGATGTGCCTATAACCCCAGAGGATATGAAACAACGTATTGTGGCAGCCTGCGGCGACATTACACTAGATGTACTGCGGCGTGTACGACATTCATTACGCCAGAGATTGCAACTGTGAGCAGCAAATGATGGCCACCACATCGACCATCTATTGGCCTGACATGTCGGGACACACTCTATTCCACTCCGTAAATGAAAACGGAAACCACATGTGTACGTGTACCTCACCCCTCATGGTAATGTACATGTGCGTCAGTGAAAAAGACCAAAAAAAAGTGTTAGCATGTGGACGTAATGTGCTGTTCCAGTCTCTTCTGTACCTAAGGTCCATCACCGTTCCCTTTGGATCCCTACGTAATTCGGTGCTCTCCGATACACACGATTGAACAGCGGAGGAGTGGTACTCAAGCGTCAACTTTAGGTTCCAATATCTCCGGATGTAATTAACATTTTACAATGCAAAAAACGGCACTGATTACGTATTTGTTTATATGTTCAGATGTGCTAACTAAACTAACGGGGTACCATTTAAAAAAACGCAGGTTTTTGTTAAAAAACATACTTCTGTGCAATTTTTTATGGTTTGCATTAACCAATTACACTAGCCCCTCTCCTCACGTTCGGTCTGTAGAATCGATTCGTCAGTATTTGATGTGGTTTACGAAATATATCCAGTGGTAACGTTAGGTGACTCACCCTGCATATGTACACATATACGTATCATTCATTTACACTGCATTCGTGAACCACAATCATTTTCAAAGCAAGGGTTTCTCTGGGAACTGCTACAAATCAGAAAGCTCTCACTTTGACACAATGAACAAAGCAGTACTTCACAAACCTCTTACTTCACAGCACAGTAATTCGCGTTCGGGCATTAGGCACCTTCAGTGGGGGAGCGACGATAGTGTGTATTCGTCCATAAATGCTGTTACGTTCATAGGTTTTCTTTTTTTTCTTTATTGCACTTCGGTTCCCCCTTCCCACGAGGGAGCCAGTTGGCAGCAGCGGAATAGGCAGCTCTACAGCCAACAGAAAAGTTGATAAACGTAATGAGAATATAAACAAACAATAAAAACCGTCGATAAAACGGTGACATTGTAAAAAAAACTGTAAAATGGCGGAAAGTTGTGGAATTTAAAACATAAAAACACGTCGTTAACGATGCAGCTGAATACACCCAGTAAGCAGACAGGCACAACTAAAAAAACACGGCGACAGTCTGGTTTCTGTTCGCACGAGATAAAAAACACAGTTAGTGACAGTATGGTGGCTGTTGGTAACACTGACAAGGGACGCATAACACTGAACAGTCACTTCAAACAACACTATAGAGGCGACACAGTGGCAGATGGCGACGGGGGGGGGGGGGGGGGACCCGGACCGATGAGGGGCAAAAAAGGGGGGGAGGATCCGATGGAGGGAGAGGACATAGAAGAAAGGGGGGGGGCAGGGCGGAAGCAGAAAGGGTTGGGGAAAGCAAAGCAAAGGGACGCGGGGGAGACAAGCGGTCATAATTTCGTACCACCAGAACTCTGGCCCACATTTTCGTGTAGGATCATTAGCAGGGGCTGGCATCTTGAAATCGCGGTTTCTTTCTCGTTAAAATATGACGTCAAGTTGGAGATGTTTCCTCGTTGGACAGCACACAGCAGACACCCGCGTTTACCTGACGGCAGCCGCTCCATGGGGAAGGCCAGGTTCCGCGTTGTGGTCCTGGCGTGCAGATCACCCTCCTTCATCACCCGGAAACGCCGGCAGAGGTCTCTGAAGATGTCTTCGGTTCGCTCTCGCAATGAATTGAGCCACGCAATATGCGTCTCTGCCCACTCCAGGCCGCTGTGGTGCAGGTCAGACACGGTGTCAATAGGAGGGTCATACCTGCAGCAGTGTTACACAGCACAAATGAAGTTGAACAACTGATACCACCACCGTTAGTATAAAAAGTAACAGTTTTTGGAAATACTGATATCTGAATTTTGTGTGCGCCGAATCTGATACCATTGATGCATTTACAGTGCTCAACAGCATAGTCTTCAACACCCTTACTGGATACCAAGACACACAAATCTTAGTTTAAAGGATGACTGTTCTCACGAACGGAAATGATATGACGCTTCATTAGGAACGTTTATTAGCAGTTTTCCTCAGAACGCTGTGCTATATTGGCACACATATGTGGTCTGTCACTGACAAAATCAATAGGCCAGTAACATTGTCAAGTATTAAAAACCAGAAATCGTTTGGAAAAATTCGAGAGAATTCCGTAATAAAAAAGAAATCTGTTCCGTAATTCTAGGACAACATCTCCCTAACACATTGTGGTTGTTGCTGTCTTCAGCCTGTAATGGTACTTGAATTACGTAACCATTACGGCACCTCAACTCAACCTCTCGATACCAGCAACATTCTATTGGGTTTCTGTAGAATAGTTAACACATTTCTAAGACAACATTCAGATCTGATTTCATTAATGTAGAGATACTTTGATACATCGATATGTTTATGTTGCAATGGTATTATTCTGATGTGTATTATTTCTTTTGTCACTATGATCTTTGACGTACTTGTAACTCTGATTTTTGGGCCCGTAAGCGGTTAGTAGTTAGAGAGTGGGACCTTGAGAAAGTCAAGTCTTGGACGTCATGTCGGAAAGACGCATATTGTAGCCAGTATATAAAATGCGAAGTTTAACAGCGAGGAAGATGTTTTCAAGTATGTTTTGTATTGTGAAGTGATGTTTTGTGTGTTACGTGATATTGCAACAAAAGTAATAAAAAGGAGCGCTGATTAATTTTTTACATCACCGTTGTGCTAACTTTGAAAGGTTTAATCTTCAAGAATGGTTTGTGAAGCGCATCTACAAAACTTTTGAATATAGCAGAATAAAACCTAGGCCTCTTTGCATCCGAGCTTGGAAACATCACCACCAAGATTTTCGACGATTGAGCCATTATTTTACAACGGAACCAGCGTGGGAAACACGAAAAGATGAGTGCCTACTTTATTCATTATTACATGAAATGACTTAATTAACTGTGCTCTAATGACACCTGCCACTTAATTACTTTGTTGTTGCCCGAAAATGCAGTATTTAGCAGCGTGAGCAACACCATAATCATTGCTAAAATTTTGACCTTTGTTGTGGTAGGGTTGTTAGAAGCCCCAAGAACGGTTTACTGTGGTGCTCCACACTAATCTACACTCCTGGAAATGGAAAAAAGAACACATTGACACCAGTGTGTCAGACCCACCATACTTGCTCCGGACACTGCGAGAGGGCTGTACAAGCAATGATCACACGCAAGGCACAGCGGACACACCAGGAACCGCGGTGTTGGCCGTCGAATGGCGCTAGCTGCGCAGCATTTGTGCACCGCCGCCGTCAGTGTCAGCCAGTTTGCCGTGGCATACGGAGCTCCATCGCAGTCTTTAACACTGGTAGCATGCCGTGACAGCGTGGACGTGAACCGTATGTGCAGTTGACGGACTTTGAGCGAGGGCGTATAGTGGGCATGCGGGAGGCCGGGTGGACGTACCGCCGAATTGCTCAACACGTGGGGCGTGAGGTCTCCACAGTACATCGATGTTGTCGCCAGTGGTCGGCGGAAGGTGCACGTGCCCGTCGACCTGGGACCGGACCGCAGCGACGCACGGATGCACGCCAAGACCGTAGGATCCTACGCAGTGCCGTAGGGGACCGCACCGCCACTTCCCAGCAAATTAGGGACACTATTGCTCCTGGGGTATCGGCGAGGACCATTCGCAACCGTCTCCATGAAGCTGGGCTACGGTCCCGCACACCGTTAGGCCGTCTTCCGCTCACGCCCCAACATCGTGCAGCCCGCCTCCAGTGGTGTCGCGACCGGCGTGAATGGAGGGACGAATGGAGACGTGTCGTCTTCAGCGATGAGAGTCGCTTCTGCCTTGGTGCCAATGATGGTCGTATGCGTGTTTGGCGCCGTGCAGGTGAGCGCCACAATCAGGACTGCATACGACCGAGGCACACAGGGCCAACACCCGGCATCATGGTGTGGGGAGCGATCTCCTACACTGGCCGTACACCACTGGTGATCGTCGAGAGGACACTGAATAGTGCACGGTACATCCAAACCGTCATCGAACCCATCGTTCGACCATTCCTAGACTGGCAAGGGAACTTGCTGTTCCAACAGGACAATGCACGTCCGCATGTATCCCGTGCCACCCAACGTGCTCTAGAAGCTGTAAGTCAACTACCCTGGCCAGCAAGGTCTCCGGATCTGTCCCCCATTGAGCATGTTTGGGACTGGATGAAGCGTCGTCTCACGCGGTCTGCACGTCCAGCACGAACGCTGGTCCAACTGAGGCGCCAGGTGGAAATGGCATGGCAAGCCGTTCCACAGGACTACATCCAGCATCTCTACGATCGTCTCCATGGGAGAATAGCACCCTGCATTGCTGCGAAAGGTGGATATACACTGTACTAGTGCCGACATTGTGCATGCTCTGTTGCCTGTGTCTATGTGCCTGTGGTTCTGTCAGTGTGATCATGTGATGTATCTGACCCCAGGAATGTGTCAATAAAGTTTCCCCTTCCTGGGACAATGAATTCACGGTGTTCTTATTTAAATTTCCAGGAGTGTTTACGTGCAGAACTCCTGCAACGTACGTCCATTTGAATATGCTTAGATCTCAACAACATTTACCCCCCCCCCTCCCCCGAGCCCTAACGTCTATAGTCCAATTGACGACTCATTGATGCCACAGGATGTTATACCAAAGAATCCCTTCTTTTCGTCAGGTCGTGTGACAAATACCTTTATTTCCCAATTCCGTCTATTACCACTCTTTAATTATTTAATGTGTCTATCTGATGTACGGAGTTCTTTTGACGCACCAGGTATCAAAAGTTTATATTTTTTTCATCTCTCAACTGTTTATTGTGAACTTTCACTTCCGTTCAAGGCGACACAGCAGGTAATTGCTATTATAAAAGACTTCCTAACACTAACATTTACGTATTCGTGTGAATAAAATTCTTTCTCTGAAATGCCAGTCTTCATTTTATACCCTCTCCATTCTTAAGATATTTTGCTACACGAATACCAAAACTCATCTAATACATGCAGTGTCTCACTTTTTAATCTCGCTTGCTTAACGTTGCCTCATTTAATTTGATTAAATTCGATTATACTTGTTTTACTTTTGTTGATTTTCGTCTTGTAACTTGGTATAAAAAAGGTATCCGCCCCATCAAATGATATTCCATTTCATTTAGCGCCCCTGACGGAATTACAATGACAATTCTTGAAGTTTTTATATGTCCATCCTTTCGGTTGGAGGTTAGAGGGACATCGGCCGTTGACTTATGCAATAAAATGGAACACTTATAGCCGTCCTTACAATGTTATTTATTATATGGCTATCAGTTTCGGTGCTTCAATAGAACATCTTCAGGTCTTACCAGAAGCTGAGTGGGTTAAGTGCAATCGTATACACGTTTCCATCAGTGGCCACCATCTATGAACTGGTTTTGGTAGACCACGTCTAACAACGATGTTGTGTGTCAAACCATCTACTGCCCAAAATTTTTATTTCTTCTCCACGAAATTTTATTCCGTTTCCAGATTTTTCCCTTGGATTCCTTCACAGGCTATACAGTGTACAGACTGATTTATATCGTGCATACCTTACAATCCTGTCCCACTGCCTCCACTGCCTCATCAACTACTACTTCCCCTTCGCGTCATTTGAATTTTATAACTGCAGTGTGTTTGCTGTACAAATTGTTGATAACTTTCCGATCCCCGTGTTTTACCCCTGCCACCTTCAGAATTTCAAAAAGTGTATTCGAGGCAACATTATGCAAATTTTCTGAGCATATAAATGTTATAAATGTAAGTAAGCTATTCTTCAGCACATCTTCTAAGTTAAGCTAGTTAGTTAGTTACATATTCCATGTAACATTTGAACGATTCATTTATGGAAATGAGTCACTTTACACGATATGTATACATTATCAGTGTTAACATTAACGAACACATTAATCTGCTCTACGTCTACATCCACATCTACGTGATTACTCTGCTATTCACAATAAAATGCCTGGCAGAGGGTTCAATGAACCAACTTCAAGCTGTCTCTCTACCGTTCTACTTTCGAACGGCGCGCAGGAAAAAGAGAACACTTAAATTTTTCTGTGCGAGCCCTGATTTCTCTTATTTTATCGTGATGATCATTTCTCCCTATGTAGGTTGAAGCCAATAAATGTTTTCGCAACCGGAGGAGATAACTAGTGATTGGAATGTTACGAGAAGATGCCGTCGCAACTAAAAACGCCTTTGTTATAATGATTGCCACTCTAATTCACATATCGTGTCTGTGGCACTATCTCCCTTTTTCGCGATAATACAAAACGAGCTGCCCTTTTTTGTACTTTTTTCGGTGTCATCCGTCAGTCCCATGTGATGCGGATCCCACACCGCACAGAAATACCCCAGAATATGCCAACAAGCGTGGTGTAAGCAGTCTCTTTAGTACACCTGTTGCACCTTCTAAAGTGTTCTGCCAATGAATCGAACACTTTGGTTTGCTCTTCCCACAACATGATCTATGTGATCGTTCCAATTTAGGGTATTTTTAATCGTTATCCCTAAGTATTTAATTGAATTTACAGCCCTCAGATTTGTGTAACTTATCGCGTTATCGAAATTTTGCTGATTTCTTTTAATACTCTTGTGAATAACTTCACTCTTTTCTTTATTCAGAGTCAATTGCCACTTTCGCACCATACTTATATGTTATATAAATCATTTTGCAATTCGTTCTGGTCATCTGATGACTTTACAAGACGGTAAATGACAGCTTCATCTGCAAACAATCTAATACGGCTACTCAGATTGTCTCCTATGTCGTTAATATACACTCCTGGAAATTGAAATAAGAACACCGTGAATTCATTGTCCCAGGAAGGGGAAACTTTATTGACACATTCCTGGGGTCAGATACATCACATGATCACACTGACAGAACCACAGGCACATAGACACAGGCAACAGAGCACGCACAATGTCGGCACTAGTACAGTGTATATCCACCTTTCGCAGCAATGCAGGCTGCTATTCTCCCATGGAGACGATCGTAGAGATGCTGGATGTAGTCCTGTGGAACGGCTTGCCATGCCATTTCCACCTGGCGCCTCAGTTGGACCAGCGTTCGTGCTGGACGTGCAGACCGCGTGAGACGGCGCTTCATCCAATCCCAAACATGCTCAATGGGGGAGAGATCCGGAGATCTTGCTGGCCAGGGTAGTTGACTTACACCTTCTAGAGCACGTTGGGTGGCACGGGATACATGCGGACGTGCATTGTCCTGTTGGAACAGCAAGTTCCCTTGCCGGTCTAGGAATGGTAGAACGATGGGTTCGATGACGGTTTGGATGTACCGTGCACTATTCAGTGTCCTCTCGACGATCACCAGTGGTGTACGGCCAGTGTAGGAGATCGCTCCCCACACCATGATGCCGGGTGTTGGCCCTGTGTGCCTCGGTCGTATGCAGTCCTGATTGTGGCGCTCACCTGCACGGCGCCAAACACGCATACGACCATCATTGGCACCAAGGCAGAAGCGACTCTCATCGCTGAAGACGACACGTCTCCATTCGTCCCTCCATTCACGCCGGTCGCGACACCACTGGAGGCGGGCTGCACGATGTTGGGGCGTGAGCGGAAGACGGCCTAACGGTGTGCGGGACCGTAGCCCAGCTTCATGGAGACGGTTGCGAATGGTCCTCGCCGATACCCCAGGAGCAATAGTGTCCCTAATTTGCTGGAAAGTGGCGGTGCGGTCCCCTACGGCACTGCGTAGGATCCTACGGTCTTGGCGTGCATCCGTGCGTCGCTGCGGTCCGGTCCCAGGTCGACGGGCACGTGCACCTTCCGCCGACCACTGGTGACAACATCGATGTACTGTGGAGACCTCACGCCCCACGTGTTGAGCAATTCGGCGGTACGTCCACCCGGCCTCCCGCATGCCCACTATACGCCCTCGCTCAAAGTCCGTCAACTGCACATACGGTTCACGTCCACGCTGTCGCGGCATGCTACCAGTGTTAAAGACTGCGATGGAGCTCCGTATGCCACGGCAAACTGGCTGACACAGACGGCGGCGGTGCACAAATGCTGCGCAGCTAGCGCCATTCGACGGCCAACACCGCGATTCCTGGTGTGTCCGCTGTGCCGTGCGTGTGATCATTGCTTGTACAGCCCTCTCGCAGTGTCCGGAGCAAGTATGGTTTGTCTGACACACCGGTGTCAATGTGTTCTTTTTTCCATTTCCAGGAGTGTATATCAGGAACAATAGAGGGCCTATAACACTTCCTTGCAGAACGCCGGATATTATTTCTGTTAGGACCACTCCCGCAACTGCACTTAAGAACTAGCACAAAAAAGAAAAAGAAAACTGTGACAGTTTTAATTTAATGTTTTTCTGCAAAAGATCGAAGATTTTGTTGCCTTCATACTGAAATCCTTTGTGAGCCACTGACGGTTTTAATAATGGATAATAGAAATTATCTCTTCTGTTGCTGCGCTGATCTGCAGTCAAGACTGAAAAGAACCTTTACAGGACTGTCTTGAATTGAATTCTTTAACCTTTTTTCTGGCGCTTCCAAGTTCAGCCCTCCAAAACTGCAGAAATGATCGATCTAGACGAGGGTGCGATGATTCCGACACCTATTCCCAACACGCAAACATGGCAGCAGTAAATGTGCCAGTCCTCCGTCCACAATTTCCATACAGACTCTCTGCGACTTAAGGCACAATGACAAGAGTACTTCACCATTTGTCTGTAGACAAATAAGTCCCTCGATGGCTTGCTGATTCTCCATTCAAGTCTCCACGACACAGGTTGTAATTTTTACGCCGTAGATCACTTACGACAACTTCCAGCGCCTGCAACCAAGGACAAGTGTGAAGTCAGAAACCATTCCGTGGCTGGGAGAGATGTGGACTTTGCGGTTTTCTTTAGATACGCAAGGGACAGGCTGGTGAATGTCCTCCCTCCACTTAAGATTGGACGCCTTGCGAAGAACCTGTCGGACAAAGTGAAATGTGCAGGTAACCGTGGACGTCTACGGGAACTAATGTAGAGCATAGACAGAAATGTGGCAGGAATACGAACCTAGAGAAAAACTTCTGGGTGACAACAGCCATTTTCGCCTGCCTTAAAAAGTGAAACACTTGTCGGTAACTGAAGGACCCATGCAGGCACTGGCAAACACTGTACACACAAAGAGCCAAGAATTCACCCAGGAGCGCATGTGAAACTAAAGAAAGAGGTCAGCCTGCTTAAAAATTGTTTTCTGGACAGTAAGATGGATGCTTATAAATTATGCAGGCCAAAGCACATACATGAGACCGTCGAAGCCACACACAGAGACAGCCCTTACAAAGAAGCATTGTGTGGCTGCCTTCACAGAAACGAAGGAATGCTGAAAAACATCTGTACTATGTGTGACCAGAGCTGGGAACAGCCTTGACATTGAAAACGTAAAAAAATACGCCGTTTCTCCAGTCACACAATATAACACGCAAAATAGAACATTTTCCTCCTATACTGTGGGGCGTGGTCAACAAACGGCGAGTACTCATTGAGTGGCAATGCAAATGTAATCAGCGAAGACAACTCTGTTAGCTAAGCAGAATGAGGAGATTGGAAGAAGGGGTCAGTGAGAAATGGTAGGAGCAACTGGCCGTAGAGACCCTTCCATCCTTCGCCTAATTATACTTTGGATCTGACCCTTACTCCCATCCAACGTTCATCATCACTTTTTGATTCTTATCCTGATTTATATTTAATGGACGAATGCTTACGGTCCATTGTTTGAGACTGAAGCACTCGAGTGACGATTGCAATTCTTTGCCTGACATCCGCCTCCCGGAACCATGATATCACTTATTCTGCTACGGCAACACAAGACGGGATCGCAGAGACCATTCCTGGGACTTGCTGTAAATTCACGGGGCACCGAATAGGGCGGCCGACTCGCCACCGCACAGCTACGAGGCGACGTGCCGTACCAATCCATCGTCTGCAGCATCTACCAACACAAGGCAGGTCCCTGAGCGGTCGGCCGGCGCTCAGAGAAAAGGGATAATGGCCTGCGTGTTCACCTTAAAGTAAAACCGGCTATATCGTTGGAAAGAGCCCCAGAATAAGCATTTTTTGACGGACCTAGTGCGAAGTTTCAGAGTTCTCGCAGCTCGACAGTAAATGCCTGGTGTAGATGCTATATATTTCTAGTGTGGTCGGCTTAAACGGAGCGCCATTCTGCCGTTTGTAAGAGTAACGCTTATTGACGAACTATTTCTGACGAAATGAACCGTTGGAGTGAGGGAAGAACAGCAGATGATACACCCATTCGCTTTTTGAGTGGAGAGGGGTGGTTTCGTTGATGTTCATGAAACGGGAACACATAGCACGAGCGATTGCGCTCGTGCGTGTACGTAGAGAGCGAGGAGCAAAGTCTCTCTCAGTACTGCACTGACGGAGCACCTCTGTCGCTAGCGAATCGGAGTGATACTCTATACAGAGTCACTCGCGATTAAGCGTTTGTTCACTGTGTTGACCGCGACACTTTAAGTGCGGTGTGAACACAGACAGAGTATTAGTTAGCGCCTGAGAACGAACATTGAGTGGCATCGCGGTGGACTGGTTATCCGTCTGGTTAGACTAGGGGCTGGTAGGAGTCCTTGACTTAATCAAAACCAAGTGAGAGTTCGACTGGCGAAGGTCAAACCAGATAGAAAGAGATAGTTTTGTCATTTTTCAGCTGCGAACGACGCAGGCAGCAGTCATCGCAGCTCACGGTATTGTGCACCACAGTGTAGGCGAGCCCCATTTTTCCTCCATTAGAAATAACATAGTTCATTCACGTCACTCAATTACATTTCTCACGTGACAGCCTCGACCGTACTTAGAAAAATTCAGACAGATAATTATTCAAGTTGAGTAGGCGCGGCTCTCAGCCATTCTGCCGAGTAAATAACATTATTAAAGAAAAGGGATAAAAGAGCTTTCCCTCACTTCATTTATGAATTACGTTAACAGGATTCCTATCCATGATAGGTAACCTCCTATTCCTAAAATATCCCTTAAATTTGTGCATCACTTTATAAATAAATGTTTCACTTGATTTTCTCATATTTTTGCAATAAATAATATTTTCCGTCCGTTTAATGTTTTTCTCACACTAACTAGCAATACTCCAGTACCGAACTATCCCACTAGTTACGTAAGAAAATAGAATATTTTTGTTTGTTTTCCTTACAGCGGACGACTCCAGAAGATATTTATTGCGGAAAGTTTTTCAGGCATTTTTGGTACGTTAGGAGCGTCTGTCTGACTTCTGTAGTAGTGTGCGGCGGCAATTGCTTCTTGCAGGAGCCAAAAGGAACTTGTCAGATCAATTCGTTGCGCAACTCGGCAACATAACACCCACAAACATACAACGTCATCCTCCAACTTAGGTCCTGTAAGTTGTAAGGAATCCGCCAGAGGTACTCGTGTGAACAAAGGGACCACATCGAAACTCATTAATATGTGAGATAGTTCGAGACGTAAAGTCCTCAGTTGTTGCATAAAATCTTCTGAGTATCGATTATGACGTTCACTTTTTACTACCAAATTGCTCAGAAGAGCAGCAAGATGTTATGCTAGGTAATATGTTGGGACTCCTATATTGCTCACAATGCGGCGAAACGGAACAGCTTCCTTATGGATCTTAGGCAGCTATAAAGACGTGGTGGTATTGGCGCTTGTACTCTAAAGAACTTCTTTAGGTGTTCAGAAAAGAGTCAGAATTTGAGGAGCGCGGATGTCTTCCGTTGTGTCGCATCAGTTGGATCCTTCTGGAGACGAGTCCTGCAGTAAAATCATCTAGCCGAAGTAGGTTGTTGCAGGCAAAAGGCAGTAGGTTTTCCCTTGTCAGCAGGTAAAAATCCTATTTCTGTGCCTTCTATGAAGGAACGGATAGCTTTTCCTTCTTCAGTGTTGATTTTCTGCTTGGATGCGGGCATCCTAGATACGGCCCTGCACGTCTCTCACCTTATTCCTTCAGCAGTCTCACTGGCAAGTTTCGAGACACCTTGCCCAATCGCACTAATAAAATCCTTGAGAGGCAAGGTTTTAGCAGTGAACGCTAAATTTAGTCCTCTTTCTAAGGCCGATATCTCAGTGTCATTCAGTTGTTTACCTGTGAAATTAAACATAAGACGTCTACATGGTTTATGTTTTCGCGATGATAGGCGTGTACGGCGATGGAACTTGGAAGTTTCACGCCACGGCCTGCTGCTTCGTCAAGTCCGAAAGCGAACACGTAGAAGTGTCCACCCTCTCCTAGTTCGTGGAGACTTTCTAATTCTCGTCTAGTATAAAGGATTCTTTCTCTCAGCAAAGCTACGCTGGCTCGTTGTTTCATCCTTTTAGCGGCTGCAGAGTCCGTATAATAAGAAAACTTGCCTAACGTCGGTGTAGTTTGTTGGTCCCGACATCTCAATAAAAATGCGAGAGAGCGTAACAGTCTGTTCCTATTGTTGCGGAGTTTATCGAACCCACGTATTCCGTTGACCATCTCCTAGCCACAGAGGTACCAGATGTGCTGTTTGAGACTTTCTTGACGTAATATCTGCTTTATTGATCCACGAGCGTCTCGTCGGATAATGTTGTGAGAGTTGCACAATATTTCTACGACACACCTGCTCGTCATCTTCAGGTGCATACTGACGTTTTGCTGCAGTGTCTCGCCAAATATATGGCTCGCTAGAAAATCTCAGGCCTCCGCAGGGACACTGGATGTCACCGTGCGCTGTGATTGGTCTACGATGACGTTATAGCCCCACCGCTCGGCGACTGCACTTTTCTACTGAACCAACTTATAGAATGGTGGGCCATTGTAGCAATACGTCAAGATGAAGAACAGCTGTCTCGCTGAAATGTTGTGCAGCTTCCACAACGTCCATTATAATTATCTGGGCTGTTATGCCGTGGTCGGTTGATGAATTCTGGGAATCGACACAGAATTCATCAACCGACCACGGCATAACAGCCCGGATAATGACAATGGACATGATATTTCCGGCCGTGAAAGTCTACATTTTAGTATCAGCTTCCACAACATTATCCGACGAGAGCCCGTGACCGATGAAACAGTTATTACTTCGGGCAAAGACTCGAACAGCACAAATTTAACGAAACTCGAGTACTGGAGAAGCAGGCGGCCTTAAAGAAATGCAGTATCAGTGAAAAGATGTAAATCATACCTCCATCAACATGAACAGAGACGTTGGACACGGGCTTTCCCCATCCTGGATGCCGGCTCTCAGAGGCCAACAGTACGCATCAACATTTGACGCGAGTGCTACGGGTGAGAGACAGCGCCGAGAGGTCTACATCCAGCAGGACGACAAAAGGAGCCCACGACTCATTCGCCAATGAGCACCGACCAAGAGAATCAATGCAAGCAGCAATAGATACACAACTGACCATTAAAATTGCTACACCACAAAGATGATGCGAAATTTAACCGACAGGAAAAGGATGCTGTGATATGCAAATCATTAGCTTTTCAGAGCATTCACACAAGGTTGGCGCCGGTGGCGACACCTACAACGTGCTGACATGAGGAATGTTTCCAACCTATTTCTGATACACAGACAGCAGTTGACCGGCGTTGCCTGGCATTGACGGCACTTTGAATAGTGGACGTTACATTTCAGATGTGTTACGACCCTGGCTCTACCCTTCATTCGATCCTTGCGAAACCCTACATTTCAGCAGGATAATGCACGACCGCATGTTGGAGTTCCTGTACGGGCCTTCCTGGATACAGAAAATGTTCGGCTGCTGCCCTGGCCAGCACATTCTCCAGATCTCTCACCAATTGAAAACGTTTGGTCAATAGTGGCTGAGCAACTGGCTCGTCACAATGCACCAGTCACTACTCTTCATGATCTGTGGTATCGTGTTGAAGCTGCATGGGCAGCTGTACCTGTACACGCCATCCAAGCTCTGTTTGAATCAATGCTCAGGCGTATCAAGGCCGTTATTACGGCCAGAGGTGGTTGATCTGGGTACTGATTTCTCAGGATCTATGCACTCAGATTGCATGAAAATGTAATCACGTGTCAGTTCTAGTATAATATATTCGTCCAATGAATACCCGTTTAGCCGGCCGGAGTGGCCGAGCGGTTAAAGGCGCTACAGTCTGGAACCGCACGACCGCTACGGTCGCAGGTTCGAATCCTGCCTCGGGCATGGATGTGTGTGATGTCCTTAGGTTAGTTATGTTTAAGTAGTTCTAGCTTCTAGGGGACTTATGACCACAGCAGTTGAGTCCCATAGTGCTCAGAGCCATTTGAACCATTTTTGAATACCCGTTTATCATCTGCATTTCTTCTTGGTGTAGCAATTTTAATGGCCAGTAGTGTAACAGCAGACTCCTAACGTCTGCACAACATCAACCCATTATGATGAAGATCCAGCTCCTTCCGTCTCAAGTGACCAGTCATAACAACAACCTCTTAAAAATTGCAATATAGAATCATTCTCAGTGAGCAGCAGTGACAAAATGTAATCGACTCCACACAAATAAAGCACACCGGTAGATGCAGAAAAAGAGCAGTGTAACAGTGACCGAGGCTTTGGTCTCTCTAGTATAGTGCATTACATTACGATGTACGCCACTCAGAAACCTTTTGTGTCAACTAAATGGTCGCGGAATCCTATGCAATTATATAAAAAGATGTACTTTGCATTTTCTGTTCATATATCTCTACTGTTCGTGTACTAAAGTAATCCACCCTAAAGTACTAAATAGGTAACTATCAATCTTTTGAGATTCAAGAGCTGGCCGTGCGCGTCATTACGCTCTTTGGCTGTTACTCAAAAGGGAACCTTCCCATCGCACCCCCCTCAGATTTAGTTATAAACTGGCACAGGGATAGGCCTAGAAAAACTGAACACAGATCAATCGAGAAAACAGGAAGAATTTGTGTGGAACTATGAAAAAAATAAGCAAAATATACAAACTGAGTAGTCCATGCGCAAGGTAGGCAACATCTAGGGAAGTGGGAGGTTACGAGTGCCGTGGTCCCGTGGTTAGCGTGAGCAGCTGCGGTGCGAGAGGTCTTTGGTTCAAATCTTCTCTTGAGTGAAAAGTTTAATTTCTTGTTTTCACACAATTATTAAAGTTCAGGCACTCACACATAATCAACTTCGCACTCCAAAATTCCAGGACATGTTTAGATTTGCTTGGACATATGCAGGATTTGATGGTCTACACACGGAAACATTTGAAAACGTAAAAAACATAAGTTTTGACAGAGCACAGGGAAAACTGTGCGACTGTGAAACTGTTGCATTCATTTGTTGCAGTTTATGTGACAAACTCTTATGTTTTCATCACTTTTTTGGGAGTCATTATCACATCCACAAGAAAACCTAAATCGGGCAAGGTAGAGGAATCATTTTACCCATTCGCCAAGTGTGCAAGTTAGGTGGGTCGACACCATATTCCTGTCATGTGGCGCACATGCCGTCACCAGTGTCGTATAGAATATATCAGACGTGTTTTCCTGTGGAGGAATCGTTTGACCTATGACCCTGCGATCAAATGTTTTCAATTCCTATTGGAGAGGCACGTCCTTTCGTCTACTAATCGCACGGTTTTGCGGTGCGGTCGCAAAACACAGACACTAAACTTATTACAGTGAACAGAGACGTCAATGAATGAACGTACAGATCGTAACTTTCCGAAAATAAAGAAAGTAAAATTTTCACTCGAGGGAGGACGCGAACCAAGGACCTCTCGTTCCGCATTTGCTCACTCTAACCACGTGACCACGGCGCTCCTCGACTCACATTTTCCTTGTGTTGCATATGTTGCACATGGACCATTCAGTTTGTATATTTTGCTTATTTTTTTCATAGTTCCACACAACTTCTTCGTGTTTTCTCGATTGATCTGTGTTCAGTTTTTCAAGGCCTATCCACTGCGTCAATTTATAACTAAATCTTAGGGGGGTGCGATGGGGAGGTTCCCTTGTCAGCAACGGCGACGAGTGTAGCGCCCGAGAGAGCGGGCGCAGCGGCTTCCGTGCCTTTTGCAGGCGCACCGGGCATTTCTCTCTCTGGTGGTCAAGAGGGAAGGTGAGAGCTGGCAACACGAGCGTGGAGTCCATTCCGAGAGCGACCGGACGGCCTGAGGGGGTGCCTCAAGAGCAGCACACAGCCGAGCGAACGACTCCGGCGGGTTGCCTATCCGATATAAAGACAGGAGGCGAAGTGAGCAGATGTATATCGCACGAAGGTGTCGGTGGATCGCAGTGCGCTGCCGAAGGAAGACTGATATACCAGTTACCACTTGGGATACTCATTGTTCAACCAAAAATTAATGCACTTAAGGCGAGCGTTTCAGAATATTTCTTGTTGCTGTGCGGCAATGCTGCGGAGCCGACTTTAACCTACAGTGTAGTCAAGTTTAATGCTTTTTATCTGGAACTTCGCTCCCTATTGGTGTACAGTCAGTACCTTACATGGTGTTTGTTGCTGGTTCCGACAGACTTGAGAAAGAGTCATCATTTACCCTTTGGTGTTAAATTCCTGCCGCCTGTTAATCTGCTCCTGTTGTCGCTGGTTGGAATTAAATATTGTCTGCCAACTGGCCCTTTTATTCGTTTGAGTATCGGGGCTTGCAGGACACTAGATTAGTGTACTGATGGTCTGAACTTGCTCAGTGAGTGTGTCCGGTTTTAAGATTCTTGTTGTGCGACTATTTAAACTTGGGCTAGTCGATGTTGTACGTTTAGCTTAGTTATACTCTATTAGGCTTCCGTCATCAGCATTTTTTCTCGCAAGTTTCTGTCTAGTTATGTACAGCTGCTACCATGTTCGCCAGGATTTGTTGCAGTTGATTCATTATTGAGGAGTCAGTAACTAATGGCGTTAGATACAAGCCACGCGGTCTGGGGCGTCTTGTCACGGTCCGTGCGATTGCCCCCGCAGGAGGTTCGAGTCCTCCCTCGGGCAAGAGTGTCTGTGTCATCCTTAGCGTAAGTTAGCTTAAGTTAGATTAAATAGTGTGTAAGCTTACGGACCCATGACCTCAGCAGTTTAATCCCATAAGACCTTACCACAAATGTCCAGAAGCCCTACATTCAAATGGCTCTGAGCACTATGGGACTTAACATCTGAGGTCATCAGTGGCCTAGGCTTAGAACTACTTAAACCTAACTAACCCAAGGACATCACGCACACCCATACCCGAGGCAGGATTCGAACCTGAGACCGTAGCAGCAGCGCGGTTCCGGATTGAAGCACCTAGAACCGTTCGGTCAAACCGGCCGACAAAGCCCTAAGTCATACTTATTTGTGGGGTTTCTGTTATTTATTAGTATTGTGAAGGGTTCCTTTAAACTTATTCCTGGATGCGGGAAATGCACTGTATAATCCTGTGAAACTTTGAAGAGCTGTCAACTTTGGTGAACTGATTATTAAGATTTTAATAAATGTACTTTATTTACATCTTTTAGATGTACAAGTGTCTGCGCTATTTGAGCAGCGTCCTGTGGAACGGCGCATTCAGTATAGTAAACTAGTAGTGGGTTTAAGTCCTGCTCACACTCGCTTGATTTCGAAAGAATGCTAATTGGGTACTGGCTGCCATTTATAATGTCATAGTAAACGTGTTACTTTTCAAAATTTGTTGTTGAGCGAATTATGTTTATTTGGCAGTCCAGTCCTATCAGTCTCCAAGTGCATATCTCGCTGTGCATTTCAAAAAGTTTTCTCGTAATTATTGTCAAACTACTTTCTTGGAGCAAGATATGTTTTCAAACTAAATCAGTTATATCGAATCGCTAAAGTTTTGAACCTTGCCTCTCCTTGAAAAATTTCTGAATTTACCCTACATGTAAATCATAGGAAAGCGCATGGCGGAGGGTATTTGACTTTGTACCACGTGTAAGTTTGCTTCCCATTCCATTCGCGTACGGTATGCGGGGAGAGTAAGTGCGAAGCTTGTTTAGACGATACCCGCAAACGCAACTCGTAGGGGCAGTATTACCTCACAAAGGTGAACAGTGGGCTATAATTACGGTATGACAGCGAAATATGGTAGATATTCTCCCATGTCAATACGGATCCGATTCACTCTGGAAAAAATAGTTCCAATTTTGTCCACCTGGTGCAAATCTGGTGCTTCGAAAGCAATAAAGACGTATAGAAATGTTTCGGTACGTAAGGGATTCTGAATGGGGCGTGGTAAGGAAACTTCAAACCAGTAAGAAAGGCACAGTGTGCGTTTTTCTGTTAACTTCCGTTACAGAGTTAGTTCAGTACGAGCACCGGAGATCGGTAAGATGCTGTACAGCGCCATGTTTACACCTGATGGCTAAAATTAGAACTAATTTGTTTTAGAATGTAAATCTTTTTCACATTAATGCGTTAGGAAATCAACCATGCTTCGCCACCATATGATACTTACAACCAACACTGGAGCCAAGTAAGTACCTGCTCTCTAATTATAACCACTCGGTATACCTCAAGTTCCATCACTTCCTTCTCAGTCCGGACAGTGCAATGTGTCTGCAAATAATGGAGGGCGCTCGCAGCCATGTAACACAGAATTAGAGCAGCGGTCGTGAAAAGGTCCGCCAGCCGAAGTGGCCGAGCGGTTCTAGGTGCTACATTCTGGAACCGCGCGACCGCTACGGTCGCAGGTTCGAATCCTGCCTCGGGCATTGATGTATGTGATGTCCTTAGGTTAGTTAGGTTTAAGTAGTTCTAAGTTCTGGGGGACTGTTGAGCTCAGATGTTAAGTCCCATAGTGCTCAGAGCCATTTGAACCATCAACAGCGATCGTAGACGAGCGTCACGCCTTGTCCGTGTCGATCGGTTTCAAATACGACAGGAACTGCTGCCTTCAGTGAATGTAAGACCTTCTGAAACTTTTTTAGAGGCATCACTTCGAAAAGAACTGCATGCGGTCGGGTACCACGCACATAATTCTCACAGCAACACACAACGCTAGACATCTCTTCAGTTCGCCTAACAACGGCGATTGGACAATGGCTGACAGCAGGCGCGTAGTGTGGTCCGACGAATCCCGACTTCGCTGCTGCTCAAATGGCACGAGGTGTCGAGAACACCGACGGCGCAAAGAGGCATTAACCTTCTTACTGCCAGACTTATTTTGTTTCGTTAAGTACAAGTGGCCTAATAGGACCAAATGGTTCAAATGGCTCTGAGCACTATGGGACTTAACATCTGAGGTCATCAGTCCCCTAGAACTTAGAACTACTTAAACCCAACCAACCTAAGGACGTCACACTCATCCATCCCCGAGGCAGGATTCGAACCTGCGACCGTAGCAGCAGCGCGGTTCCTAACTAGAACGCTTAGAACCACTCGGCCACAACGGCCGGATTAATAAGACCCTATTTAATTTACTGCAGAATTCTTATTTACACTTTAAGACATAAAAACAACGCACCACGAAGGAATTATTTATTCAAAAGAAAGAGCTTCACAAACTGAGCAAGTCAGTAACGCGTTGATCCACCGGTGGCCCTTATGCTAGCAGTTATTCGGCTTTGCAGTAATTTGACATAGTTGTTGGATGTCCTCCTGAGGGCCGCCGTGCCGAATTCTGTGCAATTGGCGCATTGGATCGTCGAAATCCCGAGCTGTTTAGAGAACCTCGCTCATAACGCTTCAAATGTTCTCAGATGGGGAGAGACCCAGTGAATTTGCTAGCCAAGCTAGGGACTGGAAATCACAAACACCAGCAATAGAAGCAAACGCCGTCTGCAGGTGGGCATTATGTTACTGAAAAGTAAGCGCAGGCTGGCTTGCCATCAAGGGCAACTAAACGGGGCGCACATTATCATCGACGTATCGCTGTGCTGTAGTATTGAATTGGATTGTTTAGGGAGGAGACCGGACAGCGAGGTCATCGGTCTAATCTGATTAAGGAAGGACGGGGAAGGAAGCAGGCCGTGCCCTTTCAAAGGAACCATCCCGGCATTTGCCTGGAGCGATTTAGGGAAATCACGGAAAACCTAAATCAGGATGGCTGGACACGGAATTAAACCGTTGTCCTCCCGAATCCGAGGCCAGTGTGCAATCCACTGCGCCACCTCGCTCGGTGTGCTGTAGGAGTGCTGTGGATAACAACCGTTGACGTTGTGCTTTGAAAATGAATGGCTCACCAGACAATCATACCTGGTTGTCAAGCTGTATGGTGGGCGACAGGCTGGTTGTTATCCCCACCGCGCAGCACGGCATCTCAAGAAACATTTCTGACCTTGAATCTCAATGACTTGAGTAGAACTATCTTCATTGATGAGTCCCGCTACGAACTGGGCCCCGATGACCAGTAGCCGCCCTGGACATGTCTCGCATACCAGCGTGACTGTCGCCCGCCGTGCGGCTCGGCAGCGAAAGAGTTGAACCGTGTGCTATTTCTTTTCATAGCAGGAGCATTTGGTTGTCATCCTCGGGACCATTACACTACAGCGGTAAGTCGACGATACTCTACGAGCCGTTGTGTTGCCGTTCATGGCAAGCCATACACTGGGGTTATATTTCAGCCAGATAATGCCCACCTTCACGCGGTGAAAGTTATCAATCGTTGTCTTCATGCTTGCCAAACCCACCATGATCAGCTAGGCCGTGGTAGTGGTTCTGACTGGATATTTTTAAGGGATTTTGATGATATAACCCTCCAATTGAAGAGAGTTTGGCACAATGTCCCTCACGAGGATACCCGAAAACTGTATCAACCAGTGCTAACCAAATAATAGCTTGCATGATTCTAGATGTGGACCAATACGTTACTGAATTGCTCAGTTTGTGAATCACTTTCTCCATCATCATGATGGAGAAAGGCATTCAATTTTTCTGAAATTGTAGTCATTTGTCGTTTCTGTACGTATACATATACTGACATTCGTTCCATTTGGATGAATCCTTCGTGGGGCATCTTTTTTTGTCCGAGGGTGTATTTTAATAAACTTTCATAAAAACGTGCATTACTGAAATGAAAAAAGGAGAACAGAGTGGTGGTAAGTTCCCACGGGTCCGAACTGCTGAGGTTATCGGTCCTGGACTTACACACTAATTAATCTAACTTAAACTAACTTACGCTAAGGATAACACGCACACCCATGCCCGATGGAGGACTCTAACCTCAGTTGGGGGAACAGCGCGAACCACGGCAAGGTGCCTAGACCGCGAGGCAACTAGGCGGGCCTCCTAAAAGACTATGTGTGTAAGCTCTTGTAGATAATGCCTTTGTACTTTATCTTAAATATCCCTACATTTAAAACAAAGTAGCTCTGTTCATAGACAAAAGAAAATTTCTTGTACACTTTCCTGGATATTTTATATCTACGGATGTTCGGGTAAGGGATTCTGTCCACATTTCGCCCCTCGAAGGAGGAGATTGAAAAGGAGGAACTCTGCTGCGCCGACTTCTGTTTTGCTTTACTGGAGATGTCATCAGTTTCAGACAATCTTATCTTCTTTCGTTTCTTTCTTCAAGACATGATTTAAATCCTGCCAAGTTAAGAAATCATTGAGGACACTAATATTCAAAATATTATAACAAGTAACCGTGAGGCATCTTCTTGTCGTACGTTTTATAGTGGAAGTCCTACCCAAATTGCCCGTTGTGCCTACAGTTGAGAGTTGTATTATACTCTAGGATTACAGTAGGTTGTGCAACATCACCTATGCCTATTTACTCTTTGAAATCCATAGTACTCAGCAGGGTGACTATCGTCTAATTAACTTTTTTGGGGGACAATAGGAGAGTATTGTTGGCGATTCCTGCAATTATCTTAATGGTGCAGTTCTCACGCCCTTGTTATCACAAATTCTGCGTGTAGTTCACGAAGGTTTTTACATATTGTTCCAAGCAGAGTCATCTTGTTATCGTCCTGCCCAATTCCAGATTTTTGAAGAAATAATCTGCTGTGATATTTATACACTCATGGCTAAATTTTCTGTCAGTTTCGGTACTACCGTTGTTCCCTGACTTCTTTCTCTAGGGTCTCTCCTCGCCCTTTCCCTTGTACACCCGCATGTTTGTGACGTAGTAATTAGCGCTGGCACATACAGCCCATGTATTGACACCATACGTCCCCGGTTTTAAGTGAATAAACTGGTGAAAAGGACACCTGCCCCTACAAGTTACCAATTGCTCATCAGCTATAATATTCTCATACGGGTCGTATGCATCAGGGGAAGTCTGCATGTCTTTACACACCTCTCAATTTTGTATGGATGTTAGTGGCAAAATATTCTAACTGCACACCATTGTCGCAGCATTGGTGATTTATAAAGTAAGGAAGGACTCTTACTATATGAAATTCATGAAACAGAGTTACAATAAATTAAAGCATAGAAGGGGTTCTCAACAAACACTGTATGTCAAAACTTTTCGAAAATGTAATGAAAATGATTTTAAAACCCATACCATCTAAACCCAGAACGCCCACTAGTGGACAATAGGTCCCAGATTGACTACCACTAGTATGCATCAAGTAACGTGCTTAACCACTGTTCAGATATTTAGTTTACAGGAGCCAGTTTATCAGGGCTACGATTCTGTTGCCACTAATGTGCATCGTCGAACTGTATACAGCGTGATATTTCTGTAAAGCTGTCTGTAGCCATATAAGTATTGAAAACAGGCCAGCCACACTCTTTGTTCCATAAATTTACTACGCACTCATTGCGTCCTTTGTGCTCTACTGCGAGTATAATGTGGCCCAGGAAGCTATCAAATTCTCCTCTATCACGATCTTTTCGTTTTTTCTCAAAGTAACATTACCTCCTTTGTTCGTTCACTTCAAAATATTTTGGAAACTGCTGCGTTTTATAAATAATTCAGATGTCGACTGCACTGTGTTTGCATTCCTTATGTTATGCCTCTTTCGACCAGGAGCTGTCTTCAATGTATTTCAGGCTGGCTGCCTCCCATGTAATACAGAAGAATTTTTTCACATGTTCCCATTGCATTTCTGGGGAAGAAAAGAATGAGATTACCACTGTACATATGTACCTACATACTGTTGTTATTAATAGCTGTATCCGGCAATGCTTTGCTGTCGCTCAATCTGGTTAAATGTAAAAGTGATAAATAGGTATCGGAAGAAGATATACATCCTGATCTCATTCTGTCCCTGCCTCTGACCATCTCCGCCTTCCCCTTTCTTTGATCATCACCTCACTCTCGTTCTCTCAGCCCATCACCTCCTCCACATCTTCTCTGCCCATCTCCTCCGCTCCTTCTCTCTCCCTCTCCTCCTACCACCCCTCTCTCTCTCTCCCGTCATTCATCTCTTCCCCATCCTCTCGCCTCAACTTCTCCTCCCAATCCTCTGTCCCCATACCCTCGTTGCGCCCTCTCTCACACTCCCATTGTCCAGTATTTCTCCCTCCATCTTCCCCGACCATCTTCTCCTCCCCACCCTTTCCATCTCGTCCTACACCCTCTTTCCCTTCACTTCCTCCTTTCTGTTCTCTATGTTTATCCTCCCATCCCTCTATCCATTTCCTCTTCCTCCCTTTCTCTGACCTTGAACCTTGTTTATTGTCATTGCAAATTCAGATTCTGTAGTAGTAGTGTAATCATGAAGTGATAAGCCAGAAATACGTCTCCGTTGGCTGACAACGTTTCACTATTATATACTTTATTACATATGTACATATTATGTATAACAAAAAATTATATTCTGCATGTGTACATACATTTATTACAGTAACGCGTAAAAGCTGAAGTAAATCGGTAAAGTACTTTCTGCGATATTTGATAAAAATATTTCCTCTTTATATACTACATATATATTACATATATTAAAAAATTTATATTCTATGACAGAATGTACAGGGTGATTATAATTAAAGTTAAACTTTCAAACTGCTGTAGAAATAACATCACTGGTCAGAATGAAGTCAAATTGCAACGGATATTATCGGAGAAGGGAGAAAAGGTTCGGCAGAGGACAAATAGATAGTTATAAAATGTAGCAATAGATGGCCCTGTAACCACATACTTTAATAGTGGTCGACTACAAATGACAAATGAATCATACAACAATGCCTAAGGTGTACGTATGACCTTACTCAGACTGGGTTGTACAGGCGTGATACTGTTAGTTACGGAAGCCCATTCACCACGGCAAGGTCATATCACATCGGATGGGAAATATCGGTTTTTAATCACCCTGAGGCCAAAAGCCGCATAAAAAGCATCAATCAAAATCAAATCGGATTATTAATTTCCGGGTGACTGGCGCAAAGCATGTTCAGTATGCTGTCCACCGTTTTCTGCAACAAGTTGAAATCGAGAAACAGCATTCCACAACTGATGGAAGTGTTTCCGGAATCACGTTCAGAATTTGTTGCGCAATGCGTGCCTCTAATGCAGCTAAGTTTGCAATCAGAATACTGAACACAACATCTTTCAAACAGCCCCACAGCCAGAAGTCACACGGATTAAGATCAGGTGATCGGGACGGCCAGGCTGTAGGGAAATGGCCGCTGTTAATTCTAGCATTTCCGAAATGGCGCTTCAACAGCTGCTTAACTGGATTTGCAAGGTGCAAAGATGCGCCATCTTACATAAAAATGACGTGGTTGAGCAAAGGACACTCATAGCCCTTACCAATTAAAGTACAGGTAACAGGACCGGAAACACGTGTCTCTTCGAAAAATATGGCCCTATGATAAATGATGCCGTAAACCCGAACCACACAGTGACCTGTTCAGGATGAAGTGGTACTGGCTGATTTACGTGTGGATTTTCCGTTGCCCATATTCGGCAATTATTTATATTGACATATCCTGTCAGATGGAAGTGGGCTTAGTCTGTCCACAAAATCTTCCACAGCCAAACATTGTCCACTTTCATGTGAGCAAGAAATTATAAAGCAAAAGTTTGTCTAGCTGGCAGGTCAACAGGAAGCAACTCGTGCACGTGGGTAATTCTGAATGGATAGCAAAGTAGCATGTTTCGTAGAATGTTACGCACCGTGCTCACGGGTGTGTCCAATGTTCGGACAATTCTCTGTGCACTACACGTTTGCACACCACCATCGTCTCCTCCTGCACTACTGTGACCACTGTTTCCACTGACGTCGAATCAATTCGTTTCCTCCCTCTACAAAGTTGCACACCAAAAGAGCCCTTCTTTTCGAATTTCCGAATCATTTTCTCCAGACCCACGGGAGACATCGGATTGATGCCTTTCTTCAAACCCTTCAGTGTCCGGAACGTCTGCAGAACTTCTGCACTGTCATCATTCCTGTAATACAACTTTACAAGCAGAGCGCGATCCTGCACTGAGACTGTCATGGCGAATATCGCAGACGCGAAAAGAGGAAAAGCAGTGTACCCGGTGTGTTTATGCCAACTTCAGTGGGTCGTGCGCATTACAGGTTTTTTCATTTACGTATTCTGACATACACAGTGCCATCTGTTAATTAATGTCACGCTATTTTTTTTCTTTTTTTATACGTTTTCCCACATCTCCGATAATATTCCGTTGCAATTTGACGTCATTCTGACCAGTGGTGTTATTTCTACAGCTTTTGAAAGTTTGTTTATGATATATATATATATATATATATATATATATATATATATATATATATATATATATATATACAGGGTGATTCAAAAAGAATACCACAACTTTAATAATGTGTATTTAATGAAAGAAACATAATATAACCTTCTGTTATACATCATTACAAAGAGTATTTAAAAAGGTTTTTTTCACTCAAAAACAAGTTCAGAGATGTTGAATATGGTCCCCTCCAGACACACGAGCAATAACAACCCGATACTCCAACTCGTTCCACACTCTCTGTAGCATATCAGGCGTAACAGTTTGGATAGCTGCTGTTATTTCTCGTTTCAAATCATCAATGGTGGCTGGGAGAGGTGGCCGAAACACCATATCCTTAACATACCCCCATAAGAAAAAATCGCAGGGGGTAAGATCAGGGCTTCTTGGAGGCCAGTGATGAAGTGCTCTGTCACGAGCTGCCTGGCGGCCGATCCATCTCCTTGGGTAGTTGACGTTCAGGTAGTTACGGACAGATAAGTGCCAATGTGGTGGCGCTCCATCCTGCTGAAATATGAATTGTTGTGCTTCTTCTTCGAGCTGAGGGAACAGCCAATTCTCTAACATCTCCAGATACTGTAGTCCAGTTACAGTAGCACCTTCGAAGAAAAAGTGACCAAAAACTTTATTGGCTGAAATGGCGAACAAATGTACAACTAAATGAAACTTTATAGCTCCCTTAATTCGCCGACAGATAGTGCTTAGCTCTGCCTTTTGTCGTTGCAGAGTTTTAAATTCCTAAAGTTGTGGTATTCTTTTTGAATCACCCTGTATATATATATATATATATATATATATATATATATATATATATATATATATATATATATTATTCAAATGTGCATATGGAGTCATATGAGTCATATTGAACAGTGTTTGGTAGGGTTTAGTTCAGGCTAGAGGTGGTTCTCTGACATTTTGGGGACGTTTATCACACCATGACTTGGGCGCACTGATTCAGCTTATCGTGAACATCAATCAAGACGTTTATTTCAACATTCTCAGTGATCCAGTGTAGTTTCTCCCACATCTTAATAGTGAATACGTTGTGGACACTCCCGTCTTCCAAGATGACAACAGGCTACAGGAATACACTTCTGGTTTGGCCGACACCCATGCAGCCTTTCGCTAAAATATCCGATTTTAATCCCATGGAAAATGTCAGTGACTGGAACAGTTGGTGAAGCATACTAATCAGCATTCACACAGCTTCGTAGCTCTACTGAACATGGTTATAAAAGAGTTGCTTTTTCGGGGTATGGCATACGTGAGCGAACTTGTGGACTTCCTTCCTCGCCGAAATAAGCCCAGACTGGAGGTCATGTTGCAAGGGTTTGGCGTCATGGCTCTGGGGGGAGACGTAATTCTCTTTTCAGTGTTATTATCAGGTATAACCTTGCTGCTTCAGTGTAGACCAGTGTGGTCTCAGTTTTTATTAAATTTTTTTTCTTCGAGCCATCAGCTTTCTGACCGGTTTGATGCGGCTCGCCACGAATTCCTCTCTTCCGCCTACTTCTTCATTTCAGAGTAGAACTTGTATCTTCCGTCAGCAGTTGTTTTCTGGGTGTATTCTACTCTTTTTCTTTCCCTACAGTTTTTATCCTCTCGAGTGCGTCTAGTGCAGTTGGTCCCAAAATTGGGCTAATTACACCATTATGGGTAAAATGAAATTTTCTGAGGGGTAAATACCAAAATGGTTTGACTGTGTCTCTCGCGAAACTAAATTGTTTCTAAAAGGTAATTATTGTCATTACTATTATGGCAATTTTGTGAGACACTAATATTGAATACGGATTTTAATAGTAATAACTTTTTTGGAATACCATCGTTGTAGATCTACAGGTACATGTACATGATTACTCTGCAGTAGACATTGAAATGCCTGGCATAGAGTTCATGGAAACACCTTAAATCTGTTTTTGTACCGTTTCACTCTCGAACAACGTGCGGGAAAATAGGACACTTAAATCTTTCCACGGAGCTATGATTTCTCTTATTTTATTACGAAGATCATTTATCCAAATATAGATGGGTGCCAACAAAATATTTTCAAATTCGGAGGAGAAATTTGGTGACAGAAATTTCAGGAGAAGATCCAACGAAGGAGGCTTTTGTTTTAACGATTGCCTCCAGCATTCGCGTATCATGTCCGTCGCACTTTGTCCCCTATTTCATGGCAATACAAAAAGAGCCCTTCTTTGAATTTTTTCGACGTCCTCCTTCAGTCTTACCTGACGCGAATTCCATGTCGCGCAGCAATACTCCACAAGAGAACGGACAAGGTTAGTGCACGCAGTCTCATTAGTAGACGTGTCAACATCGTAGTCTTTGATTCGCTTTCCCCATGATGATCATTCAATTCCAGTTGTTCGTAATCGTTATCCCTAAGAATTTAGTTGCAGTCACAGCCTTTAGTTTACCGTGTAAGCGAAATTTAGAGTGTTTCTTTTACTACTCACGTGGATGACTTTACACTTCTATTTATTTACAATCAATTACCACTTTTCACACCGTACAGATATCATGTCTTAATCATTATCCAGTTGGTTTTGATCATATGATTAGTTTACAAGGCGGTAAATCACAGCATAATCTGAAAACAGTCTAGGAGGGTTCTTCATATTGTCTCCTAAATTGTTAATGTAAATCAGGAACAGCAGAAAGCCTGTAACACTTTCTTGGGGAACGCCAGATGTTACTTTCGTTTTGCTCGACGAATTTCCGTGATTCATTACGAACTGTGAGATTTCTGACAAGATATCATGTATCTACTCCGTCAACTGAGACAATAGTTAGTAGGCACACTATTTCTTAGAAGTTGCTTGTGTAGAATGAAGTGAAAAACCTTCTGCAAATTATAACGAACTTTAAACGTTACTACTTAACTTGCGTTGGCCTGTAGTTCATAATTATTGTGGATGCTGCGAATAATGAGAACATCACGGAAATTTCAAGCTTGGCAAATTATTAATGACATCAGCTGATCGACAGAACTGACATAAATGCAAAACAACTGACGAAACTGAGCTAAATCGAACTCGAACTGAACTGCACTGACTCCTGAAGTAAACAAAACTTGACTTACTGTCTGTAGAGCCTCGCTGCGTCGCTTTAAATAAAATTCAAACAATCGCTACCATTGTTAATTTATTACAAAATGTAACTTACAATTAAAAACAATTTCATCTCTACTAACTGCTGTTAATTTTGTACAGATTATAAAATATAATGCCAAATAACAAAATATTTTTATCATCATCTTTGTTTTATGTGTAAAAATTAATTCACAATTTGATTTCAACAATTATTTTGGTTTTACTTTAATTTGGGAATAAGTGACTCTATTGATTTATTACTTCAATTTCACGACCTGATATTTCATTTGGAATATTTACATATTTTTGTTAATGACAACAATAAGAATGTACGTCATTCCAGAATATTCTATATATATTTACAAAGAAGAATAGGTTTTTGGGTAAACTAAACTGAACGATACCTAGAAAAACACACATAGAGAGCCCTAGGAAGCACTTAATCGTAGGATAAATACACGGATGCATATAAAAAAGGTGGCATCGGACAGTTCATACTGATCTTGTGGGAGGCTGTGCATAATAAAATCTAAAAATGTGGAATCAGATTTACGTTCCCAGCGGATAGTACTCATTACAACATAATTATGTGCTGAATGCTACGATTGTGAAACTTATGCATGAAGAGTACTTTCTCCACACAGTCCACTCAATTCACACGTACTTCGTTTTGTACCTTGTATCTGGTGAGACACACTTGTAACAAACGCTAAGTATCTGTGTATATTTCTTCTCCAAGTTGTATGTAGTTCCTGCAGTGGACGAGAAGTTGCTTCATTACCCGCTCTGAAACAGCTAAAGGAACTAACTGACAGTACACAGAACACTAGTGTGAGTGGAGAAAGCAAGGAGAAATTGAAGCAGAAATCAGAGCCCAGGACATCAGCCAGGTACCGAGAGATGTGGCGCTGTGGTCAGCTCACTGGACTCGCGTTCTGGAGGACGACGGTTCAAACCCGTTTCCGTCTGTCCTGATTTAGGTTTTCCTTGATTTCCCCAACTCGCATCAGGCAAATGCCTCGATGGTTCCTTCCAAAGGGCACCGGTGACTTTCATCCCCATCCTTCCCTAATCCGTTGGGACGATGACCTCACTGTTTAGTCCCCTCCCTCGAATCAACCAACCAAGCAACGAGGCCACATGGTGGAGTCAGCCAGGCGTCGGTCAGCGACCCTCGAGCTGACTGGATGCTTAGAAATTCTAGTCACTGCCGTCAGCGTGACGAAGCCAAGCCGGTAATTAGGAAGAACTCCATGTTGCTCTGTTCACTTACGACAGCGTTCACTCCAGATATTCCGGCGCGGTACACTATCTTCGTGCATTCCACAAATGTCAGTGCATGGAGGCACTATTTAGCCACGACCTACCACCTCGTCATGGTTATACCAGATTGGGAGTAAAAGTGCTATGTTTTCCTAGATGTGAAAATTTATCGCAACATCTTTCGCTGTGCGGTGCATGCTGCGAAAAGCTTTGTGAAACATTTTCCAGGCGCTGGGTGGTGTGCGTCAATACGTAAAAAAATTTAGGTGCTGTGTTTCATTTTTATAGTTTGACACCTGTATATGATAGAGCGATACGTGAACTACCTCCGACACACTTTTTTTAATTCAATGAAAATTTTGCGGTATTGAATAGAGATATATTTAAGCTTCTAAGAAAGCAATTTTTCGCGCTACTCAATATTTACGACACCGTGTCTCCTAAAATGTATGTCGTACAACACCATATTTTTATAATTCCGTTCGGCAATGTGTAGAGATAACGACTGAGAAGTTTCTGGCAACCAGGGTCGGTAACTGCGAAGCGGTCAATTAAAATCTCACGTCTGACGCGAAACTTTTACCAAACCAACGTCAGAAATGTAGTAAGCGACATAATTTTCCGTTTTACATTTTTTGTGAGGAATGAAAGTAAAAAAAAAGTCTGCGAAAAGTTTGAATTTATAGTTCGTTGTGTGTTGGTGGGCGCTACAGTTTCTAAGAGAAGGGAGGAGTATTGTGTGGTTCATTGCAGAGTCGCGTGTTCCAGCGCACTGCGACGAATATTTTGCTGTGACAGCACAGTCATTCACAGGCATTTCTTTATCCACGTAATAATATCCCGCGCTAACCGACAGGCGTAGGCGCAACCAGTGGCAGAGAGAGGCGGGCTGCTTACTCGGTGGAGCGTCGACACGGCGCGCTCGCTCGCCGACGGTGCGGACACCGCACAAGCCCGCTGCCGTTAAGGTGCAGAGCGAGGCCACACAGTAGTCATGTCTGCACGCAGCGCAGTGCTCGATCTAAGAAGCTGGCATTCCGAAAGAACACGTAAGTTAATGAAGAGCAGGAAGACTGATTACTGGGAAGAGTCCTCAGGAATCGCAAAACACTCAGGCACATATTCGTAAGTCGTGAAGAAGAAGAAGCGTCTAACGTTTTAATTACATGATATCTGCTCGATGATGCAGAGGAGCGCCAGTTCTCACTATTCTGTAACGCAGATGTATCAGTGATCAATGAACTGCCCCAGAAAGACGATCCCTTTGTTTGGTGTTGACGGTTATGCCAGAGCTGGGGGATTCACTGTGAAGACTTAATTCACTGATTACTTCAACGAGGTGAATTTGAATCATCGTTTATGTGGTGTCACCGCCAGACACCACGCTTGCTAGGTGGTAGCCTTTAAATCGGCCACGGTCCGTTAGTATACGTCGGACCGGCGTGTCACTACTATCAGTGATTGCAGACCGAGCACCGCCACACGGCAGGTCTAGTCTAGAGAGACTACCTAGCACCCGCCCCAGTTGTACAGCCGACTTTGCTAGCGATGGTTCACTGTATACAGACGTACTCAATTGCAGAGACGACAGTTAGCACAGCAGTTAGCTACGTCATTTGCTACGACCTAGCAAGGCGCCATATTCAGTTACTATAATCTGAACAGATACTCGCAATATTGTGAATCATGTACCGTCAAGAGCGACGTTCATCATTAATGGATTTAAGTTAAGTTTCAAACTAATTATGTCCGGTTTCTAAATTCTAATTCCTTGTCATGTTCCAGACCTCACGTCAGTATAGTTCTTCCCTCCTCACGCCAGCCGGCGTGAGCTAACACGCGTGCATTTCGGCCTTCTCTCGTAACACGGTGTTGGCTCTTCTACCAACGCAACAGTTTGCAGTACTGATCACAGTAACAACATCCAACTCATTACAAAATGTTCAAATGTGTGTGAAATCTCGTGGCACTTAAGTGCTAAGGTCATCAGTCCCTAAGCTTACACGCTACTTAACCTAAACTGTCCTAAGGACAAACACACACACCCATGCCCGAGGGAGGACTCGAACCTCCGCCGGAACCAGCCGCACAGTCCATGACTAGAGCGCCTCCCGCGGCCAATTCATTACAAGAATGGTTATAGACTCAGTACAAATGCTTTTACATATGCATGACTCTGAAGTTGTTGGATCTACATCTTCATCTACATGGTTATTCTGCAGTTCACACTTAAGTGCCTGGCAGAGGGCTCATCGAACCATTTCCCTACATCTCCTCTACCATTCCACTCTCGAATGACGGGTGGGAAAAAGGAACACCTAAATCTTTACGTTCGAGCCCTAATTTCGCTTATTTTGTTATGATGATAATTTCTCCCTACGTAGGTGGGTATCAACAAAATATTTACGCATTCGGAAGAGAAAGCTGGTGATCGAAATTTCGTAAATAGATCTCGCCGCGAAGAAAACCGCCTTTGTTTCAGTGACTGCCACCCCAACTCGCGTATCATATCAGTAACACTCTCACCACTGTTGCGTGATAACACGAAACGAGCTGCCCTTTTCTGCACTTTTTCGATGTCCTCCGTCAATCCTACCTGGTAATGATCCCACACCGCGCAGCAATATTCTGGCAGAGGACGGACAAGTGTAGTGTAGTCTGCCTCTTTAGTGGGTTTGTCGCATCTTCTAAGCGTTCTGCCAACAGAGCGCAGTCTTTGTTTCGCCTTCCCCACAATATTACCTATGTGGTCTTTCCAATTTAAGTTGCTCCTAATTCTAATTCCTAGGTATTTAGTCGAATTGACATCCCTTAAAGTTGTGCGATTTATCGTATAACCTAAATTTATCGGATTTCTTTTAGTACCCAAGTGGATGACCTCGCACTTTTCTTTGTTTAGTGCTAACTGCCACTTTTCGAACCATACAGAAATTCTCTCTAGATCATTTTGTAATGGGAATTGATCGTCTGATGATTTCACTAGATGGTAAATTACAGCGTCATCTGCGAACATTCTAAGGGGGCTGCTCAGGTTATCACCAGATCATTTATATAAATCAGGAACAGAAGAGGGCCTATGACATTACCTTGCGGAACGCCAGATATTACTTCTGCTCTACTCGATGATTTACCGTCTATCACTACGTACTGTGGCCTCTCTGAGAGGAAATCACGAATCCAGTCACACAACTGTGGCGGTACTCCATATGCACGCAATTTAACTAATAGTCGCTTCTGAGGAACCGTATCAAAAGCCTTCTGCAAATCTAGGAATATGGAATCGATCTGAGATCCCTTGTCGACAGCACTCTTTACTTCATGGGAATAAAAAGCTAGCTATGTTGCACAAGAAGGACGTTTTCTGAATCCGTGTTGGTTATGTATCAATAAGTCATTTTCTTCAGGGTGATTGATAATGTTCGAGTACAGTATATGCTCCAAAATCCTACTGCAAATTGAGGTCAGTGATATGGGTCTGTAATTCAATGGGTTGCTTCTATTTCCTTTCTTGAATATTGGTGTGACCTGTGCTACTTTCCAGTCTTTAGGAACAGACCTTTCGTCAAGTGAGCGGTTGTATATGATTGCTAAGAATGGCGCTATTGCGTCTGCATACTCTGAGAGGAACCTGAATGGTATACCATCTGGATCGGAAGACTTGCCTTTCTTAAGTGATTTGAGTTGTTTCGCAACACCTAAGATATACCCTTTTATGTCACTCATTCTAATAGCTCTTCTGGTATCGAATTCTGGAAGATTTACTTCGTCTTCTTTCGTGAAGAAATTACGGAAAACTGTATTTCGTAACTCCGCTTTAGTGGCACCATCATCGGATTCATTTATCTTACGACTTCTGCCCAAATTAACACCTTTTTCATTTGGATTTTCAACTCAGTGGCACCCATGTTCTACAAAATACGCTATTCGGATACCAACTTCATAAACTGCCTATCCTCTGAGGCAGAGAAGGGGTCGATGTTTCAACAACTAGATCGGGGGAATTACCTTCTCTACTGCTGCCCGTGCGGGCGAAATAAATGCTGAAACAGTCGTCTAGTTGTTCGCTGTTGCTTAGTTCGACTTCACCCCACTCCTCCAACGAAGAAAATCGCTGCGACGTGTGGGACAGACTATTTCTCTCAAGCACGCAAGCGTTTCCCTGAAGTAGATCTCCCAGCGGTACTGCATTGTCCGCACCCTTGGAAATCCGTCTTGTGTGTTTGCATTGTGTGAATGGGAAATTACCGCAGCTAGGGAAAAGTAGATTAACTCTTCCGCGATTGGGCCGCGAAGGAGGGACCTGCGCCTGACTGCCTAGTCCGGTCCAAATTTCGACTCCAGGCAATGCCATCGCCTTTCCAATGAGACGCCGCAATCTGGCGTTGACACAAAAGACGCTACTGGCTGGCCTTGCTCTACACCGCAATGGCAGCGGGTCTCTGATGTGTCCGCCGCACAGGGTAGCAGCATGGCCTTAGACACATTTCACGGTTCGTGCGGCTCCCCTCGTCGGAGGTTCGTATCCTTCCTGTCTGTTGTCCTTAGCGTAGGTTAGTTTAAGTTAGATTAAGTAGTGTGTAAGCTTAGGGACCGATGACTTCAGCAGTTGGTCCCATAGAACTTACTACAAATTTCCAAACTTCTCTGCGGTGTCCGCATGGTCGCCGAGCCAGCTCACCGTGTCAACGCCCCACCGTGTAAGCAGCTCACATGACTGCACTAGTGGTTGTGGCTACTTCTGCCTCTCAGCGAGGAATATCACGCGGAGATATAAATGATTTGGAATGACTCTACTAGCCCGATTGAACCATTAAATGCTTTCACATGTTCATGGAGGAATCAAGCGGAATGACTGCATAAAGGACTTTGTATACGTCCAACGCTGGTCTGTCTCCCGCTTTTCCACTCACCACACTCACCTTACCACCTACGGACTTCACCACACCTATTAGAATACTCAAATCAATTCTGACGAGCAAGAACTGACCATGTTTGGCTCTAGTATTTCCACAGATACCGTTGGTCCGCTACATTTTAACACGCAATGGGGCAATTCTGATGCACCTTGTATACTTGCTGCGTAATGTCTATTATAGTGCCATACAGAATTTATTATTATTATTATTACCGTCAGTGTTCATACGCCAAGAATTGGTAGTCTGAAGTTTTCTAATTGCATCCAGTTCAGAAGTAAGAAGTCTAGCAATGGAGTGATTTACAATCTGTAACTATAATCAACTTGATGGACTTTAAATGGGGATACAGGGTGTTGGTGAAGTAAGTGTTGCTATAGAGTTCATTGATAAGTACAATTTTTAGATACCAGTCGTCATCCCCCGGGAGTCGCTTCCCTAACATCTTGTTCTACAACACGAACTGCAGGAACACAGCACATGCAAAAGGAACGTTGCACTAAATATTTAAATGCATGGAAGTGGAAATATGACTGTGACAGCAATGTAATAAGAAAAATGACCAGATGTACTTAGAGGATGACTTATGATGTGCACGGCTTGAAAACAAACTGAATATTTAATACCTAAGCCATTCCAGTCGTCTCATTTACTCATTCATTTTTGGTTTAGTAAAATGCATAAAAAACTAAGTATTATTTACATCATTTTAAAATGAAAAGATTCTGGGAAAGCTATTTTTCATTCTAACGTTTTCATTCTAACGCTGGAGATGGCGAAGACACGAAATATCTGATTGTATTCGGGGATAACGGTGTCAGACTGGATCGGAACCACTGCTCTAGTACCATGGAGGTTTTTCCCTGAAACCTAAACGCATGTCCCATCATCCTGTCCCTTTTTCATGTCAGTGTTTTCCATGCATTCCTTTCTTTACCGATTCTGCGGGAAACCTCCTTACCTTATCAGTCCACCTGACTCACAACATTCTTCTGTAGCTCCACATATCAAAAGCTTCCATTCTCTTCTGTTCCCGTTTCTCCACTGTCCACAATTCACTACCACACAATGCTATTCTCCACACGTACATTCTCAGAAATTTCTTCCTCAAAATAAGGCCTTTGCATTACGGCAGTAAATTTCTCTTGATCAGGAATGCCGTCTTTGCCCGTACTAGTTTGCATTTGATGTCCTCCTTACTTCGTCCATCATCTATTATTTTACTTTCAAGGTAGCAAAACTCCTCAACTTCATCTCCTTAGTGACCACCAATTCTGATTTTCATTTTCTCGCTACACTCATATCTGCTACATCTCATTACGTTTTTTGTTCATCCTAAATCTACATTCTGCACTCGTTAGACTGTTCATTCCATTCCACAGATCATGTGCTTCTTCATTATCAATAAGGAAATTAATATCTCCAACGAATCTTATTTTTGATATCCTTTGACCTTGAATTTTAATCCGTCTGTTGGACTTTTATTGACGTCATTGCTTCTTCGATGTATTGGTTGAACTGTAGAGGTGAAAGACCGAAATCCTTTTTGTTAGAGCACTAGGTCTTCCGATCTTATTGTTACCTCTTGGTTCTTGAAAATATTGTATAGCACCAGTCTTCCCCCTCCTATTTTCCTCAAACTATCTCAGTACATCAGTTAATTTTATCAAACTATGTGTCCTTAGAATGGTCAGAACAAGACGCTCCCTGATTCAAGACCACCGTTCAATTCCTTCTGCGCACACAAATCTGTGTGCTAGGGTGTTTTTCCCATGACCTCGGGTACAAAACAACTTGCCTGGTAGCTTTATACGGAACAAATTTTCTGCTAGGAGAACTTTACCATGTATTACATCGTACAACAATGATTCAGCATTGGATGGTTGGAAAGGTGAAGCCAAAGTTCACGGTAGTCACTTCTCATTTGCAGTACGGTATCTGGTATGTTCCATTTTCTCGCTTCGTAGTTTACCTGTGCAATTCTTCCATACGCGCTCCAATATAACTACTGAGTTGCTTAGCCATACACTATTTACTGTATAATACAAGGTGCAACATCGAAATCGTAGTATATTCTCGGAAACCAACTGCAGTTTAAAATCAAATTCAAAAGTGTGCACCTTGTGATAGGTGACACAATGAGAATGGTCTGAATAGAAGTTTAATCTGCAAATACGCCCTATAAGCATTATTAAAAGCTAGATATAGGGAACCATTAACATTTTTTAAAAAATACGTGAGCACTGAATTAGAAATTAGAGAACAATTGAGTATAAAATCAGTAGTGGAACAAATTTACGTAGTTAATAGGTTTATAGTTAATACGACATCCACACCTGTAAACTGGAAAACCACAGGGAAGTGTAAGACGGAGGGTGTTAAATCAATGAAGCTAAAAGTTTCATCTCAGATGTTAATCCCACGTATTTTAGACCAACGGTAGTTCTGTTTCCTAATTTTGACTACTTCAAAATAAAGAAAATGATTTGGAAATTTGTATGAAACGGAAGAATGGCCTGCACTGTCCACATAAATCTCGTCCACTCATCCCTTTCACTCACAGATATTTCCGCGTTTTGGTTTCGCTACTACTTGTGATGCGTTCTGTATACAAATATTGCACGTGGACGCAGTTTGGCACCGTTGGCTTTAAAGCAGACCTTATTTTACGGTGCATCAAGGTTTATGCAGCTGTATGGACAATGATGATGGCGTCCTCTTGGGTAAAATATTCCGGAGGTAAAATCCCATTCGGATCTCCGGGCGGGGTCTACTAAAGAGGACATCGTTATCAGGTTAAAAGAAAACTGGTGTTCTACGGATCGGAGCGTGGAATATCAGATCCCTTAACCGGGCAGGTAGATTAGAAAGTTTAAAAATTGAAATGGATAGGTTAATGTTAGATATAGTGGGAATTAGTGAAGTTCGCTGGCAGGAGGAACAAGACTTTTGGTCAGGTGAATACACATTTATAAACACAAAATCAAATAGGGGTAATGCAGGAGTAGGTTTAATAATGAATAAAAAAATAGGAGTTCGGGTAAGCTACTACAAACAGCATAGTGAACGCATTATTGTGGCCAAGATAGACACGAAGCCCACGCCTACTACAGTAGTACTAGTTTATATGCCAATTAGCTCTGCAGATGATGAAGAAATTGAAGAAAAGTATGATGAGTGAAAAGAAATTATTCAGGTAGTGAAGGGAGACGAAAATTTAATAGTCATGGGTGGCTGGAATGCGAGAGTAGGAAAAGGGAGAGAAGGAAACACAGTAGGTGAATATGGATTGGGGCTAAGAAATCAAAGAGGAAGCCGCCTGGTAGAGTTTTGCACAGAGGATAACTTAACCACAGCTAACACTTGGTTCAAGAATCATGAAAGAAGGTTGTATACATGGAAGAATCCCGGAAATACTAGAAGGTATCAGATAGATTCCATAATGGTAAGACAGAGATTTAGGAACCAGGTTTTAAATTGTTAGACATTACCAGGGGCAGATGTGGACTCTGACCACAATCTATTGGATATGAACTGTAGATTCAAACTGAAGAAACTGCAACAAGATGGGAATTGAAGTAGATGGGACCTGGATAAACTGAGAGAACCAGAGGTTGTACAGAGTTTCAGGGAGAGCATAAGGCAACAATTGGCAGGAATGGGGGAAAGAAGTACAGTAGAAGACGAATGGGTAGCTTTGATGGATGAAGTAGTGAAGGCAGCAGAGGATCAAGTAGGTAAAAAGACGAGGGCTAGTAGAACTCCTTGGGTAACAGAAGAAATATTGAACTTAATTGACGAAAGGAGAAAATATAAAAATGCAGTAAATCAAGCAGGCAAAAAGGAATACAGACGACTCAAAAATGAAATCGACAGGAATTGCAAAATAGCTGAGCAGGGATGGCTAGAGGACAAATGTAAGGATGTAGAGGCTTATCTCACTAGGGGTAAGATAGACACTGCCTACAGGAAAATGAAAGACACCTTTGGAGAAAAGACACCACTTGTATGAATATCAAGAGCTCAGATGGAAAACCAGTTCTAAGCAGAGAAGGGAAAGCAGAAAGGTGGAAGGAGTATATAGAGGGTCTATACAAGGGCGATGTACTTGAGGACAATATTATGGAAATGGAAGAGGATGTAGATAAAGATGAAATGGGAGATATGATACTGCGTGAAGAGTTTGACAGAGCACTGAAAGACCTGAGTCGAAACAAGGCCCCAGGAGTAGACAACATTCCATTAGAACTACTGACGGCCTTGTGAGAGCCAGTCCTGACAAAACTCTACCATCTGGTGAGCAAAATTTATGAGACAGACGAAGTACCCTCAGACTTAAAGAAGAATACAATAATTCCAATCCCAAAGGAAGCAGGTGTTGACAGATGTGAAAAATACCAAACTATCAGTTTAATAAGTCACAGCTGCAAAATACTAACGCGAATTCTTTACAGACGAATGGAAACACTAGTAGACGCCGACCCCGGGGAAGATCAGTTTGGATTCTCTAGAAATATTGGAACACGTGAGGCAATACTGACCTTACGACTTATCTTAGAAAATAGATTAAGGAAAGGCAAACCTACGTTTCTAGCATTTGTAGACATAGAGAAAGCTTTTGACGATCTTGACTGGAATACTCTCTTTCAAATTCTAAAGGTGGCAGGGGTAAAATGCAGGGACCGAAAGGCTATTTACAATTTGTACAGAAACCAGATGGGAGCGATAAGAGTCGATGGGCATGAAAGGAAAGCAGTGGTTGGGAAGGGAGTGAGACAGGGTTGTAGCCTCTCCCCGATGTTATTCAACCTCTATATAGAGCAAGCAGTAAAGGAAACAAAATAAATATTCGAAGTAGGTATTAAAATCCATGGAGAAGAGATAAAAACTTTGATGTTCGCCGATGACATTGTAATTCTATGAGAGACAGCAAGGGACTTGGAAGAGCTGTTGAACGGAATGGACAGTGTCTTGAAAGGAGGATATAAGATGAACATCAACAAAAGCAAAACGAGGATATTGGAATGCATTCGAATTAAGTAGGTGATGTTGAGGGAATTAGATTAGCAAATGAGACACTTAAAATAATAAAGGAGTTTTGCTATTTTGGGAGCAAAATAACTGATGATGGTTGAAGTAGAGAAGATATAAAATGTAGACTGGCAATGGCAAGGAAAGCGTTTCTGAAGAAAACAAATTTGTTAACATCGAGTATAGATTTAAGTGTCAGGAAGTCGTTTCTGAAAGTATTTGTATGGCGTGTAGCCGTGTATGGAAGTGAAACATGGACGATAAATAGTTTGGAAAAGAAGAGAATAGAAGCTTTCGTAATGTGGTGCTACAGAAGAATGCTGAAGATTAGATGGGTAGATCACACAACTAATGATGAAGTATGGAGTAGAATTGGGGAGAAGAGGAGTATGTGGCACAACATGACAAAAAGAAGGGACCGGTTATAGTTCAGTTCTTTTATCTTGGCGGCTCGCGCATGCCCGCCCAGACGCGGGAGATTGCTGCGTTGCCAGCTGCACACGACGCACGCGCCAATAGAAGCAGCGCCGTAGTATAGCACAGTTCGCAAGTTTACGTTTAGGGGGGAGCGCGCAGTTCATGAAGTAAAGCCACCACGGCCACATTAACCCTTTCGCTGCTACAAAGACGTGCTCCCTGCATTCCGCGCTGTGCGCGATTTTGTCACTGCACTGCTCGCCTGTGCAGACACATCGTGTTCCGACTGCTTTGACACTCTTATCAATCGATTCCACAAAAACTATTTGGCCCAAAAATTAGGTTTTTTCGCATCTTCTTGACTGATACCTTCCCCCCATAAATGACTTACTTTTGTTTCGATGATCAACGCAGTTATTATGCAGCATTAAATATAGTAAATCATTGCACAAAATTTTGAAGAGTATGCAGAGGTAAAAGTCCATAGAGTATACTTTCCGTATGGTCGATTTTAGTTGCCACAATGTTGAGAATGAAATGTGGACAAGATACCTAAATTTAATATAAAATTTACTGTATAACAATAGCTCATTTAAGTACCACATAGGTGTCGTATGTAATATTGAGAAATATTCCGCCTTTCGCGACTGTAACAAAAGTTTTATTTATACTGAGCAAGTTTGGCTTTATTTTAAAGCACTTCAGTCAATCAAAAGGAAGTAGACAAAATACATTAAAGAAAACTGTGGACTTACAAAAACATTAGGACTTGAATATACCGTCTATCAGTGAAGTGCTCTGAGCTATGTCACATATAATTTTTGTGTGTGGCACACACAAACACCATTTATTTGCTAAAACACTGATCTGCCAACACAAACGTTGAATATTGTGTTACCGCAGCACAAAACTACGAAAGGTGACTTGGCAATGGAGGAGCCAAAATACTGTCCACTGAAGGTGCTTCAAAAGAGAGAAACGCGTCTGGTCTAAATAAGTCCCTTATTACAGTTGCAGAAGAGGAATATATTTCAGTACCATCGGTAAAACTGCGACTGTCGAACAAATACGGGAAAGAGAACTTGAGTACCGTTGTGTATGTGTCATACCTTTCCTTGATTGAAGTGCTTTAAAATAAAGCCAAACGGGTCCGGTGTAAATAATACAGGGCTACTACAAATGATTGAAGCGATTTCATAAATTTACTGTAGCTCCATTCATTGACATATGGTCACGACACACTACAGATACGTAGAAAAACTCATAAAGTTTTGTTCGGCTGAAGCCGCACTTCAGGTTTCTGCCGCCAGAGTGCTCGAGAGCGCAGTGAGACAAAATGGCGACAGTAGCCGAGAAAGCGTATGTCGTGCTTGATATGCACTCACATCAGTCAGTCATTACAGTGCAACGACACTTCAGGACGAAGTTCAACAAAGATCCACGAACTGCTAACTCCATTAGGCGATGGTATGCGCTGTTTAAAGCTTCTGGGTGCCTCTGTAAGGGGAAATCAACGGGTCGGCCTGCAGTGAGCGAAGAAACGGTTGAACGCGTGCGGGCAAGTTTCACGCGTAGCCCGCGGAAGTTGACGAATAAAGCAAGCAGGGAGCTAAACGTACCACAGCTGACGGTTTGGAAAATCTTACGGAAAAGGCTAAAGCAGAAGCCTTACCGTTTACAATTGCTACAAGCCCTGACACCCGATGACAAAGTCAAACACTTTGAATTTTCGGCGCGATTGCAACAGCTCATGGAAGAGGATGCGTTCAGTGCGAAACTTGTTTTCAGTGATGAAGCAACATTTTTTCTTAATGGTGAAGTGAACAGACACAATGTGCGAATCTGGGCGGCAGAGAATCCTCACGAATTCGTGCAGCAAATTCGAAATTCACCAAAAGTTAACGTGTTTTGTGCAATCTCACGGTTTAAAGTTTACAACCCCTTTTTCTTCTGCGAAAAAGATGTTACAGGACACGTGTATCTGGACATGCTGGAAAATTGGCTCAGGCCACAACTGGAGACCGACAGCGACGACTTCATCTTTCAACAGGATGGTGCTCCACCGCACTTCCATCATGATGTTCGGCATTTCTTAAACAGGAGATTGGAAAACCGATGGATCGGTCGTGGTGGAGATCGTGATCAGCAATTCATGTCATGGCCTCCCCGCTCTCCCGACTTAACCCCTTTGCGATTTCTTTCTGTGGGGTTATGTGAAAGATTCAGTGTTTAAGCCTCCTCTACCAGGAAACGTGCCAGAACTGCGAGCTCGCATCAACGACGCTTTCGAACTCATTGATGGGGACATGCTGCGCCGAGTGTGGGAGGAACTTGATTATCGGTTTGATGTCTGCCGAATCACTAAAGGGGCACATATCGAACATTTGTGAATGCCTAAAAAAACTTTTTGAGTTTTTGTATGTGTGTGCAAAGCATTGTGAAAATATCTCAAACAATAAAGTTATTGTAGAGCTGTGAAATCGCTTCAATCATTTGTAATAACCCTGTAGTTTTATTACAGTCACGAAAGACGGAATATTTCTCAATATTACATACGACACCTATGTCGTACTTAAATTAAATGAGATATTGTTATACAGTAAATTTTATATTAAATTTAGGTATCTTGTCCACATTTCATTCTCAACATTGTGGCAACTAAAATCGACCATACGGAAAGCATACGCTATGGACTTCTACTTCTGCAAACTCTTCAAAATTTCGTGCAATGGTTTACTACATTTAATGCTGCATAATAACTGCGTTGAACATCGAAACAAAATTAAGTCGTTTATGAGGGGAAGGTATCAGTCAAGAAGACGTGTAAAAATCAAAATTTTGGGCCAAATAGTTTTTGTGAAATCGAATGATAAGTGTGTCAAAGCAGAAGGAACACCATGTGTCTGCACGGGCGAGCAGTGCAGTGATGACAAAATCGCGCACAGCGCGGAATGCGGGGAGCACGTGTCTGCAGCAGCGAAAGGGTTAATGAAGAGACAAAGCACTAGAAATTTCAAAAAATTGCATTCAAACGAATAAAATTCGTGAAGTAAGATACTTCGATATTGTTTTTAAATAAATAAAATATTAAGCATCGCACTCTTCACCTTCCGCTTTCCAACCCAATGCCTTAACTGTTACGCTAACGCAGTTCATCCCACAATGTGACTCCATGAGAACTCTAACAGGTCACGCAAAATACTGACAAACACTGTTGGTATGACTATGAATTACTCACGCTTCGTCGAAGTACAATAGGAAATAAACAATTACCGCTGTTCTTTATTGCGAAAAAGCGATTCGTGAGAGCGATACAAACACCTTTCCTTGCTATCGCCTGAATTAGGAGCCTTATTGCTTGTTTGGTTTCATTAATTAATAGAATATGAAGCTATTGGTATAAAGAATGCTTTTTCCAAACTTTCTATAAAAGAATGTCTGCTATCAAGACATTGCTTTTGTTCTATTACTTTATTTATGACTGAACGTTTCTAAAACTGAAGACACTCGTCCTTGCTCTGCACTGCAGTCGAGATGTGGCAACGTCGTTCCCTGTTCATTGGCTGACTGTGTTTTGTGTTGTCAGATGCGCAGAACGAACCTAAACTCGGCCGCCAACATAAATGACGCGCACTTTAGTAGGACATGTTCTGAGGCATCAAGGGATCACAAATTTAGAATTGGAGGGCAGCGTGGAGTGTAAAAATCGTAGAGGGAGACCAAGAGATGAATACACTAAGCTGATTCAGAAGGATATGGGTTGCAGTAAATACTGGGAGATGAAGAAGTTTGCACAGGATAGGGTAGCATGGAGAGCTGCATCAAACCAGTCTCAGGACTGAAGACCACAACAACAAACAATATGGACAATGTGCACAGTGATATCTTACATACAGGACGTCCATAAATAGGTGCCAAAAAGGGAAATTTTTATTCATTACAGAACTCTGACAAATTTCTATCATCGACTCACCGGAACTGCAGATTTAACACAGATAAGCCCTGTGGCGAATAGTGCTATAACTTTTGCTATCATTGTTTTTCCTGGATTATCAGTAATCACCCTGTTCACAGGAAATAAAGCCGATATCTACAGGTGACAGCCATTTCAGTGCTGTTTTGCTGTCAGGATGCGAAACATTTCAGAACGGTGCCAAATTAAGTGTCCTTAATCTTTTGTCTGTTACCTCGTCATGTAGCCCATACCGTACTGTAGATTATACAAAAGAATCACGATAGTAGCGTATCGTTTTATGTGATCGAAGAAGGCCTGTGATGACTTGGCGAATATACCTACACTTTTACACGCCAAGGCTACTATAGTGCTCCATGAAAAGCAATACGACTACGCTAAGAAGTAGATCTGTACATATATATTTAATCTTTCGTGAGTCGCGAGGGCATCAGAGGTGCTCTAGAAGTCAGAAGTCATTACTCTCGATGTTGTTATCACTTATTTGTTCTCTTCAAAATGCAGTAACGTTCGTTATTTAAGTAGAATTTGTTCTTTTCTTCTTTATGCATCGATTTACAAACCTCCACGCGGTTGACAATTTTCTTCTTTTACTGATAAAGATTGATAAAGCATCGCACAGGTTTGATGCGATAAGGATGGGAGAAAAAGAGGCACAAAGAACGGAAGGGTAACGTGGCCTGTTAAATTCATCAGTCGAAACTGCGATGTTCTCAAACTTTATGGATGCAACACAGTCCGAAATGCAAGCATAGAGGTATCAATTCTGCAACTGAACAGGCCAGAATTCACAATTATGGAACAAACTCAAGGGGCAAGTGCTGCCTTGACTCAACGGTGGGCTGTTAAAACTCGGTTCTGCTGGACAACTTTAGTTGGTTTTGCGTGATTTCCCACATCACATTCTTCCAGTCGAGTAAATAAAAAATGGCGTGTGACGAGGGCCTCCCGCCGGGTAGACCGCCCACCTGGTGCAAGTCTTTCGATTTGACGCCACTTCGGCGACTTGCGCGTCGAAGGGGATGAAATGATGATGACTAGGACAACACAACACCGAGTCCCTGAGCGGAGAAAATCTCCGACCTAGCCGGGAATCGAACCCGGGCCCTTAGGATTGACAGTCTTTTGCGCTGACCACGCAGCTACCGGGGGCGGACTTCCAGTCGAGTGATGGACCTTGGTTCCACATCTTCCAAGCAATCCAAACCATGTAGCTTACAAAATTTATTCTCTTAAACGTTAGTTATGTCAGTAAACGTCAAAGATCGAAAGCAGGGAAGTAATACAAGAAATCCACTAATGGCGTCAGGTGGGAAGCGCAGTAAGGAATCAAAATGTTACAGAAACCACTAATGCTAAATAAGTATTTTTAGTGGTTCATTATTCCTTTCTCTGGTTCCTTGAACAATAGTTTGGAGAACAGAAACAGTTTTCAACTTTAAAAGAACAAATAATTATTTTAAAATAATGATACTAAAAATTATGTGGAATTAAAGGTCTTATGCCTGACGTTAAAGTCATAATTATATTTGTGACATAGTTCATGCTCTTATAACATTAAAAAAAAGTGAGGACTTAGTGTTTCTATTCTCCCACAGAGAGGGGCGAAAAGTAACAGAAGTATCAATATTACTATTTATTCTGTTTATTGGACTTTACGGTTAATAGGCATATGTTACACTCTGATTTGATCTACGAGAATAAGAAATAAAATTTATCTCGCTCAAGAAATGTTCTATTCAACACAAAAATTAAAAGTTTTGCTTGAATTGTGATTTTTTATTCTGTTTTCCAAATAATAATTGCTATATCTGCAATTACATTATTGTAACATTGAATATATGGTCTTGGTTTCTTCATTAACATATTAAGTCACTGACACCACATTTAAAAATGACGTTTTTGAATCTTGAAGAATTACATCCAAAACTAATGAAGAAATTTCTAACATCTCCTTGACCAAAAATTGACTGCTTATTTAAATGTAACAAATTTTAACTGCATAATATGTAAATGACTTTTACTTTACTCATATATTTTAATCACAGCATATATTTTAATCACAGCATAATATTCTCAGTTCAAAACCGTTACAAGTAGTTGTTGATTTCTGTCAAATACTTGGTCTTATTCTGATGAGACACTGAGAATTACTGTTTCCATTCATCCTAGTAATTCCGAAAACATAGATCTGCATATGCAGTTAACACAAATAAAATTTATATCAAACTGTACTTTAAAAGAGAAGTTCTGGTTATAGAAATGGTGCTGGAAATTGGGTTACCATGTACTTAAATCAGAGCAACACAATTTAGAATGATACTTACAGGTAAAGATCGAGGTAAGAAAATTGAGCACCTCATTGAATTTTTGCCATGGAGTAAACATAACATCAACTGAAAGTGTCGCCAACTTTGAAATTCGTAATTTCCTTGTCAGAAAAGTTCGCTACCAACATAAACAAACAAATCTTTGTAGGATATCACCATTGGTTTCCCAACACGATGCTAAAGAACTTTTTTTGGAAGTGTCGCTTTTATTCAAGTTATTGTTCTTATTCGCCACATATACGGCAGTTTCAATTGGTTGTTTTTTTTATATCCAGCATGATTTTCTGAGTCGCTCTGTTTATGGTTCACATTTTTTAATTCACTGTCACTGAAATATACGAATTTTTTGCAAGTACTTTCTTCCTATATTTCGAAACTCACTGGTTACCCTGCGTGTAATTTTATGATTACATAGTTTCAAGATGATATATAGATACAGTATTATCTAGATTTATATAAATAGTATAAAGAGATTACATGCGCTGTCGAAATATGGAGCCCGTTTAGGTACCGACGAAATCTACCATGAAATACTACATGAATTGTCATCAATTCTTCGAGAAACAACTAGTTTTGTCTACATCCTTCCTAAATTTGTACCCTGTCATAAATGGCAGTTTAAGGAGTTTGAATCCTCTACAATAAATTTCTAGAGACGTCCATGGTTCAGTGTTCTGTCTCACAGTAACACATTCACTATTTCATCTACATCCACTTAGACTTTCTTTTGCATATTAATACCATCATGTTTCTTTCATTCATATAGCAGTTTTATACACACTGCGTTCCAGAGTTCCCTGTTTTCCTTGGCAGTACAACTATTGTGAATTCATGTAGTCAGTGTGAGGTGAAAAAATTTCCTTGCAATTACGCTTTATGGTGGAAAAATTGTCTTACAAGGAAACTACATGGAAATTAGATTTTTGTAGACTTAATAGTTTCGGCAGGTGAAGTTCAGAACTAAAATCTGAATCAGTCAGAGCAGTTTGATGCAACTTTCAAAAGTTCTCGAGAAAACTGATTTTGAAGCTAAAATATAATCAATACTTGAACAAGCAGTGGGGCTTTATGGTACAATGCTTGCCTGTCCACTGGGACTGGGTTCGATTAAACACTGATATAATTTTTTAACCAAAAGTGAATGTTCTAGGACCGTTTCCGTGAAGCGTGACTTATCTAAAGATGAAAAAAAAATCGGTAGCGCTCTGGGCTTGTGATTGCTGGATCGCTGGTTCGAGTCTGCTTTCCGTCTTTCTTTTCGTTTCCTTCGTTCACTTCAAATACTTTTGTCATTTAGATACAAAATTCAAATGTATGCCAGTTAACAGATTTCGTATGGCAGGTTTTGTGAAAAATGTACGGCTCCTTGTTTCTCATTATATGTACTACACAATTATCCAGTTTTCATTACAAATGTACACTCTGAATTAACATATTTTTATAAAATACTGTTCATCTTTATATTTTATGCTTCACAGAAATGCTATGTTTAAAAATTCTGCTCAGAGCGGGATTCGAACACTTATACCGGATTGGACCACACATGCATTCTACCAAGGAGCCAAGCATTTCATCGATAAAATCTTTTACGTGTTTTCGGTATTCACAAGGCATCGAATGCTACAAAGTAGACTTCCTCTAGAATTTTTCAGAGCTTCAATGAACAGCTTAAGACGATTGATATTTCAGTTCAGACCTTCACGAAGCACAAATATAAAAAAAAAATTCAATCCAATTGCCGCATGGTCTCTTTGTTTAATTATCGTTTTGTAGAATATCCTTCAACTAAACGTCATGATCGCTTTAAGGTAAGGCATGTAATCAAACTACATGCGCGTTTACTTAAACGCTAAGAAGATCGCACCATTCCATCTCACCCATGGAGCGTTACCATATATCAATCTTCATGGTCATGTCTCTCTTCACCTTCTTCTTCTACGTCATTTTACTCGTTTCGTCCTTTCACCTACCCTTGCCTATTCATCCCACTCTCTCTTGCCTTACCCAACATTGCTGAGAAAAATACAAGCTTTCAGATATACCCCACATGTGTTACTCCATAAAATGATGTAGCGAATGGCAGAAATAGGTCACTTAAAATTGCTGTTTAAAAAATTTCAAGATGGTGTAAATGGTGGGCAATTGAATTAGCATTGTATTTCAAATATGTTTGAGAGTGCCAACTGCTATTTGTCAAAGGAAGAAACAAGTGGCGTAATCGGAGTTTTTATTTGCTTACGTAAATAATTATTCTGGCGTATGCAGCACTGTGATGCAGTTGCAGACACGTGCCTCACCTGTAAAACTCACGAACCAAATGCTGGATGCTGACTAGGGTTACACTAAGTCAATCTGCCTCCATTGACCGGTTATTAGGGGAAATGATGCAGTGGTCAGCTGCAATAGTACGGGAAGTGCGGCCAGGTCTGCGAAATACTTTCTGTGTGATCTGCTATTATATCGGCTGCATGAGTTGAAAAGATCTAGGTCAGACCTGTAGTTTTCCACATACAGGCTGTTATGTCTTCCTTTGAACGATGTGTTGCTCTTTAGTGGATACAGGACTGAGGGAGGAACTGATGCCGTTCATGAATAGAGAGTTCAGATATAAATTTATTCTACATCGAATATCTAATAGAAAAAATAGTACGTAACTTTGTTGCCGTAGTGCAGCGTCCGTTACTGACAGTAATTTTGAATGTTGAAACACATACAGATTCATAATATTTACATATGGAACTGTTCAGTACAATGTCTATTCATAAGCTGTCGAGCTGTGCTTACTTTGAAAGTATGTAAATGTTATTCGGCTGGCAAACACACAAAACGGAGGACAGTGGATGAATGTCCGAACTTAAGTACACCCGCCGCTGGAGCTCCGGAGATTGGATACTTGTATCTCATTGATAGCGTCGTAATTGTTTGTTGCGGCACCGTCGAGCCTCACTGGCAGCTGTACGAAGTGTGGCAGCGTAATTGCCGACGCGTTTACTTGAAAACGCAAATTGCGGTCGTTACGACACAAACCTAACTGCAAGTTTTCACTCGTTCACGTACTCCCACAACCACTATACCTTGCCCACGTTCCGTCTGTCACTGCATCATGAGTTAAGTATACCTGTCTGAGCTGAAAAGAACATGAAAAGTATATTACAGGAATGCTGTGTATGTTGCAGATTGTGACCGGTCAAAAAAAGGTATTTGGTTTCACGAGATTAGTAGCTGCTTCACCGTAGATATAGATAGCTTTCAAGGGTTATAATTAATACTGTGCTTACCGATTTCATGAATTCGAGACGTCTTTTACAAACATGCTCTGATTTAATGTGGAACGTTTGTACGATAATGCTTTAATATCATAGAGTGGGATAGTCATGATAAAGAACTAACTGGTTTGGTAAAATAGGAGTAATCATTAGTTCGTCTTTGAGTGATGTGTGAGAAATGCTCACACTGATGAAGTCAAAGCTAGTAATGCCCGTGCTCTACAGATATTAATGGACACCCTTGGCTTCGAATGTGGCTGGTATATGTAGCACAGACAGAAAATAACTGGGGTATGATTATTGGTAAAAATGTTTCAGTTTTGGTTCAGGCGCTAGTTCAGAATGGTTTCGAGAGCGGGAGCTGGAATTCGGAACTGGAGGCGACTAGTTTGTGAATCTGCAGTGTGAAGTCACTTAGATTGATAGAGGGATGTAAGCTTGTTCAGGTAAATTGAGTATAATCTGCTGTGTGTAGTGACCAGTTCCAACAGTACGTGTTTTTTGGATGAAATTCCTTTTTCGGAATACTGTGGTGACTGCTAACGTTATAGGGTGGGATATTCAGGATAAAGGAGTAATTGGCTGGGTAAAATGGGAGTAATCACTAGTTCATCTTTGAGTGAATTAAGTCTCAAACCATCGATGAAGCTCTTTGAGTGGGAATAACGTTTGGCCGGCAGTATTTCCGATCGTTGTCCGGCCTGATGCAGATATCAGTAGGCTGAAATTTATCAAGCGACAGAGGTTACTATTTCTTGTATCGTTTTCAGATTTTTTTTGTATTTAAAGGTTACAGTTTGTTAGAATTTTTTACTGAGATAGGCTCAGTTCCAGTTTGATGTGAAGAAATAGCTACTAATGTCATTACCAGGTAGTTAAGTTCGTCGTGTGACTTCAGTAATTGTAAACTTAACCTAGAATCGTTCAAATTACACATCCTCAGTGCTATTGAGGAACTACACAATAACAAGGAACTGTGATATTAGCAGCTTACGAAAGAACTGATTAAAATATCACAAACTATTGTGATACATTTATGGGAACTGTAATGTTAGACAAAAATGTCTGAACAGTACGAGAAATATTGTTGAAACTGGTAGAGGCAGCGTTCAGGTGGCCGTTGAGAGTAACAGTTTTTGTAAAGAGATTGCCGCATTGGTATCATTAGGTAACACAGTGGAGCTTGAAGGCTGCAGGTATGTATTTGGAAAAAAAGTGACCTGCATTTCAGCATTTAATTTAAAAGCAACCTCTTTATTTTAGCTTCACCTAAAATTATACAAAGAGAACAAAACGAAGAAAGGACATATAGCCTTCCCTTATAACGAAAGTCTACGTGGTACTGACTTATATTTGGAGCTAAGATTAAAGAAAAGAGTATAGAAATACATGAAACAACTTCGGTAAAAGAAAAAGAAAATATTTGTATTCCCATATTCTCTAGTACTTTTACAACTATATCTTTGCCTATTAACCACTAATTAGTGCACATAATATCGTCTTAAAAGGAGTAACATCGCTGGATTACTATTGTGTTATGATAAAAACAATAGGATTTGTCCTCTAAATATCTGCTATCTACAATGTTCAGTCATTACTACTAGAACATAGCATTTAATTACTACTGAATGGTGGAACGATACATAGAAAACCGTTTAATGTGATAGTCAACGCGTGTATCTTGGGTATGTATTAACAATGTATGGTGACACCAAGAAGGGATTGTTCAACATAAACGAATGCGAATTCTTTACAGACGAATACAAAAACTGGTAGAAGCGGACCTCGGGGAAGATCAGTTAAGATTCCGTAGAAATGTTGGAACACATGAGGCAATAGGTAACCTTAAGACTTATCTTAGAAGAAAGATTAAGAAAAGGCAAACCTACATTTCTAGCATTTGTAGACTTAGAGAAAGCTTTTGACAACGTTAACTGGAATACTCTCTTTCAAATTCTGAAGGTGGCAGGGGTCAAATACAGGGAGCGAAAGGCTATTTACAATTTGTACAGAAACCAGATGGCAGTTATAAGAGTAGAGGGGCATGAAAGGGAAGCAGTGGTTGGGAAAGGAGTGAGACAGGGTTGTAGCCTCTCCCCGATGTTATTCAATCTGTATATTGAGCAAGCAGTAAAGGAAACAAAAGAAAAATTCGGAGTAGATATTAAAATTCATGGAGAAGAAGTAAAAACTTTGAGGTTCGCCGATGACATTGTAATTCTGTCAGAGACAGCAAAGGACTTGGACGAGCAATTGAACGGAAAGGACAGTGTCTTGAAAGGAGGATATAAGATAAACATCAACAAAAGCAAAACGAGGATAATGGAAAGTAGTCAAATTAAATCGGGTGATGCTGAGGGGATTAGATGAGGAAATGAGACACTTAAAGTAGTAAAAGAGTTTTGCTATTTAGGGAGTAAAATAACTGATGATTGTCGAAGTAGAGAGGATATAAAATGTAGACTGGCAATGGCAAGGAAATCGTTTCTGAAGAAGAGAAATTTGTTAACATCGAGTATAGATTTAAGTGTCAGGAAGTCGTTTCTGAAAGTATTTGTATGGAGTGTAGCCATGTATGGAAGTGAAACATGGACGATAACCAGTTTGGACAAGACGAGAATAGAAGCTTTTGAAATGTGGTGCTACAGAAGAATGCTGAAGATAAGGTGGGTAGATCACGTAACTAATGAGGAGGTATTGAATAGGATTGGGGAGAAGAGAAGTTTGTGGCACAACTTGACTAGAAGAAGGGATTGGTTGGTAGGACATGTTTTGAGGCATCAAGGGATCACAAATTTAGCATTGGAGGGCAGCGTGGAGGGTAAAAATCGTAGAGGGAGACCAAGAGATGAATACACTAAGCAGATTCAGAAGGATGCAGGTTGCAGTAGGTACTTGGAGATGAAGAAGCTTGCACAGGATAGAGTAGCATGGAGAGCTGCATCAAACCAGTCTCAGGACAGAAGACCACAACAACAACAACAACAACAACGAATGTTTCTACATCTGAAAGATAATGCCTATTCAATTTTCCCGCCAGTCGCATAATAGTGGTGCTATTAACGCCAGTATGAGGATGCACATCAGTTTTGCTTTAAAGACACGTTGTGACGGTGTAGGCGCATTGCCACGGTTCGTGCGGCTCCATCTGTCGGACGTTCGAGTCCTCTCTCAGGCGTGAGTGTCTGTGTTGTCCTTAGCGTAAGTTAAAGTTAGATTAAGTAGTGTGTAAGCCTGGGGACCAATGACCTCAGGAGCTTGGTCCTATAGGAACTTAACACCACAAACGGCCGTGAGCGTTAATTACCTTTGAGACTTGATGTGGTGAGTTGATATTAGTCAAGAATGCCTTTAAGGTGACAAAGACGCCATTACAAACGCCTCACTGAGTTTTAATGAGGTCGTATAATAGGGTACGAGAAGCTGGATGTTCCTATTGCGATACTGCAGTTAGAATCGGCAGCAATGTAACCACTGTACGTGACTGCTGGCAGTGGTGATCAAGAGAATATACGGTCGCAAGAGGACCGTGTGCTGGACAGCCACGTGACACTAACCAAAGGAAAGACCGTCGTGTTCGACGCATGGCTCTGGCGCGTATTAGTGCGTCTACAGCGGCAACTTGAGTAGCGATTAGCACCGCACAACGAACTGTTACAAAGCCGTTACTTGCAGGAAAGCTCCGAGACAGATGCACTGTAGCGTGCATTCCACTGACCCCAAACAACCGCCATTTGCTACTTCAGTGGTGTCAAGCGAGAGCTTATTGGAGGGCAGGCTCGAGATCAGTTGTATTTTCTGATGAAAGTTGGTTCTGCCTCATTGTCAGTGATGGCCGTGTGTCGGTTACAAGGAGGAAAGTTGAGGACCTGCGACTAACCTGTCTGTGTGCCATACACGGTGAACGTACACCTACAGTTATGACAGCAGAAACACTCTCGTGGTTATCCCACCCACCATAATGGCAAATTTGTGCAGCAGTCTGGTGATTCGATCAGGTCGTGGCCAATGATGAACAGCATTCTATTTGATGTTTTCTGACAGAACAATGCTCGCCCACATGGAGATATTGTAGCCCAAAACGTTCTACAGATTGTCGATCAATAAATCAGTCTCCAATCGAGAGCATATGGGACATCATCGGATGACAACTCCAGTGTCAACAAAGAACAGCATTAACCGCCCCAATATTGACCGACAAAGAGCAACAGGCATGAAGCTCCATCACACAAACTGACATCTGTCCCCTGTACAACACAATGTATTCGTGTTTCCAGGCTGGCATTCAACATTCTGGTGGCTACACCGATTATTAACGTACTAGCATTTCACATTTGCAAAATCTAATCCTGGAACTACATTAACCTTTTATCTTGTAATGCCAGTCACTTAAGTATGTTACCCAGACAAATGTAGTCCCAGAATTCTATTACCCTATATTAATCATTTTTTTTTTGGTGTGATTTTTTTTCCATCAGTGTATTTAGTACCACAATAATCAGATTTTTCCGTTAACTTATCGTAATTACAACTGATACGATATTAACAGTGCACAGCACGTATATTTTGTGTCGAAGTGAATCATTTTTTATTGTAACCACCCGAACAGAGGCAGATACCATAAAGTGGGCCACTCATTAGAATGAACTGACCCAGCAGTGTTCCACAGCACACCACAGGCGGCGGCATCCGTCTACCAGCTAGGTCCTGAGTGATAGCAGAAATCAGCGGCACTTTGGTAAGCACCTTGCATGACCCCTGTAGTTAAGCACCAAAAGAAACCCGTTTTGGCACGAATAAATACTGGACTTCCGGCCATGGTGGGGATGCGACGAAGCAGCAGGAGGTCACTATCTGCAAAGAGTTTTTTGGACAACATGGTTGTGGAGATGAAGCAGCGATTAGTATGAGTAATCAATTATTCGAAAACAGTCTTAATCGCAGTCGACCAATGGTGTAAACGCCCAGAAGATGACCCCTACGTCGGCTTGAAACCGGTTGGCAGTATAATAATAATAAATGCGATTAAGACTGTTTTTGAATAATTGACTTGCCAAGAGGTCAAGCTGCCTGCTGGTGGAACAGTGGTCGAACTGATTCCTTCCTAGCCACCGTGCTGCTGGAGTTCTCACCACAGCAAGTCGCCGGCCAGCCACTTGTCCTGGGTTCGCTCGCTGGCTTCTTCGGCCTGTCGTTTGCCACAGCCAGTAGGCAGTGACAGACTGCTACATCGGCCGAAATTGTCTGTGTAGCCAGATCGCGCCTTGTCTGGACAACACTGAGCACAGATCCACTTGGTGTCCTACTACGAGGGCGTTCAATACATAATGCAACACATTTCTTTTCTCGGTCTTCTCGGCTAAAAAATTAAGGATTTGTTGTGAGACATCGTCGAATGTTCCGACTGCAGCCCCTATAATTTCTAGAAGCTCCGATAGTTAGCGGCGATATGCATAGCCTTCAAATAGGCGTCTGTAACGGAGGTGGGTTCAAAGCAGAGAGCTTTCATCGAGTTCCTTTTGGCGGAATACCAGAGCTTCACAGATGATCTATGGAGACCTGGTAATAATCAGAAACACAAGCGGTCACTGGGTGATGCGTCGGTCATCGTCGTGACAACCTTGTGCAAACCTATCCGATTTCCTGCAAAACTGGAACGTGCGGACACTCTCATACGAAGTAGTCGAAAGATCACAATGAAATACCTCGCTACACAACTGAATGTATGTGTCGGTGGTGGTGACACACATGTCCACCAGTTGGGGAATTCTAAGAAATGACCTTACGTGCGGAGTTCCTTGCGCGTTACGAGGTTGATCACGACAATTTTTAGTCAAATATCGCCAAAGATGTTGAAACATGGGTTCATCACGACGAACCGGAAACTAACGGGAATCCATCGAGTGACACATCACCTCTCCTTGAAGAAAAAGTTCAAAGACGCTCCCGCAGCCGGCAAAGTCATGGTGAAGGTTTTCTGGTTCTTAGAGGGAGCTATTATGTTCGATGATTTCCTTTAGGGTGCAACGACCAACTATGAAGCGTATTACGCTACCCTTAGGAAACTGAAGAAATGGCTTTAGCGTGTTCGTCGCCACAAAAATGCAATCGAACTTCTCCTTGTGCTTGATAACGCAAGGCCTCACACATGTCTGCGCATTCGAAAGGAGCTCGCAATACTTCACTGGACCGTTCTTCAAATGTGTGAATTGCTAAGAGACCAAACTGCTGAAGTCATCGCTCCCTAGACTTACACACTACTTAAAATAACTTATGATAATAACAACACACGCACCTGTGGCCGAGGGAGGACTCGAACGTCCGGCGGGAGGGGGTCTCAATCCGTGACATGGCGTGTGAAGCCGCGCGGCCGCTACGCGCGGCGACTGTTCTTCTTCATACACGATACAGTCCACATCTCGCATTTTCCGACTTCCACGTATTTGGCCCAATGAAGGATGCACCTCACAGGAAAGACTACGTAGATGATTTGGAATTACTGATGCAGCAAGACGTTGCCTCCGACGTCGAACATAAGGGTGGTTCCATCCAAGCACCCAGGCCCATCGAGTAATGTGGCGTAAGGCCTTCGAATTCAACGGAGATTGTGTTGAAAAAAAAAAGGATATAAATAAGAATAACACAAAAATTATTCATGCTTGTGCACGCAGTTTAAGCGCCTCCATTGTCGTAATTATCTCAACAAAAGAACCCAGTGGGTGAATGTTGACTTATCACCACAAGGCGACACATAGCCACACAGAGAATTTCATTTGTTGTTCTCAACAGTGTAAACAATTACACAAAGAAGCGACAGGGCGTAGTTATAATCAGTTTCCTTATTCTTTAGGAAAATATACACAAATCAAGAAAATGTTTTGCATCACCCCGATTTCCAGGATTCCTGAAGACAGAAGTTGGCTGTGGATATTGTACCACAGACACAGTCCCATTGACTGTTCAGGTATGTCACTAAACCCGCCCAAAGATGTAAGCAACCAAACATGAGCAGGGCCTATTAGACGGAGGGGTCCGACCGCCTATCAGTTCCAGTCATTCCACCAGGAAGAATGTACACAGCTCTTGTTTTCTGTAGTTCAACCATGCCTAGACGGTCAATACCGCGGTTCGATCGCGTCCGCATTGTTACATTGTTCCAGGAACGGCTCTCAACAAGGGGAGTGTCCAGGCGTCTCGGAGTGAATCAAAGCGATGTTGTTCGGAAATGGAGGAGATACAGAGAGACAGGAACTGTCGATGACATGACTCACTCAGACCGCCCAAGAGCTACTACGGCAGTGGATAAACGCTACCTACGCATTACGGCTCGGAGGAGAACGGACGGCAACTCCACCATGTTGAATAATGCTTTTCTTGCAGGCACAGTACGTCGTCATACGACTGAAATTGTGCGCAATAGGCTGCATGATGTGCACTTTCACTCCCGACGACCATGGCGAGGTCCATCCTGCAGCGACGGTACAGATGGGCCCAACAACATGCCGAATGGACCATTCAGGATTGGCATATGCCTTAAACGAGACAATGTCGAAGACGTGTTTGGAAGCAACCTGATCAGGATGAACGCCTTAGACACACTGTTCAGCAAGTGAAGCAAGGTGGAGGTTACCTTCTGTTTTGGTGTGACCTTATGTGGGACCGAAGTACGCCGCTGGTGGTCTTAGAAGGCGCCATAACTGCTGTGCGATACGTGAATGCCATCGCCCGACCGATAGTGAAACCATATCGGCAGCATATCGGCAAGGCATTTGTCTTCATGAACAACAATTCGCCTCCGCATCGTGCCCCATTTGTATATGACTTCCTTCAGGATAACGACATCGCTCGACTAGAGTGGCCATCATGTTCTCCAGACAAGAACCCTATATAACGTGCCTGGGATAGATTTAAAATGGGTCTTTAAGGACGACGTGACCCACCAACCATCCTGTAGCATCGACGCGGCACCGCCGTTGAGGTGTGGGACAATCTCGACCAACAGTGCCTTGATGAGCTTGTGGATAGTATGCCACGACGAATGCAGGCAAGCATCAATGCAAGAGGACGTGCTAATAAATATTAGATTTTCCGGTACGTACAGCAATGTGGACCACCACCTCTGAAGATCTATGTTGATCTCTATTCTAATTATCTGTATAGGTTCCAGTGAAGCAAAACTTTCTTTGGCATGTGTAAAAAAAAAAATGCTAGTGGAAAGTGACGATAGCATAATGGATACATAGCGTGCATGATCCATATGAACACCCAGATCTGTCGTATTTAAACGAAATATTAAGAAATTAAAAATTAAACGTATATCTGTATGACATTAAGGCTGGGGATACAGGAGCAGAATGTTTCCATAACACAACAAATACTGTAGTGAAACGCAGAGACCTATAGCTATGTGGCCAGTTGAGAAAGAAAATTTCGCGCATATGTAGAAATATTGGAACACGTGAGGCAATACTGACCCTACGCTACGTCTTATCTTAGAAGATAGATTAAGGAAAGGCAAACCTACGTTTCTAGCATTTGTAGGCTTAGAGAAAGCTTTTGACAATGTTGACTGGAATACTCTCTTTCAAATTCTGAAGGTGGCAGGGGTAAAATATAGGGAGCGAAAGGCAATTTACAATTTGTACAGAAACCCGATGGGAGTTATATGAGACGAGGGGCATAAAAGGAAAGCAGTGGTTGGGAAGGGAGTGAGACAGGGTTGTAGTCTCTCCCCGATGTTATTCAATCTGTATGTTGAGCAAGCAGTAAAGGAAAAAAAAGAAAAATTTGGAATAGGTATTAAAATCCATGGAGAAGAAATAAAAACTTTCAGGCTTGCCGATGACATTGTAATTCTGTGGTGATGGTTGAGGTAGAGAGGATATAAAATCTACATTTGGCAATGGCAAGGAAAGAGTTTCTGAAGAAGAGAAATTTGTTAACATCAAGTATAGATTTAAGCGTAAGGAAGTCGTTTCTGAAAGTATTTCTACGGAGTGTAGCCATGTATGGAAGTGAAACATGGACGATAAATAGTTTGGACAAGAAAAGAATAGAAGCATTCGAAATGTGGTGCTACAGAAGAATGCTGAAGATTAGATGGGTAGATCACATAACTAATGAGGAGGTACTGAATCGAATCGGGGAGAAGAGGAGTTTGTGGCACAACTTGACTAGAAGAAGGGATCGGTTGGTAGGACATGTCCTAAGCATCAAGGGATCACCAATTTAGTATTGGAGGGCAGCGTGGAGGGTAATAATCGTAGGGGGAGACCAAGAGATGAATACACTAAGCAGATTCAGAAGGATGTTGACAGCAGTAGGCACTGGGAGATGAAGAAACTTGCACTGCATAGAGTAGCATGTAGAGCTGCATCAAACCAGTCTCAGAACTGACGACCACAACGACAACAACATGTAGAAATTCAAATACTGAACTGTCTGCTGTATCTCTAAAATAATACACTCCTGGAAATTGAAATATGAACACCGTGAATTCATTGTCCCAGGAAGGGGAAACTTTATTGACACATTCCTGGGGTCAGATACATCACATGATCACACTGAAAGAACCACAGGCACATAGACACAGGCAACAGAGCATGCACAATGTCGGCACTAGTACAGTGTATATCCACCTTTCGCAGCAATGCAGGCTGCTATTCTCCCATGGAGACGATCGTAGAGATACTGGATGTAGTCCTGTGGAACGGCTTGCCATGCCATTTCCACCTGGCGCCTCAGTTGGACCAGCGTTCGTGCTGGACGTGCAGACCGCGTGAGACGACGCTTCATCCAGTCCCAAACATGCTCAATGGGGGACAGATCCGGAGATCTTGCTGGCCAGGGTAGTTGACTTACACCTTCTAGAGCACGTTGGGTGGCACGGGATACATGCGGACGTGCATTGTCCTGTTGGTACAGCAAGTTCCCTTGCCGGTCTAGGAATGGTAGAACGATGGGTTCGATGACGGTTTGGATGTACCGTGCACTATTCAGTGTCCCCTCGACGATCACTAGTGGTGTACGGCCAGTGTAGGAGATCGCTCCCCACACCATGATGCCGGGTGTTGGCCCTGTGTGCCTCGGTCGTATGCAGTCCTGATTGTGGCGCTCACCTGCACGGCGCCAAACACGCACACGACCATCATTGGCACCAAGGCAGAAGCGACTCTCATCGCTGAAGACGACACGTCTCCATTCGTCCCTCCATTCACGCCTGTCGCGACACCACTGGAGGCGGGCTGCACGATGTTGGGGCGTGAGCGGAAGACGGCCTATCGGTGTGCGGGACCGTAGCCCAGCTTCATGGAGACGGTTGCGAATGGTCCTCGCCGATACCCCAGGAGCAACAGTGTCCCTAATTTGCTGGGAAGTGGCGGTGCGGTCCCCTACGGCACTGCGTAGGATCCTACGGTCTTGGCGTGCATCCGTGCGTCGCTGCGGTCCGGTCCCAATTCGACGGGCACGTGCACCTTCCGCCGACCACTGGCGACAACATCGATGTACTGTGGAGACCTCACGCCCCACGTGTTGAGCAATTCGGCGGTACGTCCACCCGGCCTCCCGCATGCCCACCATACGCCCTCGCTCAAAGTCCGTCAACTGCACATACGGTTCACGTCCACGCTGTCGCGGCATGCTACCAGTGTTAAAGACTGCGATGGAGCTCCGTATGCCACGGCAAACTGGCTGACACTGACGGCGGCGGTGCACAAATGCTGCGCAGCTAGCGCCATTCGACGGCCAACACCGCGGTTCCTGGTGTGTCCGCTGTGCCGTGCGTGTGATCATTGCTTGTGCAGCCCTCTCGCAGTGTCCGGAGCAAGTATGGTGGGTCTGACACACCGGTGTCAATGTGTTCTTTTTTCCATTTCCAGGAGTGTATTTTATGTGTACAAAGGGAAGCTACATTTCCTGTGTTATCAGTTTCTCAGTAAAACCTTTACGTTTTGATTCAAATATTTAAAACTTGGTTTTTTTACTTCTATATGTTCTCTGCTCTGCAGTACGTTGTAACGCCGGAAATGCATATCCTTCTATTTCCATCTATTGTACTATAGATTTTTCCTGATTTTGTTACCTGAAGATATGACATTCCAGTGTCTTTATATATTGTAATTGTTTTACTATTAGTATATATATATTTATGTCGATGTATAATTGGTTTGTTTTGTGAATATTATTTGTATTTATAAGGTGGGGCTGGCCTAGGGAAAACTATGCTATCGAACGAATACTTCGATAGGTCGTATGGAGAACCAAACTGTTTAGGATCTTTGGTAGTGTTATCTCTGTCGCGTGGCTGGGGTGGTGCAGTGGAGCAGGTGTGTTGTGTGACGCTCCCGCGAGTTGCCGCGCTTTCGGGGTTGGGCAGCATGTAATTGCGCTCGACTTGCTATGATAGTTTCTGACACGGTGTCGCGAACGGGAAGCACTAGCTGGCGCACATCAAGAGCCCGTTTCGCCTGGTGACCGTGTCGAGAAGAAGGCGCGCCAACATCCAGCTTCTGCAACAGCGACGACCGACAATGAGTGACTGTCGCCACCTCCTCGATCGACGGCTTCAAACCTTCAATCAACCAACAAGGAAGACTGGAAGCACGTAAAGTTTTAGAGCTGTATGGCAGACCTCAGCTTTTCAAACTGTTCCATTTTCATAACTAAATTACGGCAACGTAGCATGAACCTTTGTTGCTCATTGTCCCAGTTGCATCACTAAGCAGGGTCCCTTCCTTTTCCGGAATGAACCCGAGTGTCGTTGAAATTCAAACGCCAGCATCATTCGATTTCACTGCTTTAATTTCAAAGTTCAGTTAAGGTATTCATAGCTGGCTACAATATTTAGATTACACAAGCACAAATTAAGAGTGCGAGTTTTGTTACCGTATTTTAGCTTACCTGTGACTGCAGCTCAGCTTGGTACGTACTAAATTTTACTATTGTTAATTGTTCAGAATCATTTAATTCAACTTCAAAGTTAAATCTCTTATTTCTAAATTCCATAGATTCAAGTAGCTTTTGAAATGATTGTTGAGGTAGTCCAAGACTAACCGTATTTTACTGAATTTCGATGTGCTTCAGAAAGAAAGTTCACTATTAACTTCACTCACTAAATTAACTTTCGATTTTCCGGTTTTATTAATTCTTTTGCTACATTAAGTCAGAGTGTAGCGAAATTTATTACTTCTGACAAACTATCAGTTTTCACACTACACGTGTCAACATTCAGTTGCCACGCTTCTAGTGCTAATTATATGTGTAATAACCTTTCCTTTTCAGTTACTATAGTAATTGTCCGTAGGACTGGCGACCGTAATTTCTCCCAAATCTCAAATATCTAATTACCGCTAGTTAATTGTTAACGTAACGGCCGCACATTTACTTTCTTTATTAACTTTACCCCTTTTCAAAATTAATTTCCACCGGTTTCATTTGCATTTTTCCTTTCATTTAGATGTAACCCTTTCCTCGCTCTTTACCGACAGATTAACTTCGGTGGCGATTGCTTTCCCCAAATTTCCATTAGGTACACGTGGTTTAATTTTTCATTATGATTAAGGTCGATAAGTGAGGGGGAGGTTACACGTGGCGACCTGGTGACAGGACAATCTTCGGATTTGAGGTTGTTCTGGACGCGAATTTTGCATTGTGCAAATCTCGTAACAAAGTACTGGTTACGAAATGGTCGATACGTCAGCGAGAATATTAGTGTGAAGAATACTAATTAGATTTGAGTTTTGTCATTTATACTGAAAATTATTAAAATGAGTGAAGGCTACAATTGCCAAAATTTGGTAGACTTGGATACGGAACAATCGGTCGAACAGTGGGAAACGCCCCCCCACGGTACCCATTGTTCAGGGGCAGGCGGCCAGCATGAAAGACGTGACCGCCGAAACGCAACAAAGAGCAGAAATGGAATTCCAAACCTTAGAAAATGTTTCGGAATCGGATGTGAAAATCAAATCTGAATCCCTTGATGACGAATACGGGGCGACAATTAAAGAGGAAGCCGCTACGGAAGTAAAACCGGTATTTTCCGGGAATTTAACTGATTTATTGAATGTTGTGATTAAAGAAATCAAGAGTCAATAGGCAGAAATTAAAGCTCAGGCTGCCAAGCAAGAGGCTCAGGCTGCCAAGGAAGAAGCTCAGGCTGCCAAGCAATAAGCTCAGTTTGAAAAAATTGAACGGAAGCTATACAATCAGAACAAAGCTCTAAATGTTGTTAACAACAATGTTGGAGTTGTTAACACAAAAGTTGATAAAATCAAAGAAGATATTGTTGTGATTAATACCGAAACCGGTAATCTTAAATAGGAAATGATAGGCGTTCAGGCGGAAATTGTGAGCATAAATACTCGTTTTTATTCCGAAATTAGCAGCATCTAGAAAAGTGTAGGAGAAGCAGTTGCTCCGATCATCGAGAATAATGTGACGGAACAAATTCAATTAGTGAAAAAGGAGGATCAAAAGGAGGTGGAAACTTTAAAGGCTTTAGTATCCGAAGTAGATACCAAGGTGACGAAGCAGGATAATACCTGCGAAGAAAAAAAAGGGAAGTGGAAACGCTTGCGACAACCACTTGCCAAGTAATTACGAGAGTGTCGGAATTAGAAAACAAACTTGACGAAAAACAGAGCTATGTGCCAATCTGTGCACATAGTTCGGAATTGTTGACGAAAGAGGAGCGATTCGACCCCTTGAAAAAAGGCGGTATACGCCCGACGGATTTCATTAAAAATTGTGAAAGAGTTTTACCCAGATTATGGACTAATGAGAGAAAAATTAATGCGGTTATTGATGTGTTGGCTGGTGATGCCAAGCGTTGGTGCTTAAACCTCAACATTACGAACCTGACTTTTGACGAGTTTAAAAATTTGTTTCTGTCTGAATACTGGTCAGAGCAAAAACAGCAAAGTGTCTGGCGCGAATTTGTCGTATCGAGGCCTTTCGATGCGAATTCGCGCGGCTCGATGAAGGAGATTGGTAAGGGCTGGATCCGCAAGTTGGAATATTTGCGTGATTGCCGCACGGAATCCGAAATAGTCTGGGAACTCTACAAGAAGCTTCCAGATGACACAAAACGCTACGTAGGAAGCAATTACAGGACAATCAATGATTTCCTGGAAAGAGTTGAGGACGAGGACAATTGGCGCAATAATCGCGACAACGGGTTCCATAGCAACCACAACAACGATAACCATGGGAAGAACGCAAACTGCAACCATGGCAGCAATAACAATAATAGTTCGGACCGTAATAACAATCGGTACAATGCAAATAATATCAGGAATGACGGAATCCGGTATCATACTAACGTGATAGGGGCATCACAGAATAATAATAACGCCAGAGGGTGTGATAAGCCGCATCAGCGGCATCTTGGGAGCAGATCTGCTGGGACGAGACAGGGAAACCATTAGCCGCGCCGGTGAGGGGTCGACCGGGCGTGGAGATATTTTGGAGGCCCAATAACAGGAGAAAATCCAGGTGTCGTCGTTATGAAAACTCCGTTTGGAATATTCAACGGCGGGAGAGTGTGCCAGTGTTAGGAGAAAGGAGTGCGCCCACAAGTAGTAGATCAGCTGTAGACACGGCAGTAGTTAAATACATTCACTGTCAGTGAGAACAATTTAAGTAGTGTTCCGGAAATGGATTATAAAGTGGCAGCTGTAACACCCACAGCGGAACTGGATATTGAGTTTAAGAATGATTCGCAATTGTTGAGAGAAAACCAGATGTCGGATAACACGTCCATCATCGAGCGAGGGGATGCAGAGATGGATGAGGTCTGGTCAAGGCAGTTTGGTCGCTTATACGACGAACTAAGTGATTATAGGGGCATGTATGGGAGAAGAGTTTATGGGGAGCGCGTGCAGGATTTGCCGCGTCTCGTCCCGCAGGAAGATAGTGTTTGTGAAGTGATAGAAAATTCTGGCCCTAACCGGCAGACTTTACCAGAAATAGTAGATGCTAATGGGGAGCACGAGCAAGATTCGTCGTGTTTCGTCCCGCAGGTGTTAGATGTTGAAGTAGTAACGGGAAGTTCTCGCCCTGACCGGCAGACCTTACCGAAACTTATAGTGGTAGAAGTAGCCGACCCATCCGACGCAAACCTCGAGTTTAAACACTGCGAGTGTATTAAGGAGAAAGATTACGAAAATTTTAGTGATAGCCGGACACGATTGGTGAAGCACGTAGATTACGGCGTGTATGAGGTTAGGGCTCACGTTATACTGTCAGACGGTAGCAGTGTGGGTTGTGAAGATCCAGAGGAGGTAATTGCAGGTATTACTGGGCACATTCCTCCAGGTAGATTGGCAGATGAGATCAATCTGGCCAAAGAGGAATCAACGAAGGTGACAACTAGTGAATTGATAGTAAAGCAACACTCACTAGTAGACGGGTTACAGGAAAAGGTTTCGGTATTGGGGGCGAAGCTACAGACTAAGCCTCAGGACAAACGTGTTGAAATTAACACGGTATGTGAACAGAAGCTGAAAAAGCCGCCAGATAAGCCGGATTTACGATCAAAGCCGGATGGTTTTTTCTGGAATGACCTGGATATAGATGAGGATTTATTGTGGGAAAATAAAGAAACAGTCGAGGATAAGTGTAGACAGATAGTAGTGTCTGTTAATATGCACGGCCGACGACTAATCGCGTTGATTGACACCGGTGAAGAATTGAGTGCAGTATCAGGGAAAATATTTGAGTTACTGAAGGACAGACCTGGCATCGTAGTTATGCCAGTAACAGGAGTGAAAATTATCGGTGCTACTGGGAAGGCCAGTAAACCGGTCAAAAAACAGATTTTTGTCAACTTCGAGATATGTGGGGCATGATTTGAACAAGAGTTTGTCGTCGTGCCAGACTTAACTACGGAAGTAATTATTGGTTTAGATTGGCTATTAAAGTACCGTGCAGTGATTAATTGCGAAAGCAAAACTTTGACGTGTACGTCACTAGATAAAACAATAGCAGTTAGTTTTGACGAGGCAGGAGGCGGTGTGCATAGGCAATACTAGCCTATACACATTGTTAACTGGCCGAATGGTATTGACGTAGGTATGAATTTGAACTACTGTAATGTGAGGAATCTCGGCCTTGACAATAGTGTAGAAATTGAACTGGAAAGTATTGTAGACGGTGTGTCAAACGTAACACACGAGCAAAGACGAGGCCTGTATGAAGTGATAATGAGGAATAAGAGTCTGTTTTCAGACAAACCGGGAGTTGTAGAAGGATATAAATGCAAGCTGCATGTAATTCCGTACGAACCATTCTTCGTGAGACCGTATGCTATACCGCTGTTCAAAAAGGAAGCAGTGCAACGGGAGATAGATAAGATGATCGAATGGGGAGTGATTGAAAGAAGTACGAGTCCATACAATAACGGTTTGGTCATTGTAGCAAAACGGGATGGTAGTGTGCGTATTGTGACTGACGCACGCACGGTGAATAGGGTCGTTCAATGCGAAACATAGAGACCAGAGAGTATGGAGGAGATTTTGCTACGTTTTCATGACGTTAAGTTCATGACTAGCCTCAGTCTGACGGCTAGTTACTGGCAAATAGATCTCGAAGAAGAATCTAGGCTATACACCGCCTTCTTGTTCGCAGGCAGGTGTTATCAGTATAGAGTACTGCCGTTTGGACTTAATATATGTGTGTCCGTATTCATCAGGTCCCTAGATAAAGTGCTAGGACCGGCTTTGAGTTCAAGATTAACTGTATACGTTGACGACCTATTGTTGGCCAATGCCACTTAGCATGACCATTGTGACCTGTAAGATGAAGTTTTTAGAGCATTGCGCCATGGCGGAATGACTCTAAAGCTAAAGAAATGCGAATTTGTGAAGCAGGAACTGAAATCTTTAGGGCATATAATTACCACTGCTGGTATTACGAAAGACCCAGAGAAACTAGAGACAATAAGGAATTGTCCTCCACCCAAGTCTAGGAAACAGTTAAAAAGTTTTCTAGGGTTCACAGGATTTTACCGTAAATTTGTAAAAGGACAAGTGTTTAATGATGAAAATTTGAATAACCTCTTACGCAAAAATGTTCCGTTTGTGTGGACTGACGGGTGTCAGGACGCTTTCGAGAGATTAAAAGAAAAGTTGTTAAGATCTAACATACTATTTCATCCTGATTTATCGCTACCCTTCCATCTGGGAACGGATTCGTCGAATTACGGGGTGGGGGTAGAACTGTTCCAAGAAGTTGGTAAAGGAGAGGATAAGGAACACCGGACGATAACGTTCGCGAGTCAAACTTTATCAAAAAGTGAGCGAAACTACACGAATTCTGAGAAAGAGTGTGTCGCCATCGTGTGGGGATTCAAGAAGTTAAAGGGTTACCTATGGGACCGTAAGGTGATTATTCATACGGACCATAAGGCGCTCACTTATCTGAAGGATTGTAAACTACTTCACGAAAGACTGACTAGGTGGTCGCTGTATTTACAGAAATTTAACTATGACATCTGTTACGTAAAAGGGACCGACAATTGCGTAGCGGATGCGCTGTCGCGGTTGCCCGAGTCTAACCAAGATGTATTGAAAGATGACTCAGATGGAGTGGTCAAATTAAAGAAGTTGAGGGACGCAAATTAATAGTGAACGTCTGTAAGAATCTACGTCGTCATCAGAACGAGGATGGTTGTTTAAATATGGTGAAAACCCGATATGACGAAAGGAGTCCAGAAGGAGAGAAATTAAGGAAATATTACAAGATATACGATCATATCTTGTACATACGTAAGGGTGAAGGTAGTAATATTTGGCGGGTATGCTGGCCCACCAAAGTCGTCACGGAAATAATAGACTACTACCATTTGGCGTATGGTCACTGTGGACCAAAGAAATGTACGAAAAGCTGAGTGAAGTAGTGCATTTTAACAACATGTTAAAACGCGTTACTGACAGAGTGAAAACTTGCAATTTATGTCAGAAGGTGAAGGTTACCAACTGTACGAGTCGTGGTCCTATGCAAAGTATAAGGCCTAACGACACCTTTGAATTACTGTGCGTGGACTTGTACGGACCTTTGCCCAAGTCATCAGGAAACTTTGCCTACATTTTAATAGTGCTACAAGCTTTTTCCAAGTTCATCAAGCTATACCCGATTAGGGAAGCTACAGCCAAAGCTGTCGACAGCAAGCTTGTGAACGATTATTTTGTTCATATTGGTAAGCCCAAGGCGATTCTATCAGACAATGGGGCACAATTTACTTCTAAGTTGTGGAATGAAGGCATGGAAAGTAATGGGGTCGAGGAGATCCATATTTCAGCTTGTTGACCGGCTGGGAATCCCGCTGAGAGGTATATGCGCGAGCTAGGCCGACTTTGCCGTACCTATTGCCATCACAACCATAGGGAATGGGGCAAATATGTAGCAGTATTTGAGAGAGTTATGAACACCTTGAGACATGAATCGACGGGATTTTCTCCAGAGGAAATCCTGTTGAATGACAAAAGTAAAAGTTTAGTGGAAGAAATAATCAAATTCCTTCCACGGATTGACATTAGTATTGTTGTGAAAAAAGATCGTTTGCGAGAAGTAATGAAGCTAAAAGCCGATGCTCGCATACGTCGTCATGACGCTAAAGCACGTTTTGCCAAGTTTGCAATCGGAGACTTAGTACCTGTAAAAGCTCATGAGAAATCGAGCGAGATAGACAATGAAATCTCTAAATTTAAGTTTGTTTATAATGGACCATATAAAGTCATTGGTATACCTGACACAAATGCTTATTGCTTAGAGTATCCCAGCTCTGGAAAACTATTAGGTATACGGAATATTGTAGACTTGAAATTGAACCAACCTAGGATCGATTAATACCACACAATGGGTAATTTGTACAGTATGTAAATACAGAGTGTAAGATTTAAGGTTTGCTAGATTGCCATGCTTTTGCCTGACCAAGAGGACATTACAGAAGATGTAATTAATAAGTAATTAATCTTTACTAAACGATTTAAGAGGAACTGATTAATAATCAATTGAAAAATCCAAGCTGCTGTTTTAAGTTTTCAGCTGAGTCACAGTAGATTAAGGAATGTAAATATGATTTTGTAACTAGCTGTTAGATTTAATAAATATGTGATTTACTAGTCATTGCCGATGTACTTAGAGGCTGTTTTAAGTTTCAGGCTAGTACATGCGTGTGATGATGGACAGTGTTGGGTTATTCACTGTGATAGTGTTAATGCACTCCTTGAGATTACTCGGGAGTGAGTTTTTCTGAAAGAATTCAGTGACACTGACGTTCTGGAAATGCCGTTACGCAGGCGAGTGAGATCAAGCGTGCCGCACAGGCGGGCGCAACAATAGTGGTGAGGCGGAGCCGCTGTCGGCTCTTGTGCCGCTGTCGGCATTCTTCGCACTTGCGGATTCGGAAGGCGGAGTTGTTTTTCTTCCCGGACAGCTGAAGTGAAAGAATTCTGTTGTCAATATTTATGTTTTTGTAGATCTGCTGTATATTATTTTCTTGTTTAGCGTTAAGTGGACTCTCATGACGAGAATATTAATTATGAAAAGGTTTTATAAAATATGTAATCTATGTCTTTAATTATTAATTTGCGTATTTTGATTTACCTGTTTTCTATGAACATGTACTCTGATTATCTTTGTAAATAGTAGTACATTTCTTGATACTGTTAAGAATTTTGATTTTTTGAATAGCTTAACCATTTTCTATGTTTTCTATGAATTTTAATATGTTGTCAACCTGTTTTCTTTTGTGTAAGATGACAGAGTGGAATAAGATTAGGAGTGTCTCCACTCAATTATTATGGTCTAAAAATTGGTTTATGGTTAATTAGCCTAATGCTAAATTTTCTTGAAGTTTTGAACATATGCATTTCCGCTGGTTTTTTTTTCCTTTTTGGGACATTTTCTGAGTCTGTTTACGTTACACGAACATCCTCAGACTATGTGGGGCACGTGTAACGCCGGAAATGCATATCCTTCTATTTCCATCTATTGTACTATAGTTTTCTCCTGATTTTGTTACCTGAAGATATGACATTCCTGTGTCTTTATATATTGTAATTGTTTTACTATTAGTATATATATATTTATGTCGATGTATAATTGGTTTGTTTTGTGAATATTATTTGTATTTATAAGGTGGGGCTGGCCTAGGGAAAACTATGCTATCGAACGAATACATCGATAGGTCGTATGAAGAACCAAACTGTTTAGGATCTTTGGTAGTGTTATCTCTGTCGCGTGGAGCGTGGGCAGAGAGAGTCTGGCTGGGGTGGTGCAGTGGAGCAGGTGTGTTGTGTGACGCTCCCGCGAGTTGCCGCGCTTTCGGGGTTGGGCAGCATGTAATTGCGCTCGACTTGCTATGATAGTTTCTGACACGGTGTCGCGGACGGGAAGCATTAGCTGGCGCACATCAAGAGCCCGTTTCGCCTGGTGACCGTGTCGAGAAGAAGGCGCGCCAATATCCAGCTTCTGCAACAGCGACGGCCGACAATGAGTGTCTGTCGCCACCTCCTCGATCGACGGCTTCAAACCTTCAATCAACCAACAAGGAAGACTGGAAGCACGTAAAGTTTTAGAGCTGTATGGCAGACCTCAGCTTTTCAAACTGTTCCATTTTCATAACTAAATTACGGCAACGTAGCATGAACCTTTGTTGCTCATTGTCCCAATTGCAATACTAAGCAGGGTCCCTTCCTTTTCCGGAATGAACCCGAGTGTCGTTGAAATTCAAACGCCAGCATCATTCGATTTCACTGCTTTAACTTCAAAGTTCGTGTCGTTGAAATTCAAACGCCAGCATCATTCGATTTCACTGCTTTAATTTCAAAGTTCAGTTAAGGTATTCATAGCTGGCTACAATATTTAGATTACACAAGCACAAATTAAGAGTGCGAGTTTTGTTACCGTATTTTAGCTTACCTGTGACTGCAGCTCAGCTTGGTACGTACTAAATTTTACTATTGTTAATTGTTCAGAACCATTTAATTCAACTTCAAAGTTAAATCTCTTATTTCTAAATTGCGTAGATTCAAGTAGCTTTTGAAATGATTGTTGAGGTAGTCCAAGACTAACCGTATTTTACTGAATTTCGATGTGCTTCAGAAAGAAAGTTCACTATTAACTTCACTCACTAAATTAACTTTCGATTTTCCGGTTTTATTAATTCTTTTGCTACATTAAGTCAGAGTGTAGCGAAATTTATTACTTCTGACAAACTATCAGTTTTCACACTACACGTGTCAACATTCAGTTGCCACGCTTCTAGTGCTAATTATATGTGTAATAACCTTTCCTTTTCAGTTACTATAGTAATTGTCCTTAGGACTGGCGACCGTAATTTCCCCCAAATCTCAAATATCTAATTACCGCTAGTTAATTGTTAACGTAACGCCCGCACATTTACTTTCTTTATTACTTTTACCCCTTTTCAAAATTAATTTCCACCGGTTTCATTTGCATTTTTCCTTTCATTTAGATGTAACCCTTTCCTCGCTCTTTACCGACAGATTAACTTCGGTGACGATTGCTTTTCCCAAATTTCCATTAGGTACACACGGTTCAATTTGTGAGGGGGAGGTTACAGCGTCTCATTAGATTTCGAGGAAAATATTCGTTAAGAAATTATTCTGTTGTACCATATAGTCTCATATCTAATCCTGATAATGCACTGGCATTCGTTTCGTTGTATCTCATAGTTATTACGATATTTCGATATTAAGTTACCTACTGCAGATATTTCAAAGTGTTCACAGTGATAAATTTGGTCACTGATCTGTTTATATATGGTGCATTTCAGCTCGCATATTGCTGTGTATGAAATGTAGCTAACACATTGAAACTATATTTGGAATTGCAAGGAATATTCCTGAAGATCCAACATTGCTGCGGTTACATAATGAAGAGCGTCTGACTGATGCAATCAGAAGTCTGTTCGGATGGAGTAGTGTTCACTCAAATCTGCCACTTATTTAATATCAATAATAATAGCCAGTTGCTTTTGTGACAACTTAAGTTAACAACTGAGATATACAACTGAACGGTATCCATTGTCTTTAAGGTACCCAAAGTCTTTAAGATGGAATGTTAAGCGGTGTGCAGATCCCACTGAGCTTCGTAAAACCTGACCGTGAAATGTGTGGATGAAAGAAAGACTTACAAGGAGTAATAAATACGTGCAAAGATGAAATTCCCAAAATAGTGATGGAAAAACCATCTAACAGATATATCGTGTATGTTGTAAGAGAGTCTAGTCATTCCCAATAATAACATGATAAAACCCTAAATTTCAATAAATAAATGATCAACACTTCCTTAGAGGTGTCTTCTTGAGATATAAACCATGTAGAACTTATAGTGAGAGGTCATGCATACTCATGGATATCTGCTAGACTGAGCCCTTCGAATCACATTTGAGATGAACTTTGTTGATTTCAAGGCCTCGTCGACCGTGTTAAGCAGATTCAAGCAATCACACAGTAAAGGAACTCACAAAAAAACGATATCTACTTCAAGAAAAGATGTAGAGGTAACGCTATTAATTCATAGCTGGTATTAAGACGGAGATTGCTGTAATCCCCGCATTTGCTATGTCTAATGCGGATCATAAGATTTCGTAAAAGAACTGCGAGCAAACCCCACTTTATCATTTCGAGGCTAAAAGAGAGACAGTCTGCTGCGCAATCCATTAATGTTGTGAGACATTCGTATACAACAACGCCAGTGATATGTATGACCTCAGGGCATATTAAGGCCAAAAGTTAAAGAAAGGCTATTTAGTTGCAAAATTCTTATAACTGATCAATGAAAATCGGAAAAAATTGGAAAGAATAATCTTCAATATTTCATTCAGAATGGTTTCTAACCATATGCAGAAATTAAAAAAGTGCTTTTGTTGCGTTCATTACTCGGATATAATGACACCTCCTTTTTGAGGAAGACAACGAAAAGTCTGTTGATAAAACTGAGATTCCATCCTGAACAACCAATAAGCCTCTTGACAAAGAATTTTTTCGACTGTGGAAAGTATTTTTAAGGAAATGGTTGGATAATATAATTTCTTATAGCTCCGTGTCATTTCAGGTTTATCAGCAGAACAGTATTCTCAGATTTCAGTCATTTGTGTATTATCAGTTTCCATCGGCATGTTTTACGAATTGCTTTAAGTATGCCTGGTGTGCAGTACAGTATGTAGAGCAACAACCAGGACCATTTCACACTCCACCGCAATTCTGAAAAATAAGAAATGAAAACAGCTAGTAATTACTGTGAAGTTCCCTAAAGCAATAATTTTTCTTTCGTCAGGTGTGCCTGGTTTAAGGAAAATGTTTGTTTCGTCATCCAAATGACACTTCACTTTATCGTATCGACTATGATCAACTAACAAAGAGGTGTTTCATCGTTAGTAAAATATACATTAGTAATAAATTATCATAATATCTGTGCTACACGAGCCGGTTGGGGTGGCCGAGCGGTTCTAGGCGTTACAGTCTGGAACCGTGCGACCGCTACGGTCGTGAGTTCGAATCCTACCTCGGGTATGGATGTGTGTGATGTCCTTAGGTTAGTTATGTTTAAGTAGTTCTAAGTTCTATGGGACTGATGACTTTTGACGTTAGGTCCCATAGCGCATTTCATAATAGTTCGTGTAGCACAAATAAAGTGGTTCAAATGACTCTGAGCACTATGGGACTTAAAAAAAACTTCTGAGGTCATCAGTCCCCTAGAACTTAGAACTGCTTAAACCTAACTAGCCTAAGGACATCACACACATCCATGCCCGAGGTAGGATTCGAACCAGCGACCGGAGCGGTCCCGCGGTTCCAGACTGAGGCGCCTAGAACCGCTCGCCCAACCGGCCGGGTATTATGAAGTGATGTATGAGCAAGAAATTTTTCATTTGAACAAATTAAAGTCACGATTGTTGGAAGTCGTCTGTGATGTAAAAACACTGCCTACATTTATTATCCTCTACTAGTCACCTTTGTAATAACTACATCCGCACCATCTTAGTTGTCGATACGAACTACGTAACTTTAATGATACGCTTGAAATACGCTTGTGTCACTCAGGATATTGGCTATATGCAGCGCTACAGTCTCTTTTCGCGTCCAATCGGGTGCTGGGCAGAAGGGTTTGTACAAACTACTGTCATAAACGGTTCTTCGTGCAACAAAAACCTACAATGATAATTACATTAAGACCCTTAGATGCCGACAGGCATTGATATACATCAACGGGGACAGTTGAAAATGTGTGCCACGACCGGGACTCCGAAAGAACAGATACCATCTTCATATAGTTAAGGCTAATCGGCCATTGATGCACACGCATTTTCCGAACTCTTACGGGACTCGGTAAGATTGTCTGCCGCGAGTAGTGAGTGTAGTTGGCAGGAGCACTACCAATATAGTGGGTGGACTTTAAATTGGGAATGTGGGTCTCACGGGGAGCGTGCAAGGGATAAATCCCTGCAGTCGCACTATCCTCTGTACCCTAGGTGGTTAGCTGGCCAGCCAGCACGGTTGATAAGCATGTTCGGTCATAGACCTGGTTGGCCTCTGAATTAAAAAACTTCATATAAAAACGAGCAACTTGAATAAGAAATCACATAAATGTTTTATGGTCAAGGTGACAAGATACTTTTCATTTTTCCATTTAGAAACTTCGGATTTTCTTTGTGCTTGAGTATTTATTTCTGTGCTGTCTGCTCAGTGGCAACTGTCTTTCAGAGGACTTTGCGTACTCCATTACCAGCTTACACCCTTTAGCAAATAATACACGTGATAAACTTTTGAGTCGGCCGCAGTGTCTAACGGTTCTAGACGCTCAGTCCGGAACCGCGCGACTGTTACGGTCGCAGGTTCGAATCCTGCCTCGGCCATGGACGTGTGTGACGTCCTTAGGTTAGTTAGGTTTAAGTAGTTCTGAGTTCTATGGGACTGATGACCACAGATGTTAAGTCCCATTGTGCTCAGAGCCATTTGTACCAATCATAAACTTTTGAAAGAATTAAAACTGAATGCTTGGTGTGGCTCGAACAAGGGACCATGCTCCTGTTGTTAATGTGCTAGTAATTGCCGGAGCCGTGCGCATTTCAGTTACTTATTTAAATACTCATCTTTGCTATTGATCCTTATTATCCTCCGTAAGCCTGCCAAGAAAGAACTGTTCAGCTTTAAGAAATTATAAAGATATTTGCACCCTTTCAGTGAAGAACTACAATGGTCTTTAGCCACATATGACCCTGTTCCTTTCCTTTTATGTCAAGAGTGAATGTTACGACACCTAAACCTCTTAGAGTGTACCTGGGCACAGTGAGCACGGAGGAGAGTCCGCTGCCGTAGCTGGCGGTGACGAGCAGGTAGGCGATCAGCAGCCAGGACAGCACGTGGCGCGTGGGGCCCACGACTCGAGTGTGGCGCCGCTCCACGTCCGGCGCCTGCAGCACCAGCAGGCCCAAAGAACGGAAGAAGCAGTCCTCCACCGTCGAGTACCGCCCGTCCGCAGCCCCGCCAACGCTGCCTGTACAGAAGGCTACTGTGGAGTACGAAAGCAAAACAATAAACCGTAGTGTTATCAAGTCATACACCAGAGACTGCAGGCCCTAAACGAATTGATTGCGTGGTTAATAGGGTATCGCATTTCCAAGGGCCTGGTTGTTTGGGCAGTGAATTTCCCGTTAAGCACCCTTCTACAAATGCGAATGGTAACAGATCAAGCTACTAGCAATAAGTGTGCATACTATCTTAAGCTCAAATTGATTGTCGTGTGACATTTCTGAACCTTTGATCTACTGTTATTATCGCCGAACTCCTTACGTTAGCAATATTCCTTTAAGAAAATCGGAGAGAGGTTAGTGTGACGTAGAAAGAAGTCAACGATATTGCGACCGTACAGTACAATAACAAATGTTGCATAATATGGTTCAAATGGCTCTGAGCACTATGGGACTCAACTGCTGTGGTCATAAGTCCCCTAGAACTTAGAACTACTTAAACCTAACTAACCTAAGGACATCACACACATCCATGCCCGAGGCAGGATTCGAGCCTGCGACCGGAGCGGTCGTGCGGTTCCAGACGGTAGCGCCCTTAACCGCTCGGCCACGTTGCATAATAAAGGCTCAATAAAAGTGTGTGTGTGACCGATTTTAAACTTCGAAGTTTACAGTGGAGTATAGGGCGGCTATATACCTACATATCGTGTAGAGATTTGCTGGAAACTGATTGAATGACGAGCAGGATTTAGCTGGTGCGATAAATCGATCTCATCAGATTATGGATGCACTTCACTTCATTAATAAACTAATTTACGTTATTTAAATGCTGTGTGTGTGTATGTGTGTGTGTGTGTGTGTGTGTGTGTGTGTGTGTGTGTGGCGGACTGATGTGTTGAATTATTCACAGCAATTCTGAGTCTGAAATATATACTGTGGAAAAGTTTCCTAAATACATTACATCTTATAGAGATTTTAAAAGTCCCGAGACCTGTGGCACTCAAACTTCTAAACGCATTATGAAGCAACTACAGTGCTGCTATTCTGCAAACATATCTTTCCTCAATGAGGTCTTACTACAGACTGTCCCAAACCAGTGTGAAAACTCACACAAATGCAGTTATCATATTATTACTACACGTATGTACCTAAATGGATCATGCAACTCGCGTTCAGGTGCTGACTCCTAAGACATGCTGCAATATGCGAATTTCTTAATGATTTAGAGGCAAATGTTCCAAATAATACCTACCACGAAACGGCCACTTGCTACGGAAAGCACGTCGTAGTAAACCCTAAGTTTACTTACTGTCCTAATAATAGCTGATCTTTACCTTGTGGCTGGTACAGGCATTCCACAGAAGTGGTTCAGATGTCGTCTGCACCATATCTAATGTCTTCAACTCGCAATCTTGTCACAGACTTTGCCACCTGTGTCTGAACTCCCACAGCATCCCATCATCAGTCATTCTTCAGTTTTTTAACCACACCTGTCATTCCGACTATATATTACTTAAGTTCAGTTCACTGAATTCATTTCATATTATTAAATATTAGGGTAATACAGTTGTTATTTACATTCAATAATTTATGTGAAGCTATTCTTAGATGAAGTAGTGTCTGCAAGCTCTGTAATTCAATGAAAACCGCAAATATTCAATAACCACTTAAATTGTGATAAAAATTTTAACAATTAAAAGTGTACGGAATGATTAGATGTTTCCAAAGCTGTATGAGGATGCTTTATTTGCAGCTACCGGTTTCACGTCAGTATAGACTCGTATTCACGTTTATAATGGTTATATTTTTATGATGTAGATGGACCGTTATAGACTCTCAGCATTCGATAAGTTATCCTCTCCGCTACTGGTAGCCTGCATGATCTGCTTTAACCACATCGGCCTTTTGACAATACGGTTGATGCAAGCAGATCATACTGGATTTTTAATTTTAATTTTATCGCTTTTATACAGCTGGTGTCTACCGAATCCTGTAATACATCCTGCGAGGTGCTATCTGGCCTGCATCGTTCAGTAGTCATGCACTGTACACTTCTGGCAAAACGTCTTTGGGGTGTACCCAGTCTTATTGTGACAAATCACCAGTCTTGTTTGACTCTTAGCGTGGATAACTTCCCGAAGGCTGTGAGTCCGTAACGGTCCATCTACACCATGCAAATACAACCATTATGATTCTGGAGATGTGTCTATACTGACGTGTAACAGGTAGTAGTGAATATAACACCTTCATATAGCTGTGTAGCTTTCGGAAGCACCTCATCATTCCCAACTTCTATAAATTTCTGAAATTTTTATCATAATTTAAATGGTTTCGGGAGTTAAAAATTCTTTCTTGTTATTCACAATGTCTTTGAGCTGTTGTTGTCCTCCCAGAGAACTGTTTCTATAATTCATTCTTAAATTTCTACAAACTGGCAACAAATTATTAAATATGCTCTAGTCTGATCTTGAATACATGCGTACCCATATAATTGATCTCTTTCTGCTGCAGAGTTCACCCCTTTAAGTCTTTGTGGGCGTTCATCTGGGTCCAACCATTCTATAAATTTTTTTCAGTATTTCTTGAGAAAAGAAAAACATTATCACCGTCAATGGTTAATAAATTTATATGCATAATGTACCATCTATCTGGACCACTCTAATCAACATGTTGTCCAGAAGGGAAATAAAACATATATCGAGCAAATGTTCTTTCAGCAAGGGGAAATTAAACAGTAGGATTGCCTCTGATGCAGATATATTCGTTATAAAAATACGAACACCTGTATGTCTTCTTCTGATGGCACTTTATATCTTTTAGTAGGTAATCCCTTCCTCTCCTGAATATCTACTCAAAGACGTACCACAGTGTATCATTCAAGTAAACACGACGTTATTAAAAACGTAACGCAAAATTAACATTCTCTTTCCTGTACTAGCACACTGTGTAGGTATCCGGGGTGTCGTAACTCGTTCACTTGCTGGAACTAGAAGTAAACAAATGGAAACACAAGGATTATGCACTCCGTTCATTCAGTAGAACATTTTAGATTGACGGTTTGTGTGAGTACACATACACCACTAACAGAAGGTAGACATGGCTCTTATTTCTGGAGATAAAGTTAACAGAACTGTTACTCCGATGTAATTATCTTATTTTCAAAACCGATACAGTATAATAATGTAGCAGTTTTAAGGAACACATATAGCAAAGGCAGTAATTGATAATAAATAGCATTATCATTACTTTTCTATTATTATGACATAAGCAGAAGAACTCTGCAGAGACCGATATTCCGTCAAGAACCCACCTTCCCGCCGCTTCAGGAAATAAGAAGTTTCAACAAAGGCAACGCAATGGTCGTGGAACTCGTCCAGACGAAGTCACCAAAGGTATTTTTGTCGCTTCTTTTGCAATTAATTCAACCGTGAGTACACGTAAGCTTCAAAAGAAGGTTGCCACTCTTTTACTTGTTCTCCTTGATGAAACCTTGATGTTATTTATTGAAAAACTGGTCAAGAAAATCTCTAAGGTTTACAGTCATACGCTAAAATTAACTTTTTTTCTTCAATGTCAAATATTTTGAACAATTGAATGGAGTAGCTACGGGAAGTCCATTATTTCCCATGGTCGCCAATTTGTTTTCGGAAGTGTTCTGAAGACAGGGCTCTGAGGAAGGCATTTTAAAACCTCACTGTTTTTGGAGATATTTCAATTACACGTTTATGGTGTGCCACATGGAACAACGCTATGAACGATTTCATGAATCGTTTTAATTACCGTCATCCCAGCACGAAATTCACAACGGAGATGGAAACTGATGGACAGCTGCCGTTTGTAAACGTAATGGTGTACAGCAGATGTGCTCAGTCTTTTTAGGCATGTAACTTAGTCCATTCAGAGATCTAATGACAAAAATTCAAAAAGGTTTAAGTACAAAAAGGTACTATACCCTAAATTAACTGTATTCGTTATACAAAATACATGAAAGTTAATTTTCTCTCCATGAAAAGTTGTGGACCTACCACTCACTTTTCAAGAAATCACGACAGTAATAAGGAAATATATACACAAACATAAATGTTGAAAACAGTTTACTGAGCTACTTGTCATTGCATATCATCGGCAAGTTTATTATAATCCAGTGGATCACCTGTCAGAGCCGACCTCGCATCGTCTGAAAGATGAGGATCAGTTTTTTGTACACTTAGACTTCACTATGATCATGGTTAAAAACGGTGCCTCACATAGAGAAACTGATGCAAAAGCGATAAATAGTTGCCGCTTTCACAATTTTAGAGTAAGTTTTTGAACTCACTAATCTCCAAAAGGTATTTTCATTGTACTCTGGATTTAAGGAAACGTCATTTTTAAATCGAATTATTCCCTCTTCAAGTTCAGTCTCGCTCATTTTACTTGAAATGTCTTTCACATCCTCTTTTTGGGGAGGTGGAGTTACAGAAGCTAGTACAGGATCTATACACTGAAACTGAAAAAAAAAACGGTTTTCAAAATCTGTTTTCAGTGCTGTCGGGTTGGCCGTTTATTCCTTCGCTGCTTCTTGATCCCGCGATGTTTGTTGATCCGATAGTTCTAACTGCATTTCAGGAAAGTGTTTGACATTTCATTCCCGTAACTGTGCTATCCAGTGGTCAAATATACGCATTAACTACTTTACAGAAGAGATAGCAGCTACGGCGGTTTGGCTTTTTAATCGAAATTCCTTGTTTACCTGATTTACTTTAATTGGCATGTCAGATACAACAGTCAGCTGAAATCACATAGTGTTGGTGTAATCTTCCTCTCTTTCAGACACAAAAGATTTTGTCGCTCTCAGTTGTTCTCTAAGTATGTTTAGAACCATGTCCCCGCTCAGCCACCGATCTTCGGTGCGCAACAGAAGGTCTCCATACAGGCTATCCAATTCGACAAATAACACTTCCTTCTCTGTGATGACTGCGAGTGAACAGAATTCACAGTCTTTCTGGTAATACCCATAATATGTACCATTTTCAATGTTGTTGTGGTCTTCAGTCCTGAGACTGGTTTGATGCAGCTCTCCATGCTAATCTATCCTGTTCAAGCTCCTTCATCTCCCAGTACCTACTGCAACCTACATCCTTCTGAATCTGCTTAGTGTATTCATCTCTTGGTCTCCCTCTACGATTTTTACCTTCCACGCTGCCCTCCAATGCTAAATTTGTGATCCCTTGATGCCTCAGGACATGTCCTACCAACCGCTCCCTTTTTCTGGTCAAGTTATGCCACAAACTTCTCTTCTCCCCAATCCTATTCAATACCTCCTCATTAGTTATGTGATCTACCCACCTAATCTTCAACATTCTTCTGCAGCACCACATTTCGAAAGTTTCTATTCTCTTCTTGTCCAAACTATTTACTGTCCATGTTTCACTTCCATACATGGCTACTCTCCATACAAATACTATCAGAAACGACTTCCTGATACTTAAATCTATACTCGATGTTAACAAATTTCTCTTCTTCAGAAACGCTTTCTTTGCCATTGCCAGTCAACGTTTTATATCCTGTCTACTTCGACCATCATCAGTTATTTTGCTCCCCAAATAGCAAAACTCCTTTACTACTTTAAGTGTCTCATTTCCTAATCTAATTCCCTCAGCAACACCCGACTTAATTCGACTACATTCCATTATCCTCGTTTTGCTTTTGTTGATGTTCATCTTATATCCTCCTTTCAAGACACTGTCCACTCCGTTCAACTGCTCTTCCAAGTCCTTTGCTGTCTCTGACAGAATTACAATGTCATCGGCGAACCTCAAAGTTTTTAGTTCTTCTCCCTGGATGTTAATACCTACTTCAAATATTCCTTTTGTCTCCTTTACTGCTTGCTCAATATACAGGTTGAATATCATCGGGGAGAGGCTACAACCCTGTCTCACTCCCTTCCCAACCACTGCTTCGCTTCATGCCCCTCGAATCTAATAACTGCCCTCTGGTTTCTGTACAAACTGTAATTAGCCTTTCGCTCCCTCTGTTTTACCCCTGCCACCTTTGAAATTTGAAAGAGAGTATTCCAGTCAAAATTGTCAAAAGTTTTCTCTATGTCTACAAATGCTAGAAACGTAGGTTTGCCTTTCCTTAATCTTTCTTCTAAGATAAGTCGTAATGTCAGTATTGCCTCACGTGTTCCAACATTTCTACGGAATCCAAACTGATCTTAGCCGAGGTCAGCTTCTACCAGTTTTTCCTTTCGTCTGTAAATAATTCGCGTTAGTATTTTCGGCTGTGGCTTATTAAACTGATAGTTCGGTAATTTTCACATCTGTCAAAACCTGCTTTCTTTAGGATTGGAATTATTATATTCTTCTTGAAGTCTGTGGGTATTTCGCCTGTCTCATACATCTTGCTCACCAGATGGTACAGTTTTGTCAGGACTGGCTCTCCCAAGGCCGTCCGTAATTCTAATGGAATGTTGTCTACTCCCGGGGCCTTGTTTCGACTCAGGTCTCTCAGTGCTCTGTCAAACTCTTCACGCAGTATCGCATTTCCCACTTCATCTTCATCTACATCCTCTTCCATTTCCATAATATTGTCCTCAAGTACATTGCCCTTGTATAGACCCTCTATATACTCGTTCCACCTTTCTGCTTTCCCTTCTTTGCTTAGAACTGGGTTTCCATCTGAGCTCTTGATATTCATACAAGTGGCTCTCTTTTCTGCAAAGGTCTCTTTAATTTTCCTGTAGGCTGTATCTATCTTACCCCTAGTGAGATAGGCCTCTACATCCTTACATTTGTCCTCTAGCCATGCCTGCTTAGCCATTTTGCACTTCGTGTCGATCTCATTTTTGAGACGTTTGTAATCCTTTTTGCCTGCTTCATTTACTGCATTTTTATATTTTCTCCTTTCCTCAATTAAATTCCATATTTCATCTGTTACCCAAAGATTTCTACTAGCCTTCGTCTTTTTACCTACGTGATCCTCTGCTGCCTTCACTACTTCATCCCTCAGAGCTACCCATTCGTCTTCTACTGTATTTCTTTCCCCCATTCCTGTCAATTGTTCCCTTACGCTCTCCCTGAAACTCTCTACAACCTCTGGTTAAGTCAGTTTACCCAGGTCCCATCTACTTCAATTCCCACCTTTCTGCAATTTCTTCAGTTTGAATCCACAGTTCATATCCAATAGATTGTGGTCAGAGTCTACATCTGCCCCTCGAAATGTCCTACAATTTAAAACCTGGTTCCTAAATCTCTGACTTACCATCATACCTTTTGGTACCTCCAGGATTCTTCCATGTGTACAACCTTCTTTTATGATTCTTGAACCAAGTGTTAGCTATGATTAAGTTATGCTCTATGCAAAATTCTACCAGACTGCTTCCTCTTTCATTTCTTAGCCACAATCCATATTCACCTACTATGTTTCCTTCTCTCCCTTTTCCTACTGTCGAATTGCAGTCACCCATGACTATTAAATTTTCGTCTCCCTTCACTACCTGAATAATTTCTTTTCACTCATCATACATTTCTTCAGTTTCTTCTTCATCTGCAGAGCTAGTTGGCATATAAACGTGTACTACTGTAGTAGGCGTGGGCTTCGTGTCTATCTTGGCCACTATAATACGTTCACTATGCTGTTTGTAGTAGCTTACCCGCACTCCTATTTTTTTATTCATTATTAAACCTACTCCGGCATTACCCCTATTTGATTTTGTATTTATATCCCTGTAAAAATCTTGTCGTTATATAGTGTGTTTCAAGATCAAAATTTTATGCAAGTTTTCTTTTGTACTGAAATCCGATAACATCAGTCTTATCAAAATCATAAGTTAATGTGGTGAGCAAGGACTCACTAGCTGCTATAAGGCACTCCTTAACAAACGTGCATCGTCAAAAGATGCTACATGTTTCATTAGTACTTCTGCTACACGAGAAGATACCATATTTGATGAAAGAGTTTCTTGTACGGGCTTAACAAGGAACGACGATTACGATTGAAATTTAATTTTTAGATTGGAAAGTTCCTTATTCCTCAACTCACTATCAAGGACTGCTTCTGATTCGAAGTATTTCTGAACTGGTCTAAATTAGCGTCGTATATTTTTCTTTTTAGATCTGCTAAAGTAGCATTATACAGGGTGAAAAATAGTAAAAACTGATAAACTCCATGGACGGATTCCCGACTGAAAATGAGGTTGGGTTGATTTGAGGGAGGAGACCAAACTGCGAGGTCATCGGATTCGGGAAGGATGGGGAAGGAAGTCGGCCGTGTTGCTTCCACAGGAACCATCCCGGCATCTGTATGAAGCGATTTAGGGAAATCACGGAAAACCTAAATAAGGATGGCCGGACGCAGAATATAACCATCGTCCTCCCGATTGCGAGTCCAGTGTGATAACCACTGCGCCACCTCACTCGGTGGGAATTGGGGGAAAAAAGGTCCTATGAACATGTATCTGGAAATGTATCGTAGCCACGGTAGATGCCGCTGACCAATGAAAGTACCTCTCACCAGGTTTAGTGTGTTCCTTGTGTGTTGCAGGTTGTGTGATTCACGTAGCTTAGAGCAAGCAACAGCAGGGTCCGGCATTCATGTCGGAAACAAGCAAAGATGGTGTTTGTGTACAGCCAGGCAGACGGAAACGGTCGAGAGCCAGCACGGCTGTATCAAAACAAGCACCCTCATAGACATCAACCACAACACACAACATTTGAAGCCCTTTTTCGTTGTTTATGTGGTCGTGGGTCCTTTCAGGTAGACGTGCAGATTTAGAAGACGTTCTGCAGAATATTGAAACGAACCCTATTATAAGCTTCAGTCAAGTGGCTGGTCAGCATGATGTAAGCAAAAGTACGATTATGTGTTTGCTGGATCATAAGCAAACGTGAGCGCGTGCGTTGCATCACATGGGGGTCTCTTTGAACATCTGTTGTGACGAGGATGCGATGCAGCTCTGTACTGTGTTCCGGGATAATTTGCTGTTGCTGCCCGCACACCGACTATATCCGCACACGCGTTCTCCATTTCTAGTCAGGAATCCGTCCCTGCAGTTTGTCGGTTTTATTCTTTTGGCATTCTCTTGACTAGTGCTTTAGGTCGACAGATCCACTGCTTGTGGCAGTGGGACGGGCGGCGAATCTGCAACGAGAGGGAAGGCCACATGGGGGCGCGATTCAAGGTCCGCCTTAGTGGCCGGCAGCCTCTCCGGGGAGGCAGTCAGCTGTGAGCAAGGGCAGTAGTGTCTTCGGGGCTGGCGCGATGCTCAGCCAGCAGCTAGGCTTCAAACGCTAGTCTGTACTGTTCCGACGTGCCAATTGCTCATGTTTGGCCAGTGAATATCGGCCGGTGGAAAACTGTTCCACCATGACGGTTGAAACCTGTGCTTCAAGTTCGAATAACTGAAGGAAAGCTGATTCCGCTGTGGCCGCGGGATTACTACCTGTCAGTCAGTCAGTTCCGATCATTGGTCGTAACGGCTCTTGTTTAATTACGGCCTGTTTAGTCTTGAATGACAGCTGTATGACGGAAGTACACGTTTGCTAGCGGTCACGGTTATCTGGAGGCTTGACTTCCTCAGAGATTCTCAGAAATAACGATGAGAGTTTTGCTTTATACCATGTTGTTTTGTAATAAACTTGTCAGAAGAACAGTAGTGCCAGTGATACATTAGATCGGCTATTAAGTGATTTCTTATACTTGGTTTGTTATTAGTCTTACAGTATCAGTGGAGCTGCAAGGAAAATTCGGGTTGTGTTAAGTGTGGGTGCTGTGCAAGTGGCAATGGCGTATGTGGTTTAAGTCATTTCTATGACACGGTAATTAGGTATTTATTTATTGTGCCTTGTTGTACCTCGTGTGCACAAGTGGTCCCTTAAACTCGAGAATCCCTCTTTTGTGTACGGGTAGGTTTTATTTTTATTTTTGTTCGTCTGTCTTCCGTTTATTACGGACAGGGGGCTCTTATAATTCAGCCATCGGTTGCTTTCTATAAATTGCTATGGTGTACATTTGGAGGGCAGTTGCTGCTAAATTCATTGGATCACTTTATTGATATTGGTCACCAGTTCATTTCTGTAAGTGTAAGACTAAATCTAGTGGGCAGTTACTGCTTAATTGATTGAATCATATTTTTGATCTAATAAAACCGTTATTTAGGTTTCATTTTTAGGCTACAAGTTTCGACGATACACTACGTCACCTTCAAACCTGGTAAAATCAAGTAGGCCTGAAGATCCAGTGTATCGCCGAAACTAAACTAAACTCAAAATAAAACCTAATAATGGCGATTGGTAATGACTGGATGTTGACCTGCCGTAGTCCCATAATCCAGACAGAAAATGGAGTTAGATTTATTATTTATGTCAGATACCGGCTGCATGAGTTAACTTCTCTAATTTGTTAAAGTCCACCACCAGTTGCTTTTAGTTAGTTGTGAGTGTAAATCTGGTGGACAGTTACTGCTTTCCTTATGGCTTCCATTGTTCTGTTAAATTCTGCCACCAGTTGATTTCTATAAGTGTAACGCAAAATCAGGTTGGCGGTTGTTGTTTTATTCATTGGATCGTTTTATTAAATTTTACACCTGTTGATATTTAAAAGTTGTAACAGTAAATTGGTTGGGCAATTGCTACTTGGTTCCCAGGTTTTATCATTCTGTTACATTCTGCTACCATCTGCTTTGTATAAGTTGTAGCAGTTGCTACTCTGCTCATTGTATTGATGATTCTATTACGTACTGCCATCAGTTTCATCCTTTGAGTAGCAACAGTAAATCTGGTTAACAGTTGATGACCTGCTCACTGATTATCATATTTAATCGTGCCACATGGTGTTTGCCCTTAAGTTGTAACAGAAAATCGGTTGGTGAGTTACTGTTTAACTCACTGGTGAGCCTTGCACTGCTCGAGTTCATGCCATTTAATGTTTGTCATCTTCTATTACGGTACTGCCGCCTCGTTTTCTTATTTCATTTACTGGCGGCACTAACTTCCTGCCTTCCTTGCCCATGAGTGGCAGTAGCACCGCGTATCGATAAGTGCACTGTCGTACCATTTTTGGAGCGACCGAGAGTATTTCCGGGTCGTCGTGTGTCTGGCAGTCAGTTGGAGACGGGTCAGCAGTGCAGTCGGGACGCAGCAGCAGTGAAGTCGGAGACGAAGAGCCGGTGAGAATCCGACAGCCAGTACGAGAACGTACCATATCAAGGATCTTGACCACTTCGACTCTGAAGAGTGAATTTATTTTAATATTAAAATGTCCTGATTAATGTACAATCAGTTAGTTATCATTCAACACTCACTAGAGCACACTATTTTAAATTTAGACTGCGGTATTCTCAAGAAGACCAATACACTTGGGCAGCTTCTGACTTCAGTCAAACGCAATAGAACGGAAAATGCAGAAACAGAGTAGTAAAACACTATCAGACTTGCAGGCCTCAGTAAACAAAACCGACCTGCCAGTAACCTTGGGTCTAGTGTTGTCGTTCTCCAATTCGACGGCCACCAGCTTGCTCCGTTCCTTGGTCGCTAATTAGATGCGTCGCCAGCCACGAAGAAACCTTCCACACTTGCAACTCTGTCTTGTTTCGCTGCCGTCTTGCTCATCTCCGCGTTCCAGGCGTCACTTCAATTGATAGCTGAGGCTGCTCCCTCCCAGCATGCTGTGGCTCCACTCAAGGGCCTTACTTCTTTCTCTCGCAATCAGCAACAGAGCAGCATGTAAATTTTGCTAATTTAGTGCGCCGTGATGAGCGGACCTGGATCTACAAAGGCCACGAATATCACAGCACACCATTTTCCTCTGCATCAACAGCGTCATGGCATTAATTTTCAATCTGGGTCACGGTGAGCTGGTGGTTCTGTGGAAGATTTTGTTTACGAATTATGCATCATGGACAACACATGGGGAACTGAGGATTCGCTGTCTGGTAGGAAGACATCGATAAACTGTGATCTTGGTCTGTCAGTGTGTGGTGCAGGAGTTTCAAAAATTTTGTCATTGATTGCTGTTTTATTGAGGGTTCTCTAAGGAGCCACAAGTATTTGTAGTTATTCAGAGGCATCTCCTTGGACGTTAGCCATTCCATTTAATACCAACGTGATGTTGTTGCGCCCATTTCGCATAGATAATTTTAGCCGTTGATAAAAGAATATCTGGAGACCGCAGAATCGGTCTTTCAAAAAATGCAAAACGATCTGCACACATAACACCTGCATTTAAATCTAGACTTACATGACTACTTTCCTTTTCGCACTTAAGTGCCTGGCAGAGCATTCACACAACCACTTTCACACTGTTTCTCTACCGCGCCACTCTCGAACAGCGCGCTGGAAAAACGAACACTTAAACTTTTCCATATGAGCTCTGATTTCTCAGATTTTACTACACTGATCATTTCTCAGTATCTACTTGCACAACAGGGTATTTTCGCATTCGGAGGAGAAAATTATGGACTGAAATTTCGTGAAAAATTCTCGTTCCAACGACAACCGTCTTGGTTTTTAATGGCTGCCACCCCATCTCGAACATCATATCCGAGACATTGTCTCCCCTGTCCCGAGGTAATACAGATCAAGCAGAGCTTTTTCGAACTTTATCGATGCCCTCCGTCAGTCATTTTCGGTGACGATCCCATGCGGACGAGCGTAATGCAGGCAGACCTTTTAGTGCGTTTGTTGAATCTTCTAAGTATTCTCCCAATAAAACGTAATTTTTGTTTCACTTCAATAACCTAATTATCTATGTGATCTATCCACTTTAAGTTGCTCTTATTTTTAGTTCTTGTGTATTCAGTAGGACTGACAGCATTTATATTTGTGCGATTTGTCTTTTAACCCAAATTTATGGATTTCTTTTAGTAGTCATGTGGATGACCTCACACTCTATTATTATTTATGGTCAGATACCACTTTTTGCACCATACAAGTATTTTATTGAAATCATATTTCAAGTAGTTATGATTTTATGATAACTTTACTAGATGGTAAACACTGTAACAGAGCTGCTCAGATTGTCTCATAAACTGTTTACTTACATCTATAGCACTTAGTAGGAGAACGTCAGACTTCCTGTCAGTTATTACGAACTGTGACATTTCTGATAGGAAATCACAAATCCAGTCGCAGAACGGGAACTATACTCCTACAGCAAGCAGTTTGGTTAGACACACCATATGAGTAACGGTATCAAAAGCCTTCTGGAAGTCTAAACATAAGGAAACAATCTAAGATCCCCAGCCGATAATACTCATTACTTCACGAGAATAATGACTGATATGCGTTGCACACGAACGATATTTTCTGAATTCATACACGCTATGCGTCAATAGACTGTTTTCTTTGAGGCAAGTCATAATGTATGAACAGCGTATACGTTCCAAAATCCTTCTGCTAATCGACGTCTGTAATTCAGCGAATTACTTCTGTTTCCCTTTTCGAGTATTGGTGAGACCTCTGCGACTTTCTAGTCATTAGGTACTAATATTTCGCCTATTGCGTATGGAGCTGTTGTATCTACATACTCTGAAAGAAAGATAACTTGTATACATTCCTGATAAGAAGACATAATTTTGTTAAATGGGTGTAGTTGCTTCATTGTACTGTGGATATCTACTTCTAAGTCACTCATTTTGGCAGCTGTTCTTGATTCGAATTCTGGAAAATTTATTTCGCCAATTCTGGGGAAGAAATTTCAGTAAATCTTATTTAGGGATCCGCTGTTAACATTACAGACGCTATCAAACAGTCAAGGTACTGACTGTGTCTTGCCGCTGGTGTACTTTACATCAGTGTGCGATTTGCAGGGGGGGATGGGGGGGGATTCGCCCCCCCCCCCCTCTGCATCAGACCATCCCCTCCTCTGGTTTTAGTTTATGCATCCCAACCTGCGATGTTTATTTCCCACGCACTGGAGTAAAACTTTACATATAATTTAAATTTGTGGAGCCGAACACTGATAGTTGTTAATACAGTCTTACTATTAATACTATTAATATGTCTGCTTATTAATTCTGAGAAAGTGTTATGTAGTAGGTAAGCATTTCAAACCGATAAACGTATTTTCTGATGAAATAAAGAAAAGTCGTAAAACGTTGGGAAAACTGCATTGATGTCCAGGGAGGTTACGTAGAAAAATAACGCATGTTTCAGTTTTCTATCATCAGAATAAGTACAGATTTTCACAAATGTGCCTTTACTTTTTGAATTCCCCTCGTATACCTGTATGTAGATGATTTTGTAACCAAGTATTAACTATAATGTACTTTTAAAGATATAACAAGGGATGGCTTTTCTGACAGCGCTTACGCTTGGATAGTGAATTTCGGCACTAACATCTATTTATAAATAACTGTTTAACCATGGGTAACGCCACGGTCCAAGCTAGTAACATATATAATTATACTAACCCCCTAAGGCATCCCCCCCCCCCCCCCGCACTGGTTAAAGCACAAATCGTACACTGCTTTACATGCAAAGTAATATAATCAGGAGGTCCAGAAGAAAACCCGACGATTCACAGAGATGTAAAGTGTCGTATAACAATCGTGTCTGTGGACGTAAATCCAGGTCACATTTAGAGCATCGTATTGTCTTTCCAGACACCCGTCAAAGCATGTGTCAGTGCTGCGATAATTCCGTTTGGGTTTTCTGCTGCGCTGTTGTTACCCTTCAATAGAGCTGCTTACATGTTATGTCGTGAAGCCCTCATAGAAGGCTCCTTGCGTTGCTATAGAAGAAAGGACTACAGTGTAATATCCGTTTCCCAACGCAGATTTTGGTTTTAAGTTGTTGTTGTTGTTGTGGTCTTCAGTCCTGAGACTGGTTTGATGCAGCTCTCCATGCTACCCTATCCTGTGCAGGCTTTTTCATCTCCCAGTACCTACTGCAACCTACATCCATCTGAATCTGCTTAGTGTATTCATCTCTTGGTCTCCCTCTACGATTTTTACCCTCCACGCTGCCCTCCAATACTAAATTGGTGATCCCTTGATGCCTCAGAACATGTCCTACCAACCGATCCCTTCATCTGGTCAAGTTGTGCCACAAACTTCTCTTCTCCCCAATCCTATTCAATACTTCCTCATTAGTTATGTGATCTACCCATCTAATCTTCAGCATTCTTCTGTAGCACCACATTTCGAAAGCTTCTATTCTCTTCTTGTCCAAACTATTTATCGTCCATGTTTCACTTCCATACACGGCTACACTCCATACGAATACTTTCAGAAATGACTTCCTGACACTTCAATCAATACTGGATGTTAACAAATTTCTCTTCTTCAGAAACGCTTTCCTTGCCATTGCCAGCCTACATTTTATATCCTCTCTACTTCGACCATCATCTGTTATTTTGCTCCCCAAATAGCAAAACTCCTTTACTACTTTAAGTGCCTCATTTCCTAATCTAATTCCCTCAGCATCACCCGACTTAATTAGACTACATTCCATTATCCTTGTTTTGCTTTTGTTGATGTTCATCTTATATCCTCCTTTCAAGACACTGTCCATTCCATTCAACTGCTCTTTCAAGTCCTTTGCTGTCTCTGACAGAATTACAATGTCATCGGCGAACCTCAAAGTTTTTATTTCTTCTCCATGAATTTTAATACCTACTCCGAATTTTTCTTTTGTTTCCTTTACTGCTTGCTCAATATACAGATCGAACAACATCGGGGAGAGGCTACAACCCTGTCTTACTCCCTTCCCAACCACTGCTTTCCTTTCATGTCCCTCGACTCTTATAACTGCCATCTGGTTTCTGTATAAATTGTAAATAGCCTTTCGCTCCCAGTATTTTACCCCAGCCACCTTTAGAATTTGAAAGAGAGTATTCCAGTCAACATTGTCAAAAGCTTTCTCTAAGTCTACAAATGCTAGAAACGTAGGTTTGCCTTTCCTTAATCTTTCTTCTAAGATAAGTCGTAAGGTCAGTATTGCCTCACGTGTTCCAGTGTTTCTACGGAATCCAAACTGATCTTCCCCGAGGTTGGCTTCTACTAGCATTTCCATTCGTCTGTAAAGAATTCGTGTTAGTATTTTGCAGCTGTGACTTATTGAGCTGATAGTTCGGTAATTTTCACATCTGTCAACACCTGCTTTCTTTGGGATTGGAATTATTATATTCTTCTTGAAGTCTGTGGGTATTTCGCCTGTTTCATACATCTTGCTCACCAGATGGTAGAGTTTTGTCAGGACTGGCTCTCCCACGGCCGTCAGTAGTTCCAATGGAATATTGTCTACTCCGGGGGCCTTGTTTCGACTCAGGTCTTTCAGTGCTCTGTCAAACTCTTCACGCAGTATCGTATCTCCCATTTCATCTTCATCTACATCCTCTTCCATTTCCATAATATTGTTCTCAAGTACATCGCCCTTGTATAGACCTCTATATACTCCTTCCACCTTTCTGCTTTCCCTTCTTTGCTTAGAACTGGGTTTCCATCTGAGCTCTTGATATTCATACAAGTCGTTCTCTTATCTCCAAAGGTCTCTTTAATTTTCCTGTCGGCGGTATCTATCTTACCCCTAGTGAGATAGGCCTCTACATCCTTACATTTGTCCTCTAGCCATCCCTGCTTAGCCATTTTGCACTTCCTGTCGATCTCATTTTTGAGACGTTTGTATTCCTTTTTGCCTGTTTCACTTACTGCATTTTTATATTTTCTCCTTTCATCAATTAAATTCAATATTTCTTCTGTTACCCAAGGATTTCTACTAGCCCTCATCTTTTTACCTACTTGATCCTCTGCTGCCTTCACTACTTCATCCCTCAAAGCTACCCATTCTTCTTCTACTGTATTTATTTCCCCCATTCCTGTCAATTGCTCCCTTATGCTCTCCCTGAACGTCTGTACAACCTCTGGCTCTTTTAGTTTATCCAGGTCCCATCTCCTTAAATTCCCACCTTTTTGCAGTTTCTTCAGTTTTAATCTACAGTTCATAACCAATAGATTGTGGTCAGAGTCCACATCTGCTCCTGGAAATGTCTTACAATTTAAAACCTGGTTCCTAAATCTCTGTCTTACCATTATATAATCTATCTGATACCTTTTAGTATCTCCAGGGTTCTTCCATGTATACAACCTTCTTTCATGATTCTTAAACCAAGTGTTAGTTATGATTATGTTGTGCTCTGTGCAAAATTCTACCAGGCGGCTTCCTCTTTCATTTCTGTCCCCCAATCCATATTCACCTACTATGTTTTCTTCCCTCCCTTTTCCTACACTCGAATTCCAGTCACCCATGACTATTAAATTTTCGTCTCCCTTCACAATCTGAATAATTTCTTTTATTTCATCATACATTTCGTCAATTTCTTCGTCATCTGCAGAGCTAGTTGGCATATAAACTTGTACTACTGTAGTAGGTGTGGGCTTCGTATCTATCTTGGCCACAATAATGCGTTCACTATGCTGTTTGTAGTAGCTTACCCGCATTCCTATTTTCCTATTCATTATTAAACCTACTCCTGCATTACCCCTATTTGATTTTGTGTTTATAACCCTGTAGTCACCTGACCAGAAGTCTTGTTCCTCCTGCCACCGAACTTCACTAATTCCCACTATATCTAACTTCAACCTATCCATTTCCCTTTTTAAATTTTCTAACCTACCTGCCCGATTAAGGGATCTGACATTCCACGCTCCGATCCGTAGAACGCCAGTTTTCTTTCTCCTGATAACGACATCCTCTTGAGTAGTCCCCGCCCGGAGATCCGAATGGGGGACTATTTTACCTCCGGAATATTTTACTCAAGAGGACGCCATCATCATTTAATCATACAGTAAAGCTGCATGCCCTCGGGAAAAATTACGGCTGTAGTTTCCCCTTGCTTTCAGCCGTTCGCAGTACCAGCACAGCAAGGCCGTTTTGGTTATTGTTACAAGGCCAGATCAGTCAATCATCCAGACTGTTGCCCTTGCAACTACTGAAAAGGCTGCTGCCCCTCTTCAGGAACCACATGTTTGTCTGGCCTCTCAATAGATACCCCTCCGTTGTGGTTGCACCTACGGTACGGCTATCTGTATCGCTGAGGCACGCAAGCCTCCCCACCAACGGCAAGGTCCATGGTTCATGGGGGGTGGTTTTAAGTAACGCCCGAAAATTTCTTAATTCCAATGTCGGGATGATTGCTTTGAGAGAGCAGGCACGGTGATATAGTTTCCCATTCTTCTCCTTGCCCAGCTCGTGATCCGTCTCTAAAGACCTCGTTACCTATTGGTCGGTAGAAGGTGATATTATTCCTTTTCCGGCACTTTCCAGTGTTTAGAATTTGTCGAGGTCTCACCTCACTCAAGCAATACAAGGCGTAATTTACTGGTTACTAATGTTCATGTGAATAGTAGTGTCACCCTACTAGTGGAATCTCACAAACGTGCTGTGTTCCGACCTGTAGTTTCCTATTAGTCTTCAGCTTTCATTACCCGCTCGCAGAATTCGAATCAGCTTGGCCTACAGAGGCTGTCTCCGTCCGTTTCAACGCCATTGCGATGAATGGCATATGTGTTTGACATGTGAGACAAACATGGCATGTATGATACGCAACGACAGCTGACTGCTTCACTGTTTATAAATGGTTTAATTTGCCAGTCTGACAGTAAATGTTGAGGGAACAGCGGCTCATACTAGTTATCCTCTACTTTGAGTTAAGCGAGCTGACAAAGCAATGCAGTCTGTAATACTTTCCGTGTTGTCAGTTGTCTATACAAATGTGTATATCGCCATGATTGAAGGATCGAGTATATTTTCTTGGAAATAGCTATTTCAGATGTGGGAAGATATCTTACACAGTTAGAGATGAAAACGCTTTCTAGAAAACTTAATTGAAGCTAAAATTCCTTCCTACACTCGTGGTAGTGTTGGAATAGTTATAGGATAGTCACCGTTTCGTGAAAGCTTCGTCCATATTATCTATATTGTATTTATTCATTTTCATTAAAGTTTCGGGAAATTATCTCTCACTATACTTAATTTAACATAAGCCAATCGTCCAAATAGTCTGTGTACTAATCTGTCATGCAGTTGATTAAGGAATCTGATCCTGAAATTAGTCGATTAACTAAATGCAGACGCCAGTCATCGATAATATGGTTTGTATGAAATTATGACATCCTGTTAAACAAAACAACCACGATAGCTAACAAGTAACAATGAAGGAGTAAGGTAACATTTTTATAGGTTTAGGAACACAAATGATGCTCAGTAAGAAGATGCAGATAGAACTAAGGCCTCACCTTTGTGATTAATACCTCAGAATTCGTGAAGCGTTTTCCTTTCCATATATGCTTAATAGTAGAAACAGACAGAAATCTCCAGATGAAACATTAGATCCATAGGTTGTTTCCTACAGTATTATAATATTCTTAATGGTAGTGTAATTTTTTAACTGGCAACAAGAAAACCACAGCGGTCTTCCTTTGCTCTGTGCCTTGTAATGGTGGCTTTGTAATAATCGCACGCTGCATGCGTAAACTAGATAAACTTTAGTAGTATTCTATTGCACCAGATAGTGCTGGAGAGATACATGCCTCATTCAATCTGCGAAGTCATCTAGGTGCAAGGGATTGCAGTATCTTGTGGTGAGAGGGCTCCTACACAAAGCCCTACACTTTCTATAAGCCGTTGCTACCAGCGGAAACTAGCGTGGTAAGTACTATTGGACTACAACGCTCGAAGCCATGTAACGAACATTGCATTTGTCTGTAGACTGAATAAAGTAACATCATATTCGATACCGTCTCTTTGCTGGTGAAGAATATATCATGTTCCATCATGTTCTGGCCAGTGGAGAACCTATAGATACACGAGCACTTCTCTTAACCACACTTCACACGGCATAGAGTTAACCTCAAATACATGAAAAACGCCAACAATCGTTACCACCAGAAAAAAGGTGAACTTCAATGATGAATTTTGGTAAATGTCCACACAAATTTTTAGAATCTCGTACAAAGAGATGGATATCTCTAAACCATCTCCTAATATTCACACTCTTTCGTTCGTCTCCTTCAGTACACTGATGGTGCCGTTTTCCTAGCCCTTGTCCCCACATTCCAGGAATCTCAACTGCTTGCAGAGTCATCAGCCTTCAGACTGGTTTGATAGAGCCTGCCACGAATTCTTCTCTTGAGCCAACCTCTTCATCTCAGAGTAGGACTTGCCACCTACGTCCTCGATTATTTGCTGGGCGCATATCTTCCTATATAGATTTTCCCGTCTGCAGCTCCTTATAGTAACATGGAAATTATTCCCTGATGTCTTAACACGTTTGTCCCTTCTTCTTGTCAGTGTTTTCCATATGTTCGTTTCTTCTCCGATTCTGCGCAGAACCTGCTCATGAATACCTTATCAGTCTACCTAATTTTCAACATCTGTCTGTAGCATGACACCTCAAACGCTTCGATTGTCTTCTGTTCCGGTTTCCCCAAAGTCCATGTTTCACTATCATACAATACTGTGCGCCAAACGTACATACTCAGTAATTTCGTTTTAAAATTAGGGCCTACGTTTGATACTGGTAGACTTCTCTTGGTTGGGAATCCCCATTTTGCCAAGTCCTGTCTACTTTTGATGTCCTACTTGCTCAGTACCTCTTGAGTTATTTTGCTGCTTAGGGAGCGGAATTCCTTCCCTTCATCTACCTCGTGACCATCAACACTGATGTTAAGTTTCTCATTACTTCCGTCTCTCTTAGATTTACTCTAAGTCCATATTCTTTATTCATTAAACTGTTCTTTCCATTCATCAGATCCGTAATTCTTCCTCACTTTCAGCGAAGATAGCAATGTCACCTTATCATTTACTGTATATCCTTTCAATGGGAATTTTAATTCCACTCTTAAACTTTATTTTTATTTCCATCGTTACTTCTTCCACGTACAGTTTGAAAGCGAAACGCTTACAACCCTTTTAATCCGAGCACTTCACTCTTCGTCTTCCACTCTTATTATTCCCCTTTGACTCTTGTACATGTAATATATTATCCGTCTTTCCCTATAGCTTACCCCATTTTTCCTTAGATTTTCGAACATCGTGCACCAGCCGACATTGTCGAACGCATTTTTGAATTTGACAGATCCTATGAATGTGTCTTGATTTTTCTTTGGTCTTGTTTCCATTATCAACCGCAACGTCAGAATTGCCTCTCTGGTTGCTTTACCTTTCCTATAGCCAAACTGATTGTCATCAAACACATCTTCGATTTTCTTTTTATTGGTCCGTATATTATTCTTGTCAATAAGTTTGATGCATTAGCTGTTAAGCTGGTTGTGCGATAATTCTCGCACTTGTCGCCTCTTGTGGTCTTCGGAATTTTGTGGATGGTTTTATTCCGATAGTGGGATGGTATATACAATCCAGACACCAACGTGAATAGTCGTTTTGTTGCTGCTTCCGAAAATGGTTTTAGATATTCTGATGGAATGCTACCTAGCCCTTCAGCCTTATTTGATCTTAAGTCTTCCAAAGCTCATTGAAATTCTGATATTAATACTGAATTCCTCATCTCTTGTATACTGACACCTGTTTCTTCTTCTGTCAAAAAAAATGGCTCTGAGCACTATGGGACTTAACATCTGTGGTCATCAGTACCCTACAACTTAGAACTACTTAAACCTAACTAACCTAAGGACACCACACACATCCATGCCCGAGGCAGGATTCGAACCTGCGACCGTAGCAGTCGCGCGGTTCCGGACTGAGCGCCTAGAACCGCTAGACCAACGCGGCCGGCTCTTCTTCTGTCACGTCATCAGAAAATTCGTTCACCTCATAGAGCCCTGAATGAAGTCTTTTCACCTATTCACTCGCTTTTCTGTTCCCGTAGCACTCTTAATGTTACCATTCTTGCTTTTAATTTCACTGAAGCTTGTCTTGACTTTTCTATTTGCTGAGTCAGTCTTTCCAACATTCATTGCTTTTTCGATTTCCTCAGTTTTTTGAAGCAGCGATTTCACCTTCCCTTCCCTGAACTTCCCATTTATTTCATTCCTCAGTGATCTGCATTTCTGTATTCCTGAATTTTCCTGAACTTTTTGTCCTTCCTTCTATCGTCGAACAACTGAAGCATTTTTGTTACCCATGGTTTCATTGCAGTTTCCTTCTTTGTACCTTCGTTTTCCCTTCCCTTTCCTGTGATTGCCCTTCTTACGGATTCCCATAGCTCTTAGACTGAACTGCCTACTGGGCTATTCCTTGTCGCAGTATCTATAACCCTAGAGAATTTCATGCATATCTCCTAATTTCTTAGTACTTCATATCCCACTTCTTTGCCTAGTGATTCTTATTGGTTGTTCTATTAAACTCGTCTTCTCCTCATCACTCCTAAATTGTGATCTGAGTCTACATCTGTTCCTTATTACGCCTTATAATCCATTATCTGATTTCGGAATCTCTGTCTGATCATGATGTAATTTAACTGACTAACAGAAATCTTCCGTATCTCCCGACCTATTCCTAGTATAGCCCATACTTTTATGACTCTTGAACGAATATTTACTATTACTAGCTGAAATTTACTGTAGAACTCACTTAGTCTTTCTCTTCTCTCATTCCTAAACGAAGCCCATATTTTCGCGTAACTTTTTCTTTTACTTCTTCTCCTACTACCATATTTCAGTCCCCCCCCCCCCCCCCCCCGATTATCTCAACAATTCCTCAAATTTCACGTAACCAACGGGTCTTCAAAACAAATCTTTTCAAGATATAGGCAACAAATAAGGAACGAACCACGTGCTGCTTCCCAGCCAAGGACTTTCACGTAGCAAATCATTACCGCGTATCCTACTAACCATTAAATTTAAATATGTATGACAAAAAACCGGCGCGTAACATCGAAGTTCCACCAAGTTGTCAACCAACGAAATGTCCACAGTAGACTGAAACTGCGAACACGTGGAACATTGGGATTGCCCTCCTCCACTATCCTCCACATCTACAAGTTCTCTATGTGACTTTTTTTGTATATGGTGCCTTGATATGGCATGTTTCGAAGTTTCGTCACTCCCTCCTTTAACGCCTCGTACTCCATCTTGACTTCCGCAATCGTTAACCACGCATGTATGCATCCATTATCATGTCACCAAATTCCCGTCCATCGCCGGTCACACTGTACATGTCTGTATGAACTCCACTGTGACAAACTCGAACTTAATTCCCAATGCTGGGAATGTACTGCGCATATACCAACTCAGCCCAACCAACCCTACCCTTACAAAACAGCATATCATCTCCTAAAGAAACTCCAAACGGTTCACCATAGAAACGTCCTGTCACTTCTCTTTCCTCCCTACCGACCCGAAATCAAGATTCGTGCCTTACTCCACATCTTCCCCTTTCCTCAGACTATCGTCTGGCACACACCCCAGTCACCTACTCTCCTCCTATTTCCTCCCATCCACTACAGTACCTACGCTCATCTGTACAGTCACAAACAACCAGATCGTTTGTTTATTCCTACTCCCAACCAGTATACGGAACACAGAATTTCCCATTTTACAACCATCATACCCAAATGAAGAACCTTCACATTTCATTGAACATGCAGTGCTTCAGCTTGTAACATTCACATTCGTTTACATATATTCGTATCTAAAACTGACACAGGTAAAAGTATACGATAAAAGAAACCAAAAAGATCTACCAAACACTGATCCACAAAACAGGCGTTTGCAACTTAGAACTACTTAAACCTAACTAACCTAAGGACATCAAACACATCCATGCCCGAGGCAGGATTCGAAACTGCGACCGCAGCGGTCGCGCGGTTCCAGACTGCAGTGCCTAGAACCGCTCGGCCACCCCGGCCGGCTGTCCTCGGGTAGCAGTAAACTCCTCGTGCGTAGAAAGCAGAGCGAGACTCCTGTCATTCAGCTGCATACAAGACCGTTGGGCATGACTATTATTATGGGCCAGTACAGTCAATGATCAGTTAGCAATGAGATATATATATATATAATCATGTGAGGCATTTAATACTCTGTAATAAAACTTGTTCGGCTCGAAGCCAGACATCCAAAGATACCAAACTCGACCCACCTGTCCCACACCCACGGACCAGTAGGGAGGTCAAGCTTGAATTATCGATTAGCAGGCACCCATTCTTATCGCGTATTCGGGTTCTTCGAGGAAAAATAGAACGTAACTTCTGTATTTAAAAGTTTTTTCGTTGCATGGTAGATGGCACTGCAACTAAAAAATACCGAAAATGCTAAAAATCGTTCAAAAATGATATCATCTCGTGAAATAGTATTCCAGGAGCTTAGAAATGCAGTTACTCTAAAACCTTTATTCTGAAACTGGTTTTTATAGCAAAGAAATTTGATGCTCCGTAACATAACAAATTAGTTTGTTGACATTAATGGTGTAATTTTTTTCACAAACGTCGTTGAAATGGATAGCAATTATATGGATGCTGTTCTTTCGGACAGACGCCACACATTCATATAATTTATACACCTAGTTGGGCAATGGATCCACTTTCTTCAGTGTGGATGCACTAATGCGTCCGACCTCCAGTGGTAATCTCGAAGTAGCGAACAGTGAGTATAATGGGCAGGGACTGTAGGTAGGTGGTGCTAGGTAGGAATCTGGATCAGCCATGAGGCATTCTGAAATAGTCGGCGCAGCTGAGTTGGCATCCCTTCGCTACCAGCTTCAGGCAGTGTCGGCTTCGGTCACACAGCTTGAGGCAGTTGCCAATGGGCATCACTGTGGGGGTCCAGGCGGGGGTTTGTCGGGGATGGGCAGCTCGTCCTACTCATCCGCCAATCGGACTACGGCTCTGACTGCCTGGAATACTGACCCCATTGAGGCTGAACCCTCACCCGTGGTAGAGTGGGGGGTCGTCTTGTTTTGTGGCAGGCGGAGAAAAGACATTCCGGAGGACTGAATGGAAGGCCTCTCCTGTTGACGAACTGGTTTCACGCTCTGTCTCCGACAGATACTGATTTTCAGCCGGACATGGCTGCTTGTCCTGTTCCAGAGATTGCCCCTCAGTCTGCAAGATCCGGGCGGTCACAGAGGGTGTGCTTACTGGTAGTTCGGAGCTCCAACGTCAGGTGCGTAATGGGGCCCCTTAGGGATACGGCTGGAAGGGAGGGGAAGAAAACCAATGTGCACTCCGTGTGCATACCGGGGGAAGTCATTCCAGTTGTGGAAAGGGTCCTCCCGGATGCCATGAAGGACACAGGGTGCACCCATCTGCAGGTGGTCGCTCATGTCGGCACCAGTGATGTGTGTTGCTATGGATCAGAGGAAATCCTCTCTGGCTTCCGGTGGCTATCTCATTTGGTGAAGACTGCCAGTCTCGCTAGCAGGATGAAAGCAGAGCTCACCATCTGCAGCATCGTCGACAGGACTGACTGTGAACCTTTGGTACAGAGCCGAGTGGAGGGTCTGAATCAGAGGCTGAGACGATACTGCGATCGCGTGGGCTGCAGAATCCTCGACTTGCGCCGTAGGATGGTGGGGTTTCGGGTTCCACAAGATAGGTCAGGAGTCCACAACACGCAGCAGGCGGCTACACGGTTAGCAGGGGTTGTGTGGCGTAGACTGGACGACTTTATAGGTTAGATGGCCTCAGACAAATGCAAAAAAGGCAACAGCCTCAAAGGGTGCAGGGCAAAGTCAGGACATGCGGGGACCAAGCAGCAATCGTTATTGTAATTGTAAACTGTCGAAGCTGCGTTGGTTAAGTACCGGAACTTCAAGCGCTGGTAGAAAGCACCGAAGCTGAAATAGTTACAGGTACGGAAAGCTGGCTGAAGCCAGAGATAAATTCTTACAAAGGAACACACGGTGCTTAGAAAGGACAGATTGCATGCAACCAGTGGTGGCGTGTTTGTCGCTGTTAGTAGTAGTTTATGCTGTAGTGAAATAGAAGTGGATAGTTCCTGTGAATTATTATGGGTGGAGGTTACACTCAAAGGTTATACTCAACAACCGAGCTAGGTTAATAATTGGCTCCTATTACCGACCTCCCGACTCAGCAGCATACCTGAATATGGAAGTAAATAGGAATATAAAAAAGGGAGTAAGGTTTATCTGTTTAGCAAGAGTAATAGGAGGCTGATTTCAGACTATCTAATAGATCAAAACGAAAATTTCTGTTCCGACACTGACATTATTGAGTGTTTATGGAAAACGTTCAAGGCAATCGTAAAATGCGTTTTAGACAGGTACGTGCCGAGTAAAACTGTGAGGGACAGAAAAAACCCACCGTGGTTCAACAACAAAGTTAGGAAACTACTGCGAAAGCAAAGAGAGCTTCACTGCAAATTTAAACACAGCCAAAACCTCTCAGACAAACAGAAGCTAAACGATGTGAAAGTTGGCGTAAGGAGGGCTATGCGTGAAGCGTTCAGTGAATTCGAAAGTAGAATTCTATGTACCGACTTGACAGAAAATCCTAGAAAATTCTCGTCTTACGTTAAGTCAGTAAGTGGATCGAAACAACACATCCAGACACTCTGGGATGATAATGGCATTGAAACAGAGGATGACACGCGTAAAGCTGAAATACTAAACACGTTTTTCCAAGATGTTTCACAGAGGAAGACCACACTGCAGTTCCTTCTCAAAACCCTCACACGAACGAAAAAATGGCTGACATCGAAATAAGGGTCGAAGGAATAGAAAAGCAACTGAAGTCACTCAACAGAGGAAAGTTCACTGGACCTGATGGGATACCAATTCGATTCTACACAGGTACGTGAAAGATGTTGCCCCTCTTCTAACAGCCGTGTATCGCAAGCCTCTAGAGGAACGGAAGTTTCCAAATGATTGGAAAAGAGCACAGGTAGTTCCAGTTTTCAAGAAGGGTCGTCGAGCAGATGCGAAAACTATAGGCATATATCTCTGACATCGATCTGTTGTAGAATTTTAGAACATGTGTTTTGCTCACGTATCATGCCATTCTGGAAACCCAGAATCTACTCTGTAGAAATCAACATGGATTCCGGAAACAGCGATCGTGTGAGACACAACTCGCTTTATTTGTTCATGAGACACAGAAAATATTATATACAGGCTCCCAGGTAGATGCCATTTTCCTTGACTTCCGGAAAGCTTTCGATGCAGATCCGCACTGTCGCTTGATAAACAAAGTAAGAGCCTACGGAATATCAGACCAGCTGTGTGGCTGGATAGAAGAGTTTTTAGCAAGCAGAACACAGCATGTTGTTCTCAATAGAGAGACGTCTACAGACGTTAAAGTAACTTCTGGCGTGCCACAGGGGAGTGTTACGGGACCATTGCTTTTCACAATATATATAAATGACCTAGTGGATAGTGTCGGAAGTTCCATGTGGCTTTTCGCGGATGATGCTGTAGTACACAGAAAAGTTGCAGCATTAGAAAATTGCAGCGAAATGCAGGAAGATCTGCAGCGGATAAGCACATGGTGCAGGGAGTGGCAACCGACCCTTAACATAGACAAATGTAATATATTGCGAAAACAATGAATGTAGGATCCTTTATTGTATGATTATATGACAGCGGAACTAACACTGGTAGCAGTTACTTCTGTAAAATATCTGGGAGTATGCGTACGGAACGATTTGAAGTGGAATGATCATATAAAATACATTGCTGGTAAGGCGGGTGCCAGGTTGGGATTCATTGGGACAGTCCTTGGAAAATGTAGTCCATCAACAAAGGGGGTGGCTTTCAAAACACTCGTTCGACCTATACTTGAGTATTGCTCATCCGTGTGGGATCCGTACCAGGTGGGTTGACTGAGGAGACAGAGAAGATCCAAAGAAGAGCGGCGCGTTTCGTCACAGGGTTATTTTGTAAGCGTGATAGCGTTACGGAGATGTTTAGCAAACTCAAGTGGCAGACTCTTCAAGAGAGGCGCTCTGCATCGCGGTGTAGCTGCAAGGTTTCGAGAGGGTGCGTTTCTGGATGAGGTATTGAATATATTGCTTCCCCCTACCTATAACTCCCGAGGACATCACGGATGTAAAGTCAGAGAGAGTCGAGCGCGCACGGAGGCGTTCCGGCAGTTGTTCTTCCCGCGAACCATACGCGACTGGAACAGGAAAGGGAGGTAATGACAGTGGCACGTAAAGTGCCCTCCGCCACACGCCGTTGGGTGGCTTGCGGAGTATAAATGTAGATGTAGATGTAGATAACGCTGTATCCTGCATGGCACAGGGGCTTATAGACCTGCTTAGTAAGCAGGGAATCCTGGGTTTGCATCCCAACCGGCACGGTAGCTCAGCGTGTTCAGTCAGTGGGATAGCTGCCCTCTGTGGTAAAAAAAAAAACTGAGTTAATGAATCAATGATGAACGTGAACAAAGGTCATGGCACGTCTGCCCCGAACTAACAGAACGAACAATAACCGACAAAATGAGATCAACAAAAAAAGTCCCAGTCTGGTACACATTTTCGCTCGTCGCCGCTGATTCTGCATATTGCCCCGCTGTAGCTGACAGCAATGAACCCTTTGAATTAATTTGAAACAGGAAGCATTTGGAATAGTTAATTTGTTTGCTTATTAATCTATTAAAATCTACTTTAACTTTTACCTCGGAAGTGTGAAAGAGACTGCACCAGTAATGTAGACAAAGTAATGTATTACGTTCTCTAGAATCAAGTTCTTTTTGCTATTAAGAACCTGGTTTTCAATAAAATTTTCAGGATAACTGCCTTCATGACCTCTCGGGATGCTAATCTGATGTGTATTTCTTGAGATGTTATTATATTTCAATGATTTTAAATTTTCATTTTTATTACAGCGCCATCTATCACGCAAGAGAGAAAATGTTAGATGCATAAGTTTCATTTTCTTTCCCGGAGAATCGTTTTTAGGATTTAAATGTTTACCCGTGCCCCCCCCCTAGGAGTTGGGCAGAGAGTCCAGTTTGGTGTCACTGGATTTCCCTCTTCGGGGCGAACAACTTTTATTACAACTTTTATTACAACTTCTATATGGTTGAATGCGTCTGTGTGTTTGATACGTATATATGCTTCTACATCTGTAAATTGATTTTAATATTGAATATCCACTGTGGGACTGTTTAACTATTATGTTGATGTACACACGCTTTCGAAGCGTTACTGAATGTGTGACGAGGGTACAAGTGTGCATGACATGAGGATAAAGTGAATTCTCTAATTGGTGATTAATTATTCATATAAATTTACAACAGAGTTCGAAAAAGTCATAGAAATGAATGATGAGTTCAACAACTCGCTGTTAACCCATAAAACAGGAGTTGCCGCCACCAAAAGAATACAGAAATATCACGCTTCTTGTTCCAGAGGCGTAACGGTGATGCTGTAGAGTGCCCAGTTTTTCTTTTCTCATGCTGGAGGTGGAATGAATGCAGTCACTTCCTTTCATTGGACGATATTTGAATGTTTGTCGTTTGAAGCGTGAATTTATGCCTGACATCAGTCTTCCTCTAATGGAATAAATTTACAGTTCTATATACTGCAACAGTTAATTTTCGTCTTATATCCTCCAAAGCATCACAAAACACAGTTCTGTCGAATGACATCTGATCTCCACAGTCGGTCATTTCGCCTTGTCAGTGCTACTTTGGAACAGCAATCCCGTGTCTTCGACTTCCGTACTATACACGACTGGCCTTTCACTCCTGCCTGCACGCTTCAGTTAGAGAGAACAAGTCGACGAGTATAAAAGGACATCAGGGTGACTGATTTCAAACTCGACATAATCGCCGAACTTCAGCGGGAAACTGATAAAGCTCTGATGTATAAGGGGCGCCTAGATTTGTAAAGTATACAACCAGCAAAATTATGTTCCTACTCGCTCCGTTTCTATTCTCCAGTTAAAAACCTTCTCATTTGGGCACACGTTCTTGCAAGAAACATTGATGTACGAAGATCCCTTCGGTTTCTGTTGCAGGATCATGAAGGATTGCTTCACGATCGGCTGCATGCACGATGCGCGATGAGGCATCATAACAGTTTACTGCCGATGTAAGATCGTTTCTACTACAACAGTATGGTTCAAGAGAGCTCGGTCAACTAGAACCTATACCAACCCTCAGCCATCTGGCTTCTTCTTATTGGAACAATTTGAAACGTGAAGTGCACAACTCTCTCTTTGACACAGAACACCGAAATATACGGTATTATCACGCTTTAAATTATCTTACGTTACCTGTTCTTGGTTAGTAACCCATTCAGGGAATTGCAAACTACTGTTTCCAAAATGGCGTGTGAAAACAGTTTGAATTTTCTCTGATGACGACAGTACAAAAAGGACATGAGGAAATAGATATCTGGAAATATGAGACTAGCTACAGGGAACGGAAGCGACATTTCTTACAAAGAAGAAGAATCCGCAAAAATAATTTTATAACAACACGCAGATTTTACAGCTGTCTCAGAAGCTAAGCAGAAGCTGAAAGGTAATAAATGTTTTGGAAAATATATAATGCTGTGTAGCGTGGTATGCCAGGCAGAAAGAGCTAGTACAGGTGTAGCAATATACAAAAGCAGAAAATGGGAGGAATATGTCAAAAATTGCGACTATATATACGAAGCAGTTGTAACACCAACGATGAAATATGATACGAAAACCAAACTATAACAGCACTTTTATGCACTGGAGGGTGACTGAGGAATCAGTTAACTTTTATGACACCCTACAAAATATTATGGACCAATAAACTCTAAAACATCAAGTCTTTCTATTTAGTGACCTAAATGAAGGGCAGGAGATAATTCAAATCCTAATGTAGTTGGAATCTATGGAGAACAGCTTTGAATCATAATGGGCAATTACTTAGAAATTTTTCCACCTTTGATGATCTAATAATAACTAACATCTTTCTAGAGAAAATATATTCGCAAATATATTTGGATCGTTATAGGATGCAGATCCGATGTAGATTGTGTAATATTGAATAGAAGAAGACAGTAAATGATACAAGAGTATAGAGGAATTTTAATATCTGATCTGATCATTTTCTTATAATATTCTGAATTGATACTTTCGATAAATGGATGCAGAAGACACCTTTTACTACACATAAGTAAAACAGGTCTATAAAGTTTATTTACACCAAAATGAATGTAGTGGAGGCCTACATCAAAGAAGATTAAGAAAAGAATTAGAATAAGTTGCTACTTAGGACAAAAGGGAATACGAGTGGATGAATATAGAAAAAGCAATAAAAGAATCTGCAAGTCAGGTATCAGGAGACAAAAGTAAATATATCTGAATGTGTGCATTAAAAGGTCAATTAAAACTAATTGCGGAAGCAGTACAAGGAAGACACATAGAATATACAAAAATCTTTCAAAGTCTACCATGGGAAATGAACAAATCTATGAACAGAAGATGAATTACAGAAAAGCAATGGTGAAGACATCCCTTCACCGTGACTGGGACTGACACATTAGCCATACATTAGCTATCATACAAAGCTTTGAAGATGTTAAATACAACAGAAACAAATGCAATTCATTTGAATAACACTACGAAAGTAGAGTTGATTAAATTAAAAAAAAGAAAAGAACAGGAATAGAAGTAAAAGGTCTAGATGATGTAACAAGAAAAGAGCTTATAGCAGCTACGGACAGAAATCGGAAAGTAGGAAATTTAGATGGAATTAATGCAGATTTAATTAAACATTTAGGATTATCATCTACTCTTTAAAATGTAACATTTCCTTAACACTTGATGGAAGTAAAAGAAGTTCAAAATGGTTCAAATGGCTCTGAGCACTATGGGACTAACTTCTGAGGTCATCAGTCCCCTAGAACATAGAATTACTTAAACATAAGGACAGCACACACATCCATGCCCGAAGCAGGATTCAAACCTGCGACCGTAGCGATCGCGCAGTTCCAGACTGTAGCACCTAGAACCGCTCGGCCACTCCGGCCGGTCAAAAAGAAGTACCACAGAATTAGAAGAGAGCAAAAGCAATATCGATATATAAGAAAGAAGTGAGAAACATATTTGGAACTAACAAGGGTTTAGCTTATTTGAAACAGCATATAAATTTTATCAAAGAATTTTAAAAATAAGACAGAAAACTATAGCAGATATAGTTTTTATTTTGTGACAGTTTATTGAAGACCAAGCAGAGTTCAACAAAAAGGCACATAATGCTTTTGAGAAAGCTTTTGGTGATGTGATTAGAAAAAGTTACGACCGAGCACTCAGGAGCCCTTTACAATTAATGTCATCTAGCAAAAGTCTGAATAAAGTTACATCAGTAAATATAGATGTAGAAGGCATAGGCGTGAGACCAGGCTGTAGTTTATTCCATACAGTGTTCAACATTTACAGTGAGGATTCATTTCGGAGAGGGATTTTTTTTTTACCCTTTCATTGCTACAGACGTACTCTCTGCTTTCCATGCTGACAGCGTCTTCTGTTATGGCTGTACTGCTCGCCAGATGCTTGTGCCTGTGTTAAGAGTCGGTGTTCTGGCCTATATGACGTACTTATTATCCGATGTTTCGGAAACTATTAGCTGAAAACAATTATTTTCGCGCATCTTACAGTCTGATATCTTCACTCGATAAAGAACTGAATTTTTTTTCCTTATCCGACATACTTACTGCGCTGCATCAGATCAAGTAAAACACTGCACGTAATTTTAAAGACCCTGCACAGGTAAAAACTCATTGCTTAAACTATGCTAATGGTTCATTTCACCTCATTCATGGCGGTATAGTTACTGTATTTTCTATACGAAGAACGGTCGTGCTCGACGTGCGCAGTTCCGTCGGTTTGGACTTTCTGGGTGCAATAAATCACTTACCATCATATTTTAAGAAAACTATAACATGAAAATGTTTAATTTTATCACATCTCACAGTCTGATATCTTAACTCGATAAAGTACTCAATTTCTTTTCGGCAAACGTCATACTTTCTGCAGTGGTCAAATTAAGTAAGACATTGTGCACAGTTTTAAACATTTTGCAGAGGTAAAACGCACTGCGTAAACTTTACCTGTGGTTGATATTAGTTCATACACTTCAGGAAATAAAACGTAGATAAGATATTGGCATTTTGTTCACAACTAAGAGTAGAACGGTATTTCATTTCTTTCTGCATTTACTGGCTTTTATATACGAAGGACGGTCATGCGTGATACGCTCATTCACATCTTTGCACATCGCGAATCTCATAAACTATTCAAGATTTCGACAGGAAGGCCTTTGAAAATGATAGCACGCAGTGAGGCACATATGTCATGTCGTATGATATACAGGGCGTAAATTTTATGTTGACGAACCAAAACAATTCGAAGAATAAGCTTCACACGAAAAAATGTGTAGAATCTGAAGTTCATTATTTTCGAGGGGGACATCCGCTGGTGCTAAGATTAGCCCACCACCCCAGTCCCTGGGGTTGCCGCGGAAGGCAACTTTAAAATTTAAAATAGGAAGCTCAATTTTTTATTGCTGAATCAGACTCTACATAGAAAACTACGTACATTTTGTCTTAAACATTTGTTTTGATTCCTGGTAGTGGGCGCTGTAAGTCAAGAAAATCCATGTTCTCATTTTTGTGTGGAAAATGGTTACGGATAAATAAAAAATACCTATTTACTTCGTAAATATTGATTCGCTAAAACTAAGCTCTCCCTCTCACCCAATAGGGTGGGGTTTGAGAGAGAGGAATTAGACCTTCACAAATGTCGACACAATATTGATTTTTTCCGCAGATTCGGATAAGTTTTGTTTGTTTCGTGGTCATGAGGCCACACAACTATTAATGGGGAGAGAGAGAGAGTTTTAGTTTTAGTGAATCTAAATTTACGAAGTAAATAAGTTCTTTTATTTATCCGTAACCATTTTCCACACAAAAACATGGATTTTCTTGAATTACAGCGCCAATTACCATGAATCAAAAGAAATGTTTAAGACAAAATGTACGTAGTTTTTAAGTAGAATCTGATTTTGCAATAAAAAATACGGGTTCCCATTTGAATTTGTTAAAGTTGCCTCCCGCTCCACCCCACAGGGGGCTACGGTGGCGGGCTAATTTTAGTACCAGCAGATGTACCCCTCGAAAGTAATCAACTTTGGATTCTACACATTTTTTCGTGTGAAGCTTATTTCTCGAGTTATTCTGGTTTATCAACCTAAAATTTACAGCCTTTATGTACTCGGGACTTGTTTTATTTACCGAGAAATGGAAATAACTCGTCCGCTATCGTGACAAGTCAGTGGTTCAGGGCTCATACAGATGGAAAACCCAAGCCACGTGCGTATACACATCTACATCATCTGGAGAACGACGTAGCAGGTCGTGTACAGATGTCCACAACAGCGAAACAGCTAGGGTAATCTCTGGGATAAAAACTAAACAATTCGGAAATGCCAAAAGCAATCATCCGTGCTGATAATATTACACTCATTTTATCAGGAGAGCAGAAAGAAGATGTAGACCTGTGTTACTTCGTTCCAAGAAAAACCAGCTTTCTCAGAAAACGATTCCCTCTTTCCTGTCAACGAACAGCCATCAGATACGCTAGATCATCATGTTCTGTTTGGTGACCGTTGACGGGTTCACAGGTAGATGCCTGGTTTTTTGACTTCCGCAAGGCGTTCGATACAGTTCACCACAGTCGTTTATAGAACAAAGTAAGAGCATATGGACTATGAGACAAATTGTGGGATTGGATTGAAGAGTTCCTAGATAACAGAACGCAGCATGTCATTCTCAATGGAGAGAAGTCTTCCGAAGTAAGAGTGATTTCAGGTGCGCCGCAGGGGAGTGTCCTAGGACCGTTGCTATTCACAACATACATAAATGACCTTGTGGATGACATCGGAAGTTCACTGAGGCTTTTTGCAGATGATGCTGTGGTGTATCGAGAGGTTGTAACAATGGAAAATTGTACTTAAGTGCAGAAGGATCTGCAGCGAATTGACGCATGGTGCAGGGAATGGCAATTGAATCTCAATGTAGACAAGTGTAATGTGCTGCGAATACATAGAAAGATAGCTCCCTTATCGTTTAGCTACAAAATAGCAGGTCAGCAACTGGAAGCAGTTAATTCCATAAATTATCTGGGAGTGATTAAAAATGGAATGAGCATATAAAGTTGATCGTCGGTAAAGCAGATACCAGACTGAGATTCATTGGAAGAATCCGATGGAAATGGATTCCGAAAACAAAGGGAGTAGGTTACAGTACGCTTGTTCGCCCACTGCTTGAATACTGCTCAGCAGTGTAGGATCCGTACCAGATAGGGTTGATAGAAGAGATAGAGAAGATCAAACGGAGAGCAGCGCGCTTCGTTACAGGATCATTTAGTAATCGTGAAAGCGTTACGGACATGATAGATTAACTCCAGTGAAAGACTCTGCAGGAGAGACGCTCAGTAGCTCGGGACGGGCATTTGTTAAAGTTTGGGCTCAAATGGCTCTGAGCACTATGGGACTTAACATCTATGGTTATCAGTCCCCTAGAACTTAGAACTACTTAAACCTAACTAACCTAAGGACAGCACACAACACCCAGTCATCAAGAGGCAGAGGCCGGGAATCGAACCCGGGAACCCGGGCGCGGGAAGCGAGAACGCTACCGCACGACCACGAGCTGCAGACTGTTAAAGTTTCAGAACATACCTTCACCGAAGTGTCAAGCAGTATATTGCTCCCTCCTAGGTATGTCTCGCGAAGAGACCATGAGGATAAAATCAGAGAGATTAGAGCCCACACAGAAGCATACCGACAATCCTTCTTTCCACGAACAATACGAGATTGGAATAGAAGGGAGAACCCATAGAGGTACTCAAAGTACCCTCGGCCACAATACATCGTCAGGTGGCTTGCGGAGTATGGATGTAGATGTAGATGTAGATATTTGAACTTCAACGTCAAGAAAATAGTGGCTGGCAGTTAATGAGTTAAGTAAAAGCGAAACAGAGGGATGTGCAGATGTTACCTAGAACCCAGGTGGTAGCCATCTTGGTAGCGAAGAGGGCGAGGGTGGCGAGCAGGACTGAGGCTGCGACGGCGGCCCACATGCCGGCTGAGAAGGGCAGCAGCGGCACCTGCCAGCCGGACTGCACCAGCGGCCGCGGCGCCAGGCACGTGATGCCGGTGCGCACGTAGGGCCGCGTGTAGTCCAGGAACAGGTACTCGTGGAACCACTGGTAGACCGCCGCGTACGCCACGTCCGCCTCGCCGTTCACCACCGCGCCCAAGATGCCGTTCCCGGAACCGTTGTTGTCCCAGATGGCGCCCCATTTCTCGTCGGCGTATTCCGTCACTTGCCAACTGGCATTCACCTGCAGAAAAACCAGATCAAGTGTACTCGCAGCTCCGCCGTTCTGGCCTCGCGCAATCCAATAGCGACTGACCGACCACTGCATCACCCTCAGCGTATGTAGTCATTTGGAAGCGGAATGGAGGGGCATGGAGTCAGCAGTCACCACACGGATCTCTCGCCCGCTGTCGGTTTCACAGGTATTCGATCCGCAACATTCAAGTAGCTCCACAGTTGGAACCATGACGTTGAGTGCAGACCTTTCCAACCCTGCCGTCAACGAAATGATGTCCGCCCCCGGTAGCAGAGTGGTCAGCGCGACAGACTGGGTCGGACATTTTCTCCGCTCAGGGACTGGGTGTTGTGTTGTCCTAATCATCATTCCATCCCCATCGACGCGTACGTCCCGAAGTGGCGTCACACCGAAAGACTTGCACCAGGCGAGCCGTCTACCCGACGGCAGGCCCTCCTCACACGACATTATTATTATTAACGAAATGATTCCTAGCTGTACAGGGAGACCTCAGCTATAAAGGCGGACGAGAGAACATATACAGGGAGATTTTTTTTTAAAAAAGGAGCTAAACCATACTTTCAGATATCTGTTTAAAGTCAGTACAACCATTAGAAAATTCAAATGGCTCCAAGCACTATGGGACTTAACATCTGAGGTGATCAGTCCCCTAGAACTACTTAAACCTAACTAACCTAAAGACGTCACACACATCCATGCCCGAGGCAAGATTCGAACAAACGACCATAGCAGTAGCGCGGTTCGGGGCTGAAGCGCCAAAACCGCTCCGCCACAGCGGCCGGCGTACTGTCATTAGACTGTAGTTAATTTACAGCGTTACATTTACACTTACACAATCATGACTTCGGCTATCAAGTGTTTAAAGTGTTATAAATTTTTCTAACATGGCACACTGTCGTATTAAATTCACGTATAAAACACTTGATAATGGCACTTTGTAACCGAAATCATTATTTTGTAAGTGTAAATGTATCACTGTAAATAAACAACAGTCTAATGGCGGTACGGACTTTAAGGAAATATACAGGGTGCGTCAAAAAATGTATACACACCTTGAACTGTCATAGACAATTTACACTCCTGGAAATTGAAATAAGAACACCGTGAATTCATTGTCCCAGGAAGGGGAAACTTTATTGACACATTCCTGGGGTCAGATACATCACATGATCACACTGACAGGACCACAGGCACATAGACACAGGCAACAGAGCATGCACAATGTCGGCACTAGTACAGTGTATATCCACCTTTCGCAGCAATGCAGGCTGCTATTCTCCCATGGAGACGATTGTAGAGATGCTGGATGTAGTCCTGTGGAACGGCTTGCCATGCCATTTCCACCTGGCGCCTCAGTTGGGCCAGCGTTCGTGCTGGACGTGCAGACCGCGTGAGACGACGCTTCATCCAGTCCCAAACATGCTCAATGGGGGACAGATCCGGAGATCTTGCTGGCCAGGGTAGTTGACTTACACCTTCTAGAGCACGTTGGGTGGCACGGGATACATGCGGACGTGCATTGTCCTGGTGGAACAGCAAGTTCCCTTGCCGGTCTAGGAATGGTAGAACGATGGGTTCGATGACGGTTTGGATGTACCGTGCACTATTCAGTGTCCCCTCGACGATAACCAGTGGTGTACGGCCAGTGTAGGAGATCGCTCCCCACACCATGATGCCGGGTGTTGGCCCTGTGTGCCTCGGTCGTATGCAGTCCTGAGTGTGGCGCTCACCTGCACGGCGCCAAACACGCATACGACCATCATTGGCACCAAGGCAGAAGCGACTCTCATCGCTGAAGACGACACGTCTCCATTCGTCCCTCCATTCACGCCTGTCGCGACACCACTGGAGGCGGGCTGCACGATGTTGGGGCGTGAGCGGAAGACGGCCTAACGGTGTGAGGGACCGTAGCCCAGCTTAATGGAGACGGTTGCGAATGGTCCTCGCCGATACCCCAGGAGCAACAGTGTCCCTAATTTGCTGGGAAGTGGCGGTGCGGTCCCCTACGGCACTGCGTAGGATCCTACGGTCTTGGCGTGCATCCGTGCGTCGCTGCGGTCCGGTCCCAGGTCGACGGGCACGTGCACCTTCCGCCGACCACTGGCGACAACATCGATGTACTGTGGAGACCTCACGCCCCACGTGTTGAGCAATTCGGCGGTACGTCCACCCGGCCTCCCGCATGCCCACTATACGCCCTCGCTCAAAGTCCGTCATCTGCACATACGGTTCACGTCCACGCTGTCGAGGCATGCTACCAGTGTTAAAGACTGCGATGGAGCTCCGTATGCCACGGCAAACTGGCTGACACTGACGGCGGCGGTGCACAAATGCTGCGCAGCTAGCGCCATTCGACGGCCAACACCGCGGTTCCTGGTGTGTCCGCTGTGCCGTGCGTGTGATCATTGCTTGTACAGCCCTCTCGCAGTGTCCGGAGCAAGTATGGTGGGTCTGACACACCGGTGTCAATGTGTTCTTTTTTCCATTTCCAGGAGTGTATTTCCTGTTCTACAATGTTAAATATCTGTGAGAAAGTAATGTTATGTTTCTTAAACAGGTGGCAGCAGTGGTAAGTGCAACATGGCGGACGTGCGTTTGACCTTTGAAGCGCGGAAGCCGATAATTGAGTTGTACTGGAAGTTCGAGAATGTAGCTGCGGTTGAAGACAGTGGAGAAGTGAGTATAGTACAGAACCACCTTCAAGGTTAACGATTACACGTCTACGAGACAAATTCTAAATTTATGGAACAGTGTGTGATGTGCGTAGAGGTCGATCAGAGCGACCTCGTACACCTACAAGTGACGATTCCAGAACTACGGTCTTGGACTGATTCAGGGTTCACCTCAAAAATCTTCAAGGCAAGCGGCACGTGAGAGTAATGTAAGTGCTAGCAGTGTGCTACACATTCTGAAGAAAGGCAAGTTTCGTTTGTACACTCCAAGGCTGGTGCAACAGCTAAGTGATGACGATCCAGATCGAAGGTTAGAATATTGTAAATGGTTTCAGGCGATGGTGAGACGTAAACCGGTATTTATGGGTAGCATAATTTGGTCGGATGAAGCCAAATTCAAACTCAATGGAACTGTAAATAGGCACAATTGTGTGTACTGGGCTGAAAATAACCCTCACATTACAATTGAACAGGCTCTGAATTTGCCAGTTGTAAATGTGTGGTGTGTTTGTCTGCAAGGGGACTCGGGCCTTTCCGGTTTGAAGGTAGGCCTACTGTTACTGGATAAACGTACCTGACAATGCTTGTTGACTCCATATTCCCTGTCATTCGTGCATTAGACGTTAATGATGAGTTTCATTTCCAACAAGATGGGGCCCCACCGCACTATCATAGGGACGTACGAGCATACCTGGATCACAATGTGCCAGGCCAGTGGATAGGACAAAGGGAACCAATCGAGTTTCCTGCACGCTCTCCAGACCTCACGCCGCTGGATTTCTTCTTATGGGGCACAGTAAAAGATGAGGTGTACAAACGTAAACCACGTAACCTGGACACACTTTGGAATGAGATTCAGGTGGTGCGCGCACAAATCTCATTGGACACTTTGGTACGATGCACGGAATCAGTGGTGAGTCGTACTCAGAAAAATATATATATGCTGAAGGCCACCAGTCTGAACATTAATCACATTTGCAAAGTACATTTATTTTTCCAATTGGACTTTTAAGCTTTCCACTTCCAGAAATTTAACATTATAGAGCGGGATATAAATTTTCTATGACGCTTCAAAGTGTGTATACATTTTTTCACGCACCTTTTATTATGACTGTTGGCCCGCATTATGAAAAAATTATTAACTTTCAGAAATGGTAGTATGGATCAAAACAGGACAAAAACGTCCAGCAAACCTGGGTTCTAAACTGAATGGTTTAAGATCTATGAGCTCCTGTCCATCTTCGCTACCGTGAAACAAATCTACTGCTGCGGTGTCTTGCCCTCACAAGTTGCTAATATGGTTCCTACGGGATGCAGCGTTCTCGGAATGTTATACAACACTTCAAAAAATGGCTCTGAGCACTATGGGACATCTTCTGAGGTCATCAGTCCCCTAGAACTTAGAACTACTTAAACCTAACTAACCTAAGGACATCACACACACCGATGCACGAGGCAGGATTCGAACCTGCGACAGTAGCGGTCACGCGGTCCCTGACTGTAGCGCTTACAACCGCTCGGCCACTTCGGCCGGCTACAACAATTCATTGAAATAACATTATTAGTTTCATTTCCAGAAAGGAAATTGACAATACTTGACTATAGCAAATGTCGCTAGTGAGAGGTGACATGAAAACATTACAGTCCGATAGCGAAGCACCAAACACTTTGCAGCGCGATTCGATCTACGCGGCCAAGGCTAGACGAAACTGCGTATATGCTCACTTGCTGCAGGGGGCGCGCCTGGTGCAGCGTGGTCCGATACCACACACCATTGGCAGCCTTCTCTTCACCGCCTTGTCTGCTCTGACGTGCCGCCTCTTCGTTCCCACTTATGTGGTTACGCCGGAACATTCCTCTCCCCTCCCACCCCCCCCCCCCTCTCCCCGCCGTCCAGCGACGGACCGTCGTCGTGTATGGAGTGCGACAACGGACAACGGCGGAGGAGGCTGGAGGGTGGATACTCTGAAGGGCTGGAAGCTGTAGCTGCAGGGGACGACCAGCTACCAGCCGTACCCCGCCATCCGGCCTGCGCTCTGGCGGAAACGTACCCCGGGAAACGACCAGAAAGGTACGCGTCCACCCCGTGCAGCCATGAACAAGATGAAGAAGGCAGCGACAGCTGCGGTGCGGGCGGGTCCATCTCCATGGGTACGACGAGAGGAGACGAAGGCTCCGTCTCCATCGGGTCATCCCGCGGTGTCGTGTTGACCTCCTCTGGCGGCTGATGCGGCCGCACTGTCCTCTAGACCCGTGAATCTGGGTGTAGAAAGACTGGAAGATCATCGTGTACGTGACAGGGGCACCCGTATCCAACTGAAATTTCACACATTTTCCACAAATAAGTAAATGAACATAAAGTACGTTTGACTGACGTATCACTGACGAAACTGCACGCTTGCTAGTTGCTGACTTGCAAAGTACTGCATTAATGACACGGGCCTTGTGACGAGAGTATTGTGAGTGGGCTGAATACTTATGTTTGTTTCGTTGCAAATATACGGATTGCACATGTCTTTTCCTACCACAAGCGTAACATTGAGATTGTCGGCAGGGGCAGTCTTGGCGTTTCTGCCGTGTATAACAGCAACGGCAAGACTAAATTTTGTTCTTACAATGAAATTAATACGCTTAGCTGCACACAAGCGTCGATATAAGTCAACGGGGACATTTGAAAATATGTGCCTCGACCGGGATCTCCTGCTTATATGGCAGACACTCTAATCAACTGAACCACCGGGGACACAAAGGATAGTGCAACTGCAGGGACTTTACTCTCGCACGCGTCCCGTGAGACCTACATTTGCAACTTATTGTCCCGCACTATATTCATAGTGCCTCGGCCCATGATACTGATTACTCGCGGCTTTACTGCCGATTCCCATAAGAGTTCGGGCACTGTTTGTGCATCCGCACAGAAGAGGATGGTCAAATGGCCGGTGAGCCGTAACTATATATATATATATATATATATATATATATATATATATATATATATATATATATACACTCCTGGAAATGGAAAAAAGAACACATTGACACCGGTGTGTCAGACCCCCCATACTTGCTCCGGACACTGCGATAGGGCTGTACAAGCAATGATCACACGCACGGCACAGCGGACACACCAGGAACCGCGGTGTTGGCCGTCGAATGGCGCTAGCTGCGCAGCATTTGTGCACCGCCGCCGTCAGTGTCAGCCAGTTTGCCGTGGCATACGGAGCTCCATCGCAGTCTTTAACACTGGTAGCATGCCGCGACAGCGTGGACGTGAACCGTATGTGCAGTTGACGGACTTTGAGCGAGGGCGTATAGTGGGCATGCGGGAGGCCGGGTGGACGTACCGCCGAATTGCTCAACACGTGGGGCGTGAGGTCTCCACAGTACATCGATGTTGTCGCCAGTGGTCGGCGGAAGGTGCACGTGCCCGTCGACCTGGGACCGGACCGCAGCGACGCACGGATGCACGCCAAGACCGTAGGATCCTACGCAGTGCCGTAGGGGACCGCACCGCCACTTCCCAGCAAATTAGGGACACTGTTGCTCCTGGGGTATCGGCGAGGACCATTCGCAACCGTCTCCATTAAGCTGGGCTACGGTCCCGCACACCGTTAGGCCGTCTTCCGCTCACGCCCCAACATCGTGCAGCCCGCCTCCAGTGGTGTCGCGACAGGCGTGAATGGAGGGACGAATGGAGACGTGTCGTCTTCAGCGATGAGAGTCGCTTCTGCCTTGGTGCCAATGATGGTCGTATGCGTGTTTGGCGCCGTGCAGGTGAGCGCCACAATCAGGACTGCATACGACCGAGGCACACAGGGCCAACACCCGGCATCATGGTGTGGGGAGCGATCTCCTACACTGGCCGTACACCACTAGTGATCGTCGAGGGGACACTGAATAGTGCACGGTACATCCAAACCGTCATCGAACCCATCGTTCTACCATTCCTAGACCGGCAAGGGAACTTGCTGTTCCAACAGGACAATGCACGTCCGCATGTATCCCGTGCCACCCAACGTGCTCTAGAAGGTGTAAATCAACTACCCTGGCCAGCAAGATCTCCGGATCTGTCCCCCATTGAGCATGTTTGGGACTGGATGAAGCGTCGTCTCACGCGGTCTGCACGTCCAGCACGAACGCTGGTCCAACTGAGGCGCCAGGTAGAAATGGCATGGCAAGCCGTTCCACAGGACTACATCCAGCATCTCTACGATCGTCTCCATGGGAGAATAGCAGCCTGCATTGCTGCGAAAGGTGGATATACACTGTACTAGTGCCGACATTGTGCATGCTCTGTTGCCTGTGTCTATGTGCCTGTGGTTCTGTCAGTGTGATCATGTGATGTATCTGACCCCAGGAATGTGTCAATAAAGTTTCCCCTTCCTGGGACAATGAATTCACGGTGTTCTTATTTCAATTTCCAGGAGTGTATATATATATATATATATATATATATATATATATATATATATATATATAGACGGTATCTGTTCTTTGGGACATGAAAACAATACAGTCTGAGAGCAAAGCCCTAAACACGTTGCAGACGCGGGCCGACCTAAGCAGCCGAGGCCACTTGCAGGGGGCGCACTACGGGCCGCCCTTTCTTCACCACCTTGTCTACTCTTGCGTTCCGGCGTTTGTAGTTACGGCGGAACAGCTGCAATTTTTTTGCTATTACGAACGATCTAAGGAATGCAGTAAACAAATGGGCACACTCTGTAGTAAAAGTCTGTTAGCATTGTTACTATAAACCTTGTTCATAGTTCTAGGTAAGTGCCACGCATACGTTACTTCCCATGGAACACTTTATTGGAATTACGGAGCAGGAGTCTGCTAGTCCTTGAAACCGACTGAACAACTGTGCGAAGTGAACGGTGCGTTCTGCATATATATTTTTAAGCATACAGAGCAAGGGTTTGACACCTGCTTCCTTTTGAAAGACAGGAACAAATGATCATATCTGCCATTTATCCTATGTAATAACAAGCTTGTATTACCTCGTTAAGTACAAAGATGAAATTGCAACTGTGTTTCACAAAATTATCAAAACACAAACTAGTTCTTCATTTGCTTACATCATTCTATAGGTCGGTCGTAATACCAAAGACCTTGCACTACAAGAAATGTGTTTCAGAATATCAAAGATGAAAAAATATTTATATCTCTTCACGAATGCATTTTAGAACTTATGTTTACTGCACATTTTTGTCTGGTCTTGGTTCGTACTACCATCTCTAAAAGTTCTGAATTTTGAACACCCTGTACATGTAACGCTTAACGAAGGAAATACTTCTGTCCAGAACAAGCTCTTCTCATCGGCCATCAGCCGAAAGATTCCGCCCGTATATTAGATAACGGTGGTTGGATCTCAGTTGTTCCTAAATTATACCATTCCCTGCTGGTCCTAGTCGCGCTATGCCCGACATTCTGTGTCTGCACGCCTTTCACATCATGAATGTCTTACTAGCTATTTTCGCATCCCTCTTCAAATTCGTGGAACACCGAAAGAAACCCTACGAACCTGACAACTCGTTCAAAATACGACATTGCCCTACAACTTACCTAACTGGTTTTTCAGCTATCCCGCTTCAAACACCTCCACACAACATACATACTGGAACAAATTAACTGCAGTGAAATTACGTTCCTCATCTAAACACCTATGCCTGTTACCAACAGCTGTACTTCCTTTCTCCTTCCACCCTTTAATCAACTATATGTACTCTCCACCTCCAATTCTCATTACAAACCTCCATATTTCACTTCACACAAGTTCTTTCAATTCTCCTTTGAAATTCACACCAACTTCCTACATATCTACTCTTTCATCTGTTTGCCTTTATCAGGAGCAGTTTACCGTTCACCTGCATTGCACGGCCACCAAATCTTGATCAGGTCAGTTTTCATCCACTTACTTTGTATATTCTAACCCCTTGTGTTAACCACTTCTCTACATTGTAAAAATTATGGTTAGTTCAAAAATTATATGGGCTTAAGAGTGGCATATGGTCAGATCTGAAAAGCAGCCCCATACTAAGGAAATGATCTCCTTATTTTCTATATAATTTACGTTCGTCTGCAAAACGGGCATAGCCCTCAAATGAACTGTGAGCCGTATATGGTGATCCGGAGAATTCAGGACCAATCATCTATTTCTGGGCAATAAACTCATCACCAGCTAAAAGACGGTGAACATAATATACACTTCACCTTAGAGAAAAATGACGATCTAGCGTTAGAAACAGCATCAGAAGTCAGAAGCAAATGCCAGGTATTCAATAGCCTGTCTGACGTGAACACTGAAATAATATTGCAACATAGTCAGAAAATAATTCAAGGGAGAAAAGGGTACTTCAGCATTCGTGACCCTGTTGCAGACAGTGTGTCAGCACGCCAACCGGCCAGTTATTGTGGGGGCTTAGTACAGGGTTCCAGAACGAAGCTTGGCTGGTAATGGCAAGCCAAGTACCAAACCTAACTGTATAATTGTTTTATTGTGTTAGAACTCGTTTGGAATAGGCTTTTAATTATGGTGATGCCATTAAATGTCATAAACAATTTTCGAGTTTTCTTATTTTGACCACCGTGACTAACATTGAGCCATGGTTCAGATTGCTAATTCCATTGTACCCACGGCGTGTAGTGAAATCCTGTAACTGCGTGTGAACTCTGAAGAAGTACAAGAATTTCTTCGTTACGTTTTCTGACAAATAACGCAGAAAGTATGAAATGTAAAATACATTTAGTGAATTCTTCGTCGGTACCTGGTAGAATATTCCAATAGTATAAGAGAAAAATACCTTGAACAAAGAAACTGGTAAACGGCCTTCTCACATTGCAAACAGGGTGCCCTTGGCTGAATGAGACTGAAGTCGCCGAAGTGGCTTCGAAACGAAACACTTCCACCGCTCCAGTGTGCCATACAACAATATTATTATATAAAAAAAGAAAGTTCGTTAATGTTTTGCAAAAAAATGTGGTGAAATAATGTAGTGAGCTAACAGAAACTGCTACTGAAGATTTAATAAAACGACATTAAAAAACAGTGATAAGTGATTAAACAGTGACGAAAATAGGTCAACAAGCATAGTTGTAAGAAACAACAGTATTATTGTGAGGTTTTAAGTTGGTCTCTGCTCATTCCAGTTAATGTCTGAGTAATTACTGAACAAGTACTGTACGTTACTTACCCACAAAAAGGCAGTTTTTTATATGACGAAGAATTAAATGAGATATTTATTTACAATAACTGTTACTAGATGGCACTTACATAGTCTGAAGTCTCATGACACTCCACCACATATCTCTAGTTTGTCTTCCCTCCACTTCAGTGTCAGCTGTTGCTTGTTGTGGATAATTTTGTGCATTATGTGAAGAATTGTGCGAATAAATAATTCCGTAAGTATCCAGAAAATTTTTATATTAATCTGTTGTGCTACAATAGCAACAAATAACAAGTGTTTGGTGTTGCAGGTCATGGGAAACAGAAGACATTTCTCCAAGGAAGGAACTCAAAGCTGATGGACTCTCGACAAGGAAATTTGCTAGGAAGTTATCAGTTGACCACTGAACTGTACGACATATATCGATGAAACAGGATGAAACTTGAAACTTCAGTTCGAGTCACAAATGTGGTCAGAAGAAAATTTGCGGTACCAGATTGTGCAAGGCAATGAAAATGATAGCAACACAAGACAGAAAACTGAGTTGAGGCAGACTGCTTTTAAAACTGAGCACGGTTTTGGTATCTCAACTTCCTCAAACAGCGCTAAGAAGCATTTCTGATCTCATCGTTACGTAGAGAAACATTTCAAAGAAGGCTCAAGTACAAAGAAACATGATCAAGAAAACAAAAATTTTTCTTGATATGTATCAACTCCTGACATACTGGGACTGGAAAGTGACCTTTCTTCTGATGATAAGTAATTTAACGTGGATTGCATTAATAGTTGTTTGAAGTTGTAGATGCAACTAAGAGAGGAACTGAAGAAAGATTGTGTTGTGGAAGCTGGGAAGCTTCGTGTATGTGGGGAGAATGTGTTCTAAAGGCAAGGGCGAATTTGTTCTGGCGCAACAATGGGAGAGATAGCTCCATGGCCAATAGTGACAAGGGATGACTCCGATGTTGAAAGATGCTAATACCGATGTTGAAAGATGTTAAACGCCTCCTGAGGTAGAAGGTTGATTGACTTCTGTGGCTTTAGAAGGATGATGGACTTCTCCTGAAGGCTGTTGGTCTCCTCCTAACGTAGAAGGTTGTTGGTCCTCTGGTGTTGTAGAAAGATGACTATCAGTTACAAGGACTGGCAAAAAATCTACCTCCTTCAAAATATCTGGGTTATACGACATGATCCCTGAAGCTTTGAATCGCGACAATATTATGTAGTGTCATGGCATTTCCAAAGGCACTATTTACGAGATTAGGAATGTCATAAATTATTAAAGTTTTTCCAGGGTTGGTAATTAGCCAGTTGTCTACAGCTGTAAAGTGGTATTTCTTGAATGGTCCACAAACAAATATGTCAAGGGGCTATAAGCGGCGAGAGGGAAAGACAGCAAAACAACTCCATTGTCTTTACAGAAGTTTAACACCTACACTGACAATGGTGAATCGTGATTGTCAAGCAACGAAAGGCAGGGATGGCCGGGCGTTGACTTTACGTGGCTGTGAAATTGTCTCATGACACAGTTATCCAGCCAGACGGATGTGCAGTACCAATACATCCTGGCAGACCTCTCTTTCTGAAATAGTCTTTAAAGAACATTCTAGGGTAAATGAAGAGTTAGGGGACAGCGTTGCCAGTAGCACTGACACAAGTTGCAGTTGTCACTGTTTGCTCTCGCTCAGCAGAAGTGGCTTTTGCAACATACCGAACTACTTTCTCAACAATAATTTTCCTTGGCCGCTGAAGAGTCTGCACCCAAGTTTCGTCTGCATTCCACACATATTTTCTTTAATACTTATGTTTTTCTTAAACATGTCTCAAATTTTCAAAAAAACTCCCAACGTTGTGCCGATTAAAACTAGTTGCTTCACTAAGGCTACTCACTTCCGGCTCTCTTAAAGAAAGTTGAGATGCGTTTCTAAAAATTTATAAAACCATTCTGAAGTTGCCATTTTGGCATTTATCCAAGTATCTGGCACTTTTACTTGTTTCACTACTGCAAATTCATAGGCCAGTTCCCGAACACTTTAGGAGTTAATTCACAGTAAATTTTAGCACTTGTTAACATGTAGTTACTATGCTCGTGTTCCAAATCATCATTCAATAATTGTCGATGTTCAGCATAGCATATCCCATTTTCAAATTCCCAGCCGCTTCTGGTGTTTCAAGATGATTTTCCTTTTTAGCTTTATACGTATGAAACGTCATTTGGCCTATAACATATGTTTTTGCTGCTTCCCTGATAGACATCCAGCCATTCTTAATTTATTAATGTGCCGTCTCAAAAATATCAGAGTATTTCCCCCCTTTTCAGTTTTCTTCTTATAATTCCTCGGCATTTCGGAAAAAAATACCACATAAGAAAATATTTGTTATTTAAATTGATACACCATATGAACTTGACCCAAAAGAAGCGCATCAGCTTGACCCAAACGACGCCGTTACACTTAATTTAAAATCTACGAGAAACAGGTAGCAGGTTGAATTATTGTTTAAAGTTCATATTTTTACCTTCAAACCATGAAACAATATGATGTGTTTGGTTGTTCAATTAGCTCACGAATAACCCTAAAATAAAAAGTGAAAGTGCATAGTAAAACTTTTAGTGCAGTTGAAAAAAAAACTGTTCTTATTCAAAAAACACAGCGGCAAGCAACCATCTCCTCCAGCGCACGTGTGGTTACTGAGTATCAATCTGTTACCCCTCCACTCTCGTTCCCACTTGCAAACCTCTTCACATTTAAAAATTATTGGGCCTGTAACCAATTGTATCAACTAGACTCCGTCTCCCCTGTCTTTAATAATGATATATTAAATACTGCAAGGGGTCATTTCAGTGGAGAAAGGCTTGGGCCATTCATTTACCAAGATGGCAATGTTGTCCAGAAAAGTTGCGCAGAGCTGGGTGCAGAGCACTTATGGTAGTCCTAATTTTTCGAACACAAATCTTATTAAGAATTTCAGGGCATCTATGTCTAAAAAAATTATTAATAGAATAGAGTGTGTTGAGGAAATTGCCTATGTCTTGTGATGTGAGACTGAATGTGGTAAATGTGAAGAACTTGTTGAGTGAAGACAGATGGAGTTCAGGCACTTAAAAAGGTATGAAAAAGGACTCAGAAAATATTAATTTAGATGTAATATGTTCAACACAACTCAACTTCACCTTAAATAAAGAAATGTAAACGAATAAAATGTACTTTTCTTGTTACTGTTGTTTAAAAATAACCTACATAAAATTTCTAAGTGGGGATTTTATTTTTGGCCATAATGTAAAGTAAAATACGTGAATATTAACAAAACCGACAGATGCTAGGGAGTCAAAAAATTCCAGAAGCAATTTCCATTTAATATCATGAAACAGAATAGGGAAATACCAAGTACAGAAGAACTGCATCGGAAATTATGAAATTCCATTTAAAGCAAAATGTTAGGAAAAAACCCTACAGTTAGACAGGTCTCTGTGGCACTCAATAATTTGTCTAAATGTAAACAAATAAATATATAAATGACAGAAAAAATTACACAATGCATTTAAAATCAGTTAAATATAATTAGAATACAATTAATTTCATATGTGGCATTTCATTCCATTGTGGCATGCAACAGTAGTAAATAATGATTCAAATGAGTGAACAGTCTCTGTTGCAGTTATGTAATTGTTCATTAATTCCATCAAAAACAGGAGCCCCAACTGGAATTAATAAACAGTCACATAATTGCAACAGAGACAGTTCACTCGTTTGAACAATTCATTTTAGATGCGTTCGGAGTGTCGTGCATTTTCGGAAAACTGTCCCTAGAAAAAGCAGGATAACGTAAGCGCTATATGGCATTACAGTAAGCCACAATGTGTGTGGCAAAGAGCTTTAAATTTTATAAATTGACTTTCTGAGTAGTACACTATCTCACCGACATGGAGTATTTGCAATACTGTGAATAAGTATCAAGCTGAACATAGATAATATTTGTTTATGGAAAGATATTAGTTTTTATGGATATTTTCGGTATTCATTTTCCTTACTTCTCTACAGTGTTTTTTTTTTTTTTTTTTTTTTTATGTGATAGAGCTTCTCTAATTTTGAGGCAAGGTGTTTTCTCAAAATTAAAAGTTTCTCGACCTGATAAGACATTGAAAATGACGACTGGGTCACTTTTCTACTGTTTCCCTTTGAAGAAATGTGTTTCTTAGTACACTATTTCCTTTTGATAAAATATATGTATTACTTATTACAGAGAAAGGTATGTCCAACAAAGCTTTAGAATTATATAAAAGAGTTGGTACAGGAATTTTGATATCCAGAATCAGTAAAAGAAATTATGATCTTTCATTTCGGTTTGTCCCATGTTTGCTTCCATTGTAGCTAGGTGTACATAATGAAAATCGCTGTAAGGAATAGTGATTTTCGGTCTTTCAGGCTTTTCTATTACAGTGACAATTATAAAAATTCTATGACAAAGTGAAAATTTCTGATTGCATTTGGTGACGTACTTCCTATTTGAGCTAAACGGTTTGTATGAACTTTGCGAGCCATCTCACGAATATTCCATTCACACTGTTTTTGTTTTAATCTTCAACGTGGAGGATAGTGGGACGCAGGTCTCGTTTCCTGTAACGTATTTGATATGATACTACAGAAACAAAATTGATCCCCTCTTATTTAAACTACTTTCGCTTTCGCCTTGAATTATCTTAAGTAATTGTTGGATGAGCGCTAATTTTCACACCCATCCTATCTTGTTGTCTTTGGAACCGCAGTAATTATAGTCTATTAAAAGTGATGAAATTTCATCAGGTAGATCTGCTTTGATTAAAAGCTCGCATAATTCCTGCTGTGCCCTGTGAGTTAATGACTGCATCTACACCTAGACATACATTGTTTCCGAATTCGTGAATAGGTATTTGAGTCTCACAAATGAATATCGTATCTCGCACATTATCTTCTTACTCGTATCCCAGTTTTCATTTACGTTTGAGATTTCTAATTCTTGCACTACTTACTCTGTACTCCATTATCTGTGTGGAGTGTCTAGGTCACCGAGTTACAGTTTTGTATCTGTTTCACATATTCCTCCAAGTTTTCATTAACTTCGCAGTTTTTCCGGATAATTTCATTTCTGAGTGACCTATATTGTAGCATTAACTTTCTTTCTTTCTTTCTTTTTTTTTTTTTTTTTTTTTTTTTTTTTTTTTTTTTTTTTTTTTTTTTTTGCAGTTTCTTTCGTTCATCACTAACTCAGATGTCCCGTCCATGGCTGCGTTGTTATGTCTTATTGAATCCTAGCCTTTATCAGCTGTATTTGCGACACCTCTTTTAAGGGGATACGGAATCACCTATCCCCGCAATGTTAATATATGCCTACTATAGGGAACATTTTCTCACAAACTACTGGAGACAGAGAGGTAAAAATTTTACTGTATGTGCATTCATATGTTACAACAATACTGAAACAACAGTTTATTGTCAAAGTATTTTCTTACAGAGATATTGTACATTTATTTTTAAGTAAATTTTTTCCATCGCTTTTTACTAGACTATCACCCCTAAGTCTTTTGTAAATCAAGTAATTAAAAAAATCGTTGTTTCAGTATGTAATAGGGGCCTATGTCACTACGTCATAAAAATTTCAGTCTTCTAGGTTGACCAGTACCTGAGATAATGTTCCTAGATGAAGTAAAAAGTAAACTTACGGGAAACGGAGAAAGAAGATTAAAACAGTCCTGATCCGTAGCTAATACCCCCTTCACAGTCTTCATAATCATCTTCAAGTCTTCTTTTGGCACCCCTCTGCACCTGTCTTGCTTTTTTCACTAATGTCTTGATTATATTATCAGCATGCCTTAGTCTGTGCTGATCTAAAAAGAACATAGCACGTACCGTACGGGAACCAACACACATACCCAACTTTTGAAGGACCTGGCATTTAGTTATATTTCCAAGATTGAAGGTTGCCACAGCATCATACACACCAAAATGTAGTGTATTAATTCCGACAAACACTGTTTTTGGGAGACGATGCCATATCACACTATTCAAGCACTCGTTGGGGTTCTGCGTTTTTCCGTGAAGACATTTCATCAGAAGACTTCTGTCAGCCAGATCTCTGAAAATGGGCTTTATTTCTGCCATGATGGCTGATGGTAGACTGTGGTGGTGAATGTATTTCTCTCCTGTTGTTAGTCCCCTATTGTATTTACACCAGCTGTTTTCACCTTTGGGGCACAAACCATGTTGTGGATGCTCATCCGTGGATGTGGTGTGGAAATATAAAGCCCATATAGCTCTCCTCATTTCTTCAAGATTGCCTGTATTTTGCCTGATTGCAAGGCCATAGCAGTTCTGAATGTGGTCTATTATGGAATCAGTCAATCTTCCTCTGCCATCCAAGGTTTTCCCATCATCTAGTTTTTTCCCTTTCATAACTGATTTTAACCTTCTCAGCCTGGCACCCATTCTCTTCTGCACATGTCCTATACATTCAAGTTTGCTTATATTTACACTGTTCCCATATGGTTTGCTTTCCAAAACTTCTTTGAATGCTTTAGAGTCACCATCTCCCAGATATTTGACATAGCGAACATTATACCACTGTGAAGAGCGATGAAAAATTTTCTTCACCCCAGCAACCTCCATGCCACCACTACTACCATAATAATTAGCAATACAGTCATCACTGTGTTCATTTTTCAGCCTGCCTGTGCACCTACAGTATTTAGACATTATTGCAACATCAATAACCTTGCCAGTATCAACACTAGTTGCTGTTACAACACCATTGTTGGAGGTGTGGCCCCTTTTCTGCCACGTGCCATCAAACGCCACTGTGAGGTCACGACTGCCGTCATTTTCTTCCACTGCTTCTTCCACAGCAACCTGCATTGACTTCTGTGCTACATCTTCAACTGCAGATCCTAGTACATAATTGTAAGCTTCAAACTTTGAAGGTGCACTTGGAAGATTTAGAACACCACATAGCATATCACCAGCTGCTTTGCCCTTACCAATTGCTCGCAATCCATAAACTAACCTAATATTTACACTATAAAGTTCAGTTTTCTTGTATCCATTATTTACAGTTACTGAAACCGAACTTGGAAACTTACAGCTGTATTTACAAACACTGCATATTAAATTAAACTGGGCAGCCAGGCCAACATGGGATTCTACTTTCAGAGAAACGTTTCCATGACATTTTTTGCAGCACAAACTGTTTTCAAGAGCTTCACACAATATATTCGTATCAATGAGTTCAAAAACTTCATTCCCTCTATCAAGTAAATTATATTTCTCTTCCAAATCTCTTAGTTTTTTATGAGAAGCACTGTTTTCATTTGGTGTAAGTTCGTTCGGCAAATCAGTAATAAGTGGATTCACATTTTCCAACAGTGATGATGATGAACTGCTTTGCTTTGCTAATGAATCATTATTTCTTTTCTTTTGCCAGTTCACACGCTTTTTAAATACTTTTGCTTTAGCTCTAGGCATTTTCACTGCGAAAAATGAAGCACTAAATACGAAATAACTCAACAACAACTACTTTCTTATATCACACTGTTTACAAAACAGTCCCGCCACAAAGTCAAAGAGTAACTTGAGGAAACCAGAGAGAAACATTTTCGGGCAACTAGTGTATAAATAGTCGCTGGAAACCGGGATATTTGAATTCATGTCACTTTAAAGGTACTGCCAAAAAGTTCATGGTCAGCCACGAGAGACGTGTATAACTAAAGCGCAATACCCGATCTCACAAATATATAAAAATAAAATAGTTATAATTGTAGTAGAGCTATGTATGATACGTCATTTTAAAGAGGAAACATGGCAGAATATAATACGCCAATAAAAAAAAATTCGATTTTTTAACCCAAAATCCGATTCCGTATCCCCTTAAGATTTCTCCACGTCGCGTCAGTAACTGCTTGAAGTGGCGTTATTCTTTTCTCCCACATTCGTCCTTATCTGTCTATATTTTTTGTATCTTCTACTTGTCTAAGTGGCAACGTGTCACATACCTTCTCTTTTACTTCCTGAATTGCATGTAGCCTTTCATTAGATTAGGTGCACCCTCAATATCATAATCCAAGCATGGCTACTCTGATGAAGCGAAAGAGTTGACACGAGAGTGGAACGGCGTTCTGTGGTCGTCAGTGACGAGAGTAGTTCCTGTCTGCAAGCGATTGATGGAACATACACGTGTGTGGCGTAGACCAGGTGATACGTCTATCCCGAAGTGCATTCGCTCTCGGCACACAGGTTCCATCTCGGGTTTTGTTGCATGCGTAGCCAGCACTTATCGCTCGCGATCACATTTGATGTCTCTGCAGGGTAAAGCAACCAGTGCCGGCCATATTGGACTGGATTTCATCCCTGTACTACTGCAGTTTCTTCGACAGGAACGTCTACACACCGCTGGGACAACGCAACGGGCTTTTTCTGGATGGACGTTATAAAGCGGGAACTTACTCGTTCTCCAGAAACTGATACAACCATTGCCGAATTGCAAGGAAAAGGAGCAAGATGCTTGGGACAGTCTATTGGAGGATGCCATTCAGCACCTTCATGATCACTTTCATACGAGAATACACACATGCGTTGTCGTCAGAGGGCAGAGGCACACTGTGAGTAGACTGTGACTGTTTTGACAGCCTCTACTTTGACATGCGTGTTCCATCTCTTCTAATTTTGTTGCCTTATACTCCTACCAATGATGCAAAACCTGTCAAGTAACTTGTCAATAAAATGACCTCGTCCTTAAGCCTGTTTTTTCCGAGGGCGACAAAAGCAAGTAACTGCATATTATAACAATAATTACACCAACGTTTAGAAAATCGCAAAGTTAAGTTACTGAGTGGAGATAAAATGCGTTAAGCGTTGTTATTTGGTCTAGAAAATTGAAAGATTCATTCGGACAAGAAGAAGTCTGAACGGAGAAGGGCAAAAAAAAATCGTCAAGACAGGACCCTTTCCATAAGGAAAAGCAAATTTTTAGAAAATAGGCTTCGATATTCACTAGGTGTTGTAATATCCTTTATGTGGCAAAAAATCTTTGAGGAGGATGAATTTTGAAATACGTAGCAAGGATAATTGAGAACGTTAGACGTAGCATAAGTCGGAAGCGGTGGCCGAGCGGTTCTAGGCGCTACAGTCTGGAACCGCGCGACCTCTACGGTCGCAGGTTCGAATCCTGCATCGAGCATGGATGTGTGTGATGGCCTTAGTTAGTTTTAAGTAGTCCTAAGTTCTAGGGGACTGATGACCTTAGAAGTTGAGTCCCATAGTGCTCAGAGCCATTTGAACCGTTGGAACGTAGCATAAACAAAAAAATTGCCATGAATCACGTAAGAACTGAATTACAGTTGCGGTCTACTAAAACCTGATCTTCGTGTAGTTGTAGCCCTTGCTTACTTACCTTGTTGATGAATTCGCTGAGAATGCGGGTCTCTGTGCCGTCGAGGGTTCCTGGAGCGCCCTCCAGTACGACGTATGGAGGATAGTGAAGAGTCGCGAAAACCAGCTGGCGGCCCTCCAAGTTTGTCAGTCTACTTGGAAACGGCTCAGCCAGTGGCCGGTCTAAGCCGCTCCCATAGTACCACCGCGCCACCACCAGCTCGTCCCGCCATGTCGCTTGACCTGTAAATTTTACTGTCACCAGCTTGAAGCTGGTGATGCAAGATGAGGTTACCTACTGAGCCTCTCTGTATTTCAATCGCAAAAAAGATTATCAATCGCTCGTGAAGTATCCCAATAGCTTTACTTGCAAAATACGGAAAATAATTTTGAGAATGTACACAAGAAAATGAATTTTGGATTTTGTCTATTTAAAACACATTTATCGCAAACGACACTGTAAACTGTGACTAAGAGAAGTGTGTGCTGTAGTCTTGAAAAAGGAAACCTGGCACGCTCAACAAATGAATTTCGACTTCACAAATGAATTTCTTCTGATACTTAGACTGGAGAGTTTCAAAGCATAGAAAACAGGAAAATAGGGAATTTGGAACGCTATTTTATACGGTAACAGCTAAATGAACTAGTCTCGAAATTTAACAGAAGTGTGGAGCCGCAGTTATTTGTGAAAACAGATGTGGCGTAGAAGTATCAATGAAGGAGGACAGGATGAAAAACACTTTGGAAAAGAAACCTAGTGACACCCTGAATATGAAGGTCAAATTTATTCCAGCTGCTGTGTCTGTATTCTTCTGTAATTCTGCCATCTTTTCCTTTTTCTATAATAGTGCTCACTCACCCACAATTCGCGTATTTTCATTTCCTTTTATTGCGTTACCCGATTAATTCTCTCACACACTCTCTCTCTTCCTTCATCTACCATGTTTGACATCTTCACTCCACTTCTGTATTTTGCTTTGGGCTACTGTCAGTTCTAATGAATGGATAGCAATAACCCACTCTTTGCAGCGCTTTCCTATTCTTAACGAGTTCTACTGCCTTTATACCATATTCCGCTCGTTTTGTTTTTACCAAAAATTTTTGTTTCCATTACACTTCACTGCCGTATGTATATTGTGTATTTTCATTTGGGTTTGCTGATTTTCTGGTTTCCCTGTTACATTCATGTTCCTGACATTCCATGCTTTGACTCGCAGCGTATTACACTTTTAATTGGTTTTTCAGAATTTTTCTCATGGTCACCCCTCCCCGTCCTTTAACTAGACATTTTTGGACCGCAGACAACATTTTCTGTTGTTAAACATTATGTCTCAAATACAGGATATTGTTACGGGACATCCTCCTCTAGCAATATCTTTCCTCAACAGTAATAGTCCATACCAGTATTATTTTCGAATTTTGGACAGATCAGAATTATCTTCGTTGCTTTTCTGAAAAGTACCATATAAGTTTTTAGAAGGCATGTTATATTTCGAGCCAAAATTTATGAAAATGAAATAGTTTATCATATACTTAATCTCGATGTTATAATCGATAAGTTCAAGTTCTGAATATACAGTTAAAATTATTTTTTTTAGAAATATCTGAAATTGCGACCTAATGGCACACTTAATATTTCTAATGTTAGCTATGCAATACCGTACTGGTTAGTATGTTTATTTCTGGACTAATTTATGAAGTAATAATCGAAAGTCTTAATGCAACAGAAACTAGTAGAAAATCATTTGTTAAGAGAAATTGTAAGCCCGTTGAATTTTGGGCAGAGTGAAAGAGTAGTTAGCATGCCTCTGATGTGATAGGACGTATTTTTGTATTTTGTGCGAACAATATAATTTGGGCTTTGTTAATGTGAAAAATCGAAAGAGTATATGATATACTACAATGTGAGAAAATATATTAAAAACAAAAATACGGCAACAACTATCTTCAAATTTATCTAGTTCCATCCAACCGTGAGGACCGAAAATGTGACATTTTCAGCTTCAAGAATCAGACCCATAGACAAGAACAACTGGAACCAACCCTACATGAAAAGCTAAGTAAGCTAGAAATTTCATTGTAATCTTCGCTCCTCTCAAATCATCGTAAAAGACTAATGTGGACAATAGATGGAAGAAGGGGGGAGATTACAGTCTCCGCTGCTTTGTGAATCTTCATGCCTGTCATTCCTGATTCCCCAGTCTTGGCCAGCAGTTTTCCGTCCCATGGGGATTAGGGGAACTTTTGTCCACTCCTACTTTCTGTTTGACAAGTTCTTTGAGGAATGAAGGTGTCTGTAATGAATAACACACTATTCAGCTATTACGAAACGGAGACATCCATGGTAAAAACTTGTACACACAAGGAGTTACCGGCAGGATTACATCATTATGACAGATATTGGATTGCAAGCTATATTAAGTAGCATAAACTGATCAATATTTAGTAATGTTTAAGAAAAATCTGACACTTAAGAGTATGTAAAGGAAGAGTAAATGTTTAGTCAAGTGGGATATTGAAGTATGATGGTGTATTTGAAGATGTCTGAAAATAATGCATACCATCACCTCTAATCAGTTGAGCTGGAAAGGAATGGACATACCTGTAAAAGGCAGTTAACAGAGGTTACAAGAACAAAGATGGTAACTGCGAAGAGGACTTATATGACAGAAAAAAATACTTCAATTTATCGTTGAAAGGAGGAAATACAAAGATGTAAAGTATAAAGAAAGAATGAAGCAAAGTAAGCCACTATGGGATGAAATTAATAACAAGTGTAGTGAAGCTAAATTCTGATGCCTACAAGGAAAATATTAACGATAGGAATAGAAATGTGCCGTCGGAAGGATAAATTCATGATATAGAATGATCAAAGTAATGTTCTTTGAAATTAAAAGAACAAGTGACAACGAAATGAGTACAACATGTGTTCCATTGTCAAACGTACAGACAGAGTGGGTGGCTGGATAGAGTACTTTGGGGACCTCTAATGAGTGGGGGGAATTCTTTGCTGACACGAAAGAAGAAGACATGGGTATCGATGAAAGATTTGAAGTACGCACTATTAAAGTCAGAAACTTAAAGAGCTTCAAATTTTTTGGTCAAACAGGACAGATGAGATAGATAACATTCTCTTACAAATTCTAAAATTGCTCAAGTTAATATGCATATCGATTCAGAATCGGGTCATACAGTCGGACATGCGGCTGAATGTTATCCACAGTCCCAAAGACCGTACGCGGATGTAAATGCGAGAAGTATCGTACAATAAGCTCAGTTGTGGCATGACTTTAAAACATTTGAAGACTCTTTATCATTAGGATCTGAGGTCGTTAACGATCTGAACACGTTAAAAAAATTTAACTTTATCAACAATATAATATACATGTGCGAGAGGACAAGGTTGGAATGGTTTACCGTTTTATTGTCTCCACACTGTTGGTGAAACTAATGAAGTATTGAATGTTTTGTCTACGAGAAAATAATCCGTGCTTGGAAAACATAAAAAATACCCGCTGGCGGTTCGTATTGTTTCGATAAATAGATGAAAATCAAACATTTAACTAGGACTTGAGATCATTATACGTCTTTAACTTTACACTTTACATATAAATGTTATACAAATTCGTAAAATATTGCTGATCAGCTGGGCAGTGTCAACCAGAGAACGGTATCTCTTCGACTCTTGGTTTGTTTACATCCCACTTAGTCAACTCTAGCAAGCATCAGTAGCAGAACGGGCGCCCCGGAGCTCCAGGTGTGTGTAGTTTGTTGAGCAGCTTTCCAGAGCAGGAGGTAATCGTATACGTTGAAATACGCGTCCGTGATGAGCTCTTTTCGTTCATTCAGTGTTTTAAACGATAGGTTCCCGTTTACTGTACCAAATTTCTAGCTCTTCTTTTGTGTCGAAATTATGTCCCTTGTCGATCACGTGCCAAATTTTTAGATTTTCATCCGTGTTCGTAACGATACGTTAATGAAATCAGAAGTAGAGACCTAATGATGCCTTGTTACTAGCATATGTATGGTCTTTCTAAGGCGTCAGTAATTTTCATATCTTTTGGCCTACATAATGCTCTTCACAGTTGTCGGAATTGATACACGTCGTATTTGCCGTCCTTATGTATGTCGTGTCGGGAAGGAAATTTTAATTTGTCCACTGTTTTAATTGCAAGTTTGCCACTTTCTGCCCGAATGAAAGTTTGCCACTTTCTACCCGAATTATTCGCTCAATTTTATCGCACGTGGTAACATTATATTTCACATTAGCATATTTTATGTTGTATTTAGCGGTTTTACGTGCTGCAGCTTTTCTTATAAGTTTTTAGGCATATATACGTTCTCCAATTTTTGAGTGAAAACCATTCTCGTCTGTAACTTCTTTTAAAATCAGTAAGCAGTTTTCATATTATGTATTCATTAGCGGCAAATTCAGAAGTAGGTGTAACTTGGTATAAGAAAGTGGCCTAAATTTCTTCTTTGGGGGTTTTTATTTATTATAGCCTAACGATTAAGTTACAAAATTATTTAAATAATGCCATGTTCAACATCAGGATGCAGTATTTGGTACCTGATTCAAACAGCAGAAATTCTGAGAAAAATAAATACACTACCCTAAATTTTCCGAACATCGACAACCGGTACAAATTAGCAAGTGATCTCCTATTTCGTACCACTGGGTAAATAAATTGTACCACGCTTGTAAACTATGTCCCTGAATTTAAAGATGTGTATTAGATTAAGTTTAAGGAAATGTTCCATATTTTAGTTGTTACATCACTATTTTAATACAGTGCAATATCAAGTTTTGCCTACTGTCCCCCATCCTTGCACACTTTGCGTGAATCCACATTTTTCATTTTATGCATTTAACCCATTCTTTCATTCGATCTTCCTCAAACAGTTCGCTATACCATAACTCAGTTTTGCGAATGAGTTTCTATGGTGGCTTCCCGGCAGAGTCTTTAAGTCTGTAAAACCCTTCCTTTTGGTTAATGATCTGTAGTTTTAGATTTCCTTTCCTTTGCTTCATTCCGCTCTAAAAGGAAAAAATCATGGGCTACTTCTCAGCTCACAGGGTCCTTGACAAGATCTCGGAAGTTTTGTTTGAAGCTCTTATTATTTTCCACGGATTCGGCGATATTTCTTCGAAGGATACCTTCAGGCCACTTTTTGCCTGTCATGGCTTCCTCTGAATTTGAACTATGGGGCAATACGTTTCCTTCTACAATGTCGAACCCATGTTTTCTTACGTGCGGTATGCTTAAACTGAAATACAGGGTTATACTCTTCCAATTTGCACTCAACATTTTCATTTGCAGCATGCCTCTTAATTGTTGACTTAGAAACATTTTACATGCCTGCACATTCATTTCATCCTCGGTCACACTCAGATGTAGTGTTCCAGTTAAATGCAGTTCAGCTGTGCTCCACTTTCCATTATGCCTTTCTGTTGCCATATTGAATTAATAACTGGGGTTAAATGGCAAAGTAAAAAATTCACATCATCATTTCGGAACATTACGCTGCGCAAATAATGGAAAAACGCATTTTTTAAAGATTCATCATACCAGAAAACTTTTCATATTTTACCGGTACAATATCAGAAACTTGTACCTGTGCAAGACGCCGTTTTCTATTTGTCAGTTCCTTAGGAATGAGCCAAAACGAATGCAGATTTACGACCGTCTGAAAACTAAGGTTATTTCACGTATATTCACCTATAAATAAAACAATATGTTGCTGATTACCGCATATATGAGTAACAGTAACGCTCTTCACCATATGTACAAAAGGTTGGATTAAAACTACAACCGCCCGCATCTCGTGGTCGTGCGGTAGCGTTCTCGCTTCCCACGCCCTGGTTCCCGGGTTCGATTCCCGGCGGGGTCAGGGATTTTCTCTGCCTCGTGATGGCTGGGAGTTGTGTCCTGTCCTTACGTTAGTTAGATTTGAGTAGTTTTAAGTTCTAGGGGACTGATGACCGTAGCAGTTAAGTCCCATAGTGCTCAGAGCCATTAAAACTACAACAAAATCAACGCTGTGCCGAAAACTTCTTCGTTGCAGAACTTGTTTTATTCCTTTTTTCACTGATGACATTTGTTTCGCCTTGTAAAAGGCATCTTCAGACTGACCTGCACTAATTACAGCAGTATTAGAAACTCTTGATGACAAGTTCTAAGATTAAATATTTAATTTTTTTCAACTTACTAATATGGTGTTGGTAAGTGATACAGTAAAATAAATCGAAGGAGGTAGGTGCTCACGTAACGTGTTAACAGCGTAAGTCCCGATAACCACATTTAACATTATTTTATTCATCCACAGGTTATCGGATGTTTCGCTTTTAACACATGATGTGAGCACACACTTACTTCAACTTATTTTGCTATACAGGGAGGTTCACTTATACGTTTCAGCGGGAATGCCTCTGGAACTACAACTGATATCATCCAAGGACTTTCACGGGTATGAGTGTAAGGCAGGGGTTCCTGAAAGTAAATACTATGAGACCTTCTAAAATGTAAGCATATATTATCTCCAAATAAAACCTGCGTTGTTTTTGAAATGGATCCCCGTATTACTTATTACGTAATCTATAACATGAGAAATCACTAAAAGTATGACATTACTTGCATAGCAATATGTCATTTACATTCCGAGATATTTCAAAGTGATGGCACTTGTAATAAACTAAAGGCGCCGCAATTGCCCTTCCCCAGACGTAAGTGTGAACCCCACGTTTCTCGTAATAGCGATGCAACAAGCACTGTACTTATTGTATTTATACTGTTATTAAGTGGACTGGAAACACTACAGATGTCCAGTCACACAACTACGTACACCTCCCATAACGGCTCCGTCAGATCCTTGGTCAGCCATTAGCCTGGCCGGTGATATTCGGTTTTTCACTATAGTTACGTCCATTTTAGTACTGCAATAAAGATCAATAAAAGGCCAAAGAGCATATCCTTTCCTTATTTTTCATTGTATGTGATTGGACATCTGTAGTGTTTCCAGTCCACTTAATAACAGTGTAACTGGCAATAAGCAAAGCGTTTGTCGCATCGTAGTAAGTAAATCACATCGCGATTAGGAGCAACATGGGGTTCACGTTTGCGTCTCTGAACGTGCAACAGCGGCGCGTTTTGTTTATTTCAAGAGTCAGTTTCGCTCTGCAATGTAACTGATGTATTGAGATGCAGTCGAAGTCATTCTTTTTGTGATTCTTCTTGTTGTTGATTGCCTAAAATGTAATGCAGGATGACAATTAAAAAAACAATAAAAACTTAAGTCTGTGTTGAAAATAATGTTTGCTTACGTTTTAGAATGTCTCATAGTATTTACTTTCGTGGGCTCCTGCATTACGTTCATACCCGTGATGGTCGGTTTCCAGCATCTATTGTTGTTCGAGAGTACACGCACTGTAACGTTAAAGTGGCCCACACTGCAGGTAAGGTGGGTAGTCTATTTTTACCGGTGCCGTAACAATGGCACCCAAAATCCACTGACCAACAGAATAATGATAGTTTTCAAAAATATTGTAATCTCCCATTCGCAAGTTAGGATCAACCCTTTGTAATACTGTTGTAATTAATGTAGGTAAGTCTGAAGATTCCTTGTGTAAGGTGAAACGCGTCCCACTGATACATAAGGCAATACAATCAATTCTGTAGCCAAGGCCGTTGTTTTCACCACATTCTGCATACTGGTTGCTGTACCAAAACCCCATGAAATGGAAATCCTTTAAAATCGACGCTGCCTCTTAAGCCACTTGTTCATCAACGCACAGAGTTCATAGCTCGCACTATGGCTGTAAGAAGCACGTAGTTATTTTCACCTCACTAAATGCCAGTGCAACAGGTACGAATTTTTTTAGCAGTGATGCAAATTAGGAGCTGGTACAATAAAAGCAACTCTCCTGTACGTGTGACACCGTAACCACACACAATTTTTAATTTTCGTTTTTAGATCCTAAATGCTCACTCAAGATGGTCGGAGTCAGGAATCTGAAAAGCTATTTATGAATGTGTCAGAATGTAAAAAATTTACTGTTTCACTACTACTTTCATCTCCAGAAGTAAAATTAATGTTTATTTTTTTTTTTATTTACACGTGAAGCTACTTAGGACCAAATTGAAGAGCAAATCTCCAAGGTCATGGAACTTGTCAGTACATGAACTTACAACATAAAAGTAATAACAGATAAAAATAAATGTTCATGAACCTAAAAAAAGGTCAGTCCATGATTTTAAGTTAACGCTATAGGGATTACAATAAGAATCAGCTTAATTTTTCAAGAAACTCCTCGACAGAATAGGAGTGACCCATGAAGAAACGCTTCAGTTTCGATTTGAAAGCGCGTGGTTTACTGTAAAGATTTTTGAATTCGAGTGGCAGCTTGTTGAAAATGAATGCAGCAACATACTGCACACCTTTTTACACAAGAGTTAAGGAAGTCCGATCCAAATGGAGGTTTTATTCCTGCCGAGTATTAACCGAGTGAAAGCTGCTTATTCTTGGGAATAAACTAGTATTGGTAACAAGAAACGTCAATAAGGAATATACATATTGAGTGCCCAATGTCAAAATACCCGGACTCATGAACAGAGGTCGACAAGAGGTTCGTGAATTCATACCACATACTGCACGAACCACCCGTTTCTGAGCCAAAAATATCCTTCTACAATGGGAAGAGTTACCTCAAAACATAATACCATACGATATAAGTGAATGAAAATAAGCAAAGTAGACTTATAATACGTGTCGAGGAATCACTCACTTTTGATACCGTTCGAATAGTAACAATGGCAGTATTAAGTCTTTCAACAAGATGCCGAACGTGGGCTTTCCACGACAGCTTACTATCTATCTGAACATCTAGAAATTTGAGCTGTTCAGTTTCACTAATCATATGCCCGTTCTGTGAGATTAAAACGTCAGGTTTTGTTGAGTTATGTGTTAGAAACTGTAAAAACTGAGTCTTACTGTGATTTAAAATCAGTTTATTTTCTACAAGCCATGAACTGGGGTCATGTACTGCACTATTTGAAACTGAGTCAATGTTGCACACAACATCCTACACTACCAAGCTAGCGTCATCAGCAAACAGAAATATTTTAGAGTTACCCATAATACTAGTGGGCATATAATTTATATAAATAAGGAACAGGAGCTGCCCCAACACTGTTCCCTGGGGCACCCCCCCCCCCCCCCCCACTTGACAGTACCCCACTCGGATCCCACATCACAGCCGTTACCAACATTGTGAATAATGACCTTTTGCTGCCTGTTGCTAAAGTAAGAGGTGAACCAATTGTGAGCTACTCCCCTTATTCCTTTAATGGTCCAACTTCTGGACCAATATTTTGTGATCAACACAGTCAAATGACTTAGTAATATGTAAGAGTAAGTAAAACAGACTGGCAAGACTGTTAACCTGTTTCCCTCATCCACTGTCCTGGCCACCAGAATATCTGGGACGAGCTTGATATCTGCGAGACCAAAGACGTCGCTCGCGTTGACGGGATGGTCCCTATCCACCGGCAGCAGCAGGAGGCGGAGTCTGGCGCGACGAACAGCTCGGCGCGACGCAGACAGCAAAGCATCGACAGCTGCCGAAGCGTCGGCATGCCGAATGACGAAGCCCAGGCAGTCCGCATCCAAAGCGGACACCAACAGCTGCTCGTCACCATCATCCGTGCCGTCTAACACATAGGTCATCCTGGCCCTTAGCGACGCTGCCTTGTCCCATACGGCATAAGGTGAATCAGAAATTATCGCCATGCATTTGTAATACCCAAAGTACACCCTGATAATATCCTGTGTCATCTCGTCCAGAACGTGTTCGAAAGAACTTTCACCATCTTTCTGTAGAATCATACGTCCTAGGCATTGCTCGTATCCCAATGTCCATATCAATGATAAAGTATACATTACTATACTTCTTAAAGAGCACCACGTCATTGAGGTTACAAAATGTTACAAACTTACAGGAGAACACACTTGCTGTTCCTGTGTACCTCACGCGTACATACTTCACAATGTCGCAGGTATCTCTCTCTCTGTCTCGTGAGGCTACGAGACACAGAACTCATTGTAATGCACAATTCTCTGTTACCAGAGTTTACATCCGCATTACAAAGCAAATCGTTCGCAAGCCACGTTAGCTAATGCTGCTACAGCAGCTCTCATAAATCTGTTCAGACTCCCTTTGTTCAGTGTACCATACGCGCTCACAGGCTATGGAGCCGCAAATCCGTTCGATTCTGTTAGATTAATTCATTGCCAAACACTAATTTGCGTTCGCTACTATTGAAACCATAATGCAAGGAGTCACTTGTATAAGCATCACAGGACGCTGCTCTTCACTGTTATGTATGCGTTGCATACGCTCGTTACATATTTCAGATACTCTGAATAGTTCATCAAGCAGCTCGACAATGTGCACAATGGCAGTTACTTCAGAAGATCGTGATCGGACCCTTAGTACACATATATGATAAAAATATACCACTCTGTTATTCGCTTACGATTGTCAATCTTTACCTGTACGAGTTTTGGTTCGAAGTGAGTTAATATGTTTTTACTGTTTCAGTCACTTTTCTTTAGTTTCTTGATTGCAGTAACGCCTTTCTGCGACTCAAACCATAACTAATTTCACACTGAGGTGGTTTTTGCTGTCGAGAGAGAGAGAGAGAGAGAGAGAGAGAGAGAGAGAGAGAGACTATCAAAATTGTACCTCCATAATACAGAGAAAACAAGTATGGAACTGAGTACACCTTAATTGTTAACCATGAAAACGATAGATTTGTTGAACAGGTATAGAAATCACTGACGTCGTATTAAAAATGGCATCCTTCCTCTGTGTCTACAGGTAGTGTCTCAAATTTCTGTACCTTCCAAATCTGTTTACTCTTGGAGCTCCCTGATATGCTATTTAGCATAGGAGCAAAAGTAATACATCAGTGGATATTAGAAAAATAGCCTTCACTCAGAATAAGAGAAAAGTGAATGCTATCAATACAAAATTAACGGACATGTTGACTGAAACTTCCTGGCAGATTAAAACTGTGTGCCGGACCGAGACTCGCACTCGGGACCTTTGCCTTTCGCGGGCAAGTGCTCTATTAACAGAGCTACCCAAGCACGACTCACGCCCCCTTCTCACAGCCTTACTACTGCCAGTACTACGTTTCCCACTTTCCAAACTTCACAGAAGTTCTCCTGCGAAAAGCAAAGGTCCTGAGATCGAATCTCGGTGCGGCACACAGTTTTAATACGCCAGGAAGTTTCACATCAGCGCCCGCTCCGCCGCCGAGTGAAAATTTCATTATGTTGATTGAAGTTAAAATACTGGAATTACTAAAGGCATTGTACCTCATACAGAGATCGATTGACAGATTAAACCGAGAGAGGATGTCCCTGAGATGTAAGAACACAAAAACGAGAAGAAATAAAAAAGGTGTCATGAGAAATACAAGGGATAATTAATGACAATGTGGAATGTGGTAGCCGGATTACAAATAAGAAATTCCGTCCGCAACTATGGACAACGTTGCTTTTGGAACGGAATTAGACTGAAATAGACATTTTTCCATTTTCAACGTAGGAAAAGGTTTAGTTCGTACTTAAGTAATCCGTCCAAACCATATAGAGAGAAAATTAACAATTTACTACACTCGCGTATTGAAATATTATTTTCTGTACTTCCTGATCAAAAAGCTTAGGTGCATGCTTCTGTAATTGTATCTGATAAATCTTATGGGAAAGATTTCTAATTCAGTTCCTTAACAAATATTTATGGCAAACGCATCTGTTTAACCCTGCTGTTCTGTTCGGATCTGTATGACACGGAATGGTTATCAATATCGTTTCTTATTGTTTAAACATCAAAATAACGCTATGAAATTTGATGACTTTGACTTAAAATGCAAGGGCAGTATGTGGTTAAAAAGTTTTAAAATATTTAAGTCATCTGCTCATAAACCTTCAGAGTTACATACGTAACGTTCAGGGAAATGTGACCCAACATTAATATGATTACTCTAAAGTCAAAAACTTTCTGGATGCCTCATATTTTATAGAAGTTATGACTTGAAATGTTCATACTTCCGTTCAACGTTCAACAAGTCAACAAAGGCGCTGCGTTTACAACGATGGACTTGTCATTACGACTTGTCAACTGTTCAAATTACCCACTGTTTCTACTCAGCTTGTGTTCTCTATTGTTTGTGATCAGTGTCAATTGTGACATCATGCGATTACATCATTGACTGATGCTGAGTTGGAAGAATTAGCAAGTAGCTCAACAGACGAAGGATTAGTCTCTGAGTTCGAAGATCAGGACAGCAATGTATCTGGAAGCCAGTGTTCAGACGACATCGACGACAGTCCATAGTCTGTTCAACGTAGTGTACAAACTTCTATTTCTTAAAAACGGGAACACAGAATGGCAGTTGCAACCACCAGCACAAAACGGCTGCCTACCTGCTTCTAACGTCGTCAGGAGTAACACGGCAGTTACCAAGTACGCAATCCGCAGAATAAGTGATGTAAAATGTTCGTTTGAAGTATTTTTACAGTAGTTCAGAACGAAATAACAGACGTATCAAATATGGAGGGGCAGTGAGTTGATGGTAAACAATGGACAAACTTTGATTACTCTCTTTTTCACGCATACTCAGTACTCCTGTTCCTTGAAGCTGTATACCTCAAATGGGGAATCTACGATACGTTTGTGGAATAGGGATACTGGGCGGAACACTCTTCGAGCAATCATGTCTGTAGAAACATTCTATAAAATATCAAGCTTGTTGCAGTTTGATAAGAAATCCACAAGAGATGAAAGACGAGGCACTGATAAACAAACTGCAATTCGCTGTATCTGGGAGATGTGGTTAGAAGTCCTCCCTAAACTGTATAATGCAGGGGGGAAATGTGACCGTCGACGAGCAGGTGGTAGCATTTAGACCCGCTGTCCATTCAAGCAGTGCGACCCAAGCAAACCGGTAATATAAGGGCTCAAGGTATGGACTTTGTGTGACAGCAAAACTTCAAATGTACTGAAAGCCAAAATTTACGTAGGAAAGGGAAGTGGAGTTGCACCAGAAAAAAATATCGGAATATGAGAGTACTTGCCGATCTTACGTCTGATTTGTGAGATCGGAATGTAACTTGTGACAATTTTTTTACGTCATAGAATTTGGGAAAGCCGCTCCTCAAAACGAAACTGACAATGTTGCGAACCTTACGTAAAAGTAAACCAGAGTTCCACATAATATGACCAACAAGGAGGTTCATAGATCATCATTTTACGTCACGAATGACACTACGTTGGTTAATTATATCCCTAAGAAAACTAAGAATGTGTTACTAATGAGCACTCTCCATCATGGTGGGGAAATAAGTGGCGGGGCTGTTATGAAGCCAAAAGTGATTTTAGATTATAATTCAACCAAAAGGACTGCAGACACACTCGATCAGCTAACAGGTCCACATATATGCAAACGAAAGGCCAATAGACGGCCAATGACAGTTTTCTACAACATTGTTGATGTTACTACTTATAATGCGAATGTCTCGTAGACTTCGATTGACCCTAAATGGAAAGCAAAAAAATTAACTATAAGGATAATAATTTAGGAAGTACTTGGAAAGTCACTGGTTGCAGAGCACATTGCATCAAGAAAGCATTTTCCAAGAACAGAAGAAACTTTGAGAATGGTCAGTAGCATCCAAGACCCTGAAGGAGTGGCAGGTGTGGCTGAATCACTAACAACAAGATACTTCACTAAACGTGCACGTTTTAAGTTCTGTCCTGCAAGCAGTGATAATAAAACAAACGTGTTGTGTGGAAAGTGTAATAAACATATACGCAAAACACTCGTCACCTAATTGTGTCCAAGCTGCAGTGAATAAGAAGGAAAGAAAGTGATATGGGGAGACGGACAGATGGTCGTTGAGAATAACTTTTTGGCGCAAATATCTGTTGTTCCTAATATACCCTGCATGAATATTAAAATAATAAATTTTCTTTAGTCAAGTTCTGTGTAATATTATTAATATAATTCTTGTTACTGTTATTACTGTCGCTATGATCACTAACAAATAACGTAACATAACAACATTGTCATTGGCTTACAGCTGTACGAAAAATATGTGTGAGTAGAATTTTTTTAAGCATTTTATTATGTCGAATCATACTGACCAGAACAAAACATTTGTATAGTAAAAGTGAACAGATCAGCAGGGTTTGGCACATGCATCAAACACTCTACAAATTTGGTCAATAGACTTACTTGCTTCTGGTAATGGATGACAGTATGTGAAATGAAATTGTTCAGTGAAATTCCAGTGAAACAGTTGTTTTATCTCTTCGCAACAGTCTCCTGTTTCGCCCATTGAACACAGTAAGGTTTTCTTCATAATGAATCTTCTGGCATCAAGTTCATGTACTACACATATGGGTTTTCATGAAATACACGTGAACACTTCATATGCATTTAGATTAACTTAAGTTGTTGTTCTAAACTGAATAAGATGATTCCATTACATTGTTATGGGTGTAAGATTCGTTGTTCTCACTCTTACCACAGAGACTTGAAGAACTGTTTGACGTGTACTGTTTGGTTTCAACGGGATGGTTAACATCCTGGTAGTATTTACCATGTTCTACAGGAGTTTGTAAAGGAAAGTATATTTTTATATCCGGAAAAAGTATGAGGTGCATTCAAGTTTTAAGGCCTCCGATTTTTTTTCTCCGGACTGGAAAGAGATAGAAACATGCGCATTGTTTTAAAATGAGGCCGCATTCATTGTCAATACGTCCCAGTGATGGCAGCACCGTACGGCAGATGGAATTTTACCGCCAGCGGCGAGAATGAGAACTGTTTTAAATACTTAAAATGGCGACGTTTTCCTTACTTGAACAGCGTGCAATCATTCGTTTTCTGAATTTGCGTGGTGTGAAACCAATTGAAATTCATCGACAGTTGAAGGAGATATGTGGTGATGGAGTCATGGATGTGTCGAAAGTGCGTTCGTGGGTGCAACAGTTTAATGAAGGCAGAACATCGTGTGACAACAAACCGAAACAACCTCGGGCTCGCACAAGCCTGTCTGACGACATGATCGAGAAAGTGGAGAGAATTGTTTTGGGGGATCGCCGAATGACTGTTGAACAGATAGCCTCCAGAGTTGGCATTTCTGTGGATTCTGTGCACACAATCCTGCATGACGACCTGAAAATGCGAAAAGTGTCATCCAGGTGGGTGCCACGAATGCTGACGGACGACCACATGGCTGCCTGTGTGGCATGTTGCCAAGCAATGTTGACGCGCAATGACAGCATGAATGGGACGTTCTTTTCGTCGGTTGTGGCAATGGATGAGACGTGGATGCCATTTTTAAATCCAGAAACAAAGCGCCAGTCAGCTCAATGGAAGCACACAGATTCACCGCCACCAAAAAAATTTCGGGTAACCGCCAGTGCTGAAAAAATGATGGTGTCCATGTTCTGGGACAGCGAGGGCGTAATCCTTACCCATTGCGTTCCAAAGGGCACTACGGTAACAGGTGCATCCTACGAAAATGTTTTGAAGAACAAATTCCTTCCTGCACTGCAACAAAAACGTCCGGGAAGGGCTGCGCGTGTGCTGTTTCACCAAGACAGCGCACCCGCACATCGAGCTAACGTTACGCAACATTTTCTTCGTGATAACAACTTTGAAGTGATTCCTCATGCTCCCTACTCACCTGACCTGGCTCCTAGTGACTTTTGGCTTTTTCCAACAATGAAAGACATTCTCCGTGGCCGCACATTCACCAGCCGTGCTGCTATTGCCTCAGCGATTTTCCAGTGGTCAAAACAGACTCCTAAAGAAGCCTTCGCCGCTGCCATGGAATCATGGCGTCAGCGTTGTGAAAAATGTGTACGTCTGCAGGGCGATTACGTCGAGAAGTAACGCCAGTTTCATCGATTTCGGACGAGCAGTTAATTAGGAAAAAAATCGGAGGCCTTAGAACTTGAATGTCCCTCGTAAGTATTCGACAGGAAGATCCCTTGAAATTGGGAATGGGCACTACGTAACTCCGTTTCCGGTCATAACAGCCACCACTGTCTGCCACTTTAAAGGTTGCTATTTTTCACCTGGAGCTCTAACTATAAGACATTTCTGTACCGATATGTCAGCACTTGGTTTATCTGCTTAAACTTCCAGAACAAATGCTGTAATACAACTTTAAGAGGTTCACCTGTGTTTAGAATTATTTTGAGTAGGAATTTTCCCAACTATGACCTTAATTGAGATTGTGGGTTACTATAACACATTTGTTGATCCATACTCAGTTCATCTCACTATCATCAAAGGAGGGTTTAATGAGGTCAGAATTAGCTTCATGAAGCTTCGTTGTAGGTAGGCACCTGTGGCTCATTGATCACTTCAGTAATATTTGTCGATGTAACATGATTTTGCCGACTAGTATCAGGTGGACCATGGCATCGGGCTACTTTTCCGGTGAACATTGTTCATGTCCCCTTGGTTCTGGTTTGCATTACGTGAACTCCCTTAACCCTTGTTATTTTTCTGTAAAAGAGTCTACCCTTCTTTCTTTGCTTTTTTCTAAGTATGTCCCAATATATCTGCGGAGACTAACCTGTTTAACATGAAATGGTTCAGGATTGAAAACCTGTTTCCTGAGACTTTACTGCAGGCAAATTATCTAGTATTTAGACATAAATGCTCTCTCAGATTGTTCTGCCATTCGAGTTGCCCAGAGGGCGCAATCACCCTGCATATAGTCTGTTGTTCATTCCAGGACTGAAGTAACACATGTTTTAAGGGCTTTGCGAGCGCGACTGGATGTGAAATATGTTTATTCAGCAAAAAGAACCGGAACTGTTTGTGCCTTTTGAAATGTTCTTCATGTAAAATAGAGGATAATGAGGACGAAATCCTTGCTTCATATGGTTTACGTTTTGGCGATAAATTAAAGGAAATCACTTCGTTACAGGACGTCACGTGATACACTGCATGACTATTATAGCTATCACATGTCTGATTATCAGTTAGTGGGCTGCCCTGAAATATTACTCTAACTGCAGATAATTCCTTCTGGACACATGTGATTTGTATTGAAACGTGATCGCACCATTACGGTAAATCTTTGCTTATAGTGGATTTTATCTGTGCTAGTTCTGACCTTACTGAGAGAGTCTGATAGACGTGTTCGGATGTAGCAGTTGTAGCTAATTCATTTACCACACGTTCTAATCCTGAATCTAGTTATTCATCTTCGTGTGAAGCCATTGTGAAGAGTTATCACCAATGGGGTTGTGCTGATCATCAAATTGTTTATGCACTTTAGCTACCAGCTCTTCCACGAAAATATCGACTTTGTTTTATAAGTATTCTTACAGTATCATCAAATTGTGTTTGTTCTGTAGAAAAACAATATATGGATTCGGGAAGGCCACAATAGGCCATCTTCAGTTGTACAATCCACCTGTTGAAACATTAAAATGCAGTGAAAATTTGTTGAAAATACTAGTCAATTCTGTTAAATGATTGTAATTTTTTTTAGTTCGTGCAACATTCTTTATTGTTCTACGTACTGCTTTTGTAATTGCGCTGATGTGTTATTAATGTTGGTCTGATGTTCAGAGTTAAAACATTTTTACTTTCCTCCAAATCTTGAAAATTTCGTACTAGCTCCGTAAACGGTTTAATGGGTGATAAATTATTTCTGCTTTCGATACACTTCAAGTGTCGTCCATTGGATTATTTACTTCTAATGAAACATCATTAGGTTGAATAAATACATTATTTGAAAGACTGTATGTGTGAACATCAACCGCTCATAAGTGATTAACAGTTAACATACACTACTGGCCATTAAAAATGCTACACTAAGAAGTAATGCAGATGATAAACGGGTATTCATTGGACAAATACATTATACTAGAACTGACATGTGATTAAATTTTCACGCATTTTGGGTGCATAGATCCTGAGAAATCAGTATCAAGAACAACCATCTCTAGCCGTAATAACGGCATTGATAAGCCTGGGCATTGAGTCAAACACAGCTAGGATGGCGTTTACAGGTACAGCTGCCCATGCAGCTTCAACACGATACCACAGTTCATCAAGAGTAGTGACTGGCGTATTGTGACGAGCCAGTTGCTCGGCCACCATTGACTAGACGTTTTCAGTTGGTGAGAGATCTGGAGAATGTGCTTTCCAGGGCAGCAGTCGAACGTTTTCTGTATCCAGAAAGGCCCGTACAGGACCTGCAACACGCTGTCATGCATTATCCTGCCGAAATGTAGGGTTTCGCAGGGATCGAATGAATGGTAGAGCCACGGGTCGTAACACATCTGAAATGTAACGTGTAACGTACACTGTTCAAAGTGCCGTCAGTGCTAACAAGAGGTGCCCGAGACGTGCAACCAATGGCACCCCATACCATCACGCTGGGTAATATGCCAGTATGGCAATGACAAATACACGCTTCCAATGTGCGTTCACCATATCGCCACAATGCCGCCACTCACGGATGCGACCATCATGATGCTGTAAACAGAACCTGGATTCATCCGAAAAAATGACGTTTGCATTTCTGCTCCCAGGTTCGTCGTTGAGTACATCATCGCAGGCGCTCCTGTTTGTAATGCAGCGTCATGGGTAACCGCAGCCATGGTCTCTGAGCGGATAGTCCATGCTGCTGCAAACGTCATCGAACTGTTCGTGCAGATGGTTGTCGTCTTGCAAACATCCCCATCTGTTGACTCAGAGATCGAGACGTGGCTGCACGATCCGTTACAGCCATGCGGATAAGATGCCTGTCATCTCGACTGCTAGTGACATGAAGCCTTTTGGGCTCCATCACGGCGTTCCGTATTACCCTCCTGAACCCACCGATTCCATATTCTGCTAACAGTCATTGGATCTCGACCAACGCGAGCAGCAATGTCGCGATACGATAAACCGCAATCGCGATAGGCTACAATCTGACCTTTATCAAAGTCGGAAACGTGATGGTACGCATTTCTTCTCCTTACACGAGGCATCACAACAACGTTTCACCAGGCAACTCCGGTCAACAGCTGTTTGTGTATGAGAAAAAGAAATGGCTCTGAGCACTATGGGATTTAACATCTGAGGTCAGCAGTCCCCTAGAACTTAGAACTACTTAAACTTACTAACCTAAGGACATCACGCACATCCATGCCCGAGGCAGGATTCGAACCTGCGACCGTAGCAGTCGCGCGGTTCCGGACTGAGGCGGCTAGAACCGCTCGGCCACCGTGGGCGGCCGTTTGTGTATGAGAAATCGGTTGGAAACTTTCCTCATGTCAGCACGTTGTAGGTGTCGCCGCCGGCGCCAACCTTGTGTGAATGCTCTGAAAAGCTAATCATTTTCATATCACAGCATTTTCTTCCTGTTAGTTAAATTGCGCGTCTGTAGCATGTCATCTTCGTGGTGTAGCAATTTTAATGGCAAGTAGTGTATTTGTATCGCTTTCAGAGCGCAAATATAGATCGTGTTGTGAAGTGTGTGAATTACCGATCTGTGTGTTAGCAAATCTGCTTTGTTCTGTTCAAGCTCCACATTACGATTTTCTTCTGTAGCCATTTCAGTAATTCTCTGTATTTTTACCGTGACAGAAATGTATGTTAAAATATTTCAAATAATTCTGAATGAATAATGATGTGATGTAAGATCTATTCGGTAATAGTGCTTAACATTATCGCTTATCTGAAACAATAATTAAGTGCCATGCTTACACAAATGTGACTTGACTTCGCCATTCAGCAGTCTTGTGGCCAAAATCCAATGAAGTTTTGTTTGAAGTTAAAAATTTTTAATTGTAATGGACGTAGATCTTAATGTTAAAGGCTGTACGTTCATGAAGGATGGGCAAAAAAGAGCAGTGGTCCATACTTTAAGCAGTAATACATTGAAGATTCTGGATAACAGTTTTCCTTTTTCTTTCTTTTCGTCGTCAATTATTTACTCTCTTTTTGTTTATTCTTTCTCCTTTCAGTTGCACTCTCCTATTTACTCCATAATGTCTCGTCTCAACCTACTGATTGGACGTGAAACATAAAAATAGGAAACGTAAGATACTTACAATTCCTGTCTCAGTCTCGTCATTAAAATTGCTCTTTCTGTTGAATTAAATATTAATGTTTCATTCTATTTGATTACCAGCAAGAAGAGAAGGCCGAATTATCTTAGTGACGTGAGCTAAGGAAGAAATCGGTATAATCTGTGACCGTAGGCTTGGCGCTATGAGGGTGACGGATGCCCGAGAGAAGACATATCAGTATTTCAGTGCCTGCCTGGGTTTCTTAGTGCAGTGATTCTCTAGAACAGTGCCCGTCAAACTGCAGCCTGAATCAAGTATTCCTGCGGCCCGTGGTTCTGAGCCGTATCTTAGTACGCAATAGCGACTAACAGCCGAACCCCAAAACATGAACTAACGTAAAGAACTTGCCGAACAGTTTCGTTTTTACGCTTTCTACTGCACAAAAATAATTACAGAGACATTAGTATTTCACGATGTATTTCCTTTTAAATGTCCTTGGTCCATTCGGCCTTGAGCTCAGTAAAGTTGGCCTCTTATCTCACGGTAGTGGGGTAAGCGGCACCGGTCCTGCGGGGTTAGAAGGTATGAGAGACAGTATGTTCTATTGTTTCTCTTGCAGGAATGACACATTACTGGCGTGCGTGAACGTCAAAGCAGATGTTATGACACAAAATGATATCGAAGTAACATGGATTCGTGAATGAACCTTACAGAGTCAACATCTTCGATTGCAGTTCTTATTTTTAGCAAGGGATATGAAGTTATATTAAGGCTTTCCTAATATAATAAAATTAATCGAAGAAGAATTGCATTCAAAATATTTAGTAAATATTTGTGATCGTGTCTTATATTGCATAAGGCAGTACAAATGCATGTCTGAAACCGACACCTACGAAAAAGGTTCACTGTTTGGCACGTATCGCAAGTATTGATATACCTCGTAAAATATCTGCAGACGTTGAAAGGAAAATGGTTCAACCAATGTATTTGCACTTTTTCCATGGCTGTCTACCTCCAAGATTTGGAATCCAGAATGCCAGAGAACAACTGTGAATAGCTAGATGTTACCAACTTGAAACCTGCTGAATGCCTACAACATGGGAGATCACTGAAGAGCCTAAGGTCGGAAGTTGTTAAATAAAGGGTCACCCTTGTCAAACGGGGACTTTCCGAAGGATCGACAAAATGCGAATGGGAACGAGAACCGAGAAGGGATCACCTGTGCCAGCCATGTCACTAAACGTGCGACCCCTCCCGCCGGAGGTTCGAGTCCTCCCTCGGGCATGGCTGTGTGTGTTGTCTTTAGCGTTAAGTTAGTTTACGTAGTGTGTATGTCTGGGTACTGATGACCTCAGCAGTTTGATCCCTTAAGAATTCACACAAGCACACACACAAATACACACACACACACACACACACACACACACACACACCTGTACCAGTGTCCAAGCTGCCCTTAGTCATGTAGTAATGCAGAGGTGATCAACCCTGAAAGCTGAGCAATTGATGTTGCTCAGTTCTGGGCGAAGATCATTTAATTCAGTATGTTAACCATGTAAATTGTGAATTATGACTAATGTTGTTCATGAAGTAACCCTAAATATTGTGCATCTCTGTGATGTAGAGTTTTGTACGGCTTCTGCCTCGAGTAAATGAACACAACTGTTGGGATCAGGTGTCCTAAGAAGAAGATACATCGGCTTCATGACAGCTTTTCCAACTGAATCAACGCAAGCATCAAGGCAACAGGGGCTGCATCATCATCCTGATAAGTGATACTGCCAAGTTGTTCATAAATGAACTTGATTTTTTCCTCACTGATTAAACATCATATATGCTCTCAACATCACATACCCTCTCAACCCAAGAAGATTCCTCTTCCCTTCCTGGGTGATTCACTTTTTTTGCCGGGCAGTGTATAATTTGCTCGAACTGAGCGATGTAAATAGTGTTATTGTAACTTACGTCTTCATGAGGGATACAACCCATCTTTCCCACTATACTTTCTCAAGCATAATGGTCTTCGGCTGTATGCACACATCTTGCGTCCATGTGTTTTCTAACGCCATCTATCCACCCGCCTTCCATTGCGTTATCGCCTCGGTCTTTCCTGGCTGCCTGAAGTCTAAAACAGAAATAGCTTCGTCCGCCTACCATCTATTTGTCTGGCTACATGTCATCTCCACCTACATTTTATTTTCATTACGGTCATAATTTCGTGTACCACACCAGGTTGCTAGCCGATCAAATGGTTCAATTGGCTCTGAGCACTATTGGACTTAACTTCTGAGGTCATCAGTCGCCTAGAACTTAGAACTAATTAAACCTAACTAACCTAAGGATATCACACGCATCCATGCCCGAGGCAGGATTCGAACCTGCGACCGTAGCTGTCGCTCGGTTCCCGACTGTAGCACCTAGAACAGCACGGCCACTCCGGCCGGCGGCTAGCCGAACCATTTGTTCGATCTCCCCAACCCTCTCCCTTCATTCTTTCTCTCTCTCTGTCTCACTGACTCATTCTAGTACGAGGCACGCAAAATTAGTCATTAATACCTTAACGTCCGTTGGTAGCAGAGTTATTGAGCATATTTCAAGTTAGAAAGGAAGAATTTTCCTTGAGATAGAACAGTTTCTGTCAACATATCAGTGATGATTCGTAATGCAACTCTCATGCAAAACTCAATTTGTCGTTTTAACGTGCGATATGCTACGGACCGTGGATGAAGGGCAATAGGAAGATTCCATATTTCTGTATTTCCGAACTGCTTTTGACACGTTGCCGCATTGCAGGCTGTTAATGAAAGTCTGCTGAGCATACGGAACAGTGTCACAGATATATGAGTGGCTCGAAGATTTCTTAATCGTATCGTTAGTGCTGCCCCAGAGATGTGTGATAGGAATGCTCAAGTTCCTTATATAGATCAAATATGTAACGTACAATGTGAGCAGCAATCGAAGATGAGCAGCAGTCTAGGACTGTCGGCTGATGCCACTGTGCAGTAAGGGAAATTTTTGTCGTTGAATGACTGTAGAAGAATAGAGGGTGACTTATACAGGATTTCTCTTTGATGTGCGAAGAGCAGCTTCCTCTAAAAGCATAGAAATGTAAATTAATACAGGTGAGGAGGAAAAACAACCCTGTAATATTTGAATTTCGTATTAGTGGGGTGCCGCTGAACACAACCACAATCTAGGCGTAAAGCGTTAAGAAATGGAATGCGCAAATAAGGACGGTAACAGGGATAGAGTACAGTCGACTTCGGTTCAATGAGAGAGTTTTCGGAAAATGTAGCCCATGTAAAAAGGAGATCGCTTAAGAATATTTGAGGAACCCGTGTTTGAGTACTGATCGAATATTTGAGCTGACGACCATATTGGATTACAGACAGACATAGAAGCAATTCAGAGACATGATGCCACTTTGCTACCGGTGGTTACGACCCACTCGCGAGTGTTATGGAGGTACTTCATGAACTCAAATAGGAATCCCCGGCGGGAGGTCAACTTTAGTTTTGCGAAACACAGTTGATGACATTTAGAGAACACGCTTTTGCATCTGACTGTAGAACAACTTTACTGCCGCCAAAGTACATTTAGCGTAAGGACATCAAAGAGGAGGTAAGAGAAATTAGGTCTCCTACGCAGGCATATAAGCAGTCGTTTCTCCCTCGCTCTGTTTGCGAGTAACGGGAAAGGAAATGACTATTTGTGGTGCAAGGTACGCTCCGCCATGCACCGTACGGTAGTCTGAGGAGTATTTATGTAGATGTAAGTGTACATGAACATGTAACATTGGCTGCATAAATAAACTTTTATTCTCTGCTGGTTTCGGTTAAATAATCATTTTCACAGGAGGACTATAAAATGTGGCATCAGAGGAAGCATGTACAGTGTACACAGACAAAAGAAGCATTTGTGTGAAGAACAGTCAATTAGAAAATACATACAAAGCTGTACAATCATGAGTCACGAATACATTACCTTCAGGTCAACTCCAATGACATGTTCCTACAACTGATGCATAAACACAGATGAACCAAAATTAGTTTGTCTCAATTTAGGGAACAATTGTATGAGCACACGACTGGAAGATAATGTATTCGCTACCCAGCTTTGCACAGCTTTGTTAGTACTTTCTAATTGAGTGTTATTCACAAATGCGCTTCTTTTGTCTGTATATACGATATATGTATTTTCTGTTTCTGTACTTTAAAGTCCCGTGTGAACATGGTTATTTAACCGAAACCGGTAGAAAACAAAATTGTATTTATACAGCCTCAAATAAGAGGGATGAAGATTATAACTTAATTTTGCCGGCCGCTGTGGCCGAGTGGTTCTAGGTGCTTAAGTCCGGAAACGCGCTGCTGCTACGGTCGCAGGTTCGAATCCTGCCTCGGGTATGGATGTGTGTGATGTCCTTAGGTTAGTTAGGATTAAGTAGTTATAAGTCTACGGGACTGATAACCTCAGATGTTAAGTCTCATAGTGATTAGAGCCATTTGATTTTTTAACCTAATTTTTCTTTGCCAACAAAGTCAGAAAAGCCAATGCTAAGGCAGTAAATGTTTGAGCGGTATTCGGTTGTGCCAAGCTGTCAAAAGAAACCACGAAATAAGAATATACAGACAGCTATCCGGAGAGTGGAACCAAGTGTCATTCGATTAAGTCTGTGGTGCCTTAAGAATTGTTTCAACTTTCTCACTAATACTGAAATTTCATAATAATGGATATGGAGTTTTTATAAATCCTTATTATAACCGAGGAAAACACTGGTACAAATTTAAATAGCATAAGGAGATTAAAAACGCGATGTGTAGATACCGTCATCAAGTTTCGTAAAAAACATCTGGGGACTGAAATCACTCAGTTTTCGTCTAGATATCCAACGTAGAATCATTGTGTGATTCAGTGCATTTTTTCCTAGCTTCATGTTTCAAGAGATGTTGTGTAGTATCGACAAATGCATGTGGAATTGTAATCGACAATGGGTGAAGAAATGAAGTCAGAGCACATTTCCACGGAAACCGTGCCTAACATTGTCAAACGTCTATATAAGGAAAGACGCTTTGTAGTAAGGCAGAGATTCAGGGCAAGTCGCTGCTCTGCCGTGCACAAGAGGCTGGAAGCGGAAGGGGGTGGTGGCGTTGAAGCTGTTTGTCGACGATACGAAGACATGCCGTCGTCCCTGAGCACGTACGAGCTCCCTCGATTCTCAGTAATCGTTTGCACATTTGCTCTCTTTATTTTCTCAGACTCTTTGATTTATTTGATTATGACGACGGCCCCGCCAACGTGTACAAATCGACGGAAGCGGAAGAGCTGAAGGGGGCACCGGCATCGAAGCTGTTTGTCAACGATACGAAGGTACGCCATGGTGTCTGAGCACTTACGAAATTCCTCGACTCGCAGTAAACTTTTTCTCATGTACAATATCTCGTTTTCTTTTCAGAGCACTGCATTTATTTGAGTAGGACGGCAAGCCCCCGCCCCTCTAAAGTGTACGAATTTGCTGGAAACGTGAAAGCTGAGGGACTGCCGGCGTCTAAGCTGTTTGTGAACGATACGAACGTATGCCGTGGTGTGTGAACACGTACGAACTTCCTGGACTCGCGCTGGAAACGTGAAAGCTGAGGGACTGCCGGCGTCTAAGCTGTTTGTGAACGATACGAACGTATGCCGTGGTGTGTGAACACGTACGAACTTCCTGGACTCGCAGTAAACGTTTGCTCATGTGATCCTTGTCTTTTTTTTTTCAGAACATCGGTTTTATTTGAGTGTGACGATTCTACCGCCCTGTAGATGTCGTTGACATCGCAAAAGCTGACGGAGTGCCTTCGTCGAAGTTGTTTACGAACGACATGGACATATGTGGTGATGTTAGAGCGCGTACGAGCTTCCAGGCCTCACAGTATACTTTTTCTCGTGTACTATTGTTTTTTTTTTTTTTTACAGAGTGTTTGACTTGAGTACGACGACGTCGACGCCGTCGTCTACAAGTCGCTGGAAGCGCAAGAGATAGAGAGGTGACTTCGAAGCTGTCTGCAACCACAAGAGATAGAGAGGTGACTTCTAAGCTGCTGTCTGCAAAGACACGAAAGAACACCGTGGAACCTGACAGCTTACACTATCACAAGACTGAAGACACGTGGGGTCGGTGAAGGAGCAATCTGAGCTGCACGTGAGGAGCACAGAAGATGGCACTTGCACGCGAAATTCTGGACTCAATGTTAAGCAACATTAATGCACCTGTAAATAAAATAAAGTCAAGCATAAATTGTTTCCTCTCAGGCTTATAAGTACGTAGAGCCGGAGCAAAAAATGTTTTTAACCGGAAATATGAAAATTACATTTGTTCTATCTGCAGTATCGGTAGAAAAATGGAAAATTTACCAATTAGAGGCTCCTATTTTTTTTACTAGAGAAGCAAAAATCCCAAGTTCATTACAGAGAGACGTCCTGTGCACAACGTTTTCCTTAGAGTATGCAAAGCTACATGTTCTGTAATAAGTGTATGTGTACGACATGAAATAAGGGTTCCAGAAGTTACCTTCTGATTTTCAGTTTATAAGCTTATACTCTTCTTCTAGTGAGCGCTGTGGATATATTTGTTCTGTCGGTTTTTCATCTCCGCTAGCTCTTTAGCAAATATATTTCTGTTGCACGATGTGTACTCTAGGGGGAGTGTCCATTATCAGCAATGAAAACACACTAGGGCCTGTGTTTCTCCTCTATCACCGTTTACATTTTGAGCGAAAGCCATCAGCAGTGTCGGCCGAAGAGCCGCACGTTCTGCCAACTTCATTGTCGAAACGGGCGGGATGGTGAACTCCTTGCTCTTGTGGTGGGAAACTACTACTACTGAAAGGCGGAAGTGTCAGCAATGATCAACGGCATGGGTATATACAAGGCAATGGAAACCACAGCGCTAAGACGAGCAATGTGTCTCTAAAATACGTGTGGCCCTTAATTGAAAAAGTATGAAGATAATCTATCCGTTGGCAAAAGATTCAGAATTTGTCCCTCATTCGAATATCTGTGCGAGGACTGCCGAAGTGAAAAATTACTAACCAAAGAAACGGTAACATTCTGTGATTCGGAGCGTGGAATGTCAGAAACATGAACGTATGAGGGAAGCCTGCCGCTGTGGCGAATCCTGCCTCGGGCACGGATGTGTGATGCCCTTAGGTTAGTTAGGTTTAAGTACTTGTAAGTCTAGGAGACTGATGACCTCAGTTGTTAAGTCCCACAGAGCTTGGAGCCATTTGAACCATTTGTTATGGAAGTTAGAAAACTTGAAAAGAGAACGTTAGGGCTGAGCAGTGGCGTAGTGGGAATCAATGAATTGGAATAGAAGGCGGATAAGGATTTCTTGTCAGACAACTGTAGGGGTAACAGAGACAGCAGCAGAAAATAGCAAAACTGGAACAGGAATCGCTGACAATAGGTAAGCAAGATTGAAGTACTATAAAAAATGAATATAAAGGAATTACTGAATTACTGAGTTAGTGATAAATATGAGCTTTGTAATTGGTGTAAGAGAGGAGAATGGCTGATAGAATTCTGCAACAGATTTGAGCCAGTAATAGCGAATACATTGATGGACAAAGATTTTTGAAAAAATGCCCATATTCATTTTCTGGCTATTTCTTCGCTACTATACTCATAATTCATGTCAGTAAGTCTTAAGTTCGACGTCTCGTTTTACAAGTTTTTGGTACCGACAGAATGAGTTTATAGTTCCTGCTTTCTATAAAACCAAAAAGTACCTTTGGACCCGTACTGGAAATGAGCGTTTGGCGTCATTGGTCGGGAGGCCCCTTGCGGGGCAGGTCCGACCACCTTGGTGCAGGTCTTACTACATTCACCGCCACATTGGGCGACCTGCGCGCCGCCTGTGGATAAAATGATGACGAAGGCAGCAGAACACCCGGTCCCTGAGCGGAGAAAATCCCCTACCCAGCCGGGAATCGAACCCGGTCCCGTAGGACGGCTATCCATCACGCTGACCACTTTCTTTTTCATTTTGTTCCATATAGTTCGTCACAAGACATCCGTTCAAGTTGATCGCTGATTCCTTTACTCAGTTTTTTACTACAGAGAGCGCGCAGCCCTCTGACCGAACACGCTGAGCTACCATGGCGGCTATCACTCAGCTGTCGGGGCGGACCGCTACTGAATTATTAGAAATCATATGTATTACTGCTTTGTGAAACTGAGACCACAAAAATTTCCTCATAGATCACTTATTACGCTAATATTACTCTGATTTCGTTCGGAGTCAAATTATTCCGATTTCGGGCAGTTGATGTATTCTCATGTTATAGTAGCTCCTTAACAAGGCCGGCCGAAGTGGCGGTGCGGTTAAAGGCGCTGCAGTCTGGAACCGCAAGACCGCTACGGTCGCAGGTTCGAATCCATCCTCGGGCATGGATGTTTGTGATGTCCTTAGGTTAGTTAGGTTTAACTAGTTCTAGGTTCTAGGGGACTAATGACCGCAGCAGTTGAGTCCCATAGTGCTCAGAGCCATTTGAACCATCTGAATCCTTAACAAGTGTGAAGGATCGATTCTTTCACAGCCAGTATTTTCTTTATTCATTTAATTTTCCCTTGATGGCACCGTGCGCTGGCTACACCACAAAGCAAATCTTTTAAAGTTGATAGCCTTTGCTACATATCTCGTAGATTACACATTGATGACCCAATAGACTACGAACTCTGCGCGCGGCGATATGACGCTACTGGGGATGGTGGGAAGTACCACTTTATAAGCCAATGAGGTATCATTCTACCGAGGATCAGGGCCAAAATTATAGATATCTAGTGATCAGTAGCTATCCTGACCAAAAGCAAATTGCTATGGCCCGTCACCTGGGAATGGGCACCACGGAATTGGGAAAGCTGGTCGTCTTTCGCGAGCCAGTATTGTAAGCATCTATGGAAAGTGGTTGGAAGACAGTGACCCTACGTGTAGGCGACAAGCTTTTGGACGTCGACGCCACACCACAGAACGATGATGTCGGTGCTTTCCAGCTCTGAAAAACAGCAGAGTAGGCAATGGTGTCAGATCTGGCAACAGAGTAGAATGCTGGTACACCAGTGTTTCAGAGCACACCGTTCAGGGCGAACTGTTGATCCTGGGGCTTACCAGCAGACGAACCCTTCATTTTCCCATGTCAAGCAACAACATTGTCAGTTACAATTGCATTGGGTACAGGATTATCGAGATTGGTGCGTGAGTCAATGGAAACGCATCACCAGACCGAATGAATCTCGTTTCTTGTTAGACCAGATCGATTTTCCTTGCCGGCTACGCCGTCATCAAGACAAACAGCCTTTCGAAACTCACACCATGACACGGACTCCAGTTATTTTTTTCCTAATTTGGAAATTTGTGGTAAGGTCTTATGGGACCAAACTGCTGAGGTCATCGGTCCCTAATCTTACGCACTACTTAATCTAAATTACGCGAGGACAACACATACACACCCATGCCCGAGGGAGGACTCGGAACTTTCGACGCGGAGAGCCGCGTGGACAGCGACAAGACGCCTAAGACGGCGCTGCTTCCCCGCACGGCCGGACTCCAGTTGATAATGGTAGTATTACGCTTCGCGGTACTTCCACTCGTGCTCCATGGAACCTGTGGTAGTGACCGAAGGTACTAAGATAGCAGTGGTCTATGTGAAGGTTTTTGAGGACCCTTTTTCCCCTCTTCGCTGAAGGAGATGTCATCGCCCAGCACGATAACTGCCGGTGTCACAAGGCCAGAATGTTGCGTTAGTTGGAGGAACATGAAAATGAACTCACTATGGTATCTTGGCCACTAATCACTTGCTCTGAATCCGGTGCAGCTCAACAGTTCCCACTTCGAGCGCCGGCCGAAGTGGCCGTGCGGTTAAAGGCGCTGCAGTCTGGAACCGCAAGATCGCTACGGTCGCAGGTTCGAATCCTGCCTCGGGCATGGATGTTTGTGATGTCCTTAGGTTAGTTAGGTTTAACTAGTTCTAGGTTCTCGGGGACTAATGACCTCAGCAGTTGCGTCCCATAGTGCTCAGAGCCATTTGAACCATTTGAATCCACTTCAAGCACCAAAACATCATGGAATTGTGCGACATTGTCGTAGATATCTGGTGCCTAAAATGCATCAATGATTTGTCGAATCCATTTCACGCTTAATCGCTTCTCTGTTGAGTTTCAAATGTAGAATAACATGTTAATAATCATACGGCCATAAACTTTTGGCTCGTAGATTTATTTCAGTCCTTTCTTGGTCATTCACATGGACATATTTATGGAGAAGTCTATGGTGGTAATACTGCCATGAGGAAGGTTGGTTGGTTGGTTTGGGGTATAAAGGGACCAAACTACAGAGTCATCTGCCACTTCTTCCTCAAGAAAACTAGTCTCGACGTAAAACAATTAAAACAAAGGACTTGGGGAACGGGTGTAATACTAACGGGGAACCACACACAAAGAGAAAATGAAAGAGGTGAAACAAGGGGGGTAACAAACACTAAACGGAAACGTAGAGGAAGGCAATGAAATCACACAGCAGATGGCCTGGCCTGGCTGATGACAAGGTTAAAAAAGGATGGGCCAGCCACTCTGCAACATACTAAATTCGCCAGTCTAAAAGACAAGGCAAGAAGAACACACATAGGGAACAGGCAAACAGCAAAGCAAACAAACAGCAAAGTAAGGGCGACGAAGACGTAAAAGGGAGGGTGGGTGGATGCCTCAGGGAGAGGGCCAGGCGCCCATTCCTAAATGGTACGATAAAAAAAACATCTCCAATAAAACGTAAAACCAAATCTGCTGTTGAGGTATTGTTGCCCAAGACCGTAGGGAGGGTGCTGGGGTGATTGAAAGTCCAAGCAGTGCGGTTGAAATTGGGCCGTCTACCAAGAGGTGGACGATAGTCATACGGGAGCCACAGAGTCACCGAGGTGCGTCCTCGCGACGGAAGAGGTGAATGATCGATGCGGAGCCGAAAAGGACAACAAAGCCCCTGCGAGTGGCTCGCATGCATGACCGCCACACATTAGTTGTCTCCTTGATAACACGGAGGTTGTTTGGGGTACTACGGGTGCGCCATTCAGTGTCCTAGATCGCGAAAACTTTGTACTGGAAGACCGAACGGAGATCAGTCTCCGGCAGTCCGATTTCCAAAGGATGCCTACGATTAACAACACACAGTGAATGCTCAGTTTTATTAGTGTGTGCAGACTCAGTAATGTAAACATGCAGATGAGCTATAGTTAGAGTTGTAGAACTACCGTAGGCTACCATACACAAGCGCAGAATACGTCAGTTTTCCTAGAAGTTTTGCTCAGTTTAAGGACTACCCACATTACTTGTATATTACTGGGTTACATACCTATCTGGCGTTACCTCGTAATGATCTGCTCTTTTCGTATGTGGTGTCCGCCCCCAGTAGCTGAGTGGTCAGCGCGACAGAATGTCAGTCCTAAGCGCCCGGGTTCGATTCCCGACTGGGTCGGAGGTTCTCTCCACTGACGGACTGGGTGTTGTGTTGTCGTAATCATCATCATTTCATCCCCATCGACATGTAAGTCGCCGAAGTGGCGTCAAATCGAAAGACTTGCATCCGGCGTACGGTCTACCTGACGGGAGGCCCTAGTCACACGACATTTATTTTTGTTTCGTATGCGAGCGGTGTCTTACTAGATTCTCCTAAAACCAGAGGCAGTGAACCGCCTAGATACTGAAGGACGATATCTAAAGTGATCGGTAACATTCGGAACTTGATTGTTATTATCCTCCTCTCTTGTACTTAAAAATAAATAGCATTAAGAGCAAAACTGGAATTATCCACGTTTAATTCAGGAGTAATTCGAAAACTGTTGACTTATAACATCAGACAGAGGGACATTGTTTTTTCAATAAAAACAGGAAACTCATGCCTTTGCATGAGCAACAGGTATTCGGGTTGCTTTCAATAGAGTCCAAATTAACAACCACAGTTAAATATATTTTCTGTGTTTATGCGTATAAACTGTACCTTCATCGAAGATAATTGCTTCGATTACATAAAAGCACTGAATGTACGCTGCTAACTAATTTTTGTCTCTTATAAAATGCAATTTATATTCTGAAACGATCTGAAATACACAGAGGACTAAAATAAACTGAATGACGTGCGGTTCTAGTTACATAATGTGATCAAAAGTATCCGGACACCTGGCTAAAAATCTAGTGGCGCCCTCCATCGGCTATTCTGGAATTGAATATGGTATTGGCTGGCCCACCCGTAGCCTTGATGACAGCTTCCACTCTCGCTGACATGCGATCAATCACGTGCTGGAAGGTTCCTTGGGGAATGGCAGCTCATTCTTCATGGAGTGCTGCACTGAGGAAAGGTATCAATGTCGGTCGGCGAGGTCTGGCACGAAGTTGACGTTCCAAAACATCCCAAAAGTGTTCTATATGATTCCGGTCATGATTCTGTGCAGGGCAGTCCATTACATGGATGTTACTGTCGTGTAACCACTCCGCCATAGGACGTGCACTATGAACTGGTCCTCGGTTGTGTTGAAAGATGCAGTCGCCATCCCCGAATTGCTCTGCAACAGTGGGAAGCAAGAATGTGCTTAAAACATCAATGTAGGCCTGTGCTGCGATAGTGCCGCGCCAAACAAGGGGTGCAAGCCCCCTCCATGAGAAACGCGACCACACCTTAACACCACCGTCTCCGAATTTCACTATTGGCGCTACACACGCAGGCAGATGACGTCCAGCGGGCATTCGCCATATCCACACCCTGCCATCGCATCGCCACATTGTGTTCCGTGATTCGACTCTCCACACAATGTTAATCCACTGTTCAATCGTCCAATGTTTACGCGTCATTTGGCGTTTACCAACGTGATGTGTGGCTTATGAGCAGCCGCTCGACCAAGAAATCCAAGTTTTTTCACCTCCCGCCTAATTGTTATAGATCTTGCAGTGGATCGTGATGCAGTTTGGAATTCCTGTGTGGCAGGTCTGGATAGATGTCTACGTATTACACATTACGGCCCTCTTCAACTGTCGGCGGTCTCTGTCAGTCAACAGACTAGGCCGGGCTGTACGCTTTTGTGCTGTACGTAACCCTTCACGTTTCCGCTTCACTATCACATCGGAAACGGCCCTATGCATTCTTAAAAGTGTGGGAATTCGCGTACAGACGTACGAAACAGCTAACACCTCATCACCTGCCCACGTTCCATGTCCCTGAGTTCCGCGGAGCACCTCATTCTGGTGTCTCAAGATGTCTATTGACTACTGAGGTCTATGATATGGAATATCTGGCAGTAGGTGGCGGCAGAATGCAACTAATATTAATGAGCTATGTTTTGGAAAGTGTCCGGATACTTTTGATCACATAGTGTATGTACAAAAGAAACAACCAAACAAAGAGAATAACAAAAAGAAGTCGTCGGCTTCCACTTTTCTCTTCCACGTTCAACTACCGTACTGTACTTTTGGTAGAACGGAACTATATCAATAGAGCATCGTAATAGCTCACAGTGACAGTGGGGTGATCACACCTGTCAGTTATTGAAATGTGATTAACGAACATTGCATTTGCCACGTCAATTACGACTGCTGGTTTCATTCCTCGTTGGTTTCATTCCTCTAGTCGTTTTTTTATTAGCTACAGGCTAAAAAGTCGTGGGTATTAGAAGGACCATGAAAATTGTCTGCTGCAGTCTATGAGATAAGAAATTAACCTTGATGACGAACTCATCGAAGAAGCTTAACTGATCCTCGAAAACGTGCATGAGCAACATATATCTGGATTGCTGGAAACAGTAATTGGTGGAAGAGGCTAGACGAGGCTTCACTTTGGCAATGAATGCCTGATGACTTTTGCTGCTGTTGCTGCTGCTGCTGCTGATGATGATGATGTATACCTTAACTCTTTAAACTAAACTCTAAACTAAACTTAACTCTCTAAACTAATGTACTCAAATTAATCAGAAGAAATAGCTCAGCCTAATTTTCATATACATCACAACCACAAAACATATTAAGTATAAATTACGTTACATGAACTCCCAGAAATGTACCTGTTATTGTTCTCTATGCTGCCATATTTCTCATAGGCCACGATTCTCTCTAGCAGCGGGGGCCGGCACACTAACAGTAATTGGACTTCTGGATCTCTGTGGCGGTAGATGTCTGCTTTGACGCTACAAGCTGCAGCTATTCATGTCGCAAATTCAACGCAGCTGAGTCACAAAGTTAGATCACAGAGTTGGTTCTAACTTGGTCTGGTCCTCGCTGTAGTCTGGTTCCCTCAAAGGGCTCAGGGAGCGAGCGCTGGACTGTGAGTGCATATCGCGTATTGTACGCTAGCTACGGCTTACCAGCTACCACAGACGCAAGTGAATATACACCATGTTTCACATTCCTCAGCGACAGCAGCTAAAACACCTACTTGGGTATCATCATTTGTTGCAGGTCGTAGTTGACAGTTCACATGCGGCTGAACTCTTCCTGTTTCCTTACACAATGTAACTATCCGGTGAACGGTCCGGACACTTGGATGATGTCGTCCAAGATCCCGAGCAGCGTACATAGCACACGCCCGTTGGCCAATTCGATCATAATAGCCATACATTAACACGATATCGACCTTTACCGCAATTGGTAAACAGTCTATTTTAACACGGGTAATGTATCACGAAGCAAATACCGTCCGCACTGGCGAAATGTTACGTGATTCCACATACTTATACGTTTGTGACTATTACAGCGTCATCTATGACAAAGCGAAAAAAGTGGTCCACTAAAACATTCTTATTTCTTTACGTACTACACGAATATGCAATAATAAATGAGGGTTCCTATTTTAAAAAACGCAGATTATACCGTTTGACCTTTGGCAGCGCCATCTAGCGGGCCAACCATAGCTCCATCTGGTTTCCCCCTTCAAGCTAGACGAGTTTCGTTCTTTGTAGTTTTTTCGTTTGCCGCTTATTTCGTGAGATATTTGGCCCGGTCACTATCAGTGGACCACCCTGTAAATATCGACGTCTCCCACACAATAACATACGGAAGTAAACTGTACTGTGCAATGTTAAAAGAATGTGTAGCAGATTAGTCTGGGCATACAGCACACAGTCACTGACTTTTGATACGGATATTAACGAACAGATGGATATATATATATCGACGTCTCCCACATAGTAACATACGGAAGTAACAGTACTGTGCAATGTTACAAGAATGTGTGGCTGTTTACTGGTTAAGGTGCGTTACTTGTAGGCATGACAGGCAGTCAAAAAAACTACAGAGTTCGGACATGTTAAGGATCCTAACGTGGTCACACAGAAGTGGTTATAATCGGATTTTAAATAGCCACGGGTTTCTGCGTTTCCTAGATCCACGTCAATTTTGACTTCACGGAGGCTTTGTAACGTGCACAGCTGTCATTTGGCAGGGACGTGCACATATTGCAAGTAATCTTATATGCAAGACTATCAGCTTTTTTGCCTTATGGCAGTATGATATACTTGTACATTCATTGAAATATTGTAGTTGTAAGTAGGCTGTTTATGTTTTCTCTATGTAAGTAGGCTGTTTATGTTTTCTTATTGGCAACGTTACGTAGCGCTCAATATGAAAATCACTGGCTGTGCTGTGTGCAGTCTGTGGCTGCTTTGCATTGTTGTAATACTCGCCATTGTAGTGTTAGGCAGCTGGCTGTGAACAGCGCGTAGCGTTGTGCAGTTGGAGGTGAGCCGCCAGCAGTGGTGGATGTGGGGAGAGAGATGGCGGAGTTTTGAAATTTGTCATGAACTGCTATATTTATATATGATGATACTAAGGTAAATACATTATTGTTTGTTCTCTATTAATATCTTTCATTTGCTAACTATCCCTATCAGTAGTTAGTGCCTTCCATAGTTTGAATCGTTTATTTAGCTGGCAGTAGTGGCGCTTGCTGTATTGCAGTAGCTTGAGCAGCGAAGATTTTTGTGAGGTAAGTGATTTGTGAAAGGTATAGTTTAATGTTAGTCAGGGCCATTCTTTTGTAGGGAATTTTGAAAGTCAGATTGCGTTGCGCTAACAAAGTATTGTGTGTCAGGTTAAGCACAGTCCTATATAAATTGTTCAAAGGGGACGTTTCATATGGCGACCCTTAGCCTAGGATACCTCACTGGAATCTTCTGATTTTTTCTTGTAGTTTGTGTATTTAGTGTAGATTTTGTTTATTGCTAGCGCGTAATTGTAGAGAGAATTTCCTTTGTAGTTGCAGTCTTTCATTGTTGTATAGTAAAACAGTTGTGGCATGCATGTAGATTTGCAGCAAGTATTTCGCAGCTGCGCTTGCAATTAACTAGATATTATTTTCAGTGCTATGTTAATGTGTTCTCTTATTTTTGATCTTCAAATTGTGTTTTTCTGTGTTGTCGTGTGAAATACTGTGACAATAATGGCGTGTGAAAAACGTAATACTAGGCTCCAAAGTAAACTGAGAAATGACAGTGAAAATGAAAGCAGTGTGTTAGCGCCACCGAGTAATGAATTAACTGATGTTCAAAGTAGTAATTTGGTAACTGTTCATAGGGAAATGGAGCAGGCGGCAAACAATGGCGTGGACAGTGAAACAATTAGTGAAGAGGGACGCATTATCGATCGATCGGTCGGCAACAGCTCGCCTCAGGAATCCGAAATGACAGGACACAATTTCGCAAATACTGTAGATTCAGGTTTTGGGTCATCACCGTTTTCTCAAATAAGTCAAGACACATTTTCTGCTTGTCAAAATGTGAATGTTGTCGGTGCAAATGCACTGCCGAAAAGCGTAGAGAAACAGATTCCAGACACTAATACATTATTATTGCAATTAATGCAACAAATGGAACAAAATCAGAGACAAACACAGCAACAGTTAGACACAGTGGAACAAAATCTCAAAAAGTTAGACACAGTGGAACAAAATCTTAAAAAGTTAGACTCATTGGAACAAACACTTGAACAAACACGTGAAGATTTAACTACTGAGTTACATAACATTGAATCGAAATGTCAAAAAGTCTGTAATGACGTAAAAACACAAATTTGTGAGCATTTTCAACCTATTTTTTCGCGGCATGAAAATGCATTACAGAATCACGAAGCAGCCATAAAAGAACTGCAAATTATTGTTCATGAAAATCATGAGACCTTGCAAGCTAAATTTGACTCAGTTGCATCTACCGATTCGGTTACGCAACTTGCAAAAACTCAGGAAAACTTTAAGGACACAGTAGATACTCTGAAACTTGGTTCAGAAAAACACACTGAAGAAATAAGTACACTATCGGAGAAAGTAGCCGAACTTTCGGATCAGGTCACTAACTTATCTACAAAGGTAGATGATGATCTGAATGACACAAGACCCGTAGCCTTCACTGACACAGAAGAGTATGAACAAATAAGAAAATTCAAACAAAATCAGAATCAAATTAATACACAACACCAAAGAGAAATCCGGGAAGTACAAGATCAGCTGACACAGGTAATACAAGAATTACGTATTTCAGAGGACACTCGCGCTCCAACACGGGAAGAGGGACTTAGAAATACGGAAAAGACGCAAAATAATAACACAGGGCATTTCGTAAGTTATGAAAGAAACTGGCAATGTGCACCGAATTTCGATATGGAACCGCCGACACGACGTAACAATGACCGATATGCTACTCGCCGACATGATGATTTTGACTATAAGCTGTTCATTACTACACGTAAATTCAAAACATTTAAGAATTCTGGCAACGACATTCATCCACAAGCATGGCTCCATCAATTCTCTCATTGTTTTCCTCCCAACTGGTCGTTGGAACACAGATTAGAATTTATGTGTGGCTACTTGGAGAATGAACCAGCTGTAAGAATGCGATCGGTAATTCACGATTGCCACAGTGAAGGAGAGTTTTACCATGCCTTCCTCTCAGCATATTGGTCTCAAGCCACACAAGACCGTGTAAAACATAGCATCATAATGATGAAACGTTTCGAACAATCTGAATTTTCCAGTCTTATGAAATACTTTGAAGACATGTTGCATAAGAATCAGTATCTTTCAAACCCATACAGCCCCTCAGAACTCATCCGCATTTGCTTAATCAAACTGCCTGAACATTTACGACATATTATTTTGGCAGGACGTTGCAAAGACGACATTGAAGCATTTCAGGGACTCTTACAAGAATTAGAAATTGACACTGACAGTCGCCGGATGCGAAAACAGGAAAACAATCACTACAGGTCACATACGTCACAATTCCGTGACGACAGAAACAATAACTGGACACGACAAGGCTATTCTTACAACGCAAATTGTGACCAAAACAGACACCACCCATATGACAACCACTGGCAGAGTAATAATAGTTACAGAGAAAGATCGCATTTCCGTAGTAATGAATATGACAGAGATAACCACAGAAACAGACAATATGGGAACCAAAACAATTATTACCAGGGGAGACAGAATAACTTCAGACGCAACAGTTCAGCGCGGAGTTACGATTCAGGGAGAAATTCTCCACCACGTGACCGACAAGGAAGAAACTACGGATTCTACCGAAATGACGACAGACGATATGATCATAACGACAGACGTCAATTGCATCAGAACTGGCGGGATTCAAACAGAGCAGGGCCCTCTCGGCAAGGCGAATTTGTAGAAGTTAGGTCTCCTAATCCCAATAACGACGCGCGCCAACAAAGAGACAGACAATGACTCGCACAGCAGGCAGCCGCGTGCGCCGGCTGGCTCAGAGAAAAATAACATAGACGCTAACCTTGAGAAAAATTCCAGTATTCTTTACCGACGTACATTGCATGATAATTGCGTTCAAGCTGAAATTCTGAGTACTTTGAAGAGTAAAAGATTGTACCACATTTCACATGTAAAACCGATTATTGAAAGATAATCTGCTTTTTAACTTTGTCTTTGCCATAAAACTTTTCACTTCACATTACTAGTATGCTTTGTCAGACTTAAGAAACTGTTAACATGCAACAATGTTTGAAGTTAAATATCCAGTCTAGAACCTAGGGAACATTTTTAAACAGGAATTACGATTGCATTGTTATAGTGAACAGACGTCACAGTGTTATTGTATTTGTACATTCTTGCTTGTTAGTTGCACGATTACGTAACGACTATCAGGCTTACATACTAAGAACCTATACCAGTACTGCTAATGAGATTTTAATGCAACATTTTGGTTTACTTGAAAATACATTCTGGGTTTAATGTACTTTCTGTGAGATACCAGACGGCACAGTGGTTAGTTTAAGTGACAACTATACGGTTTTATCACGACGCTACTAATGAGTGACAATTTACAATGTTGCTTTTGCGGTGTATCTGTTTTATATCTGCACAGTTTTTCTGAATTCTTCTGGAAAGTAAAACAGGTTTTAGTAGTAACTTTTGTGGTATAGCAACAATGAGACAGCCTTTTTTGTGGCACAACAATACGTTACTGTACAGTACTTTCTTCATCACGCCAATAACCATAATAACTATGATATCTATACGCAAAGCATTTCACTTTTGTTTATCATGAGGTAAGTACATTGACTTCTGCAGAACTTAGCTTTCGGAGGACGATAACTACGACACTTCCACAGAGATTATGTTGCAACAAGACGCACATTTAGCGCTACAGTACACGTATTTGAGTGATCAATTTTATACTTAAAACATTTATTTTTAAAGATTTTTGAATTACAAAGAAAGTTTTGCGTGATACATTTCATTCCATTGCTGTAATCTGTAACACCTGAGGGTATAATTACATTAATCCTCAGGGGGGTACACACTTACTTTGTGTACCATGTGTGTGGCAACCACAAGGAACCCTAGCTAATATGGTATTTGCTTATACAACTTTACACATCGGTACCTTATTTCTCTAACACACAAATTACACAGCTATCTGATTATTTAACTGAGAGAGACAAACATTTATTTTACTGCATCAGTGACACATGTTTACGCAATTACACGGTTGGATAACTTCACACTTATGAAACTGTATTTTGTCTGTACTTTGTAAACTGTTCATATTTTTTCGGAACCATTGTGATACTATGAGAGATTTGAATGATATATTTGGTAAGGGAGCATGATTTTAAAGTACGTTTGAGGTAGATGACACTATTGAAATGAGCAGAGAATTTTTTTTACGTTTGAAATTATTGGAGGAAGTTACGACGATTTTAAGATTTGACTGAAGTGTTATGATGTTATTATTACGACGACGATGTGTACTATGCTGTTGAGGTATGTTTATGATAAATAAGCTGATGCTATATGAGGAATCTGATTATGCTATGTAGCTATTATGATGAAATATTGAAGATGTGTTGATGAATATGAATATGTATATGTGTAATAAGGTAAGGAATAAGGAGTAGTGTTTAGGGACTCTGATTTATGAAAAGGATGTTGGAAACCAAGAAACGTACTTTAAGAGTTATGAAATGTGTGACTGTATCACAATGCTGACGAATATTTTTTTTTGGACACTTATATTTATAGGATTTTGTTTCTACAGATTTGCAACGCTAATTCTTGACCTGTGAAATATTTTTAAATGAGACTGCAACGGTAGCAGAATCTCGTGTCGTAAATATTTCCGTACGAAAGTTAAGTGACCACCTGCACGTAATGCGTCGCGGGCACCCAGCTGTGTCAGACGGCTGGAGAAAAAGCCATTATTGCGAGCCCTTTTCAGCGGCACAGGTAGAAAAAAAAAAGGGGACGTGGGACGTGTCAAACACCTGGAGAACAAGCCATTAGGGTGTGCCTTTCATCGCTAATGCGACACCCTCGTTACTTGAAAACATATGATTACTCGCACTTTGTGCTAATTACTGAAATGCTTATGAATTGATGGGAAATATTCGTACATCTGCACACCTGATTATGACAAGCGTCTTTCTATGAGAGTTGAGAGAATTTCTACTAACTTATGAAATGTCACATGACTACTGAATGATATTTTTATGCTTTGCTTTTCATAGTTGCTTATTTCATTTGATATCTGGTTTCCAGCTGTGTTGCAGCATTGCTTTTATAAAATGAAATGCATTTGCTAATGTGAACACTTTCTGTCAACAGATCTATTAAATAATTATTTTATGATCCACATTCTTTAAAAAAGGAGCACTTGGAATGGAGAGAACAATAAGAAGGGACTAATACCAGTAACTGCATCTATAATTTTCTTTTCAAGTACTTGGTAATTTCTTTTGTAGAATAAATTGTGATGCATCACTCTAATGTTAAGATGTGACATAGGTATTAGACATGGCCATTTTAGTGTAATATTTTTTCTGCTTGCGCTATGTCATGTTTAGGTATAAGTTGCTGCTGTTTGCCAGGCATAGTGTTATTGAATTTGACTTTTGCTCATTTATGCTGCTAGCTTTGCCAATCTGTATTTTTTGTCATTGCTGCTTGTGTTAATTGTTTTGTGCTGCTGCATTGCCTCGTCCCTTAGTTTAGCATCTGAGCTCAGTAGATTTAAGTTAGCTTAAGAGGGGGTAGACTATGTAAGAAACTGACTATGGAGAATAGGTAAAGAAATGCATTGAGAAAACAGGTTTAGGTAGGATTTTCTTGGAAATAAATGTTGAGGTAAGAAATGTATGAACATATAAATACAGAAAGCATGCTTAGATAGAATTTTTTGGGTGGAAACAAAGGATGAAATAAGAGGAAAGATATATGAAGTTTTGGGTTGGACTGCAGTACCACATGTTACACTGAAAATGAACCCTGTCCTTTCCCTTTTGTGTTATCCCACTATATGTTTGTGTACCCTTGTGTATTTGTTTTCTTCCTGTCTCTGTGTACAGTTTCATAGAATTTTTTTCTCTTTTAATATTAAGCTACATTCACTATGATGAGGAATACTGTTATCCTCGAATATAATTGGCATTAATAATATGTTATTTACTTTGTAAAGATGTTAGATATTGTTAATTCCGTTCTGTTTAATGCTCATGTGTGAAGTTGATGTTTCGAAAGTTATTGTGATCCTTTATGTATGTACTCATGTCATAATTCCACTGATGTATATGTTTATTTCTATTCTTTTGTAAAGCCTGTTTTACTACAAATGTTATCTGTATTATTATGTTTTTAGTGATGTATTTTGTACCTTTGTTACTGTATTCTTCTGTTATAAAATTGTAATTGCCATCAGTTCATGATATTATTAACTTGTAAGTTACATTTCACTGCACACGTTTCTGTTGCTCATAGTATGTGGACAATATGTGAGAAGTTGGGACTGTTAGTGTTTGCACGTGTGTTTATAATTCAGCAAGGGACTGGATAACAGCATTGCTGGTTCTAAGGACAATTCCAGAAACTTTGTGAGCGCACAAGTGATGGTTTATGGACTTGCTATATTATCCGCAAGACTCTTCAATGGTGATTGTGCACCTGCACAGTCACAACAGATGGCTGCTGGCTATCTCTACAAGGACTACAGTGGGTCTACATCTTTGATGATCCATCAATATCATTATCTCTACAAGGACTACAGTGGGTCTGCACCTCTGGTGGCCCACCAATACCATACTCTCTACCAGGACTACGGTGGGTCTGCTCTGTGATGACCTACCTACCAATATTCTTCCAAACTACGACTGACTCTGCTGTGGGTTTGCTCTGTTGTGGCCCGTTATCTGTCAGCATGTCAAGAGTCAGCACTGTCTTTCCGTTGGAAGGACAACACTACTTCTTCAAGACTGCATGGAAATCCACTACTTCTGTGTGCAATTTCTTTTACTAATGAGACTTTGTAAAAAAAAAACCTGTAATTACTGTTATGATGTACGATTAGGACTGTCTTTATGGACTGTGAGACAATTTTAGCTTTTGACCAACATAATATCAATAAGTGTGTGCATTTGATTTCTTTGTTATTGTAATTATGAAAAAAATTTTTCAAATCTGTATTGGCCACTGCCCAATCCAATTTGTAAAATTTTTTGTGGGGAGCATGGGGGCTATGTAAGTAGGCTGTTTATGTTTTCTCTATGTAAGTAGGCTGTTTATGTTTTCTTATTGGCAACGTTACGTAGCGCTCAATATGAAAATCACTGGCTGTGCTGTGTGCAGTCTGTGGCTGCTTTGCATTGTTGTAATACTCGCCATTGTAGTGTTAGGCAGCTGGCTGTGAACAGCGCGTAGCGTTGTGCAGTTGGAGGTGAGCCGCCAGCAGTGGTGGATGTGGGGAGAGAGATGGCGGAGTTTTGAAATTTGTCATGAACTGCTATATTTATATATGATGATACTAAGGTAAATACATTATTGTTTGTTCTCTATTAATATCTTTCATTTGCTAACTATCCCTATCAGTAGTTAGTGCCTTCCATAGTTTGAATCGTTTATTTAGCTGGCAGTAGTGGCGCTTGCTGTATTGCAGTAGCTTGAGCAGCGAAGATTTTTGTGAGGTAAGTGATTTGTGAAAGGTATAGTTTAATGTTAGTCAGGGCCATTCTTTTGTAGGGAATTTTGAAAGTCAGATTGCGTTGCGCTAACAAAGTATTGTGTGTCAGGTTAAGCACAGTCCTATATAAATTGTTCAAAGGGGACGTTTCATAGTGACTCCATAATGTTCAGGCAAAGTGTGTAACTACGGGGGCTATTCAAAAAGTAATTTCCGATCTGTCGCGAGATGGAAACCACAGTGAAAATTCGATGAAGCTCTACACAGGTGTGTTGGACAGTGTTTCTAGTCCGCCCGTCAATCGCATGACGTCGCTCTTTTTAGTTCTGACTACACAGTGAGCAGTTAAAGATGCCTAGAAAATAGCGTTGCGGTTGCTTCTTCATGACAATTCTCGGCCGCTCTCTGCAAGGGCAATGAAGGTGCTCGCTCCTGCAGCGTTTTCGATAGGAAGAGTTTAATCATCCACAATACTCCCCATAAGCGACCGCCCCTGAGTTTCACCTCTGCTCACATTAACCGTGGGCTATGAAGACCACATTTTGACGTAGGCAACCGGCCATAGACCAGCATAGAGAACTGGTGGAAAGCACAGACGGCTGCCTTCTACGGCTAGGGAACTGTAAAGTTGGTACTACACTACAACAAATGTCTACGTCGGAGCGGCAACTATGTACAAAAGTAGCTGCAAGGTGTAGCTAAATGTTGAAAATCAAACATTTTCGATTTTCACAGTGGTTTTCATTTCTCGACCGATCGGATCTTACTTTTCGAATAGCTCTCGTATATTTATATGTATCTGTACAAAGCGTTTTTGTGGTCGTATCTCATCTGAAGATGGCAAATACTTGCAGAAAGCCGTAATGTGAAAATAACTTCAAGTGATACTGGCGTAATAAACTATTATACAAACATTTGCTAATTTCGCACTCTTCCATTAGAGAATATGTTAGCTTCTGAGAAACGTAGTCGTATTTCCATCGACTCTTTGAGGATAGAGTCCCAGAACCCCTTAGTGCGGTGCAGCATCTTCGTCTATTCAAAAACAAACGTGTCCTTCGTTGACGCCTGCTCTGGTATTGTGGTCTGCTACGTCTAGACGAACGCACTTGACATACTCCGTACAACGCTTAAAGGGGTAGCGCCACGTCTGACCTGTGTACTGAGTACCATACTCGCACCTCATACTGTCATTGACAGCTGTCCATAGTTCATAGGCTTGAGTCCTTGATTTAGAGTGTTGTGTGCCAGATGGTTTTTATGTGCATTGTCATGACAATCTATTTTGTGTCCTGCACACGAAAGGACGCCAGAGATCTTTTTCCTCCGGCTTGTCCTCTTTACTCTTGTTCAAGCAAGAGTAAAGAAGACAAACTGGAAGAAGAAACCAAATAGTTCATTGCCATAAACCTTACCCAATATTCCGTACGTTTATACACATAGCGATAAATTTCTTACAGTTAGGATGAGAGCCATAGCACCATATTCCCATCTGATCCGATCATGAGAATTGCTCCAACACTGTCATACATCTATGTGACAAAATAATGGATCTATGTATATATTATAATGAGCCATAAAGCTTAAGGATCATTAATGTGTTGACATTAAATCAATAACGACACGTTTCGAGCCACTAATGCTCATCATTTCGTATCGACACTTAAAAAAAAACTTAAATATTATTTTCGTTACCAACACTGTTAACTAACTTATCTCTAATTAGTTACGTTTCCAGAATTTAAATTAAGTTCTGAATCTATGTTACCGTAAATAAAAATGGAATGAAGGCTTGGTGTATTTCTTGTGTGAGTTTAAATGTATTAGATGGCGGTGTATGGTGACGTATTGCAAAAAAAAAAAAAAAAAAAAAAAAGTTCAAATGGCTCTGAGCACTATGAGACTTAACATTTGAGGTCATCAGTCCCCTAGACGTTAGAACTACTTAAACCTAACCAACCTAAGGACATCACACACATCCATGCCCGAGGCAGGATTCGAACCTGCGACAGTAGCGGTGACGTATTGCAGATACGTCCGCTGACTGTTCTTGTGTTCAATCATCTGTACTCGGTTTTGTAGCATATTTCTGCACTGTTTCAAGTGTCGGCTTCTTTTCGCACTGCTGTTGCTTGTCAACCAGCTTTCGCTGGCAACTGTGGTAAGCTATGCTGTTTATATCTTTCGTGTCTTCTTTCTAACACAGCTCATCAAACCTAGTGCGCTTTCTCATCTCACACAGCTTTCCTCGGCACATACTACTTTAGCCTTATTGTAAAATACTTTTCAATTTTATGTTTTTTTCTGCACGTCTTCGTCCTCATAGCTTAATATTAAATCCTGATTACTCATACGTTCTGCAAATTTTTTTCCTGTCACTCTTTCTAAGCAAATTTATTTTCTTAGGTTTTTTAATATTCCTTGTGACACTTGAACATGACCTGTGGTCATAACAGCCGTCAGTTGGTTACTAAGAGGTGTATAACATTGGCCTTGATGTAATTTTGATGCAAGGCCGTCAAGTTCTCACATGAATCCCTGTCTCTCATATGAGTTCCAATTGCATCCACGTCCTAATGACGATTATATTTAGAGTCTTCTGGCTGGTTCGAAATTGCCGGACACCAATACCAGAGTCGCGCGCGATTAGCCGAGCGGTATAAGGCTCTGCAGTCATGGACTGTGCGGCTGGTCCCGGCGGAGGTTCGAGTCCTCCCTCGGGCATGGGTGTGTGTGTATGTTATTAGGATAATTTAGGTTAAGTAGTGTGTAAGCTTAGGGACTGATGACCTTAGCAGTTAAGTCCCATAAGATTTCGCACACGCACCAAATCCAGAGTTGCTTGTCAACCAGTTTCCACTGGGATCGCCTCTAACGTCCTTACTTTTTTTCTGGATATATTCTAATATCTGTCATCTGCCACAATTTTTACAGCTCCGTCAGGTACCACTTTTAATGTGGTAACACTTGTCCTACGAACCCGTCCCTTCTTCTTGTCGATATTTTCAACATGCTCCTCTTCTCGCCGATTCTGGGAAGAATCGACTTATCTCTTATTATCTCAGTCCAAATTACAACATCTTTCTTTACCTTCACAACCAAACACTTCTTTTCTCTTCTTTTCTGGTTTCCACACAATCCAAGATTCACTTTCTACCCCAAATTGCAGTGTTTTTTTTTTTCTTTTAATTTCGTCTTTACCTGCCTTAGTTCGTTTTGCATATCTGCCTTGCTTTATCGGTAATGTTTTATTTGTCTCCAGGATAGCAGATTCCTTAACTTAGTCTACTTCGTAGCCCCCAGTTGAGATTTTAAGTTAATCGCTGATTTTCTTTCTGCTACCGCTCATTATATTCGTCTTTCTTCAGCCCACTCCCAGTCCGTAGTGTATACTCATTACCCTATTTACTCCATTTAGCAGGTCCTGCACTTCTACCTCGGTCTGTCATCAGCTTCTCTCATCGTTGACAACCTTTAATCCTGAATTAAAATTCCACTGCTAAACCTTTCATTTACTTAGGTCATTGCTTCCTCAACATATAGACTGAACAGTAATAGCATAACTTACGGACGACCCTTTCTAATCTGTCAACATCATTTTGGTCGACCATTCTTATATTTCCTTCCAGTTTCTTGTACACATTGTGTATTACCTGCCTCTGTCTATAGCTGACACCTATTTTCCTGTGAGTTTCAAATACCTTGCATCACACTGAAGCTGTCGAAATATTTCCCTCCATAGATAAATCCTATGAACGGGCCGCGCTTATGAAAAACCAGTTTCTTTTTTATTTTCATCCCATTGATGTTTTTATGTTACTCTGACTGGATTACGAAGGACAAGAAACACATACTCAGTCCACAGTGTGAATGTGAACCATTATTTCGAGAAGAATGACTCGTTATACTGTGTGGAGTCTGTGAGCACAGACAACACCTGCAGTTAGCATCCCCAGACAGAGCTCTGAGGGGTCGTATCGGAGCGGTGTTGGTCCACTGCGGCGCTTTGGGAAGCTTCATTTATTAACCAGGCGTGTAGCGCGGGGAGTTGCTTACTCCATTATGGACGCACTGTGTGAGGATCAAAAGTTGGCACCATTACCTATTCCTCCACCACACGGAGCACAAGACTAGCTTTCGCCGCGGGAGAGACTAACTCGTTGGGCACTGTTTATTCTGGTCTTCCAGCAATGAGAAACTAAACCATGAACAAAAGCGCTGAAGGTAAAACGTCAGCATATGTTACAAGTTTGTGAACGGATGTTGTAACAAATAGTATCGTTTAAGATGGAGATGGATACTATCGTGTACTACAAGACAAGTTAGTTAAGATCTGTTATCAAGAGCTCGATATGACGTAGATGCGCAAAAGGCTCTGTTATGACGCGGCGCTTGATAATTTGGAAGAAACTAAACTTAAATCAGTACATCTTCCTAGAATTCAGTCTTGAACGCAAAGTGAATCGTGTGTTGTTTCCCAACTTTCTGGCAAATGGTTCAAATGGCTCTGAGCACTATGGGACTTAACATCTAAGGTCATCAGTCCCCTAGAACTTAGAACTACTTAAACCTAACTAACCTAAGGACATCACGCAACACCCAGTCATCACGAGGCAGAGAAAAATCCCTGACCCCACCGGGAATCGAACCCGGGAACCCGGGCGTGGGAAACGAGAACGCTACCGCACGACCACGAGCTGCGGACAACTTTCTAGCAGAATAAAACTATGTGCTGGACCGGGACACGAACGCGGAAACTTGCCTTTGGCGTGAAATACTCTTACAAAACATGAACATTACGATTAGAAACCACGTAATACATGAAGTGGACAATTTGTGAACCTTGGAAACAAAATAACGCCACACGGACAAGGTTAAGACGGAATAAAAATGGTACCAGCACAGACATAGATATTATACAGAGAAAAGGAGAATGAAAGCATCACACATAGCCCAAAATTTCAGAAAGATTTGTTGGTTGATCTGGGGGAGGGGACAAAACAGCGAGGTCATCGGTCGTATCAGATTAGGAAAGGTTGGAGAAGGAAGTCGGCCGTGCCCTTTCAAAGGAACCATCCCGGCATTTGCCTGAAGCGATTTAGGGAAATCACGGAAAACCTAAATCTGGATGGCCGGTTGCGAGTTTGAACCGTCGTCGTCCCGAATGCGAGTCCAGTATGCTAACCACTGCGCCATCTCGCTCGGTTTTGGGAAAGGTATTTCTGAAAATAAACGTCTATTGCGCACCATATCACGAAAGAAAAGAGAATCTGAAGATCAAAATCACGATTAAAATTAAGATGACCAAATAGGTAAGGAACGGAGACCTCTTCACAGAATCATTGGGCAATGAAATGTAACTAGCTGAAGAGACAAGACGATAACGCAAAAGGGAATAACTTCCACGATAACACTTAGAGCCATACAGAGGAAAAAATATAGGGGTAAACGTTAAAACACAGGAAAAATAGTAACAGCGCTGAGAGTAAGTGCTGCTCTGAAATGTAGAGAGTAGCGTAGTACACGAAATAGTAGTGGCCTGCATCAGACCAGTCAAATGACCTACCATGATTAACTTACGTATTCGTTTCCCCACTTAAAAGTACCAGTGTGCCTCCGATTCTCAACTCCTTCCTTGTTGATCAGCTTTTCCAGTACGATATTATACAGATGCAGTTTTCATTTCAAAATTTTTGGACAGAAAATATTTCAAATAAGCTTCCTTCCGCATTTATTAACAGCAACCCATATTAAAAAAATTAAATTACAAAAAATCAGTAATCATTTTTGGCAGCATGAGCTCTACTCGCCTCATTCCGTACTCAAATTCAATCCGCGTTTTCAAAGGGATTTAAGAGAAAAAATTTTCTTCACTAAAGTATGCTTAGGTAATGCCAGATTATAAGATTATATCCAGAATCATCAGGCCAAAAGCCATTTACAGCAAAATATGAACGTCTTCTCCAATCTTCTACGTTGTACTTACGGCTTTGTTTTCATGAGTGGTATTAATACTGATGTGCACATATAAGATATCAGTTTTCCGTATCATCAAGAAACTTTGTATGTAAGCTTTAAGTTAGTTATTATTGACTAAAATTGTGCTTTAATATCACTAAATATATTTATTCCACTCTAGTACTCAACATGTTTCGTTTTATATGTGAGGGCATTCAAGTAACGCAACACATGGTCTTTTTCTGAGAGAAGATTAGTTTTATTCAGGATTCCAATATACCACATTATTTCCCTACCCCTTTAGCTAAAAAACCATATTTTCCAACATCATCTCCATTCAGTACGACGCCATTACGCTACCTTACTGAGAGGGTCTCTAAGCCCGCATGGTACCTGTTGTGTATGAGGTGGAACTATGGGCCTCATGGAAAAAGGGTGACCCGCCAAGGTCCCGCAATTTGACTCTTATAGTCCGATCACGAGGTGAGGCCATTAATTGCAAGCGTTGGTCACGTAGGCTGACGTGAGGCTCAATGAACTATACTTGACTGGATGTATCTGGAACATCTTAGGAGATTAGTTAGTAGACAGGAATAGAATTAAATACTTAGCTTTCAATCAGCATCAGCGGTGAACGTCGATCTTGACTTTGTACAATAATATTTTCAAGTGCAGTTATTGACTGAAGTGCGAATACTTCTTTACAATTCTGATTGCTTCACACGTATAGATCAATTGTCAATGCATAGACTCAATTAGCTGAAGGCTATGCTAACTAGCGTCTCTGCAATGAGATCTCTGAAGCTAAAACAAGTGAACCAGTCCTATTCAACTCGGCTGTAGAACTGGCCAGTGCGCTAGCTTGTCTCATTTCAGACCATCCGAGTGGCGGCGCTCGGCCTGCTAGCGTAGACAGTGGCTACTCGCGGGTCCGATGTGTACTGACGGACCGCGGCCGATTTGAGGTCTACAACCTAGCAAGTGTGGTGCCTTGCGGTGACACCACAGTACCAGTCCACTGGTCGACTTCGGAGGCAACGTCTCGCAGCATCTATAACCTCCCCATAACCCACGTACTGCTTCCTACGGAGTGCATCCTTCATTGGGCCAAACGGATGGAAGTCGGAAGGAGCGAGATCCGATTGTAGGGTAGATGAGGAAGAACAGTCGAATGAAGTTTTGTGTGCTCTTCTCGGGTGCGCAGACTTATCTAACGCCTTACATTATCTTGGAGAAGTCCGTTTGCATTTTTGTGGCGACGTACAAGCGAAAGTCGTTTCTTCAATTTCGTGAGGGTAGCACAGTACACTTACAAGTTGATCGTTGGATCATGAGGGAGGACATCAAACAAGATAACCCCTTCAGAGTCCTAGAAGACCATCGCAACGCCTTTACCGGCTGAGGGTGTGGCTTTTGAACTTTTTCTTCGGAGGGGCGGTGGTGTGGCGTAACTCCGTCGATTGCCGTTTCGTTTCTGGTTCGAACTGATGTACCCTTGTTTCATTGCCTGTGGCGATGTTAGGCAAAAAAAAAAAAAAAATTGTCACTATCAGCCTCATAACGGGGAAGCAGTTCCCTACAGATGGTGCTTCATTGCTACATACGATCTTCTTTCAGACGTCGAAGAACATAGCGGACACACATCTTTGGGTACCACAAATTGTCCACTTGGGCAGCGAGGTGATACATTGTGATCCGTCAATCACCTCCAATAAGAGTGTACGCACGTTCCAATATTGCAGGAGTCACAGCTGTGTGCGATCTGTCGGCACGCCGGAGTTGGAACAGGTTTGCGCGACCTTGTTGCGATGATGTCAGACGCCGTGCTTTCGTTTACTACCAGTTCTCCAAAAGCATACTGCAACAGCCTATCAATATCTGCGATGCTCTGGTTTTCCGCTAAAAGAAGCTCAATGGCAGCTCTCTGCTTGGAACACACCTCCGTTACAGACGCCACTTTGAAGGCTGCGTATCCTGTGTACCTATCGTAACTTCATGAAACTTTAGGGACTGAAGCAGGAATTTCCCACGATGTCGCACAATTTTTCAACCGGAGGTGCTAGATAAAAAATGTGATGCATTACTTATTGAACACTTCTCATGTACACTCCTGGAAATTGAAATAAGAACACCGTGAATTCATTGTCCCAGGAAGGGGAAACTTTATTGACACATTCCTGGGGTCAGATACATCACATGATCACACTGACAGAACCACAGGCACATAGACACAGGCAACAGAGCATGCACAATGTCGGCACTAGTACAGTGTATATCCACCTTTCGCAGCAATGCAGGCTGCTATTCTCCCATGGAGACGATCGTAGAGATGCTGAATGTAGTCCTGTGGAACGGCTTGCCATGCCATTTCCACCTGGCGCCTCAGTTGGACCAGCGTTCGTGCTGGACGTGCAGACCGCGTGAGACGACGCTTCATCCAGTCCCAAGCATGCTCAATGGGGGACAGATCCGGAGATCTTGCTGGCCAGGGTAGTTGACTTACACCTTCTAGAGCACGTTGGGTGGCACAGGATACATGCGGACGTGCATTGTCCTGTTGGAACAGCAAGTTCCCTTGCCGGTCTAGGAATGGTAGAACGATGGGTTCGATGACGGTTTGGATGTACCGTGCACTATTCAGTGTCCCCTCGACGATCACCAGTGGTGTACGGCCAGTGTAGGAGATCGCTCCCCACACCATGATGCCGGGTGTTGGCCCTGTGTGCCTCGGTCGTATGCAGTCCTGATTGTGGCGCTCACCTGCACGGCGCCAAACACGCATACGACCATCATTGGCACCAAGGCAGAAGCGACTCTCATCGCTGAAGACGACACGTCTCCATTCGTCCCTCCATTCACGCCTGTCGCGACACCACTGAAGGCGGGCTGCACGATGTTGGGGCGTGAGCGGAAGACGGCCTGACGGTGTGCGAGACCGTAGCCCAGCTTCATGGAGACGGTTGCGAATGTTCCTCGCCGATACACCAGGAGCAACAGTGTCCCTAATTTGCTGGGAAGTGGCGGTGCGGTCCCCTACGGCACTGCGTAGGATCCTACGGTCTTGGCGTGCATCCGTGCGTCGCTGCGGTCCGGTCCCAGGTCGACGGGCACGTGCACCTTCCGCCGACCACTGGCGACAACATCGATGTACTGTGGAGACCTCACGCCCCACGTGTTGAGCAATTCGGCGGTACGTCCACCCGGCCTCCCGCATGCCCACTATACGCCCTCGCTCAAAGTCCGTCAACTGCACATACGGTTCACGTCCACGCTGTCGCGGCATGCTACCAGTGTTAAAGACTGCGATGGATCTCCGTATGCCACGGCAAACTGGCTGACACTGACGGCGGCGGTGCACAAATGCTGCGCAGCTAGCGCCATTCGACGGCCAACACCGCGGTTCCTGGTGTGTCCGCTGTGCCGTGCGTGTGATCATTGCTTGTACAGCCCTCTCGCAGTGTCCGGAGCAAGTATGGTGGGTCTGACACACCGTTGTCAATGTGTTCTTTTTTCCATTTCCAGGAGTGTATAATACGCAAACCACAATACTGTGCATGGCTCAGTATTCTTCTACATCTACAACTAAGTCTGCGTCTACATCCACATCTACAACCATACCGCGGAAACTAGCGTATTGTGTGTGACGGAGTTTTCTTTGTGTACCACTGCCACTTTTCATGTTCAGTCGCTAGTGGTTTGCGGGAAATGCTATTGCTGGTAAGCCTCTGCTTAGGCTCGAATCTTTCTAACTGTATCTTCAAGATCTTTTCACGAGATATAGGGGTACAAAGGAGGAAGCAATACAGTTGTTGACTCTTCTAGGAGAGTACACTCTTGGAACCCTAACAGTAAGGAATACCGTGAAGCAGAACGCCTCTGTTGTAGTGGCTGACACCGGACTTAGATGAACATCTACGTGACGCTTTCGCACGTACTTAATCAACCTGTAACGGATTGTGCTGCTCTTCTTTGAATGTTCTCTATTTCCTTTGGTACGCATCCCTGGCTGCAGAGCAATATTCAAGTACTTGTCTTACGAGGGTTTTGTAAGCTACTTCCTTTGTTAATGGACTACATTTCCCGAAGAATCTTAGTGTGAATCTTAGTCTGCCTCCTACCGCACCCGCGAGTGACTTTATTTGATCGTTCCACTGGAAATGTCTCAGTACGCATATTCGTAGATGTTCCATGGAATTATCTGTGAACATTGACTGATCTGCAATCTTGTAAGCGTCTAGTAATGGGTCTTCTTGTGTATACGTAAGCAATACGTTACTTCTGTTCGTGTTGAGGGTCAAATGCCATTTTCTGCCTTCAGCGCCGATCCTCTGCAAATCTTCCTACATTTCGTAACAAGTTCCAGATGTTGTGGCATCTGTGAATGAAACAGCACCGTGAGCGAAAGGTCTTATTGAACTTCTACTTGATCTGCCAGGTCATGCATAAAGAGTGTTCAAAAATATTTGTCACATACTATAAGAGGTGGAATTACTCATCGAAACAAGAAAAATAAGTCCAATACACATGGAAAAGGAAATGCATGCTTTTTTAGATAAATCCGAAAATCGTGGGTCTTGAAATGCACATTTTCTGCGATAAACACGTGTTTACTGGATGTGTTAAACGTAGCATTAATTCGTTGACAACAATGCACTCCTCTGCCCTCTGGCGTAAGGATTGACGAACCCTTTGAAGCATACCCGCATTGAAGATGCTACCCTGGAGTTTCCGCACATCATTGATCGGCGAGGCGTAGGTCAATCCCTTCAAGTGTCCCCATACTCAAAAGTCTAGGGGACTGAGGTCTATGGAACGATCAGGTCAAAGCGTCTTTAACTGCCGTTACTCGTACTTTAGGTACTTGGGCAATGCACAGGTCTGTTTAAAAAGAATAGCTCAATGCAGACGTAGTGTCGAGCCACGCAAGTCTGCTTTCATGCTCCACAGCTAAATCGCAGCAAATAATAACACGTAGCTGTCCTCTTGCAGTCAAGTTCTCAATGCATTGGCGAGAATTACGAGTTAATAAAATAAATAAAAACACAGATAAAAGTCAAATGAATGATTTAATAAGAAGGGATCTAAACTAATGTCTGTAAATGATGTAGAAGACATAGAACTATGTCGAATAACGTTCATTTAAGAAAGAAGGTCTCAAATATAAATGAATTGGTCCTACGATATTGAGTTAAAACGCTGGCAGGAAATACCTTTATCATACGCTGTAAAGTTACATTAAGAGAGTTAAGAGATTGCTACAGATATCTCCAGACGAAATTTTAATCAAAGATGCGTAAACCTAAGTCCATTTCGTAATCACAATATACAAAATATTCACCAGCTCAAAAAGTTCAGAGTTCAACATGTTGATTTACAAATTATCACACGCGATACAAAGAACAGTAACACATACTTTGTCTATCCTCCATCCCCTAATACAAGCTCCAGTCACATTGAAGCCTCTGGAAAACAAAATCTCTTCAGAAGTTGAAGCACGGTAACGGCATTTCACCTCTCAGAATCAAACACCTCCACAGTCGAATACCACTCGTTACCACAGGCAGGTCTGCTCCTTTCCAGAACTCACTTAGAAGTGCCTAGAATGGCTCTCTTGAACTCTTCACTCGAAAAAGTCACAATCACCACTTGAATCCTGTAGTGTGCCCCTGCTGTCTTCTTTTCCATTGACTGAACGCTATCCTCATCAGAAACACATCGTTCTTAATGCCAACAGAGATAATTTCACTCAACTTTACATTTTCCTCGACTACGCTACCATATTACAACAATATTTAAAGAAAGAAATTTTATAAACATTTGCGCACGCTCAGACCATTCACAATAAGTATAAATGAAGGACTGTCCATAAAAATAAGCTTCTATTCTTGCGCAAGTGCGCTCACGATAAATGACAAAAATTGTCGTTAAATAATTTTTTAAACGAAAGTTATTTTTGGCACTCTTTTACTAAGGTGGTGCCAATATTGCTTAAATTACCATGAAGTTGTAGTATCAATTGCAATTAATATTTAAATAAAGTTATTGGCAAAATAGTAAACTGATCAATATATAAATACCCAAGTGAGACACAATATGTGAGATTCCTGCTGTGTTCATTTACTGTGTAATTTTGAAGGATGCGATGTTCTGACAAACATTTTCATGATGAGAAGATGTAAAAAACATAATAAATCAAGAATTAGATAAAGACACGTAGCTTTCAGATATGATAGCCATAGTGCAATGCTGTCATCTGAGATGACGTACGTTGAAATCACTTGAAGATTTGCAAAGCTATTAATTCAGTGGCTCATTGTGAAAATTTTTACTCCCTGTAACATATCAACTTCTGTTGTTCTGAAGATATTGAAACATTCTTGTGTCACTGAATGTTCCTCAGTTCTCTGAGATCACTGATGATTCTGATCTCACTTTAGTCTGAATTATTATACGTTCCTGAAGAGCTGTAAGACGCAGTCGACCGGCTTGTCTGACACTACCCCACTTCTTGGAGCATTTTCTGCACGAAGGGGATGCGAACAACAGCCGTTCAAATTCCCAGCTTTGTGATATACGCTTCCGGTGACATGCTCGTTGCTTCTGCACCAGAGCTCGCTCGGGGCGGCCACATTACGTCTTCGTCCCGCCGACTCGCACCCAGCCAAGCAAGTAGATACGGCTCTCCTCAGTACCAGTTCTAGATGGACGAATAACTCGCCTAAATATTCTTAACGTCACAAGAACGACATGATGTGTTTTGTTTGCTGGAAATTGTTCAGTCCAAAAACAAAGTTGGTCTGATATTCCGACCAATAACGATTTCATTTCGCATTCCATTGGTGTATTGAACGAGGGAAAAAGTAGTTTGTGTCTCTCTAAGCACCCTAATATCTCTTACTGACAAGAGACTTACTCGGTGTGTACAATGGTGACAGTATAATGGTCACACAGTCTCTCTGGAGTACAGCCTCTCAAAATTTATCCAACATGTTTTCTGGAAAACTGCGTTGCCTTTCTTCCATGGATTCCCATTTTATTTCGTATGGAATATACCGGCCACTTACAATTCCAGCAGCGGGTCTTTGACTTTGTTTCCTGTCTTTTGACTTGGCTTCTTGAGGAGGACAACAAACACCGGAAGAAGACTCCAGAATTATTGCCTGCACTAGTGTCATATTTGCCACTTCTTTTAAAAATACACTGTACTTCCTCAGAGCTCCTCCAGAAAATCTGAATTCGCCTTTCCTAAAACTTGGTATATTTCATATCACTTTTCGTATTACCCTATACATTTGTACCATGCGACATGTGCTAGATATTTATCTACTACTCTTGTAATCGGATACTATCACACTCTTCGACTTAGAAGCACGTAAGGACACAAGAGTAGTAGGTGTTACATTTCATTTATCTACTTTTAAAAATAGCTGCCATTCAATATACCGAATATTAATTTTGTCCTTGCGTTATATTGTTTTCTTGTATGTGGTTTTGAAGAATACATCAGTAAACGGAAGAAGATGAACAGAAACGTAACGGAACCATATCACCCTATGCAGATGGTCCACACACTTGACACTAACTGATTGGTTCTCTCTATTCTTAGCAATGACTGATAATTTCTTTAACGCAACAAATAGCCCCTTTAATTTTAAGGTCAGCTTCTCTCACACACAGGAGATGATATGCAAGTTCTCGAAGCGTTACTTGTAGTTTTCTTTACTACTCTATGAAAATGACTGGTCACGTGTTGGCAAAATAGAAGGAAGAGTTTATATTTCAACCTTCCTCGAAAGTTGAGACTGTCAGGCTTCTCCGTAACTGATTCGGATCATTGCCTCTCGTGGGCCAAGATTTCTTATACGTGCCCTCCAAGCAAGTTTTATGCACTTACTCTCACCCTGAAAACGATCCATTTTCGAAACTTCCTGCTTTCCTTGCTGATAAAGGCTCTGACACTGTAATTTAACCTACGAACTGGAGCTTTATCAGAGATATTCATCTGGCCACATACTCAGAATGAGAGTGGATATTTAATTCTAGATTTAATCCTATATCCGGTGAGGTAATAGCGTCAATGAAGACCTTACGGAGACAATAGCATCGCACCTTCATCAAATCCTCGTTCTCGCCGGGAGTGCTCTGCATTAAGCACTTTGTCCATCCTCTTCGGCCGCAGCACGTGCGAACTTTCACCTAACAAGATATGTTCGGAGAAGGTGGAGTGGACCAAGTTTGCAAAGTGGCCGTAATGGCGGAATCCCCTTCGTAATTACATTCAGGATTGGAGAAGCATGGAGGCGGTAGCTCGATAGTCCACAAAACGAAAACGTGCTCCAGAGATCAAGAGCAGATATCGTGGAAGACATGGGTATGCTTTTTTGGGCTCAAAAAAGGAAACTTCATTGGTCTTGTAAAACAATAGTAGCAGCAATGTGAACGTCGTGACAGAACTAATTATAATCGGCTCAGACGTTGTTTCCTTCGTCAAACCTTCATTATATGGCAGTTATACACATGTGCCAGCAACAGATCCATAAACATTGTATGTCATGAGACATCCCACAAATGATATAAGAGAAAAAATTTGTTGAGAACCGTAAGTTACTATTAAAATGCAGACTGACGGGTTACCAAAATGTCGTAGTATAGAGAGCTATTGTTGTATGAACACGAATCTAATTTTGTTGTGAAGAATAACTCATTAAATTTTTTCCTCAGTTTAAAAAAAAAATTCTCATAGAAATGCTCCAGGTATGGCCTCTTTGTCGCTTTATTCATATGAGTCAGCTGCGATTTTAAGTAAGGTGGAGTCTGAATTTCAAGAATATTGGTCGATAGGAGAAGAACAAATGACCTGATCTTAAGCCTTAGTCCCATATGATTAAATCTGGGGAACATGGTAGCCTGAGTAAAAGCATTTGGTTACCGTCCATCCCCGTCCTACTCAACATTGAGGTAGTTTATGGTTTAAGATCACTCTGAACTTCCCAGAGATATCTACTGTTTCTCCCCTTACAGAAACACACAAGTTCACAAAGTTAGTGTACCATCCGAGAACAGAAATGTTTTAGAGAGGCGGCTTCCTATATTTTCTTTGGGAATGGGGCTAACTCGGGTTATGGAAAGATGTTAATATTGTTTAAGGGTACAGAATTAACTCCATTTTGTAAACACTGATATAAATACCATCTGATGGTAGATGAGATAACGAAAATCGATTCAAGACGAAAGCTGAAAGTTTATTTGTATATCGCCGGAACGATAAAACAATTTGTTTTCTATTGCCTCTAAAAACGGCCACGAAAACCAGACGATAATTATGAAGACTCCTGTATAGTTATGTATTATGCGAATTGTTTCATTCAGAGTTCGTGAGCTGTCATACATCTTAATTCGCCGGCATAAGTTAACACTTGTGTCATAATGACGTAATAGAAGTTCTTACTAAGGAACAAAGATGAAGTAGCAGATGTACTTACTTAAATATACGTAGTGCGGTCAAACTGCAAGTGTTTACATAATTTGAACCAGTCTAATTCTCAACGGAGCTTCATTTATCATTGTAAGTAGGCTGTTTAGGTTTTTTATATTGGTAACGCCACGTAGCGCTCTGTATGAAAATCACTGGCTGTGCTGTGTGCAGTCGGTGGCTGGTTGGCATTTGGTTGGCATTGTTGTAATACTCGCCATTGTAGTGTTGGGCAGCTGGATGTTAACAGCGCTTAGCGTTGCGCAGTTGGAGGTGAGCCGCCAGCAGTGGTGGATGTGGGGAAGTGAGATGGCGGATTTTTGAGAATGGATAATCTGGAGGTGTGTCCATCAGAAACAGTACATTTGTAAGAATGAATGTCATGAACTGCTATATATATTATGACTTTTGAACACTATTAAGGTAAATACATTGTTTGTTCTCTATTAATATCTTTCATTTGCTAACTATGCCTATTAGTAGTTAGTGCCTTCCGTAGTTTGAATCTCTTATTTAGCTGGCAGCAGTGGCGCTCGCTGTATTGCAGTAGTTTGAGTAACGAACATTTTTGTGAGGTAAGTGATTTGTGAAACGTGTAGGTTAATTTAGTCAGGGCCATTCTCTTGTAGGGATTATTGAAAGTCAGATTGCTTTGCGCTAAAAGTAATGTGTGTCAGTTTAGTGTTGATCAGAATAAGTAAAGAGAGTAATGTCTGAGTACGTTCAGTTTTGCTCAGCTGTTTGAAAATCAAATAATGTATAAGGTTTATCAGCACAGTAATTAATTAATTTTTCTAAGGGGACGTTTCATCATATCCTCATCAACAACCGAATATGTAAAATTCGGCATACATATTAAGGTTTCAAATTGCGTAGGCAGACTGCAGATACCACTTAGTTAAGAACTTTTGGGTATCCCACAGTAGGTGCTCCAAATCAAAAATTTGACTTTTTCGGCTTGATTGTTCCAATGCAAAGCAACGTGGCCCTCAGAGTTTAATACGAAAACTAGTATCTTCCATCTAAGCGTTTTCCTCTAAGATGCTAGCCTCAGACGTTTCCGGAAGAACATTTGTGAACCTAGGAACTTTAGAGTGGTATACTTGAATATCATTACATATTGAGCATTTCTGAAAGACAAGTTGGGATGCGTAAACTGTTGTCTGTCGTATGCCACCTGCTGTTAACGACGCATGGCAACTCCAGATCCCAACTCACACTCAAGTAATCTGTTCCCGAAGATTAGCCTCTAACCTCTTCCAGGATTCTAGTTCGCGGTATCCGTCGAAGGAAGGTGAAGAAATGGAAAAATTATAATTAATTAACAGCAAAGATCCTAATAAGGAGTCATTATGTTAATAAGAACTCCACTAACAGCTGGTAAAACTGTTGTTTATTAAAACACAAACGATTTCGCGGCCTTCAGCTTCGTGGTCGAGTGCAACTTACATGGTAAAAAGCACAGTACAGCGTCGCCACATTTTATGGATAGTAAAATTAACAAAGGAATGTTTAAAATATACACGCGACGTTAAAAGATCATAGGCATATCCATCGCTCCTTGTCAAAGTTTATTATTCAGAAAATATCGTCAATACCACGGCGAGAGTAATGTAAAGAAAACAGGCTGCATTCTTTAAAATTTGTCTGCGTCTAAAACGAAAAAAGAAAAACTTTATAGTGAGCGGACGCTAGAAGTTTATCAAAAGGGAGCGGATTGGCGATAAAAGCTTGTCACTGTTAACATGATTAGTCGGGACACTATGCGGATAACTTTTTGGAAAGTGTCAGATCACACTGTCTTACCAGTGTGAACACCAGGGCAGCTCGATGCAGAGCAAAGCCAAAGTGGCCCCCACGAACGACAAAGAGACTAGCTGGGTGGCAGAACGGAAACTATCAGTGTGACGCCATGTATTTACGACTAGGAGCGTTGGGTCGTTACCTGTACAAACGAGAATAATACAGAATTTTATTATATACAAAAATCTAAACAGACAAACAATCAAAATTTGCCTAAATGCTAGTGTCCTTTAATTCGTATTGGTTATTCAACGTGAAATGTACGTTTTCATTTTTATATCTAAATTTCTGCTTCCTCTATAATTCAAAATATACTTCATACAAATACTTCTTAAAAAACATAAAAGCGAAGTCTTTTCGCAGCATCGCAAAAGGAACATCCAGCTTCTCGTAGTCCTATTACAGAACCTCGTCCTAACTCAATGACGTTCTCATAATGGTTTCTCTGTCGCCTTCAAGGCATTGTTTCTAGTCTCAACGGTAACTGACGCTCACGACCGTTGTAGCGTGTATTTAAAGGAAACCTGATTTGCATCTTCATAGTGGCGCTACCAACGGCACACTTAGGCGGCTGGCACATATTCTGAATACAAATATTTTTTCAGATGCAGAAACACACCTACAAACATTCATTTATGTCGCACAACTCCGTCTCTGTGTCGCGATTTTTTCCGTCAGTGTGGTTAGAGCTCGTCTGGGCGTTTTGCAGAATCTTGCACCAAATGTATTTCTGCCGATTCCTTAAACTGAATCCTAGAAGTAGCCAGGAGTTTCTTGGCAGATACGTTACTTCAGGGGTCCTCACACGCACCACATTTCTTGCGCAATAATTTTATGTCAATACATTGCTCGAAAGTGTGATGCCAAGAACGGCAAAATATTACTGCGCAATATTAATGCAAACATATCGGCGTTTTACTATATCGAACTCATATGTATTGCGATTGAGATGCTTGCCTTGCAAAGCGTAAGCGAAAATTGTACAGAACAATAGAAAAAGTCTGTAAAGACTCCAGTAAACGTTTCGGTGGATCAGGTGCTCATTCACTGAAACAATGAACACAACAATTACTTACAAAGTAAACAAGTGAGCTGCGTAATTTGTGGTGTATATATGCTGTTTTCTCTGTATTTCCCTTCTGTAGCAACTGCTGTGGACAAATAAATCAATGATTTACTGATTGAAAACTTAAATGATGTCATGACCGTGGTGTCACAACTTTTGCAAGAGAGAAAAAAGGAAAAGAGTAAGCTGGCTAAACAGCTGGCCTGGTCTTTGCCGCTTCTGAAAACTACTACAAATGAAAAAAAAATATCTGGTTGCTGTCATGACACCTGATCTTCAGCTTCCTCTGCTGTCGTGGATACCGAGGTATCGGTCGCTTCGTACTCTGTCAACAGTTACATTTCTGAGAGTAGTGCCTGGCGCTTTAATATACGTTCCCCAGCCCACCCCCAGATTTTCTATCTTTTATTTCTTTCACTTCTTTGCAGAAATTCCTTCGTAGCAAACAGAATTTCTTTCGATATCGGCAGCAGCTGCCTTTTATGGCGCAATGCTTCAATATACAGTAGAATACATTCGGCAATATATTGAGTGAGCGACAATATTTTTAAAGCTGTGTAGTCTATTTTAGTATACAGCCTAAACTACTAATACCCTCTCAGGTGGTCCACATTATTGCGCAATAAATATTGTACCGGGGTGGGCCGCATCTTTCGACTGCCAAAGACAGTATCACAATAATGCAAGCGCCTGGGCATCACGGGTGGAGCAGTATTCAAAGAGGGCGCAAAGCTCGAGAAAGGGCGCTCATTGAACGGTCTCGTGTGCGCACGTGCCTCAGCGCCAATTTCCGGTATAGACATAGAGTAGTGAACAAGCACCTCCAGTGTGAAACACTTACCAGATGATGGCTGATTGGTTGTCAGTTGAAATACCGTGGTAAGATATCGATGTCATCCGGTTGCGATCCCGAAACTTCATGGAACGTCTGTAAAGCTGAAACTTCAAGAGTAAAAGCGGTGACTCAATCTATAAATGTTGTTTACCAAAATTCCTTAATACAGACCTTATGCAAACCTAATTGGCCATTTGTGAAATGGCTGCAATAAAGCAATAAAGTCAAAACAGGCCCTTAGTACTACTCTCACGTTCACAGTGCTTTACCTTCCCTTGTACACCAGAAAGCGAGTTCTTCGCCCTGCAGTCGAATGATATATGATTCCTCTTAGGTAAATTTTGCCTGATAATTACATTTTTATGAAGAATCGGAATGTAGGGGGAACGTATGTGAGTTTTATGTCGCTACCGGACTTCACGTTAATTTTTGTGTTTTTCTGTCTCTCTTAACACATAGAGTTAAAACGAATAGTGAGGTAGACAAATTTTTGATCGCTGTTTCGAATGGGAACATGACGTTTCACATGATTAGAAGTTTTTTAAACCAGAAATAAATCGACGTTTACCATCGAGAATGACCATTATGTGAAATACATGGTGAACAATATCTAAAAAAACGACATTGCGGAGTATCTGCAGAAAAGCTACTCTGGATAAAAATAGCTCTGCCTTCAAGAGAAAACCATAGCAGTAACCACTGTTATGCACATCACCTCCTTCTTTCACGGCTGCGTTTCAGAAAGATCTGAATTTGTGAGAACTTATTTTGCTTTCGTTTGCCAATAAGAATGGTAAATATGACAGCATTTCTCTAATACTGGCCATGCTCACGGGTCATACAACTACATGGGTACTATAAATGTTTCATTCGTTTGTGTAGTTCTGTATTTTCAAAAGTATTATATTTAGAAATGTGAAGAAAAGAACGATAATCTCACCGACTTTGCACTGAGCTCACCATTTGGCGCTGCCGCTGCGATTGCATTGCCTTCACACAATGGAGACAAAACAAGTAAAGAGATTTTGAGTGTTAGAATGTGTGAAATGTTTATCTGTTACAACAATGCAACGTGCATTTAGAAGAAATTATGAAAAAGAACCAAAATGTAACGTGAGCACTGTGCACTGATATCGACAATTTGGGGAAACTGGTTTGTTCTGTAAACAGAGAAGTATTGGGTGACCAAGTGTGCCAGATGCAACCGTCTGGAGGTGGAGGGAACATTTTGTACACAGTCCAAAAAAATCTGCAGTACGCACAATCCACGAACTTGGAATATCGGAGCCAACTGTGTGGAAGGTTTAGCGACTGCGGCTACATTTAAAACCATAGTGTCTGCGCGTCGTGTAACTTAAGAACGTAAGATTACGGCTGGCGTCTTCAATTTTGCATCAAAAGCAGGAAGCATTTGAGGATGGACATTTACGATATTCAGTGACGAAGCAACCTTCCATTTATCTCGAACAGCTAATATCACCACAATGTGAGAGTATGGGGCACCGAAAATCCTTATAAAATTGCGGCACATGAACGAGAATCGCAGAAGGATAAAATTTTTGTGCAGTGTCACAGACGGAGCTCTGTGGGCCGTTCTCGTTCAGTAAGTCAACTATGACGGTTCCCTCTCACCTTCACACGTTGCAGTTGTGGTTTCTTCCACACCTGATTCCTGATTCCGAGAATATCATCTTCCGACGAGACAGAGGACTCCCTTACTGGACCAGGGATGTTCGTCGCTACCTCAACGATGAACTTCTGCAACTTTGTATTGGGTCGAGTGGTGAAGATTGTATGGCTCTGTTCCCATGGGGCCCCTACAGGTCACCTGACCCATGTGGTGTTTTTTTCTTTTAAAATAACTTATATTTTGATTAATTTATCATCCTTTTGTGGGGATTTAGAAATCTGTTGTGGATTTTTCACCACTTCTTGGCGGGAAGAGCAAAGACTTTTCAAAAACTTAAGTACTGTATGTGATAGTTTATATATCACCTGAAATCGTTTGCAGAAGGCGTAGTGTTCTCAAGATTAAGAACAGAGTTCGCATTGTCACTTAATTTATTTGTGTCGTGATCATGTACGATCACGACTGGACATGAGACATAGCAACTACAAACAGAGAGATCTAAGTGATCAGACAGGGCTGGATATTTTCTTTGCTATAATACACCACACAAAAAAAAAATTTGGATTTAAGTCACAATCAAGGTAAATAGCAATGCGCCATCTGCCTTAACTACGACGTTTGCCGACATGCAGTCGGTCGCTGGTAGCCGTATGAAAACTATAAAAACACCGTTATTTCTGTTCCTATTAATAGGAGATGGATAGCATTGAAATACTTTAAGTAATAAGCAGGCACTACAGCATATGAGAGCACAGTAACCAATTTATTTACCTTAGTCAGTATTGCTAACAATAGGATCCGTAAATTTCAATTTTATATATTGCTGGCTGTTTCTTTAAGTAAAGTCCTTTAGCATTTTCGACATCTTAGCTGCACACATAAATCCTTACATAGGACTGCACAATAGTAATATTTTGTAATAACTAACTAGTGATTGCGGACCACGCCATATACGCGTCCGCCGTCTTTAAAAAATATATCAGGACTGTGGTAACAGAAGAGGACTACAATTCTTCAGCTGTCAAAAAATAAGAAACACAAAATACCTCTATCCATACAATTTATGAACAATTCGTATTCTGCACCGTCGCTCGTAAGATATTCTTTTAAATGCCGGGTGGTCGCTGCTCAGCGACGATCTAAGATATTTTTACACAAACTGTATAGCTTTTACGAGCCTGCATGGTTAGAATATTGAACGTAAGTTTATTTCAGCCATCTAAACAGATACTAATATTACATCTAACGCCTTTGCTATTTCATTAAGGACTGTGTTTACGAACACGCTCCCCGCAGAACTCTGGAACAGATCAGAGAACGCATCAGTACTGCTGTCATGATCATTGATAGAGTGTTGCTACATAAGGTTAGGTTTGGAACGAACTTGACAACCAATTGGACGTTTGTCTTGTGACCAGACGGGCAATGACAGAGCAATGGAAAAGAGCAACTTGGTGAATTTACAGTTTTGTTCATGCATCACTCGTATTTCAACGTGCAATACTTAAGAAAACATAGAGCTTTTAAAACGAATGAATCATTTATTGTAGCCCCGTACAGTGACAGTTAATGTCGAAGACTTAGTGGGATTCCGATATGGGCTTCTAGCATGACAGACATGCAAATTGAAGGTTACGAAGTGTTGTAATATTATAGATACAAGGCATTGTGAGAATGAAGATTTACAACAAAAGGCTAAGGGAATATAGCTGAGCGATGTGAGGACATCGATATTTCAGCAATCATAATTTTTAAAGTAAACATAACGCTTTAGCCAGCAGATGCAATTAACGAATGATATCTAACCATATGTTCCAATAATTAGTCTAATAATTGCTTCGAGCAAAAAATCATTAATGAAGACCCAAAAGAGGCCTGTTGATACTACATAGGGATGACCTTAAAATCACTGACCTGTTCGTGCGACCTGGCAACAAGTATAGTGCTGTCGCAAGAGGAGCTTAATTATATAACACCATGTAACAAACCCACATTTGCTACGTTCTTAGTTCCAGTGGTGATAATAAGCTCTGATGCAGTAATGCAAAACAGATCATACCCGACAGCAAGTGTTTCCATCGTAGTACGGAACACTGGAAATGGATTGTGGGCTCTCCATCAGAGCTGATGTGTATGTTCAGTGAAGCGACCTGAGCAGGAAATGGAGCTGTCCCACGTATGATATCGCACCCTGCTCCACGAGCGCTGTATATGGCATATACATCCAGAATCAGATGCAAGTATTTGTCTATTTGTGCCGCGGGAAATGAACTTTTTCAGATAACTTCTACTGGCCTTGTATAGCTTTTATGAGTTTCGGGTGTATCCATCGACGAATTGATAAAGTTGGATGTTTGTTAAAATCTAAGTAAATACAAATCCATGTCAGAGTAATGGAATACGTTTTCTCGTATTTTGTTGTAGCACGATATAATGTTTGTTGAACATTACCCGCTGCATTTCGCATTCGCCGGAGCTTGTGGCCAGATAATGATGATGAGAAACGACACTTCCCTCCTGCTTTCACCCATTCCAATTTGTTGAGACGCGATGAGACAACCTACTGAACTTTCATTATATCCTTGGTGATGTAAATTGATAAATTGCAAATTAAACGGTTTTTACTAAAACTTCAGTTCCAATACTTGCCTCCTATGTGTGTGTGTGTGTGTGTGTGTGTGTGTGTGTGTGTGTGTGTGTGTGTTAGCTCTTTTCCGTTATGGTATTCGTGACCATAGTCTCAAATCTAGTGAAGAGATACAATGTAATGTCATAGCTCAATTCTTAGATAATGGAAAATTTCCGGCTAAGGTTACCGGAAAATTGCTGTGATGACTGCTTGTGTTAGGAAGACGACTGACACGAAACTGGGCGTTTAATTATGATCGATAGAAGACAGTGTCAATAAGAACTGTGCGACGTGAAATCCAGCAACAAACCATTCGTGGCAGAGCTCTTATTGTTGAACATTTTGTGTACCATTTGAATGTAAAAGAGAGGCTTCAGTGCTGGAAAGAGTGTAAGACTCAAAATGTACACCAATAGAGACCTTAAGAGTGTAACACAGAAAGTCTTTACCTATTTACTGCTAGGGATAGATCATATTCAACATTACTCCCAGTGTGGACAATGTAGGGTGGCGCTATGTAGTTTTCAGCTGCTGCGGTGGTGAGTTGCGGTGAAACTGCAACACTGGGGATAACAGGAAATGTTGCCCCAAAAGAACAATAAACTAAATGTTAGTCAACTTTTAATATTGTGGACGACAGCTGTAAATGAAGTTGTCTTAATTTTATTACGTCACAGAGTCCTCGTCGAAACTTTACATCATACTGGTCACCTCGACCAATTGCTGACAATCGGAACATTATTACATACAGTGATTTCCTTAATTAAAATCACAGAAGTTGTTCAAAATTACAGAGAACTTTGTCAGTCGGTGTTTACAACTGAAATACAGGAAACAGAATGCCGGATCCAATACATATCTGTCGTTTTTATGGAAGAATAATTGAAATGTTTCAAATAAACGAAGCTAATTACATTTTTGTTGATTGCTGTGAAACAACTATATCCTAAGTCTTCCTAAGGCTTTCCTGGTTTCAAATATGCTTAATTTACTTTTTTCTGTGAACAGAATTTCAGTAAATTTTGTTGTTGTTGTGGTCTTCAGTCCTGAGACTGGTTTGATGCAGCTCTCCATGCTACTCTATCCTGTGCAAGCTTCTTCATCTCCCAGTACCTACTGCAACCTACATCCTTCTGAATCTGCTTAGTGTACTGATCTCTTGGTCTCCCTCTACGATTTTTACCCTCCACACTGCCCTCCAATGCTAAATTTGTGATCCCTTGATGCCTCAAAACATGTCCTACCAACCGATCCCTTCTTCTAGTCAAGTTGTGCCACAAACTTCTCTTCTCCCCAATCCTGTTCAATACCTCCTCATTAGTTACGTGATCTACCCACCTTATCTTCAGCATTCTTCTGTAGCACCACATTTCGAAAGCTTCTATTCTCTTCTTGTCCAAACTGGTTATCGTCCATGTTTCACCTCCATACATGGCTACACTCCATACAAATACTTTCAGAAACGACTTCCTGACACTTAAATCTATACTCGATGTTAACAAATTACTCTTCTTCAGAAACGATTTCCTTGCCATTGCCAGTCTACATTTTATATCCTCTCTACTTCGACCATCAACAGTTATTTTACTCCCTAAATAGCAAAACTCCTTTACTACTTTAAGTGTCTCATTTCCTAATCTAATCCCCTCAGCATCACCTGATTTAATTTGACTACATTCCATTATCCTCGTTTTGCTTTTGTTGATGTTCATCTTATATCCTCCTTTCAAGACACTGTCCATTCCGTTCAACTGCTCTTCCAAGTCCTTTGCTGTCTCTGACAGAATTACAATGTCATCGGCGAACCTCGAAGTTGTTACTTCTTCTCCATGAATTTTAATACCTACTCCGAATTCTTCTTTTGTTTCCTTTACTGCTTGCTCAATATACAGATTGAATAACATCGGGGAGAGGCTACAACCCTGTCTCACTCCCTTCCCAACCACTGCTTCCCTTTCATGCCCCTCGACTCTTATAACTGCCATCTGGTTTCTGTACAAATTGTAAATAGCCTTTCGCTCCCTGCATTTTACCCCTGCCACCTTCAGAATTTGAAAGAGAGTATTCCAGTTAACGTTGTCAAAAGCTTTCTCTAAGTCTACAAATGCTAGAATCGTAGGTTTGCCTTTTCTTAATCTTTCTTCTAAGATAAGTCGTAAGGTTAGTATTGCCTCACGTGTTCCAACATTTCTACGGAATCCAAACTGATCTTCCCCGAGGTCCGCTTCTACCAGTTTTTCCATTCGTCTGTAAAGAATTCGCGTTAGTATTTTGCAGCTGTGACTTATTAAATTGATAGTTCGGTAATTTTCACATCTGTCAACACCTGCTTTATTTGGTATTGGAATTATTATATTCTTCTTGAAGTCTGTGGGTATTTCGCCTGTCTCATACATCTTGCTCACCAGATGGTAGAGTTTTGTCATGACTGGCTCTCCCAAGGCCATCAGTAGTTCTAATGGAATGTTGTCTACTCCCGGGGCCTTGTTTCGACTCAGGTCTTTCAGTGCTCTGTCAAACTCTTCACACAGTATCTTATCTCCCATTTTATCTTCATCTACATCCTCTTCCCTTTCCATAATACTGTCCTCAAGTACATCGCCCTTGTATAAACCCTCTATATACTCCTTCCACCTTTCTGCCTTCCCTTCTTTGCTTAGAACTGGGTTGCCATCTGAGCTCTTGATATTCATACAAGTGGTTCTCTTCTCTCCAAAGGTCTCTTTAATTTTCCTGTAGGCAGTATCTATCTTACCCCTAGTGAGACAAGCCTCTACATCTTTACATTTGTCTTCTAGCCATCCCTGCTTAGCCATTTTGCACTTTCTGTCGATCTCATTTTTGAGACATTTGTATTCCCTTTTGCCTGCTTCATTTACTGCATTTTTATATTTTCTCCTTTCATCAATTAAATTCAATATTTCTTCTGTTACCCAAGGATTTCTATTAGCCCTCGTCTTTTTACCTACTTGATCCTCTGCTGCCTTCACTACTTCATCCCTCAGAGCTACCCATTCTTCTTCTACTGTATTTCTTTCCCCCATTCCTGTCAATTGTTCCCTTATCCTCTCTCTGAAACTCTCTACAACCTCTGGTTCTTTCAGTTTATCCAGGTCCCATCTCCTTAAATTCCCACCTTTTTGCAGTTTCTTCAGTTTCAATCTGCAGTTCATAACCAATAGATTGTGGTCAGAATCCACATCTGCCCCTGGAAATGTTTTACAATTTAAAACCTGGTTCCTAAATCTCTGTCTTACCATTATATAATCTATCTGATACCTATTAGTATCTCCAGGATTCTTCCAGGTATACAACCTTCTTTTATGATTCTTGAACCAAGTGTTAGCTATGATTAAGTTATGCTCTGTGCAAAATTCTACAAGGCGGCTTCCTCTTTCATTTCTTCCCCCCAATCCATATTCACCTACTTTGTTTCCTTCTCTCCCTTTTCCTACTGACGAATTCCAGTCACCCATGACTATTAAATTTTCGTCTCCCTTCACTACCTGAATAATTTCTTTTATCTCGTCATACATTTCATCAATTTCTTCATCATCTGCAGAGCTAGTTGGCATATAAACTTGTACTACTGTAGTAGGCATGGGCTTTGTGTCTATCTTGGCCACAGTAATGCGTTCACTATGCTGTTTGTAGTAGCTAACCCGCACTCCTATTTTTTTATTCATTATTAAACCTACTCCTGCATTACCCCTATTTGATTTTGTATTTATAACCCTGTAATCACCTGACCAAAAGTCTTGCTACTCCTGCCACCGAACTTCACTAATTCCCACTATATCTAACTTTAACCGATCCATTTCCCTTTTAAATTTTCTAACCTACCTGCCCGATTAAGGGATCTGACATTCCACGCTCCGATCCGTAGAATGCCAGTTTTCTTTCTCCTGATAACGACGTCCTCTTGAGTAGTCCCCGCCCGGAGATCCGAATGGGGGACTATTTTACCTCCGGAATATTTTACCTAAGAGGACGCCATCATCATTTAATCATACAGTAAAGCTGCATGTCCTCGGGAAAAATTACGGCTGTAGTTTCCCCTTGCTTTCAGCCGTTCGCAGTACCAGCACAGCAAGGCCGTTTGGTTAATGTTACAAGGCCAGATCAGTCAATCATCCAGACTGTTGCCCCTGCAACCACTGAAAAGGCTGCTGCCCCTCTTCAGGAACCACATGTTTGTCTGGCCTCTCAACAGATACCCCTCCGTTGTGGTTGCACCTACAGTACGGCCATCTGTATCGCTGAGGCACGCAAGCCTCCCCACCAACGGCAAGGTCCATGGTTTATGGGGGAAGCAGTAAATTTTACAGTAGTCCAAACAATCGCTTTGTCTACATCGTCAAAAAGATTCTGTTCCATGAATTTGAGTAATTACCAAGCAATCACGTATTGTAATCACTATCAGTTGCATAGTAAGCGGACAGTAAATTAATCAAAGTTCTTACATGTTTCAAAAATTATATTTTGGTGTCTTTCATTAGTTGATTGTTCGTAACAGAACTGTTCTATTCGTCACTAAACGAGTTGATTATACATGTTCCTAGTAATGCCTGGATATAGTACTTTGACATGATATTATTGAAAATTATATTTCTGTGCTCAGAAGATGAGCTACATGGGTCCTACTTAATGATGTAACAGTTAATTAAGCAACCTGAATCAGCTTTACTGTGGTGTGAAACATAAGTTACAGTAGTTCTTGGAATCATATGAAGAATGAACTGTTACGTTTTAAAGTTATACTAAAAGGAAACCTGACTGTTATGGCCTAAGATGTCTTAGGGAATTTAATAGTTAACAGTGACCCCATCCATTTGGCAGAAAATATCCAGTTCGTTTGATGAACACAGGAATGAAACACGAGGTTCATCCAGAAAGTAAAGAACGTTTGTATACCTCCCTTTGTGCCGATTCCCCACCATTGCGATCACAGCGTGCCCGATAGTTCCTTTCCCCGTCTCAGTGTGAGCCTAGTTTTGTTGCCGAGCGGTCATGTCTCTTTGTTCTGTAACCTTCCGAAATAGCGGCACCCACCGAAAATCCAGCCTAATGCAAGGTGTGTACCGTCATTAGTTTTCTGAACAAACGAAGTGTTCTGTCTATCGAAATTTATAAGCAAGTACAGAATATACAGTGCAACTAACGAGCCTTCAGTGACGTGGAATGTTGTCAGCAAAGGTGTTTTTCATTCATTGCAACGCACGGCCACATGCACCAGCTCGAACGCAACAAGAACTTCAGCGTTTTATGTGGGAAATGTTTGGACATCCTCCATACAGCCCCTGGCCTGGTAGGAAGGGATTTTCCCTTATTCGTGAAAGTAAAATAATTTTAGGTGGAAAACAGTTCGCAAACGGTGAAGACCTGAAACAATCGATGACATCCTGTCAGTACAGGAGTACAACATGAGAACTGAAGAACTGGTCCCACGTTATTGAGGTGCCTTGATAGTTATGGCGACTACATCGAAAAGTAGAGAAGGGTACTACAACTTTGTCTTGATATCTTCCATTTTAACTTAGTTGTGCTAAGCCGTTCTTTACTTTCTCGACGACCCTGGTAACATATTTTCTGCGGTCTTGCCAGTTACCAGTTTTGAATATTTTAGAGCCACTGCGTTATGTATTGAAAAAAACAGTAGAAGACTCCCTAAGGGGCAGTCAAATGGAAACGAGACAGACGCAAGGGAAGTAAGTAAATGGTTTATTGTTTCAAACGTAACTGCCATAACTGTTAATATATTTGACCCGTTGTGAGACAAGACGGTCAATGACTTCATGGAAAAAATTTTGCGGTTGCATATGGAGATATGACTGTACCGAGGCGTACACCTCTTCCTCAGAATCACCGCGATGGCCACGAGTGTCTTTTTCTATCGCTTCCAAATTATGGAAATTACACGCGCAGAGAACGGGACTGAATGGAGGATGTGGAGGGGGTACTGTGTAGTCGAAATAGCCTTGGCAACATGTGGGTCCGCCTTTGCGATTTCCACATTTTTAAAGATCTGAAGAAACACATTCGTGGGCGTCAATCTGCTTCGGCCATAGACGTGCGTGGCTGGGTACAATAGTGATTCCACAGGAAGGGCAAATGTTTTCCACGAAGTAATTGACCGCCTTTTCTCACAGAGATATTAATGTAGTAATTACTTCTGAACTAATGAACAGATCATTTACTTTTCTCCCATTTATACCTATGTAATATGACTGCCCCTTATAGCTGGGAAGATCAGAATGAACTTCTAGCGACCACTACTCGTGAATTATTTGCTTAGATCTTCGAGAGCATACAAAGTGTTTCGTCTGTCTAAGGTGTCCACAATCCATTATCTGTATGTTCGCACTTTTACATCAACCTGCGAATTTTGATAGCAACTGTGTCCCTGGTGATGACGATGTCTACAACTCGTGGCAGGTCGTCAGTGTCAGAATAATATACTGCTGAACATTAAAATCTGAAACGGCATGATGACAAACTGCAACCTAAATCAAACTGGCATGACTTGTATTGGATGCTTGGATGTAAGTTTATTAAAAGTGCAGCTCAAATGTCAAACGCAGGTAGGAGTTCAAATGCTCAAATGTGTGTGAAATCTTATTGGACTTAACTGCTAAGGTCATCAGTCCCTAAGCTTACACACTACTTAACCTAAATTATCCTAAGGACGAGTACACACACCCATGCCCGAGGGAGGACTCGAACCTCCGCCGGGATCAGCAGGTAGGAGTAATAGTCATCAGAATTCTGTGTATGGTATCATAGATCGATATCACCCTCACCGGTGTCTCAAAGCTGGCAACGGGAACCAACGCTTCCTTCAGACCAGTCGCTCGGGGACCCGACAGATCCGATGATGTGTGCCCGCTGAGCCACGCCTTCAGTGATTCCTATCACTTTCTGGCACCGTCATCTACATCTACACCTACATCTACATCTACACAGATACTCCGAAAGCCAGCGTACATTGGGTGGCGGAGGGCACCGTGTACTACAACTACTCATTTCCTTTCTTCTTCCACTCACGAATAGAGCGAGGGAAAAACTACTGCTATAGGCCTCCTAATGGGCCCTTATTTCTCTTATCTTATCTTCGTTGTCCTTACTGCAATGTATGTGGGCGACAGTAGACTCGTTCGACAGTCAGCTTCAAATGCCGGTTTTCTAAATTTTGTCAATAGTCTTTGGTGATATAGACTGGACGGCGGCAGCTTCACAGCCCAGTCCGAGTCGCAGTCACCGACTGCCTTCAACCTTAAGCAGGTTTTGATAGTTTGCTCGTGGGTTAGTAGTGAGAGACCCACATTTCTACAGTTTGCTTCTTGCAATAGCTAGACTTTAGGGCTGTTTGTTCTTTCCAGTGCTTGCAAAGAGCTAGAAGTTAAGCAAAACTTCTGTTTGCTCCGTATTCGTCTTCACCAATCGTTTCTGCACCTGTCCAGCTTCCCTAAGGCGACAGATCCTCCACCACTCCGTAGCCCACCTCTCCTTACCGTTGTGTACGATGTAACGCACAACACTGAACATGATGAATGATTATGCAGCAAAGTTCTCATTCAGAACTCGTAACTGAATGACGGTGTTGTGAGAAGATCGTTTTATGTTTCGTAAAGAAAGAGAAATGGCTACCACATCATGTGTTCGGTATTCGACTGTAGCAGGATCGATGCCTATCATGAAGGCAGTTTATCATTTCCCGATATTGCTACTCGCGTCTTTCGGGATCCCACAACTGCCATGGAAACACAGAATCGATGGGTTCAGCAAGGCCGTACTAAATGACGTGCAGTATCTCAGTGTACACAGACAAGTTGTGGGAACAGACATTATATTTTGTTAGAAGAGATGGGCAAATTGCTAAGACGATTGGACATGAGCTGTACAGTTTATCAGTGACACACGAAAATGTGTGCCACACTGTGGCTCGCTCCCGGATTTCTCAGATAATGTGAGAGGTTTCGTTAATCACACCGGGTATTCGTGCAAGCGTCCCGGACTGTGTAACACCTCCGTTTATTATCCCGACCTGATCTGATCGAATAGCAGTCCAATATTCATTATTAACATGACCGTGAACCTAATGGAGCTGGTAATCGGAATTGACTGCTACGGAAATTGTTACTTTCCAGTTCGTTCTGCTCAATACTATAATACTGAATGTCTGGTAATGAGGAACACCAACACAGTTTTACTAATTACGACGTTTATTCTTCTCAAAACACAAAAAAGGAGACAGCCACTGCCTTCGTCATACATTTCTAATTACGGCTAGTCTCAGCACAGGCTTTCTTCATTTTCCATTATCGTCACACGCTAATCCTTCACTGCATCCAACACTGCAATCCAAGGTTAGGCCGGCGCGGTAGACGCGAAACCAAATATCGGCACTAGTAACGTCACTGATCACTTTCATAATGATACTTCATCACTTTCCGGGTATTAATTTGTTATTTAGGTGTCTAACCACGGCGATGGTGACACCCTTCTCGGTTAAAGACGCGTATTACAACAACGGCCTTCACACACATACCATTCCCGCCAACCACTCTGGCGCAACTCGACCCTCGATCTCGCAACACGTGACAATCGATTGATCCCCCTGTCGACCTGTGCCGAGTTCAAAGTTATAGTAAGGGCCTACGGACCCCTTACAACTGATGCAAACTTTCTGGGCGGGAATCGTAGAAAGCGTGCGCATGTAGGACGTGGACATGGTGATACATGGTTTGACATTTCGCATCTTGGGGATCCACAGCCTCTAGACGCCTCATAAACGTAAATATGGTCCATAGTGGGCTGCAATGCGATATTTATTTAATCGTGTGATTAGATAATTTAGACTAAGCGTAATTGTCAAGCACATTTGTACATCTGTATATCATGCCATTTTCAAATCACTCTTATTTACAAATTGCAGTTGTAATTTAGAGTGACTTGAAAATAACATGAAATACGATGTTGTAAATGTGCTTAACAAGGACGCTTTGCCGAAATTAGTTAATCCTACGATTAAATGAATATCGCATTACAGCCTACTACGGGTCATTCTTACTTTTGATTTATGTGGTTTGGTCCGCGAGTCATGGACTGATAGCCGAAGTGATTAAATCACAAGGCGACCGCTCTCATCAAGCGGATAGGAGAAAGTCTGGAGTCCTTCTCCGTCCAAAATTTTCTTGTGTCACTAATAAACTATGCAACTGATTTCAGTCGTATCCGCAATTTTCGAATACATCTCTTCTGCGTCATACAGTCACAGGTCGTCCGCAGCGACTGCTCCTTCTAATATGTATGATTGTCTGAAGGACAGTGCATAGTATTATACAGTCAATGTAAAGTACAGACGCCGGAAAATTGTTCACTGAAGTGACAGAAGTCATGACATACTTCCTAATATCGTGTCGGATCTCTTTCTGCCCGGCGTAGTGCAACAACTCGATGTAGCATGGACTCAACAAGTCACTGGAGGTCCCGTGCAGAAATATTGAGCCCCGTCCATAATACCGAAAGTGTTGCTAGGAAGCATTTTGTGCATGAACTGACCTCTTGATAATGTCCCATAAATTTTCTATGAGAACCGTGACCGGCGATCCGGGAAGCCACGCCATACACTCGAACTGTCCAGAATGGTCTTCAGATCTATCTCAAACAAATGTGGCCCCGTGACATGGTGAATTGCCATCCATAAAAACACCATCGTTATTTGGGAAGAAGTCCATAAATAGCTGCAAATAAGGCTCCAAGTAGCCAAATATAGTCATTTCCAACAAATGATGGGTTCATTTGGATCATAGGCTCCAATTCATTGTATGTCAACACAATCCACACAATTGTGGAGCCACCACCACCCTGCATAGTGCCTCGTTCATAACTTGGATCCTTGACTGCGTCGGGTCTACGCCGCACTCCAAACCTATCATTGACTCTTACCTACTGAAATCTGGATTAATTTGACGAAGTCACGATTTTCCAGTCATGTAGTGTCCAACTGATAGGTTCACGAGCCCAGGCGAAGCGCTACAGGCGATTTCGTACAGTTAGCAAAGGTATGCGCGTTGGTCGTCTGCCTCCATAGCCCCTTAACGCCAAATTTCGCCACACTGTTCTAACGGAACGTTCGTCGTGTGTTTCACATTTATTTCTTTGCTTATTTCACGAAGTGTTCCTTGTCTGTTAGCACTGACAACACTACGCCAACGCCGCTGCTCTCGGTCGTTAAGTGAAGGCCGTCGGCCACTGCGCTGTCTGTGGTGAGAGGTAGTGCCTGAAATTTGATATTCTCGGGACACTCTAGACGCTGTGGATCTCAGAATACGTATTTCCGAAATTGAATGTCCTATGCTTCTAGCTCCAACTACAATTCTTGTGTACTCGATACTAGCGCCTAGGTTCATTTGCATATCGCTAACGCATGTCTTTTGGCACATCAGTGTAGACTGAGTGTTCGCTTATGAAGAACTATATAGCGACGTCCAGTACCTAGAATCAAGAAATTGCCTTGTCTTTGGCGTAGCTCCATGGACTCACAGAGTAGCGACCACTGTTACTGCTTTCATTAACGCAGTAGAGCATTACATGCTGCTAGTTTCTGCTTGTATTTACTTCGTTTTGGAACTCTCATTTTGTTTTGACAGATATCTGTATGCACTGCGTAAACAGTATCTGCAGGTAGTTTTCTTATGAGAACTATTCATTGTGGAGCTACATGTGTCCTATCCTCACAGCACCAAAAACGTAAATCAGATTATAAGGGATGCAGTTCAAATACGTGCCTTTATCCATAATCAGTTGCAGGTTACAGATTTCGAGAAAATACTTCGAAATGTACGGTTGCTTGCCACGAACTTAGCACAAGATCTCGAGGAATTTGGCAATATTATCGAGGTTGCTTTTCCTAATGATATACCCATTAAAAATGTGATTCCGCAAATGTGTCTTCGCACGTTGCTCGTGATGCTCTCAATTTTTATACTTCGACTGATTTTGTGATGGATATCGCCATGGGGAATGCAAGGGTAATAGCAAAAATTAATGCAAAAACTGGAATGCTAGAACTTCTGTTTTTCATTTCCAATTACTATTATTGATATAACAGTGTATAATATTTATGATGAGTAAAACAGTTTTCAATACGATTTGATATGCATGTTTCCTTGGTCATTAATTTTATTGTGTTGCACGACGTCACGAAATACACTCCTGGAAATGGAAAAAAGAACACATTGACACCGGTGTGTCAGACCCACCATACTTGCTCCGGACACTGCGAGAGGGCTGTACAAGCAATGATCACACGCACGGCACAGCGGACACACCAGGAACCGCGGTGTTGGCCGTCGAATGGCGCAAGCTGCGCAGCATTTGTGCACCGCCGCCGTCAGTGTCAGCCAGTTTGCCGTGGCATACGGAGCTCCATCGCAGTCTTTAACACTGGTAGCATGCCGCGACAGCGTGGACGTGAACCGTATGTGCAGTTGACGGACTTTGAGCGAGGGCGTATAGTGGGCATGCGGGAGGCCGGGCGGACGTACCGCCGAATTGCTCAACACGTGGGGCGTGAGGTCTCCACAGTACATCGATGTTGTCGCCAGTGGTTGGCGGAAGGTGCACGTGCCCGTCGACCTGGGACCGGACCGCAGCGACGCACGGATGCACGCCAAGACCGTAGGATCCTACGCAGTGCCGTAGGGGACCGCACCGCCACTTCCCAGCAAATTAGGGACACTATTGCTCCTGGGGTATCGGCGAGGACCATTCGCAACCGTCTCCATGAAGCTGGGCTACGGTCCCGCACACCGTTAGGCCGTCTTTCGCTCACGCTCCAACATCGTGCAGCCCTCCTCCAGTGGTGTCGCGACAGGCGTGAATGGAGGGACGAATGGAGACGTGTCGTCTTCAGCGATGAGAGTCGCTTCTACCTTGGTGCCAATGATGGTCGTATGCGTGTTTGGCGCCGTGCAGGTGAGCGCCACAATCAGGACTGCATACGACCGAGGCACACAGGGCCAACACCCGGCATCATGGTGTGGGGAGCGATCTCCTACACTGGCCGTACACCACTGGTGATCGTCGAGGGGACACTGAATAGTGCACGGTACATCCAAACCGTCATCGAACCCATCGTTCTACCATTCCTAGACCGGCAAGGGAACTTGCTGTTCCAACAGGACAATGCACGTCCGCATGTATCCCGTGCCACCCAACGTGCTCTAGAAGGTGTAAGTCAACTACCCTGGCCAGCAAGATCTCCGAATCTGTCCCCCATTGAGCATGTTTGGGACTGGATGAAGCGTCGTCTCACGCGGTCTGCACGTCCAGCACGAACGCTGGTCCAACTGAGGTGCCAGGTGGAAATGGCATGGCAAGCCGTTCCACAGGACTACATCCAGCATCTCTACGATCGTCTCCATGGGAGAATAGCAGCCTGCATTGCTGCGAAAGGTGGATATACACTGTACTAGTGCCGACATTGTGCATGCTCTGTTGCCTGTGCCTATGTGCCTGTGGTTCTGTCAGTGTGATCATGTGATGTATCTGACCCCAGGAATGTGTCAATAAAGTTTCCCCTTCCTGGGACAATGAATTCACGGTGTTCTTATTTCAATTTCCAGGAGTGTATATTGCTGTCAGATACTTTCTTGAAATGAAAAAAAATTAAGAAAAAGGATACAAAAGGTTGGACTTGGACACGGGACACAATAGTTGCAAGTGATTCTCTTACCCAGTGGTCTTGCGGTAGCGTTCTCGCTTCCCGCGCACGGGGTCACGGGTTAGATTCCCGGCGGGTAAGCTATTTTGTATGCCTCGATATGATTGGGTGTTGTGTTGTCTTCATCATCATCGTTCATCCCCATTACGGTCGCAGGAAGGCTATGGCAAACCACCTCCACTATAACATTGCCTAGTACGGCGGTGCGGGTCTCCCCTACGCTCCTCGGAGTATGGGACCTAATCATCATATTACCCACTATGCTAGCCGACCCAATACTGTGGAAGCCGACTGATGAAGTAGCGTCGAACTTCGAATGTTATTTTCTCGGAAACTAATGGGTGCTGGTACTTAGGCCAAAATAGGTGTCTCTTTATTTTAACCCTCCTTTCACGATGCGAGATTTCACCTATGTGAGAGGCCGATGTATGGAGGGTTCCACTCGTCGGCCTTCAAATGTTTAAAAAGAGTTGCATATGTTTCCTGCTTTCCTTTAATTTTGTCTGAGGACGTGCTGTCATTCGTAGAACTATGTGTGACACGTCAAAGGCGATATGAGAACATGAGCGGCACGAATATTTAGAAACATTTACTAATCATGGAAGAAAACAGCTGATTATTACTAGGAAGTATGGAATCTGTCAAACTGTATTGGTTGCTTTGATAGAGTACGCATCATACTTACAGCTCATGATAAATCTTGATCAACGTTTTGCTCGTATAGTTCCAGACCACAGTTTTGTTACCTTTTTTAGACGCAGATGGATTATTTTCATCAATTGGCGCAGGGAGTACGTCCGCAAGAGTGATTACAGAAAATTAAAAGGAAATTGTTTCAGTAAATATTGTTAGGAGACATGCTTCGTTTCCAGAGTCGAGACCTTTGCGAGAAGTGGTCTGCTTCTCCTATAATAAAACACGTAATCAGAGTATATTCTCAAAGACAATTAACTAATGAAAGGCGTATATTTAACTGCGGATTATCCAGGGAAAGAAGGTCTGTAGGATGTTCCTTTGGGATGTTATTGTCAAAGACAACCTGGTGTTGTATGCTTGAATGAACTGTGACATGAATAAAATCCATGTACTAACTAAAACTATTCGTTTATTTTTATAATTTTATATGGATTCACGATGGAATATATTCTAAGCTATCGGTGTAGCACAATATGGAACACCCAATTGAGAACTCATTTCGAAAATAAGAAAACTGAAAGCGATCTACAAACAATGCTACGGAACTGGGTAATCCTCTCTACTGTGTCTCTCATAGCCCGAATGGAGCGTAGTCTTTTCAGAACAAGTATGTATTTAGCCACAGACCGAAGGGATCTCGTATTATCTTAAAGCCAGAAATTCAGAAAGGAGATTTACAGACATTTTGTTACAGAAAACCTCCTTGCGTAAGTCTGTTTACGTCTGTATCTTCATTCTTTTCCACGAACGAATTTCATAAATTCCTGTCACGTCATCTGTCTATGATGTTTCGCTAGCAGTCCCTTCCCACACTACTTTTTGAGCTTTGCTGTGCTGAATTCAGCATTGTTGTAATCGTAAAAACAAGGATATATTTCAAATAGACCAAGAAAAATGAATATTGAACTCTCTATACTTTTCTTTTTTCATGGGCACAGAGATAGTCGTACAGGTACGAGTATAGCAGAAACTTTCGCAAACTGTACGTAATACAGACGTGGACGCAGCAAAAAGTGGCGTCGTACGCCTTACGACTCAGTAACGTCGTGTCAGTCCTATAGGCGCCGCTCCATTGGACTGTGTGTGTTCCATCTGAAGCTTTAAGCCACTTCCTCAGGTCACTCTGGTGGGTGCTTTGCTTAACACAATATGTAAGTAAAACTATTGTGCCAACTTGTATTACGTAAAATCTGGCTTAATAAAGTAAATTTACGATGAATTCGTTTTTCGAATGTACGACAACATTCAAAATTTTATGGCGGTGGTCTTCCCAGTGGTTTCAAAAAACAATGTACTGGCACAATCACAGGAATATTATCCTTTGAGTCACGCCCCTTTTCTCTGATACACATTAACTGTGTGCTATCTCCTCCCTATTTCTATGTCTCTTTCAACCGATTCTTTCATGGCCATTGCCGATAGCGCTCGTAATTAAAACCTGCAATTTACATGTACTGTAGGCATATAAATTATGTGTGTCCTTTTTATCTACACTATTGTAAATTTTAATTCTAAATTCAGCACAACGTGCTCATTATATATCACGTAAAATGTGTAGAATTCCTGGTTAGGTATAAAAAACAGAAAGTAAAATAAAACAAACAGAATTTTCTATCAAAAACTGCCAACGTTTAATTTCCTGCCTGAGAACGTATAGGACTGTCCGTGGGAGCCTGGTGCCTAACGCATGTACTACATTTGCTGCTTGGGTGAACCATCTCTACTTGGGTGTATCATTACAGCTGTCTCAGGGTGACAGCTGACGATCTTTGTCGTTTCTTCTGTAACTAAATTTTGGCGGCATTAAAATGTCATGAAAACACAAGGAAAAAATCGCTTACCGATTATGAGACCGTAAGGAACTAGTAAATGGATATTCCACGTTCTTGGAAAATAACAAGATGAACAGTTTCACTTCAAAAGTATTTTGATCCCAACAACGTTAGACTGATCGGAAAATGTAGTAGGATTCGCTAAAGCAGGTAGCATATAAGCCATATGTTTAAACACATATGTATTGTAAAATCAAGTATCAAACACAGTATAGATGCCTCTACATTAAGCTGGAAACAGTTTTTTCAAATATACCAATACCGCTGACAAAATTTGCGGATGACTAACCAGGTAGTCATGAAGTAAAAACTGATACAAAGTTATGCAAAGCCACAAACATCCCAAGAAAAATCTAAATTTTTACCTGCTTTGTGTGAGGCTTTGCTTACTGAGGAGCTGTTTCTCCTAACAGTTTTTATGTTTCTATTTGCTGTCATTCAGGCATATACTGCAAATGTGATATTTCTTTTAACAGGAAATGAAATATCGAATTCCACAATTAGTGTATATCGTTTTGTCAGTGATAGTGTTAGTAGTGTATATACTGCAGTATGTGATAGATTCTTTGTTAAGTACTTCGCCCTTTGATCGTAACGCTTATGCCAGCAAATCTTGAAGTGTCACGATTGTTGTCTTATGGAAACTCATCCATGATTGGTCACTGTTCTCTTTGATGCTGTTGTGTCTGACATTGACTATGTGCAGATACTAGTCTATGAAGGAGAAATAAAGAAAGTTACATTAATGCGGTACAGCTGTTCAGACTATGTAAAATACGAATATTTACGATCAGCAAGATCAATATCAAATCACTGTTTCGTTTAGAAAACTTATATTCATTTGCATTTATCAAACAACCACGAACCGACCTATGCACAGCTAAGATAGCCTCTCTTTAGTCAATTTACTGGCATCAAAAAAACTGGAAACAGTAACACGAAGCAGTGTACTGTAAAGGAAAGCTATACTTTGTTATTTTTGGATGAGGAGGATCTGGCGGTTCGATGTCACCGACTTTCTGTGATACCGTAAAGTTTTTTCTCTTTACGTGGCGCGCTTTTACGACCGACACGGAAAGGGAACGAAGTAACAGAAGTTATATCCCGAGGGAGCTGACAGGGCGCCTGACCGAAACTTCAGAAGTGAAGCGCAGGATATCGACTGGTCCGTCATCTGGCGATATATCATGTCTTCTCTTTCAGACAGTGATTAGGGTTCGTGTCCACAAAGGACTCTGACCTGTACAAGGAAACAGGTCGCAGTTAAATTAGAAGAGAGGCTTCCAGGTACTCTTTGGTGATAGAACAGACGCCAAGACTCTGGGAAAGAATGGTTAACTAACACTTTAATTTGAAGTGTTCAACAACATACTTCTTATTGCAACGCAGATTTTAGTGTATAATCTCCGTGTATCTGTACACCGCCTTTTGTAGGTTTCCTCAGGCATAACGAATCGAGATTCTTTAAATGGAAAGTAACTTTTCGAAATGAAAAGACCGCTGAAGGAGCTGTAGAGTCGAAGAAAAAGTCTTTTCGATGCATTAAAAATAAGGAAATCATTCTTTGTCGTACACTGGTGTTGCTAATAACAGCCTGACCATGCGAGAAAGCGTATCGCTAACGGAGAAGTGTTAGATTTCGATTATGAAACAAACAAATTTCAAATACTCTGTCAATTACACCGCAGTTCAAAATTTGAAACTGTATTTCTCTCTGTGTCAGTAAAGGACTGTTTCCTCATTTTCTTGCGCTTCTAAATCATTTACTTAATATGTTATGCTATTTCTAAGTGATCTGTAGCTGTCTAACATAGTTGTGTAGAATATCACATCAGACAGAATCCTGCAACCTTATATGGATAGTTCTTATATTTTAGTGATCCAGGTCGTGTGACTAGGGCCTCCCGTCCGGTAGACCGTTCACCTGGTGCAAATCTTTCGATTTGACGCCACTTCGGCGACTTGCGCGTCGATGGGTATCAAATGATGATGATTAGGACAACACAACACCCAGTCCCTGAGCGGAGAAAATCTGCGACCCAGCCGGGAATCTTACTGGGGCCCTTAGGATTGACATTCTGTCGCGCTGACCACTCAGCTACCGGGGGCGGACCAGTGATCCAGGTAGCAGACAGTTACTAAAGTAGGCCAGACTAATTTGAAATTTACAATGTTGTGTTCTTTTTCTGTATTTTTTCTTCATAATGGTAATATATCACCCTTAATAGAATTCGGAATTTTGTTTATAAAGAAATGAAGCAACTATGCCTTGAAGTAAAATAAAATTCCGACTCCAATTTACCCAATGACAGGAAAGAAACGGAGTAGAAGATATTGTCCTCTTAAAGAAAGGAGAAAAAAGAGATTTGAATGAAAATTTACAAAAATTAGAAAAGATAGAAGTAACTATTTGTGACTCAAGAATCAGAGACATTATGGTATCTAACGTTAACATTTAGCTGTGCGAAGTCACGAAACGTCTGAGAAGAAAAGAGATAAAGAAAAAGCTAACAATACCGTAACCTCACCACGAAATTTCATTCTCATTTAGTGTAACCTCAAAACAGAAAAACTGCTAAACCTCTCAACAGTTAAAAATATAATTACGTCGTTCACATTCAGTGTAACGTCCCAACAACAAAATAAATTCAGTAACCTAGTGTTAATACAATGTAACTAACCTCTCAATTAAGTTGTCGCTCACTTATAATTTTTCAATAATTGACTGTGAATTTAACCTGGTAAATTTTGGACGTCAGCACTGCTGCGTCATGGCCCTGAAAGATCATTCTGAATAAAAAAAAGAAAAAATTCTTACCTCAATGAAGTCGCCGGATAACACATATATATCTGCTCTTACAATAAATTTTTCTGGCACAGCCCTGTGCAATGCTGGCCGATAGATTTGTCATTTATGAAAGGAAACAACTGATTTTTCTTTTGCAATAATCGGGATGATCATGGATTGGAGAAATTAGTAAATTCTTTAAATTGAAATGAATGGTTGTTAAAAGTTACTTTTTATGAGAAAGATTATTATTAGGACATTTTTTTAAACATTTACATGGGACTTGAGATAACAATACTATTTATGCGCGAGGCTGCTTTTTTACCTCACACAATAATGCTCAGGTTCTGGCATCACTGCACCACGACCGGCCCAGCCAACACGATACACCAGACCAGACAGCTCGCTAGCAACTACTTACTGCTACAGCTACATAGTTGCTACTGCAGTCAACACTGCTCTCTGGTCTGAGATTCTCTTATAGCTTACATATCGCAGGTAGCGCGTGAGCAATACATCGAAATTACACCTGCCCGGACCTCGTACATAACCCTCCACTGGGGGGGGGGGGGGGGGGGGCAAAAATTTGGCAGCGATGGTGAGTCAACTGGACTTGCCAGGAGCACCAAATTTTTCTAACATCTATTTAGTTAGTAAGTCTACAGTCACAGAGTATATACATTATTGATAAGTGCAGAACATTTTAAGTAGTGAAAGAGAGTGCACATGCACTGAGTACAGAATATATCAAGAAATGACAAAAGGCATACGCAATGAGTACAAAAGATATTAACAAATGACAAAGTGCACACGCACTGTATAAGTCTTTAGCATTTTTACATAACATATCATGAAGTGAAATAAAGTGCACACCCACTGAATACAAAATATATTAACAAATGACATAAAGTGCACACGTACTGTATAAGTCTTTAGTATTTTTCGTACAACTGATCTTATTAACAAATGAAATAAAGTGCACATGCACTGTAAAAATCTTTAGCATTTTACAAGAACTGATTACCCTAAAAATGAAATAAAGTGCACACGCACTGTAAAAATCTTTAGCCTTTTCCAAGAACCGATTACCCCAACATGAAATAAAGTGCACACGCACTGTAGAAGTCTTTAGCATATTTACAACATATCATGGAGTGAAATAAAGTGTACTCACACTGTAGAAGTCTTTAGCATATTTAGGACGACTGATCATATTAACAAATGAAATGAAGTGCACACGCACTGTATCAGTCTTTATCATTTTACAAGAATCTAAGACTCTAAACGCACTGTATAAGTCTTTACCATTTTACAAGAACTAGGAAAGGAATGGGAAGGATTGCATCATGGTTGTAGCACAGTAGGTTGCACGTAGCTGCACTGAAAGTCAATATCTTTCTACAGAAGCACAACACCAAGTGAGACAATCTGAAGTTCTTTTCCCTGAAATATTTATCAGTGTAGCCAAGACACTGAAATGCTGTAATATTCAATGTTATCATTTTGGTAGTACATTAGGTACACCAAACAGTAGGACCATAATAACATCTCTATCGTTCAAGGTGGTGGACAGCATGATGTGTCAACACCACATTTGTGTGGAATCCCTACTCTTTCACCAACGTAGAATTAGTGTAAAAACCAAATATAGTGCTCCATGATCATGAGGATGGACATGACAAACGGATATTGCAGTAATTTCTGGTAATTAGGTCAGAAGGTGAAGGACATTAAATCTTATGCTAATCGTCATTGAGAATTACACTAGTCTATCAACCGATTTGAGTAATTATTGGCATTCATTGGCTATTTACACAGCATTTAAGTAGTATGTATGGAATATTACAGAACATTATTCATAAGTCATCTCAATATAGTAATTATTGGCACTCATTGGCCAGTTTCTAAACATGTAGCAACTATTGAATATTACAAAACACTATTCATAACTCATCTGATTGCGGTAATTATAGGCACTCATTGGCCAGTTACAAAGTATTCACATTGTTTTACAAAACATTATTCAGTCTTATTCAGAACTCATCATTCAAGTGACATAGCACATATTTAAAATGAAACACGCTGTAATTATTACTCAAGGTCTCTGGTCAACTAATACATAGACATAATGGAATCAATACACCAGAAAAACTTTTATTATATTTAGGACTAGAAATATATCTTAAACTGGTAGCATTATTTGGTTGTATACTGGTAATAGTTGGGACTGGTAATATCTTTTTTTTTTGTGCTAGCAATGCATTGCGTTGGGATCGATAATTGCTGGGGCATGAAAATATATGCTTTTGACTTATTGCTGGAAATAAGGATTAATAACGTCATTCCTCATGAGTCAGCTGTAGCAAGGTTATGAAACAAAAGCAGTATATGTGATCACATTCATAAATGATAGACACAACTGGGTAAAAAATGCAAGTACTAGAACAGGTTTAACGACCAACTGCTTATAGCACATTAATTTCATGAATAGCTTCTCCTGGAAAAAATACAAAATGGATTATTGAGCTGAAAGAAGAAACGCATATTATGCTGAAAAGTAGTGAACTTCGAATTAACAGGTAATGAAACGTGTGCTCAGTATGTATGTACTCTAGCTGTCCTTTCCAAAACATTCAGTCATAGCACCATGCGACATTAGACATACTGTCAAAAGGATCTGCTACAACTACTTAAATAACTACATAGCATCTCTTAACTAATAGTAAATATATAAACTTCATCATTATTTCATCTGCAAAGAAAAACTTTATTATTCATATTACCATAACTTCATCACTATCATCACCTGCAAAGAAAAACCTCATTATTCATATTAGCATATTCTCCATATAATTATTCATCATCATTTATTATCATCTGCAAAAAGGACACTTCATTAATCATATTACCATTTACTTCATACAACTATTCATACTATAGAATTTCTTATTTCTAGCATATTTCATCACTAAAACTAAGATGTGTAGTTCTGTCTGACAGCCTGCATCAATCGCCTCGTATTCTGAAAGAAAAATGATTAGTCAAGACTGCTATCATACGATGTGTACAGTATATTCTGGTTAATGCTTGTTAATTCAGATCCATTTACTCTTCATGACAAGATATTGCATTTTCTTTCGTTCATTCCGATGGTAAAATTTCCATTTCAGAGTAAACCAATGTGGTTTGTTTCATTTATTTCTTGTACACGTTATTGCTATCTGAAAATTATGAATAAGGATTAATATCTTGCATTTAAATCATATACTCATTAAATAAAAGCTTGTTTCTAGTGATACAACTAAGCATGCAGCATAGCATGACAGAAAACGTATTAGGTCAAAAACATAGACAGTTTTCAAGTGCAAAAATGTACACACACTATCATAATGTAGTGGCAAAAAGGTGTAGAATAGTCAAGATATTGAGATATCAAAGGAAAAAAAAAAGTCAAAGTCAACTGGTGTTTGTTATATCTTAAAGATTACACAGTTCAAACAGACAAAATTTCTACTTCGATAGGAAAATAATCATACACACACAAAAAATGGAAAATGTGCATGGTCTGATATATAACGACAAGAAAAGCGACCTGCTAACCTTACCTTGCCGGGAACTTGCCAGGAAAAAAATATGATCACCATCAGTAAGTGTTCATATAAATATAATTGCATAAGTGGTCATATAAAATTCAGGAAATGGCATTACATTGTGATAAATCATAAGGTATATTCATTCAGTAAAGTCGGAGATAGCATAGTAGATTCATTTGGTATGGAATTAATTACATCCTGGAATGAGAGTATGTGTGTGTCCCAATCAATATGTTTTTTACGGCAGTATATTCTACATAGTTTGCCAATTTCTGTCATTAGTCGTTCACAAGGGTTCGAAGAAGCATGGTACCTGGATATATAAATTGGAGAAATGTTTCTAGCTCGTAACATACGTGTCCATATAGCAGTTTGAAACTGTGATCCATTGTCGAAAATTATTTTCAATACATGCCCTACATGGAACAAAAAATGTTTTACAAATGCATTCGAAACAGATTTGGCAGTAGCTTTGCGTAACGGAGTGAAGGTAACAAATTTCGAAGTGAGTTTAACAGTGACAAAGATGTAGCAAAAACCTCTATTAGTTCTGGGAATCGGACCAAAAATGTCTACAGCGGCCATGTGTCTCAATTTAACAGGTACAATGGGATGTAACGGAGGAATATGTGAAGTCGTGTCTGATTTAGCTTTCTGGCAGATTTTACATGACGCTAAAACTCGTCGAATACGTTTCTCCATGTTGGCAAAATAACAGTTCTGTCCCAGTATATGATAACATTTTCTGGCTCCGTAATGTGCGTAACTTAAATGAGTATACCAAATTAATTTGTTAACAAGCTCGTCAGGAATACATAATAACCAATTGCTGCTGTCAGGGTGAGAACAAAGTTTCCATCTGCTCAGCCTGTCGTGTGTAAATTTTGCGGAAAGTAAAAACTGTATTGCTCTATGATCTGTGTAAACAGTAGTATGTCTTCCATAAAGAAAATGCCTAAATCTCGTAAATGCCCATACAACACATAATGTTTCAAGTTCTGTAACAGAACAATTGCGTTCAGCAGGTGACAGAATGCGACTCGCAAAGGCGATGTTTTTACTTACTGTAGTACCGTCTTCTTCAATTTCCTGAAAAATGTGTACGCCTAAAGCGGTGTTAGAACTGTCGGTGGCAATGGAAAAAATTCTAGTAAGATCTGGGTGTGATAAAAGAGGTGCGTTCAACAAAGCATGTTTCAGATTAGCAAAGTCAGACTGTGGTTGGCTATCCCATGACCAAATAGTGTTTTTACCCTTCAACTGGCACAATTTAGGGGTGTCTAAAGCAGCGTAATGAATAAATTTACGGAAAAAGTTAATTAAACCCAAAAAGCTGCGTAGTTGTTTCTTCCTCGTAGGAACAGTAATGTCGCGTAAAGCTTGAAGTTTTTGCGGGTCAGGCGCAATGCCTTCTGCAGAAATTACATGTCCAAGAAATTTTATGCAAGCTTTACCAAAGTGCGATTTTCTAAGATTAACTGTGAGTCCTTGTGCACGAAAAGTTTGTAACAGTTGTTCAAGAATCAGATTGTGTTCAGACCAGTTAGCTTCTGAAATAAGAATGTCGTCTACATACGTTGTGATTCTGTCTTTACGTTCTGTCGGAAGTATACTATTCAAACCGCGAATAAATACTGCTAATGAAATAGTTAAACGGAACGGTAATTTGCAAAATTGATAACAGTCACCAAAACAGAGAAAAGCTGTGTACTTATTGCAGTTCGGATGGAGCTGAATTTGCCAAAATCCCGATATCAAATCTAACGTGGAATTAATAGCAGTACCATGAAATTTCTGTAGAAGTTCTTCTAGTGTCTTTGGGCGATCTGTTTCATTAATAATAATGTCGTTGACATGACGCGAATCAAGTACGAGGCGAAGAGAACCATCCTTTTTCTTAATAATATGGAGCGGGTTTATGTACGGACTAACTGCTGGTTCAATAATTCCATAGTCAAGCATAGCTTGCAATTCTTTCTCAACTTGTTCACTGTGAATATATGGAATGGGATAATGTTTGGCCTTAAATGTATCGTGCTGTTTACCTTGAAATTCATATATAAAACCGGACATAGTACAAGGGATGTTGTGAAAAACTGGAGCTTGCTATAAAAGAATATTGCGAAGTTGATTACGTTCGTCGTCTGTATTTGCACTGCTCTGTTTAACTTTATCAGAAATCATTTGCATAACGTCATAGTCGGCTTCGTCTGGTGTATTGTTGTTGTGAACATACGTATCTGTGAACAATGTGGAATGACAGTCTGTGTTACGCGATGTCGAAATGACCTCTGTTCGATTAATTGTTTGTTCTTCTGCAGATGGAGAGTGCTGAAATTCTAATGCCAGTTGTACATTTTCATCCTTTAACATTAAATAGAAATTTTGAAAATCAATAACTGCGTCGTGTTGTACCAAAAAACTCGTACCTTAAATAACGTCTGTTGTCAATAAGGGAACAATCCAAAAATATGAGCGAAACGTATGACCTGCAATACAAAATGATAAGTGTGTCTGTAATTTTACATCTACTCCTTTATTAGATACTGTTCCTTTTGCTTTAGTTTTGCCTAATGGTAACGTAGGAACTATATTCTCTTTGTTACATTCATTGAAGGTTTCTTCATTTATGACTGACATAGGTGATCCAGGATCGATTACTGCTGAAAATGTGGATGATCCAATCTTTGCTTCAATGACAGGGTGTGAAATGGTTTTTTGAATAACTGGTTTTTCATGCAAATGTGTGTCTCGGATGTCGTCAAAAGTAATAACATTTTCGTGAACAAGATTCTGTCTGTCTGAAGTATTGCTTACGATGCTGGAGGATGCAACCTGTACTGTATCTAGGAAAATTCTATCTGATGTGCTATTATTTGCGGGAGGATGCTGTGGCATTTGTACTATTTGTACTGTTCTGTTGTTTCTTCCTGACGTATTAGTTTCGGGATGACACCGACTGTCTAGTTCTTTCATGATAATCTGTTGTTGCGGATAATTTTGCTGCTGGTAAGACCGACTGTTACGTCGAAAACTATGCTCATTACTTTTACGTCTGTCATAATAATCATTGCTATACGGCGCGTTGCGATACGGGTTGAAGTGATGTGTCTTCTGTATGTAGTGATTTCCTTGTTGCGGTGTGTTACTATTTGGTGTGGCCGACGCTATACGTGTAGGCGGCGAAACATTAAAGCTTGGTTGACCTTGCAGACTACATTGATGGTTAGGTATTCTAACCAGCTGGCTTTGATGCTGTTGCGGTGAAAAGCCTCTATTGGTACCAACATCCGTTTGCTGTTGCTGATAATTCGGCAATACTGATGATTAAAATTTTATCACTTATAAAAGTTATTCTGGTAGTTCTTGTCGTTTCGGGAGTGTCTAATGAAAATTGTCACTTTCGGTAAAACTTGTCATATCGGGTTTTCTTTATGCGTTTCTAATCCTAGATAGATCGATAGTTGAAGAGTTGTTTTGATAGATATGAAGGATAGTAGAAGAGAAGGCAGCAGTGCAGAAAACTAATGATGAAATAACACTACTACAGCTGGGGGCCCTGTGCACGCGACGGCCCATATTCATCGAAGTGTAATGAATCTCCTGAGGTCTCTTACGTGCTGCAAATAAATTTTAGTTTCTGCGTTACAGGCAATGGCGGTGAAAATTCAAAAGCCAATTGTTGTATCCACGCCCATTCTAGTTTCTGCATTACAGGCCAAGCTGATGAAAATACAAAAGCAAATTGTCGTATCCAGTCCAAAGGATGTATTTGTGTTCTGTCATTTTTAAATACCTAAATTTTTTACGGATAAAAATTGCTTATAATCAACGTTATCGTCTCTGAATGTGTGAACAGGTTCAGGACAGCATTAGAATCTATTTATCTGTGTGTGTTCGGATTCTACGTCACGTAGTCTCCGTAAATTACCTAAATTATACTGGCTGTGTGAGTGTGAGAAATGTTCGGAATGTGGCGTCTGCTGTGTCGCGTTAAAGGCTGAAACATTTTTCATCTCTGTCACTTTAAAACGTTCGTCAATTTGGTTGTTCTGTTGTTCAAATTTCTTATCGACTTCCGCATCCAGCGTGTGTGAAAGTTCTGCTGACATTAATTTAAGCTCGTCGCGTAACTGTGTTGCTTTTAAAGAACATTGTTCAGTGACTGCAATACTTTCATCTCTAAGTAATTTCGTTGTGGCTACACGTGTACTACTTAATTCTTGTGCAACAGATCTAATTTCTTCACTACTGTTCCTAGCACAAGCCTTAATTTCCTCACGTAATTGTTCTCTAGTATCATGACGTGGCGCGGTAACGGCTGTAATCTGTTCACTAAGTTGTTTGTTCTGTTCGTTAAGGTTGTCGTGTTCTTCATTCGACTGTTTGAAACTTTCATTAAGTTGTTTGCACTATTCAATAAGTTGTTTGAAATGGTTGTCGTATTTTTCATTAAGTTGTTTAAAATGGTTTTCGAATTTTTCATGAAGTTCTTGTTTCGGATTTTCATTATTTTCATTAATTTGTAGCAATAATGCCATAACTTGATGCAAGCCAAAATTAGCGACTCTTTTCTCTGAGCTGTGTGGTGGTGTGTCTGCATTTGTCACGTTTTGTGTAACCATTTGGTCATTCTCTGATTCACAAAAAGGTTTGCCAATCGGATGTGCACTGTTGGTCGCTACATCGGAATCAAATAAATCTGACATATTTTGACTACACTGTTCATTTTCGTTAGATACATTTATCTGTTCGTTACGTAAATTTTGCAAATCGGGTGTGTCAAGCTGGGCAGCGTTCATTGTAACGGAACGTGCCTCGTCATCATTTGCCGTTAAATTAAGTGTGGACATAAATGAATTTGTTTGCTCATAATCTGGAATAAAATCATTACTAGTGATCGGTACGCACTGATTATCTGTAATTAGAGGATTATCACTATTGCACTGAGTGTCGCTAGTACTATCGGTCAAATTATTCGAGTCGGCTATTTCACTCATTGCAGATTGCGATGTACTGTTAACAGTTTTTCGCGGCATTTTTCGCAAATCAAAATTAAGCACAAAATGAAACAAAGACGAAGCAAAAATGGAACAAACACAATTACAACAAAGAGCAATAAATTGCCGATGATCTGTGAAATAAAGGAGTGACAAATTAGTAAATTCGTTGCGCCAGATAACAAACTATAGTTAAAATTAAGTAAATAAGAGCAGATATATAACTGAGTACTTCTCATAAATTCACAAAAATACGATCCTGGCCGGTTGTCGACAAGTGTAACCTCCCCACGAAATTTCATTCTCATTTAGTGTAACCTCAATACAGAAAAATTGCTAAACCTCTCAACAGTAAAAAATGTAATTATGTCGTTCACATTCAGTGTAACGTCCCAAAAACAAAATAAATTCAGTAACCTGGTGATAATACAATGTAACTAACCTCTCAATTAAATTGTCGCTCACTTATAATTTTTCAATAATTGACTGTGAATTTAACATGGTAAATTTTGGACGTCAGCACTGCTGCGTCATGGCCCTGAAAGATCATGCTGAATAAAAAAAAGAAAAAATTCTTACCTCAATGAAGTCGCCGGATAACGCATATATATCTGCTCTCACAATAAATTTTTCTGGCACAGCTCTGCGCAATGCTGGCTGATAGATTTGTCATTTATGAAAGGAAACAACTGATTTTTCTTTTGCAATAATCGGGATGATCATGGATTGGAGACATTAGTAAATTCTTTAAATTGAAATGAATGGTTGTTAAAAGTTACTTTTTGTGAGAAGGATTATTATTAGGACATTTTTTAAAACATTTACATGTGACTTGAGATAACAATACTACTTATGCGCGAGGCTGCTTTTTTACCTTATACAATAATGCTCAGACTCTGGCATCGCTGCACCACGACCGGCCCAGCCAACACGATACACCAGACCAGACTGCTCGCTAGCAACTACTTACTGCTACAGCTACACAGTTGCTACTGCAGTCAACACTGCTCTCAGGTCTGAGATTCTCTTATACCTTACATATCGCAGGCAGCGCGTGAGCAATACATCGAAATTACATCTGCTCGGACCTCTTACAATACTTAACAGTTACTTGTACGAGAAATAAACGAAATAGGCACGTAGCAAAGACATTGATCCAGTACCTGAAGGGAAGATACACAGATATACATGTATGTGGAAAGTAACATAAGAGACAATTTACAGAGAAAATTTTATAGCTGACTATGCTACCTGGTACATCTATGGATTTTCAGTTTATTGACGTATATAATTAGAAAATATTCGCATTTTTAAATGCAGTACTATCGCAACTAATTAATTATTTGGTAGGTATAACGGGCACTAACTCAGTGCCGCAGGCAGAAGGCAATTGCTAATTACGTAATTTCCGTAATTTATGCCGTAGTTCGATTTCATTTCAAGTTGACGTGAAGGGCAAGGATTCAGTTGTATTCACTGTGTACGTCGAAGCAGCTTCTGATTATTTTTTTCCGTAAGAAGGTTTATTTATTATTCACATACTCGATGTGAAGGAGTTACTCTGAGATTTCGAATTAATTATTATATTACAGTTACTTCTTAAGGTGAGATTTAACTTCCATTAATACAAAAAGTGTAGAGTGTACAGCGTAAATTGTTATCTGCAAATAATTGATGAGATACTCGTATAGTGATTAGGCTTTGTCTTTCTGGCTTTAATTATAATATTAGGAACCATCCTTAACTCACAATCTCACATGTGCTAACAAAATGTGCTTGCAAACTGGAATTTATCACTATCAGTTAAGATGTATTGACACAATGAATTGCTTGCTACAAAACAGTCCGTACGGCGATATTATTTAATAATTACCATTTGTTTGTGCTGTTGTGGCAGTACTGGTCCCCATCATTCATTACTGAATGGTTTTATGAAACTATGAACTGTATTTGATTGTTATGCTAGTTCCTGTAGTGAAGCTTTTGGTCCGCAATGAAGTGTCAATTTCGTTACACATCCTGAGACGTTATAATGTGTTGCATGATCAAGAGCTGAACCCAGACCATTGTCAGTGGTTTGATACAACGACATAATTATTCGTCTTGAAAAATCTTTCAACTTCTTTCTCTTAACTGAGGGATTATCCATTCCTACGGCAAGGTTGATTTTACCACTGGTATTCAGTGGTAATAAAACTTCTGTGGTTGCTGATTTTACAACACAAGATATTTTTGTATATCAGCATTATGAGGAATACTGGAATCAGGGTTGGTTTTGGAATATTGTGAATACGGTTGTAAGGGAATCCGACATAGTACTACCGCCTTACAGAAAAATTTAATGTAGTGCTTGAGGAAATAATGGAATTTCTAATGAGGTGTAAGAACTGCAGAGCCCATTGTTTCACCCGGCAAACCTCCTGGCGTAGTCTTCTTCTGTGACCGAGATTGTTCCTTTGAAAGCATACCGCAGATTTCCTCCCCATCCTTGAAACATGCCGAGCTTGTGCTCTGTCTGTAATGATCTCGATGTCGACGGGACATTAAATCCGAATCTGGCTTCCTTTTTTCTCGGTCTTGGCTGCATCGGTTACTCAGTACTGCGATTATAAATGGGAAACGGTTTCCCGGGATGATAGCTATGAAATGACCAATAAATTTAGTGAACTGTTAACGATCAATGACAACTGATTTTATTTCGGTATAAAGTTAATTTGTAGCGGCTTCAGGTATGCTTTTGAGTCGTGTAATACCATGAAGCATCTTTATATTGAGGTTTATACGTTGTTCTTCATGTATATGAAATTCCAGGAATGGCACATGGCATAAAAAATTTTTCGCTGTCAGTCCTTACTTTCCGAATCAGTATCACATGGAAGATGTAATATTTAGATAACTTAAGGGGGTTGGAAAGCCCTAACACGACGATGTTAGATTAGATATGGTGACTCGGCTACCCCGTACTTCAGGAGCCACTGTACCCATTGACACGAAACTCTTACAGGACATTAAACTGTATGTTCTGAGTCTACTGAACTACAATAATTGCATTTCAGGCACAGCTTTCGGAAAAAATTTTTTTTGATTACACGGTTAAAATTTTTTGTACTTTTTTGTACGTTATCCTAAATAATTTTAATTACTCATAACATTATGTTGTTCTTTTATTTCAATAGACACAGGATATGTATGTCATTACTCCCTGAATATTTGAGTACTCTATTCGAATTAGTTTCTGATATTTAGAGAAAAATGCAACAGAAAATGTAAATTTTCGAGAACGGCTTCCATAGTTTCAAAAGATTGAGATTCACTTAATATAAGCTTATTTTTTTTATTTTTAGTCACTCAGAAACACCCTGCCCCATACTGTATATCATCCTCTTGACCTTTCTCTATGATTTTTCTTCTTTTCTTCTTTCTGGACTCCTTAGTGGCCAACTGTACTGCATACTCTGCTATATCAATGCAAACCTCGTCCATCCGTTCAAGTTCTCTGATGCAGTTAGCTCCACGATTAATACCCATATGCTGTAGCACTTTCACCCTACCAGTGATGCCATCATTAGAAGTAATAACAGCATCACTGATTCCCACTTTAGTGTCTTCATTCCAACAAACACATTATTTGGTAAGCGAGTCCAAATGAGATTATTGAACGACTGATTGGGATTTTGAGTGTGACCATACAGACACTTCTTCAGTAATTCAGTATTTTCCAGGTCTCTGTAAATAGGTTTTATGATATCCATGACAGCTGCTGGGATGGAATGTGCATGGCTGTAGGAAGTGTTTGAGTACTGGACATTGCGGTAATTGCACAATGCTTCAGGCCCAGGAGGGCAAAGATGGTGTACCGGATTTTTATCAGTTGACAATGTGTGGAAAATGGTAGACCATACTGCTTGCTTCATTTTCAACAAATCCTCAGTATTATTTCTAATGGCCATCCCATAATACTGTTGTAGCTCATCAATCAATCAATCATCTTGTCTGTTAGCCTGCCTCTTATGGTTTTACCGTCTGAAAATTTCTTATCTCTTAAAGTTTCTTTCAACTTCCTCAACGTGGTGCCCATCCTCTTCTGGACATCACTCAATTTTACCTTTATAACACAGCAATCCACAGGCTTCTATATAAAAAAATTAAGATTTTATTAGGTCTTGAAGTAATGCACATAAATGTTTTAACATTTTCAACCGGTGTAGATTATATTTCAAAAATAAATGAAAATACTTCCCATGTGAGTATATATATATATATATATATATATATATATATATATATATATATATAGTATTTTATTAGAAAAATTGCAAATTTTATTATGAGATAAAAATAAGAAAATGTGAAAAAAAATTTCCGTTCTAACTGCCCTTAAATACATACATATATACATAAAGAAATTGACAGATTAATAGATGGAGAGACTGACATATAAAGAAAGATAGACAGAGACATATATTGATAGATAAAGAAAAATGTGTTTCCTAGATATGCGGCACGAGATCCTCCGGAATGTAGAAGATATATTGAAAAAATTCTACAAAAGAAAAGAGACACTCATGTTCCTCCAGTAGATCTTAAGTGAAATGTGACTGAAAGAAGCACAATAAGCAAAACAACAAGAATTTTCATTTAGAAGCTAAACTCAAGATTGATACCAAAAGTTGATGTTTGCAGCTGCCGCAGTAAAGCAGCGAGTTACATATGTTTCGTAGTTCGGTTATTAAATTCCGCGCTTCTTGTTGTATTTAAGAGGTGTAATCTCACGATTTGGTGACTGAAAAGTGTAGATTCGAGCAGCCTGCAACGCAGTTGTCATTTATTTTTAAGTGCCAGAGACAGTTCATTTCGCCCTAGTTAGCTAGTCAGTTTCCTGCTGCCTTTTCAGAAGCTCCAGCAAAGGAGCGTGCTACATATTGTACTTTTACTTTGTTATTTCGTAGTTTAATTCATAAATTCCATGCGTGATTTTCTATTTGAGAGGCGTAATCTAGCAGTTTAGCAGCTATAAACTACAGTTTCGGGTAGTCTGTAGCACAGTTGTCATTTCTTTTGAACGGCCAACTGTACTGCTCAGTAAGGCTTCAGCTTCCGTTTGCGACACGCCAGGTCCAGATGTAATAGCAGTTCGATACGCTGCAGCTTTGGCCTCTTCCTTATCTTGAATTTATCACGAAGACCTTGCCCAGCGCAGTGTCCCTTGTGAATGGAAAATAAAGTGCAGGTGACCCGTGTATGTAATAGGGGCGAAAGAACGTGTCCACAAAATTACAGACCAACCCATCGGTTTGCTGCAGAATTCTTGAACCTATTTTCGCTTCCAATCTAATAAATTTCCTCGATGCAGGAAAGATTCCGTTCACAAATCAGCACGTTTCGCGAAGGATCACTCATACGAAACTCCTGACGTAATATCCTGCGAACCACGGTGGAGGGTTAAGAAGTGGATTCCATAGTGCTAGATTTCCGGAAACCATTTGGCATGATTCCCCATTGCAGACTATTAACGAATTTAGGAGCATACGGACTAGGTTACCATAAATGTCATTGGCTCAAAGACTTCTTAAGTAATAGATCCCATTTCGTGGACACCGATGGCCGGTATTGATCAGAGACAAGGGTAGTGTCAGGAGCGCTTCAGGGAAGAGTAATAGGGCCGTTGTTATTTCCTGTAAACACAAATGATCTGGCAGACATGGTGAGCAATCTGCGGCTGTTGCTGATGATTCTAGATTAGATTAGTACTTGTTCCATAGATCATGAATACGACACTTCGTAATGATGTGGAACGTGTGAGGTTAATAAAAGGTGTCTATACAAGATATTACATTAGACAAAATATTGCATGACACTCAATAATTTTATTTATTTATTTGGAAGTTGGGAAATTACCCACTTACTATATCCAAAAATTAATCTAATGAGTGGAAGGAGTTGCCATTAAGAAATTCTTTTAATTTCCTTTTAAATGCTATATGGCTATCTGTCAGACCTTTGATGCTATTAGGTAAGAGACCAAATACTTTTGTGGCAGCTTAATTTACCCCCTTCTGAGCCAAAGTTAGATTTAGCTTTGAGTAGTGAAGATCATCCTTTCTCCTAGTGTTGTTGCGATGTACACAGCTATTACTTTTGAATTCGTTCGGATTGTTAATAACAAATTTCATAAGAGAATATATATATTGTGAGGCTACAGTCAAGATTTATAGATCTTTAAATAAGTGTCTGCAGGATAATCTTGGATGAGCTCCAGCAATTATTCTGATTACACGCTTTTGTGCAATGAACACTCTTTTACTCAATGATGAGTTACTCCAGAATATGATGCCATACGAAAGCAGAGAATGAAAATAGGCGTGGTAAGCTAATTTACTAAGATGTATATCGCCAAAATTTGCAATGACCCAAATAGCATAAGTAGCTGAACTCAAACGTTTCAGCAGATCCTCAGTGTGCTTTTTCCAGTTCAACCCTTCATGAATGCATACACCTACAAATTTTGAATATTCTATCTTAGCTACCGATTTCTGATTGAAGCCTATATTTATTAATGGGGTCATTCCATTTACTGTGTGGAACTGTATATACTGTGTTTTGTCAAAGTTTAATGAGAGCCCATTTGCAGAGAACCACTTAATAATTTTCTGAAAAACATCGTTTACAATTTCACCAGTTAATTCTTGTCTGTCGGGTGTGATAGCTATACTTGTACCATCGGCAAAAAGTACCAGCTTTGCATCTTCGTGAATATAGAATGGCAAGTCATTAATATGTATTAAGAACAGCAAAGGACCCAAGACCAAACCTTGCGCCACCCCATTCTTGATTGTTCCCCAGTTTGAGAAATCACCAGTTTTTTGCATATTATGTGAACTGTTTATTTCAACTTTCTGCACTCTTCCCGTTAGGTACGATTTAAACCATTTGAGCGCTGTCCCATTCATACCACAATACTTGAACTTATCTAGAAATATTCCATGATTTACACAATCAAAAGCCTGTGATAGATCACAAAAAATCCCAACTGGCGACTTCCGGTTACTCAGAGCATATAATATTACATTAGTGAAAGTATATATAGCATTTTCCGTTGAAAAACCCTTCTGGAAACCAAGCTGTGGTATACCGGGCGGCACCATAGTTGGGTGAGGATACAAGATGGATTAGACAAAATTTCTAGTAGGTGCGGTGAATGGCAACTTCTGCTAAATGTATGAAATGTAAGTTCATGTAGGTAAGTAGGAAAAACAATATTCGAATACAGCATCAGTAATGTACAGCTTGCAATAGTCGGTCGATTAAACATCTTGGCGTAAAACAGCAAAGTCATATGAAATGGAACGAGGATGCAAGAACTGTAGTAAGGAAGGCGGAGTGGATTGTCCAGTAATGTTATTGGGAGAATTTTAGCAAAGTGTGATTCACTTATACAACACTATTGTGGCCAATTCTTGAGTACTGGTCAAGTATATGGGATCGCCAATTGGTCACACTAAAGGAAGGTACTGAAGCTATTCACAGGCGGGCCCGATCAACAAGTGAGCATTACGGAGATGCTTCATGAACTAAAATGGGAATTCGTGGAGGGAAGAGGACGGTATTGAGGAAATACGGAGAACCAGCATCTGAAGCTGACTGCAGAATGATTTCAAACTTCTATATTTACATGAGTGTGTCTGTACTCAAACTGCAGAATGACTGAGAAGATGAGAATTCTACGTTATTTGATTCTGAAACAACTGAATGAAACTGAACGTACTGAGCCTGCTTTCTCTTTACTTTTTCTCATGATGTCGACACTGACCTACAATATTCTAGCGCAACGCAATCTGACTGCTAAAAAAAAATTACAACCTGACTTCAAACAATTAATTCAAAAAAATGTCCCGGAATAAGAAGCAATCCTGACAATAACCTATAGATTACATTTAGCACTTACCTCACAAAAATCTTCGCTACGCGAACTACTGCAATACAGCGAGCGTCAATACTGCCAGCTAAATAAAAGATTCTAACTACTAAACCCTGTAACTGCTAATAGGCATGTGGTTAGCAAAGGAAAGGTTTTGTTGCAAACCAAGTAATGTATTTCTTTTACCTTAATAATGTGACATCCAGTTCAAACACGAATATAAATCGTCATTGACATCCAGTAGAAAGATATATAATTATGAATAATTTTCAATCACCAAGTCGGATACTTCCAGATCGTTAGCATACGCTAACACTTCAGACCTCTACCCTCCATCAATGCTAACTTCTCACATTTAACATCCATCACTGCTTGCTGTTCACTTCCAACTGCCCAACAGTACTTCCATCACTGCTGGCGACTAACTTCCCACTGCCCAACGGAACTGGCGATTAACTTCCAACAACGAGTGCAACCAGTCAAAGAGTCTCTCACAAAGAAAGCGCAGTCAGAGATCAAATGCAAAGCGCTATATAGCGCTGCCAACACAGAAGCAGCCAACTTACAGATTATACTGCCATATTTTGCTTAAGAACCACGAAGGTAAGGGAAATTGGACAACTGTTTTCCCATGCTCTATTTGCTAACGAAACGGGAAGGGAAATGACTAATAGCGGTACAGAATAACCTCCACCACGAACCAAAAGGTGGCTTGCGGAGCATGTAGGTAGATGTAGATATACACTTACGTGCTTAAGTTAGTTTCGCAATACTTGTTTTCACAAAACATATTAGTGCACTACAGACGTACAGAATTCAAGCAATAGTGATGTAACTTGATGTAAAATAATTTACAATAACCTTAAGCAATAATGAGATGGATAATAACAGGGTTGCTTCATACTTTTTCGCTACCATTAAGGTTAATGAATTTTCAATGGTCTCATGTGATGAAAAAGATGGAAATATTTGATTGATATTATTTCAAATATTGTAACTAGTTCTCATTTATTAGTTACCCTGTTAATTCGGAAAATACAAACTCTCTGCAAATATTAAACGATGTTGACAAAAATTTTATAAAAGCTTCACTGTCATAATGAACATCTATCTGCATTTTGTAATCTGGGTAAATAGTGACCTACAATTTCCTTTCATCTTTGTGTTCGAGTCCATAGAGAATTTTAACAGTTACTGTTGAAGATTAAAGTATTACAATTCACTTCACTATTGTGAGTTTACTGTATTATATTGCATCATTATCCACTTTAGTGGATTCAGTTTGTGTTGCCGCACTGATGCAAGAAACCACAGTTGAAGAAAGGTGTAGATGGTGTAAGCGCCAAAGTCAATGAAGACCGATCCACGAGATCCGAAAGGTCAAAGTGCATAATTTAATATAAATATTCTTCTTCCTCAAGCAGAAATTTACACGATTATTAGTCAGACTAATTTCGCCCTAAGACTCGAGCTACCGAGATAAAGTTTTTAGAATACGGAAAAGTATTAGCACAGAAGTTACTGCAGAGATCTCTTTCGAAAACTTGGAATCTGGACAAGTCGTGAACAACAACAACTTTTCGTATGCTTCTCGGCATGCTTTCTGAAATTACTGTTCGGACAAATAGCAGCGCACAGCAGATTACAGTACTAGACTATAAGTTGTTGAGACTGGAAGCAAAGCCATAGTTTCGGAGCTGTACGTGAGAGGGAGCCCGTGAAACAGGTAATCAGCTCTGGTGCAGCTGCGCCTCAGGCACGTCCCGAGCGAATGAGCTCTGTGGTCAGTGCTCCAACTGGCGACTGTGTTAGCGACGTAGTGGCCAGCAGGAGGTGCGGGAACCACTTTTAACTGAGACGTGTAGTTAGCGGGCAGTAGTTCCAGGCGTCGTATGCAGCGTACACCGCCACATGCTAATTTTGTTTGAGACTGTCATGTGCGCTCATAAGTCAGAAGTATCAAAAGATGATTGTGCGCTTTGAAATAACGCCGAGAAGAAAACGGTAGGCGAGGAACGTAACAGTAAAATAAATAAATATGAAAGAAAAGTAGCAAAAGCAGGGAAACTAAAGTTTGGGTGCATGAGCTACAGCGTGACTTATCATTTACTTATCTAGCAGTTATTTGTACTGGGCGTAAACATTTTGGATGCTAGGCCCTTCGCAGTTTCCATACATTTGTTAAACGAAACATGTTCTTTTTTTAAAATAAAAACACACACCTACGTACACATTTGTTATTCGAGAGGCTTTCATTACCTTTTTATAGAATGATATCATTAGTTATAGCAAGAAATTAGCTAGTAGTACTGTGCTACACGTAAATGACACAACTGCAGTGTTAATTGATGTCTGACGTACACATGTATTATTCATGTACTTACAACAAATGTTGAGATGCAGAATATTTTTAATACATTATTTTTATATAGAATTCGTCACATTTGAAATGGAAAATATGGAAGAATTTATTACTGTAATCTAAAATTTGCATAATTAATACTTAATTTAATAGATAGAATACATAGGAGAAAGGAAAAGAGTTTGTTAATTTAAACTTAAGTCAGCTTTCTTGACATACGTTTATTGATTCCTAGTACTTTTCTGATAGTGTTGAGATGTCACAAAGAAAAGTGTTTTTTTTTTTTTTTTTAACATTGAACCAATCTTTCCTCCTCAACTGATGCTATTACGTAATTCCCATAGCTCTGCCTAACTAACCAGCATGATTTTCCCATAGTGCCGGTTGATTCTTACAAAGAAGAAGACAGCAACCAGCCACTATTAATACTGCTATTTAATTAAGCAAATAGCGCCGTAACCGGTTTCGAACTGACACGTTCGTCACACACACACACACACACACACACACACACACACACACACACACACACATAAAAGTATTTACTACATGTTAAGTTGACACATAGATTGCAGTTGTGTGGTGCTTTGCACATTATGGTGATGTGCAAATCATATAAGTACTGCATACTTTTTTGAATATTTCAAAAATACAATCCTGCAACTTCGCAACGAAATCGCGCAGAATTTTCGATGGCACCAACACACCAAGAATATTTCGACAAAGTGGAAGAAGAAAATACGATTATGTAAAGTGTATCTTGCGAAGAGCCGTCTGATGATGAACTTGTCAGTTCGAAACCGGTTACGGCGCTATTTACTTAAATAAATAACAGTATTAATGGTGGCTAGTTGCTATCTTCTTCTTTGTAAGAATCAACCTACATTAATTGTACACAGCCACGGTCTCACCATGTCAGTTTTAGACAAAATAGCATTCCCCATGGTGATTCTAAGTGAGCGTATACACACCTCTTTTGATCTAAAGTTTTATTGATTCCTTACTACTGGATAATAATTAAGCTATGTTGTAACTATTGGAAATCTCTACTCTCTTACTGAGAGAATTTTAATATTTTGCAACATAATCAAGCATTTTGCCGACTAAAAGGATTCGGCACACGTTTTTCAGCAGCCAGCCAGTTCCAGTTGGCTAGCCTGCAAAATTGGTGTAATTTACTAAGATTTGTAGAATATCATGTCACGCATGAGCTCTAGCTGTACAGAAATTGACCAGTCTGAGGGTCTGTAATTTGTTTCTAAAGGTAGTGTAAAGGCATAAAGTAAACAAATGAGACTTCGAGCCAGCACAGGGGTGCCATGACAAAAGCAGGCCACCGCCAAGTAGGTTGCGGCCGGCAAGGCAACAGCATGATCAGGGGCCTAAGTACGCTTCGGTGACGACGGAACACACCTGCCGTCGACGGTTGACGCTCACTTGCGAGTACTGCATCCCCCTTACGGCAGCTGGGGGTCAGCGACACGTTCCGAACAAATCGGCGCCACACGCTAATCGATATAAACACTAGCACTCAGTACGGAGTAACAGTATTTAAGGGAGCGCGCATCGTCCAACAGCTGGGCGGTCGAGGCTCAAGACGGGCCTGTGGCGTGTGTACGTCACAGTAGCTGAAGCTGCAGGTCTTACAGGCGCCAGCAGCCGTCTACGGCAGGGAGCGTGTAACTATATCAGACGAGTTAAACAATTCATGACTGCTCGTTTAAATGCATGTAAGCTCACGACAGCACACGAGAAATTTAAGACCATTGGTGGGTATCTTTTCAACTACATGTTGATTTCCAGTGCACCCTGCAGGGCGCCGAGCGTTCGCGAAATATGGCTGATAAACCGACAAGCGTGACATCACAGGTTCGTTGCAGGGCGCATATATCTCGTTGTCCTCGGCTGGGCAGTATGTGACGTCGAGCAGCGCTACTCCAAGCCGCACAGCGCCGATGACGCAGACGCATCTGCCTCTGTCGGGCCACGAGCTACTGCATGTCACCTAAGCATCTGTGCGCCATGGGCAGCCCTTAAGTACGACGATTTGATCCAGCCATCTCAGCCAATTTTAAACAATTGGAAACAACACCGTCAATAAATAAAATTAGCAAAAGGTCAATTTACAAAAGAGCGGCAAACAACCAACAGTTTATGTACTTTGTTTCAAGAGGCTTCAGGCAATGAATGCTACAAACATGGAAAAAGAACCTGTGAAACATGAGATACAATTAATATGAAATTAATTAATAGTAAAATTAATATCTGTGTTTGTTACTGTCATGATATAATCACAGTACTTCACATGTCCATAAACCAGTCAAAGTAAGCAATCAAGCAGGTACAAATACAAACTTAAATATTTTTTGAAATTCCCTTTTACAAAGCAAATAGAATATATAAATACAATTACAGGTCTGATTTTTCAAATAACTTGGAAATAATTGCAGTGAAATATAACTGATAATTTTTTGTGCTTTATGTAGTATTTCCGCACTCGTTTTTCTATGTTTCACAGCTGACAAAAACTTGGATGAATTCCTCAAAGGCGCCGGTGTTGTGCTTTCTTGGTACCCACTTGGTTGCTCTTAACCTATTTCTCATTAACCGGTTAATTTATTAATCATTGAGGTATGTGCTGTTGGTGAGTCAAGTACTAAGTTCCTTGGGAGTTGTTACATAAGTTGAGTAATCCGCCTTTGCCTTAGCTGCAAGTCGTCGGTAGCAATTAGCAGTAAGGTAGAGGGGGGGGGGGGGGGGGGGGGGGGGAGTGCGGTGGATTTTATAATGGATGCTATTCCAAAACGTTTGGCACATTGCTCCATACGCTAGGCTGCCACAGTATCCAGAGAAAATAGGACTGCTTACGTAAATCTTTTGACCTCGTAAGATATCTTAATATCTTACAATGTCGTACGAAAAACTGGTTGTATTTCTCCTAGAAATTGCTATTCAATGGATAATCACTCAAGAAATTGGTACCTATGATGAGTTCTAGTTCTGTTGCATGTAATATAACCAGAAAGAAAATAGCCATTAGTACTGACGTTTCTACGGGCACCAACATGAACCGACAACACCCATTTCTGTCAGCCAAGTAAAGAAAAAAATATAAAGCATTTTCAACACTGAGTAATCTTATTCTGCTACCTGTTTTTAAGTATTGCATCTTACGCTCAATCACGTGACACTAAAGCAGTTTTAGGCGATTTCATTCTGCACCAGTAACTTCTATTCCGGCTAATCAAAATCTCTATAAGGGGAGCAGATTGAGTCCCAATTGGGAATAAACGTCAGTAGCAATCCAATTCAGTCATTTGTTTTACAACAAACAGAAAGTTTAGTCGGAAGAAGGGCTGTGATCTATTTTACTGTGTTGCTGGGACGACCTCCGTAGTGCAAAATGTTTGCATAGTTTGTGAATTGCATATGTGTTAAGGTTATGACTTACAACGCAAGTTTAGTGTATGTGAAGACAGTTAAAGCAATTTAACTTTTGATTTATTTTTCGGGAAAACTGCAATTATCCTCACACTTGGCCAGTTTCGACAGTCACAAACGGCCATCTGCAGATCAAAAATAGTAATTAAAATTGTGTAAATTTGGAGAAATGGCATGTGAAATACGTTTAGTACTATAAAATAATGAGATAATAAAATTCTGATAACCAGTTGGCGCATAGAGGGACCATGGGTTGTCACTACTTTAAAAGAATTTCTGCCAAATTTAATTTAATGGAATTTGGAATTAAAAAAATAAAATGCATTCATTATCGACATCTTGTGATGGTTACGAAAGCGATAAAAGTGTTGTACATTACGTGTGTTAAACTGTTTACTTAAGGTGGCCAACATAAAGAGTCAAACTAAAACCGCATTACTTATTTGACAGGGGAAGTCCAAATAATGTCCCTTCCTTAGCTGTGTGCGAGACTTTTACATTCTTACCGATATTTGCAATGGTATGTCATTTCCCTAATCGGTAAGTTAACACAACATGCATTGTTCCCAGTGATCGAACGTTCTTTGTAACGTGTCAGAAAATTTCATTTTCTATCTGACGATGGGCGTTGTAGATGGCCGAACATATAATTGGTAAAAATAATTGTGATCGTGTTGGAAAATAAAAAAGTGGAAGTTAGCTCTGTTGGTCGCCTGTAGACGATGTAACATCAGTGTCGTATTTTGTGAAGGAGGTCTTTCGCACTTTTGTTTTATCTGTAGGAGCGCTGTTTATTACGTCCGTTCTATTCAAAGGCCACTAGAATCATCTCTAAGTGTAACTTCCCACTATAAATGTAACATTGGCTGCTAGCGTGCTTAATAAATCAGAGCATGAAGATAAAGATGAATATATACACTCTGCATTCAGTACCTGAACCATTTGCGATCCAGACTAGTTACTGTCAGCCCCTACTTCACAGTTATATTAGTTGTAGTATTTTAACAGTTTTAATTTTTCACAATAAATAACAATTTCGGCAAAATCAAAAATGTAAATATACGTTCCGACGTTGTTATTGCAAGCTGCCAAGCAGCATTTATAACTACGGTCCTCCACAACTAGAATCTTGTGCAATTTTGTTTGGTTTTGCATAGTTGCGTTTCAAACCTTTTGTATCAGGCAGAGACAAGTATCTGCTTACAGTGTGTATCAAAAAAGGATGCACGTACTTCGAACGCACATATTTATTAAACTTTAAATATAGAGCTATGGAACTTGGAACACATATTTATTAATCTCTGAACTTTGCATTACAGATGTTCAATATGTCTTCCACCAACGAGACGAACAAAATCACACCGATACTGGAATTCCTCCCGTACTCGCGTAAGCAAGTCCCTTGTCACTGATGTATGGCAGCACGAATCCGCTTCTTTATCTGTGCCAGGGTTCTATGATACTGTTCGGCATTAATGTTATCGTTAATGAAACCCCACAGGATGAAATCATAGGGCGTAAAATCTGGTAACCATGCAGGCCAATTGAGAGGCGCTAATTCGCTGGTTGTTTTACGACCGATCCAACGGCTCGATGCAGTTTCATTCAAATATTCAGGCACTTGGCGACTCCAGTGAGGGGTTTCTGGCCAAAAAATAAAGTTTTCCTCGATAAACCACAAAAACAACAGTTTTGTAACATAACATGATGCTGCTGATCGTTGAGCGTGTTTCCATCGAACAAAAATAAGTCGTAAACAAATGAGTAGGATATCGCACAAAATAAAGTGACTTTTCGCGACTCTCGTACATGCTCAGTGATTGCATGTAGGCTCTGTAGGCCGCAAACTCGAACATAGTGGTTTTTTTTTTTTTTTACTTTCCCACTCAGATTCAAAGTCACTTCATCAAAAATGATTCAAATGGCTCTGAGCACTATGGGACTCAAGATCTGTGGTCATAAGTCCGCTAGAACTTAGAACTACTTAAACCTAACTAACCTAAGGACATCACACACATCCATGCCCGAGGCAGGATTCGAACCTGCGACCGTAGCAGTCGCACGGTTCCTGACTGAGCGCCGAGAACCGCTAGACCACCGCGGCCGGCTAGTCACTTCATCACTGAACAAATGTTATCATTGTATGTATTTATGTTAACAGGGGGCCTAGAAACGACGGAGAGACTCCGTACCCGCCGCAGCCGTAGTGGTCCACAACCCCACGATGACTAATGGCAGTCCACTTCACCCCTCCGCCGCCCCACACCGAACCCAGGGTTATTATGCGGATCGGCCTCCGGTGGACCCCCCGGGGAATGTCTCACACCAGACGAGTGTAAACCCTATGTTTGTGTGGTAGAGTAATGGTGGTGTACGAGTACGTACTTGTTTGCCCAGCAGTCGCCGACATAGTGTCACTGAGGCGGAATAAGGGGAACCAGCCCGCATTCACCGAGGCAGATGAAAAACCGCCTAAAAACCATCCACAGACTGGCCGGTTCACCGAATCTCGGCACAAATCCGCCGGGCGGATTCGTGCCGGGGACCAGGCGCTCCTTCCCGCCCGGAAAGCCTTGCGTTAGATCGAACGGCTAACCGGGCGGGCAAATGTTATCATTGTCAACAGCATTTTAAAGCTCGTAGAGAATGCCTCACGTTTGAATTTGTCGTCATGTCTGTAACTTGTACTGCTTCATAACCAACCGCCTTCCCAAAATTCGCCAAAATGTTGTTGTAGGCAGCTGAATCTCCCTACTCGCGCAACGATATGGTTTTGCAGGACTACGTTGAAATGAGGTTTGCCCTCACGCGACGTTCTCGTCGGAAGTACAAGGGCGGCCAGGAATTTTTCCTTTACATAACATCCTGTGTCTACAGACCGTCGATACCATCTGCGAATAGTCCATTCATTCGGAGGATCAGCTTGGTGCTTCACCCTGAAACCCCTTTGCTCTGTAGTTACGGAATTATAAGTCGCCAACTGGAGAACAAAATATGATTTCTCCTGCGGAGTAGCCATTTTGCAAATTCTGATTGTAGCCATGCAAACAAAAGACCACTGATATCTACAGGCAATGAATATGAACTAGACACTGTATTCGTCCCTTTATTAACCGACACATGGCACAGCAATTGTGTGTTTTGACAACATAATAATTCGTAATGCATATATTCTTTTTGAAACACCCTGTATGAGTCTCTTTGCCCTGGCCTTTATCTCGTATCTTCACTGGATCGGCATGTCAACCATTGGATTTGGCAGTTCAGTGATAGAGGGTGACCATATGCCCTTCATGTCACAGGTGTAATAGGCATGCACCAGTCCTCAGCAATTAGGAGGTCTAAGTCTTACAGAAATAAGAAGGTTCTGCTGCTAGGCTGTTCGCACAGTAGAGGTGTGGGCCAGCAGTTGCAGGAATTGATGGTGAGTGAGTGCCAGGTCACCAGCATTGTGAAGTGTAGTGCAAGGTTGGCTCAGGTGACTGACGGTATAGGGGAGTGATGTAGGAATTTTACGAAAGAGTATCAGGTAGTGATTGTGGGTGGGGCAGGGAACAGTCTTGATAGGGACGGGGAATATGATGTTGGTAGTGACCTGGTAAAGATAGCTACTCAAACTGGTGGCACTAGTGTGAATTTCGTGCAACTGCTACAGCGTTATGATCGACCTCATCTTAATGCGACAGTTAGGCGTGGTAACATGGGGCTGGAGAAGGCACTGTTGGCAAAGGGCATGTGTCACATTGGAGTGTTACCAGTTGAGTCTATCAGGCAGATCAGGTATCACTAGGCATGGCCGGCACATCAACAGGTATGAGAAGGGGAGGCTGGTAAAGCTTATAGGTAGTGGGTGGTGGTGAGATCACTCATGTTAAAGCAACCCTGTTTTTAGACTGAAATCAGCTGATAGGTGTACCTGCTTAAAACAAGTGCCTCTAACCACGGAATGAGCTTCAGAGGAGATCAGGTATCCAAGTAGTGAAGGAATTAGCATATTTCGTGAAAAAAGAGGTATTAGAGATAAAGTTAGTCAACTGTTTATAGATGCTGATTCTGACATTATTGGTTTATAGAAATACTACTAAAATAATTTGACAGTTCAGAGGCTTCCTTTACCAGGATAAAGATCAACTGGCTGTTTTCCAGAATGGGGTAATGGCCATGTACGTGAAAAACGGTATACCATTTGAATCCATAGACGTATCATGGCACTGCACTGAAAAGATCTACATCTACATCTACATCTACATGGATACTCTGCAAATCACATTTAAGAGCCTGGCAGAGGATTCATCGAAACACCTTCACAATTCTCTATTATTCCAATCTCGTATAGCGCGCAGAAAGAATGAACGCCTATATCTTTCCGTACGAGCTCTGATTTCCCTTATTTTTTCGTGGTGATCGTTCCTCCCTATGTAGGTCGGTGTCATCAAATTTTCGCATTCGGAGGAGAAAGTTGGTGATTGGGATTTGGTGAGAAGATTCCGTTGCAATGAAAACACCTTTCTTTTAATGATTTCCAGCGCAAATCCTGTATCATTTCTGTGACACTCTTTCCCATATTTCGAGATAATACAAAACGTGCTGCCTTTCTTCGAACTTTTTCGATGCACTCCGTCAGTCCTACCTGGTAAGGAGCCCTCAACGCGTAGCAGTATTCTAAAAAGACGACGGACAAGAGTAGTGTAGGCAGTCTCCTCAGTAGGTCTGTTACATTTTCTAGGTGTTCTGCCATTAAAACGCAGTCTTTGGTTAGCCTTCCCCACAACATTTTCTATGAGTTTCTTCCAATTTAAGTTGTTCGTAATTATAATAAATTAGGTATATAGCTCAATTTACGGATTTTAGATTAGACTGATTTATCGTGTAACCGAAGTTTAACGGATTCCTTTTAGCACTCATGTGGATGACATCACACTTTTCGTTATTTAGGGTCAACTACCACTTTTCGCACCAATCCGATATTTCTTCTAAACCGTTTTGCAGTTTTTTGATCTTCTGATGACTTTATTAGTCGATAAACGACAGCGTCATCTGCAATCAACCCAAGACGGCTGCTCAGATTGTCTCCCAAATCGTTTATATAGATAAGGAACATCATAGGGCCTGTAACACTACCTCGGGGAACGCCAGAAATCACTTCTGTACATATTTGAATGTTGTGCAGGGGCAGTTGAATTTAGTGGAACTAAACTTCTAATTGTTGTTGTTTATAGGTCCCCTAACTCTGACTTGTCGGCATCTCGTGGTCTCGCGGTAGCGTTCTCGCTTCCCGAACACGGGGTCCCGGGTTCAAGTCCTGGCAGGGTCAGGGATTTTCAGCTGCCTCTATATGACTGGATGTTGTTGTGTCGTCTTCATCATCATCATCATCATCATCATCGTCATTCATCCCCATTACTGTCGGAGGAAGGCAATGGCAAACCACCTCCACTAGGACCTTGCCTAGTATGGCGCTGTGGGTCTCCCGCATCGTCCCCTACGCTCTGTTACAGAGTATGGGACTTCATCATCATCAGTTCTGACTTCAGAGAACTTCTGCTCAAGCTATAGAGGGTTCTTTGTTCACTTCATAAGATGTAACAAAAATTTAAACTCATATGATCTGATGCAGCCTGTGTTTTTTCCAACTAGCGTGCTGGGGAACAGGGGCACAGCCATAGACAATATTTTTATTCATTCTTCATTACTAGATGGGCATTCTGTTAGTGAAAGGGCGAATGGCCTTTCAGACCAAGATCCACAAATTTTAAGACTGAAAGGTTTTTGTACTCAAAGAAATGTCACATATTATTCCAAACTATGCAGGAAAGCTAATCCAATGGCAATTGCGACTTTTTTAAACCTCGTTAATGAACAAGAGTGGTAGGATGTTTATAGTTCCGATAACATAGGCGACCAATATAATGCGTTCCTTAACACATTTCTCATGCTCTTTGAGAGATTCTTTCCATTAAAACGGTCTAAGCGGGGGTACTAGCAGTAAAAGGCAGCCTGGGTGGCTGACTAGCTGGATAAGGATATAATGTAGAACAAAGCGGGAATTATATCAAAAAGTTAGAAGCAGTCTCAATCAAGCTACGGTAGTCCAATACTAGCAGTATTGTGAGGTGCTTAAAAGTGTTATTAGAGAGGCAAAGAGTCAGTGGTACGCAAATATAATAGCTAATTCACAGGACAAAATCAAAACCATGTGGTCAGTTTTGAAGGATCAGCAGCACAAGGTCAATGATATAAAGTCAGTTCGTAGTAAAAGTTTTTCTGTTACCGATAAGTCAGATATATGTACAGCATTTAAATATCACTTCCTGGGCAATGATGGAAAATTAAATAAAAACGAGGAATAGTGTAGCTCTTTTGGAATACGCCTCTCCGAGACTGATGCCTGAAACTCCTCTGTGATACTGACAAGGGGGAGATTGAGTCAATAATTAAATCACTGAAGACTAAGGGTTCTCATGGATATGATGGAGTGCCTAGCAGAATATTAAAGTAGTATGTTAGTCCTGGTAGGTTCCCTGAACGATTAAGGTACTCAGTAGCAAAGCCGCCCTATAAAAAGGGAGAAAAGGATAATGTAGACAATATTAGACCTGTTTCTATGCCTTTCAGTGTTTGCTAAAGTTATTGCAAAGACTACGTATGTAAGGATAATTGATCATTTTATATGACATAATTTGCAATCGATTGTACAGCATGGCTTTAGAAGTGGTTTAACAACTGAAAAAGCTATATTCTCTTTTCTCTGTGAGGTACTGGACGGATTAAACAAAATATTTGGATTGCTAGGCATATTTTTTGATTTAACTAAGGCATCTGATTGTTTTGGTCAGAAAATATTGCTTCGAAAGTTGGACAATTTCGGAATACAGGGAGTAGCTCTCAATTGCTTCACCTCTTATTTAAACAACAGACAGCAAAAGGTCACTATTCACAGTGGTCAGAATGGCTGTGATGTGGAGTCTGAGTGGGGTACAGTTAAATGGGGGGGGGGGGGTTGCTCCAAGGATCACTGTTGGGGCCACTTATGTTTATATGCCCTCTAGTATTACAGGTAATTGTAAAATATTTCTGGTTGCTGCTGATACCAGCTTGGTAGTAAAGGATGTTGGTGCAACATTGGCCCTGTTTCAAACAGTACAGTTCTAGACTTAAGTTCATGATTTGTAGAAAACAAACTAACGCTAAATAACAGTAAGACTCCGTTTTTACTGTTTCTAACAAACAAATCACCAAAACTCGAATTTTTAATTTCAAAGAATTGGCATATGTTTAGTGAAACTGAACAGCTCAAATTTGTAGGTGTTCAGACAGATAGTAAACTTTCGTGGTAACCCGACATTACGGCTCTTGTTCAAAGACTTAATGCTGCCATTTTTACTATTAGAACGGTTTCTATAGTAAGTGATAGTTCGATACGAAAATTAGTCTACTTTGCTTATTTTCATTCGCTTATGCCGTATGATATTATATTCTGAGGTAACTCTTCCCATTCTAAAATGATATTTTCGACTCATAAAAGGGTGGTCCGGGCAACAGGTGGTGTAAGATCGCGAACCTCTTGTGACCCCTTTTCACTACTCTGGGTGTTTTGATATTGGCTTCTCAATAGATATATTCTTTCTCGTAAAAAAAAAATTATATATATATATATATATATATATATATATATATATATATATATATATATATATATATATATATAAAGTTCTTCCCAAGACTTCGCAGCTTTCACTCAGTTAATACCCGGCAGAAATCGAAGCTGCATATGGATAGCATCTTCTTAACTCTTGTGCAGATTTTCAGTAACCTCCCTCAAGAATTCAAAAATCTTAGCAGTAATCCAGGCGCTTTCAAGTCGAAATTGAAGAGTTTCCTCATGCGTCACTCCTTCTTCTATTCTGTTGAGGAGTTACTTGAAAAATTAAGCTGATTCTTGCGTTACGTTGTTGACTGCGTTTACTTAAACTTATGGCTTGATTTTTTTCGGGTTCATAAACATTTTATTTTTTTCAGCTATTGCTTATATGGTGTAATCGCATGTACTGACACGTTCCATGACCTTGGAGATTTGCTCCTCAATTAGGTCCTACGGAACTATACGAGTTCAAATGGTTCAAATGGCTCTGAGCACTATGGGACTTAACATCTGAGGTCATCAGTCCCCTAGAACGTAGAACTACTTAAACCTAACTAATCTAAGGACATCACACACATCCGTGCCCGAGGCAGGATTCGAACCTGCGACCGTAGCGGTCTCGCAGTTCCGGACTAAAGCGCCAAGAACCGCGCGGCCACACCGGCCGGCGAACTATACGTGAAAATAAATAAAAAAAATGCTCACTCTTGTTGATTTCAAACTTTAAGTAAAAGAACAGTACACTAATTAAAATTGATCATACAGTGTAAGATATCACGGCTGGTACTGACATCACTTAAATCCTCCCTGCTTAATAAGCCATCGTCTATGTATAAAGCTTTCTCCTAACGTTTTCTATCGTTTTGCGGGAGACATATTCAGAGGTAATGTGGCGAACTGCAACCAGAGCTCTAGGGAGCGCCGAATATATGGGCAGTGTAGAGGGCACCACAGTTCATCACGCGACGTCTGCTAAAAGACTTTCTCTGGTAGTGCCAACATTGTCAACTGAAAGTAATCGATTGTCTTTCTTAAGTTTCAATGTCGACACCTGAACATTATCTAACTGAACACATTCCGCTTTTTTGTAAAATGATTCACGTAAATCTTTCACTGACGTAATTGCATAGCGTAATAAATCAACATTTTACTAGTAATAAGTACACGTCTGGCCGTAAAAGTATCACTTGTCTAAGGTTGAATATTATGTTCACCTGATCGTCTATTTTCCATTGTTCTTGGGTGAACGTTGAGGAAATGAATAAGAGCAAAGAAACTTTTCTTCTGGTTGGTAGCGAGCTGATAGCAGCGAAAATTGTTTTTTATTAATAATGGCCACCATTTGATGCTTGCTGCTCAACAAAATATACCAAAATACTTTTTAACGGTATGAGAGTGTCATAAAACTTCCTATAAGGATGACATGTTTGAAACTTCCACCTACTGCCGTTAATGAACAGGCTACAGTTAATGACAGTTACCTGATTTAGTTGTACTGACGTGTTGGATCTCTTGCAAACGTCGCCACCCGGCGCTTGGTGTGATGTAAACAGTAACTGTTGCTGAGAGTAAACACAGACTCCCGTTCGTTTTGGGCACCGCATCATGTAATACGGCGCAGGTATGCGGGGGCTGTTCTGATATTGGCTAGCAGCGATTGAACTCCAGCGTCGGGCGACAGTAATGAAACAGTAAACAAAGGCTGGCGCACCGCAGGAAATGAGGCGTCATGTCGGTCACACTCGCACGACTGGAGCGACGCGGGGAATTCCATAAATTCCTGCAGCGGAATGCGGCCGCCATCTTTATTACGCGTCGAATAACCGGAATTGCTCGAGCCGCGTCCTGCTCATATGGTCTTCCCGAATATCAACTTCCTCTCTTAATTTCCACACAGCTCTCTAGACAAGCAGAATAAATATTTCATAAAAAATATTTCAGACCTCTCAAGGGGAACAGATAAAATAATTTCTTACTAACTACAGGTTTCGATGTTCTTTATGTATCGTAACATTAATTACAACAGCCTGTAGGGCAACGTTCCCACTGAGGCGCCAAATAAAATAAAAGCCAACCTGTGTCACTGCCGTTCACAGTAAAACACAATTCCAACAACTAATGTAAACAACAACAAATGTAAAATAAACGTGAAAGCCATCTGAAGACGAACCTGGTGATTGGAAACCGGTAACGGAGCTTTCCTTGTAATAAATAGCATTAATACAAGTGGCTAGTTGTTGTTTTCTTTTCTGAAAGTTTCAGATTGAAAAGACCATTCACCATCTGCTAACGCATGTTTCAAAGATGTCCCCAACGGTTTGGCACCTGGATGACGTTTAGGGACATGCGTCAGAGGATCGATAACGCAAAGGCACTGAATGGATGTTTTGTAAAAAATGACTCTTATAACGTTTTCTATTTCCATTCTTCATTCGAGTCATTCGGCATCTCGGCAGTTCATGCACGCGGATGATATTGGCATTGGCAACCAGAGCTCGAGCTTTGCCCAAACTGAGGACGTACTGGCAGAAGGCCAGGGCATAATTAGTCAATATTTCCAAAATTGAAGGTTCCCGCGGAATCCAAACTAGAGTAAAGTTGCGTCGTTTCTTCTTAAGAACAGAGAAGCTCAAAGAACTTTGTCGTTCATTATGATGGAGTGACAGTGAAACAAAATCCACACTCTCTATAACTCGGTGTCACTCTCGACAGAACACTCACTTTCAAAGAACATCTGGAAATATTATCAGCAAAAGTCAAAAGCAGAACTAACTTGATCCAGAAACTTGCCAGTACGTCTTGGATAGCTACCACCGAAATTTTAAGAACTAGCGCAACAATTCTTGTGCATTCAACTGCAGAATACTGTGCTCCAACCCGAATCGATAGCTGCCATACCAGCATTGCCGATATACACTTAAAACCAGGTAACTGGAACAGTAACGGGATCTAAGAGAGCAACTAAGATCCAGTGGCTACCATTACTAAGCAATATCGTACCTCACCGAATTAGACGATTAGCAGTTCTCAAATCACAATTCGAAAAATGTAATGCCAAAGAATCCCTTCTCACTCACGTCGGTTAAGATATCCTTAAATACCAGCAACTGAGACTGAAGTCAAGACATTATCCTTCAACCCAACGACGTCAACGTCACTGATCGCTAGACATTACTCTGGCGAGATGAGAATGTTATGAACTCCCATCTCGTGACAGATCGTACTCTGAAGGCACCAGGATTCTCTCTTCCCAGACGACAGAGGTGCAACATCAACAGGATTCGTACAAACCACTTTCGGGTATAAGAGCGTAACTGAAGATGGAGCTTCACAATGTCTTCGATGCGACTGATGTGGAGCTGAAGAACAAACAGAGTCGCACCAGACCCTGATTTGCTCCAGTACATCATTCTAGCGTTCATTAAGACATTCACGACCTCAGCACCGGTGGATTGGATGGCTGGCCCACAGTGAACTGGGTTTGTGATAAAAAATCGCATATACGTGTTCCTTTAGTTTAAGTTTCTAATAGTTATCGTAGTTTTTAACTTATTTATTGGAATGTGTATAAGTTCATTCGAATAAATAAATAAATTTGACGCCTGCAGGGTGGTAGTGGGCTATTGAGACTATGGTTTATCGTTGCATGACAGTTGCTGCCATTGTTGTTCTGCCATGCGAATATGAAACCAAAAGGTTCAGGAGGGCCTTGCCAACATCATGTAGTATCTCATCAGCCCCACCAAACAGGCATCTCTAAGAACAGACATCACTTGGCAATGCAGTTCCATACAGCCACGTAACGTGCTTTCAGTGAGTAAATGGAGTTGTTGACAGCGAGATATATAGCCAGCTCACGTATACACTGCGACTACATCAGGGGCACCATGGACGCTCCGACGACGACCATGCAGCTTACTTTGACACAGTACGAAGAGAGGTGCGCCGATAGTTTCGCATCATATGACACTGTGGGGCACAGGAGTGGTACCACATCGTCTTTTCAGATTAGTCCCAGTTTGGGTACAGCATGATGATAAACTTATCTGTGTGTAGGGGCTCAGAGAAAATTAACGTTTCCAGAGGTGCACTAGTCTTCGTCATGTATGTCCAGTATCCTTCTTGGTGCTTGGGGGTACCGCTGTGTACACATCAGTTTCACTTCCGATTAGCTTTGCCGGTCCTTTAGACAGCAGAGGCTACATTTCTCACGTGTTAAGTCCTATATCTAAGCTCTGTCACCTAGTTTCCCGTGACGACACCTTTCAAAAAAATGGTGCAACGACGCTAGGTGTCCTTGCTGTCCTAACCTACGTCACTTTAGAGGGTATTCGGTTGTTGCATTGGACAGCATTTTCTCCATATGGCTTACATACCGACATCATCTGGTAATGGCTTACTGAGAAAATGGCACGCAAGGCATTACGAGTGATGAACCGTAGCATGGAGCAGAAACAGCATAGTACGACTATGCTCAGCCGGGGTAGAATCATTGCTCCCCGCTTAGGTGGCAGCTTCGTGTACTCAAGTTGTACACACCCATATGACCTAAAATTTAATCATGTGTTCTTCCTACTATACTATAAATCATTGTTGTCATTTGTACTCCTTTCTGATGTTGAAATTTTAATCAGCAGCAACGTATCTGACGCTACAGTAAGAACGTTACCTTGCTCGTAGTTGTAAATAATATTGAGATGGATGCACATGATCAGATGATCGAAATAATACAGAATTATTTTATAACAGTCTCTCGACGTGCCTGATATTCGACCTTTTTAAATACATACTAGCTTTGAGGCATTGCCTGCACGAAGTATATTGAAACTTTCTCACCGGGGGTGAATGATGGTGTGATCATTAACTCAGTTTTCCCTGGTCACTTAAGTGAATGCTTCAAAATACAGAATGTATTATGATTAAGATACATAGAAACATGCGACAGACGATTTAGTCCCCACGTATCAGAGCATATTAGGTAAAGCTATTCGACCTGTCGGCTGGTGGGAGGGTATAGTACCCTGGTGTCCAACATTAAAGCAACAAACCACTGTTTCGCAGTCCTGGATCTAATTCACGATGTAATCACACAAAATGTCCACAAATATCCGTACGATCGTGTCCTGCACGGAAGATGGCAATCCGCCCAACGGAAAACCAAGCCAACGATGACGTCAGGGCATAAATCAAACGGGGATAGTGTTTGCCGGGCAGTCTCACATCCACAGTCGCTGTGTACACAATCACAAGTGGTGCAGTTTGGTACAGGCTCTCTGCGGTGGAGGGCCCTGGGAAAAAGGAAGCAGGACA